>NC_058093.1:39562500-40187500 GCF_020171115.1 Neogale vison | reverse complement strand
TTTGTTTTGTTTTTATAATTGGGTTTTTTTTTTTTTTCCCTTTCTGAACCTCTTTTTATCCCCTTTCTCCCCACTCACCATTTGGGATCTCTTCTGATTTGGCTAAAGCATATTTTCCTGGGGTCTTTGCCACCCTTTTAGTATTTTACTTGCTCCTTCATATACTCCTATCTGGACAAAATGACAAGACAGAAAAATTCACCACAAAAAAAAAAAAAAAACAAGAGGCAGTACCAAAGGCTAGGGACCTAATCAATGCAGCCATTGGTAATATGTCAGATCTAGAGTTCAGAATGACGATTCTCAAGGTTCTAGCCGGGCTCAAAAAAGGCATGGAAGATATTAGAGAAACCCTCTCCAGAGATATAAAAGCACTTTCGGGAGAAATAAAAGAACTAAAATCTAACCAAGTTGAAATCAAAAAAGCTATTAATGAGGTGCAATCAAAAATGGAGGCTCTCACTGCTAAGATAAATGAGGCAGAAGAAAGAATTAGCGATATAGAAGACCAAATGACAGAGAATAAAGAAGCTAAGCAAAAGAGGGACAAACAGCTACTGGACCATGAGGGGAGAATTCGAGAGATAAGTGACACCCTAAGACAAAACAACATTAGAATAATTGGGATTCCAGAAGTAGAAGAAAGAGAGAGGGGAGCAGAAAGTATATTGGAGAGAATTATTGGAGAGAATTTCCCCAATATGGCAAAGGGAACAAGCATCAAAATCCAGGAGGTGCAGAGAACCCCCCTCAAAATCAATAAGAATAGGTCCACATCCTGTTACCTAATAGTAAAATTTATAAGCCTTAGTGACAAAAAGAAAATCCTGAAAGCAGCCCGGGAAAAGAAGTCTGTAACATACAATGGTAAAAATATTAGATTGGCAGCTGACTTATCCACAGAGACCTGGCAGGCCAGAAAGAGCTGGCACGATATTTTCAGAGCACTAAACGAGAAAAACAGGCAGCCAAGAATACTATATCCAGCTAGGCTATCATTGAAAATAGAAGGAGAGATTAAAAGCTTCCAGGACAAACAAAAACTGAAAGAATTTGCAAACACCAAACCAGCTCTACAGGAAATATTGAAAGGGGTCCTCTAAGCAAAGAGAGAGCCTAAAAGTAGTACAGCAGAAAGGAACAGAGACAATATACAGTAACAGTCACCTTACAGGCAATACAATGGCATGAAATTCATATCTCTCAATAGTTACCCTGAATGTTAATGGGCTAAATGCCCCAATCAAAAGACACAGGGTATCAGAATGGATAAAAAAACAAAACCCATCTATATGTTGCCTACAAGAAATTCATTTTAAACCCGAAGACATGTCCAGATTTAAAGTGAGGGGGTGGAAAACAATTTACCATGCTAATGGACATCAGAAGAAAGCAGGAGTGGCAATCCTTATATCAGAACAATTAGATTTTAAGCCAAAGACTATAATAAGAGATGAGGAAGTACACTATATCATACTCAAAGGATCTGTCCAACAAGAAGATCTAACAATTTTAAATATCTATGCCCCTAACGTGGGAGCAGCCAACTATATAAACCAATTAATAACAAAATCAAAGGTGCGCCTGGGTGGCTCAGTGGGTTAAGCCGCTGCCTTCGGCTCAGGTCATGATCCCAGGGTCCTGGAATCAAGTCCCGCATCAGGCTCTCTGCTGAGCGGAGAGCCTGCTTTCCTCTCTCTCTCTCTCTCTCTCTCCCTGCCTGTCTCTCTGCCTACTTGTGATCTCTCTCTGTCAAATAAATAAATAAAATCTTTAAAAAAGAAACACATCAACAATAATACAATAATAGTAGGGGACTTTAACACTCCCCTCACTGAAATGGACAGATCACCCAAGCAAAAGATCAACAAGGAAATGAAGGCCTTAAATGACACACTGGACCAGATGGAAATCACAGATATATTCAGAACATTTCATCCCAAAGCAACAGAATACACATTCTTCTCTAGTGCACATGGAACATTTTCCAGAATAGATCACACCCTCGGTCCTAAATCAGGTCTCAACCAGTATCAAAAGATTTGGATCATTCCCTGCATATTTTCAGACCACAATGCTCTGAAGCTAGAACTCAATCACAAGAGGAAATTTGGAAAGAACCCAAATACATGGAGACTAAACAGTATCCTTCTAAAGAATGAATGGGTCAACCAGGAAATTAAAGAAGAATTGAATAAATTCATGGAAACAAATGATAATGAAAACACAATGGTTCAAAGCCTGTGGGACACAACAAAGGTAGTCCTGAGAGGAAAATATATAGTGGTACAATCCTTTCTCAAGAAACAAGAAAGGTCTCAGGTACACAACCTAACCCTACACCTAATGGAGCCTCGGAGAAAGAACAAGAAAGAAACCCTAAACCCAGAAGGAGAAGAGAAATAATAAAGATCAGAGCAGAAATCAATGAAATAAAAACCAAAAAAAACCAATAGAACAAATCAACAAAACTAGGAGCTGGTTCTTTGAAAGAATTAATAAGATTGATAAGCCCCTGGCCAGACTTATCCAAAAGAAAAGGGAAAGGACCCAAATAAATAAAATCATGAATGAAAGAGGAGAGATCACAACTAACACTAAAGAAATACAGATAATTATAAGAACATACTAAGAGCAACTCTATGCCAACAAATTTGACAATCTGGAAGAAATGGATGCATTCTTAGAGACATATAAACTACCACAACTGAACCAGGAAGAAAGAGAAAACCTGAACAGACCCATAACCAGTAAGGAGATTGAAACAGTCATCAAAAATCTCCTGGGTGGCTCAGTGGGTTAAGCCGCTGCCTTCGGCTCAGGTCATGATCTCAGGGTCCTGGGATCGAATCCCGCATCGGGCTCTCTGCTCGGCAGCGAGCCTGCTTCCTCCTCTCTCTCTCTGCCTGCCTCTCTGCCTACTTGTGATCTCTCTCTATCAAATAACTAAATAAAATCTTAAAAAAAAAAAAATCTCCAAACAAACAAAAGCCCAGGGCCAGACGGCTTCCCAGGGGAATTCTACCAAACATTTAAAGAAGAACTAATTCCTATTCTCCTGAAACTGTTCCAGAAAATAGAAATGGAAGGAAAACTTCCAAACTCATTTTATGAGGCCAGCATCACCTTGATCCCAAAACCAGACAAGAATCCCATCAAAAAAGAGAACTACAGACCAATATCCTTGATGAACACAGATATGAAAATTCTCACCAAAATACTAGCCAATAGGATTCAACAGTACCTTAAAAGGATTATTCACCATAACCAAGTGGGATTTATTCCAGGGCTGCAAGGTTGGTTCAACATCCACAAATCAATCAATGTGATACAACACATTAATAAAAGAAAGAACAAGAACCATATAATACTCTCAATAGATGCTGAAAAAGCATCTGACAAAGTACAGCACCCCTCCCTGATCAAAACTCCTCAAAGTGTAGGGACAGAGGGCACATACCTCAATATTATCAAAGCCATCTATGAAAAACCCACCGCAAATATCATTCTCAATGGAGAAAAACTGAAAGCCTTTCCGCTAAGGTCAGGAATACTGCAGGGATGTCCATTATCACCACTGCTATTCAACATAGTACTAGAAGTCCTAGCCTCAGCAATCAGACAACAAAAGGAAATTTATGGCATCCAAATCGGCAAAGAAGAAGTCAAACTATCATGCTTCGCAGATGATATGATACTATACATGGAAAACCCAAAAGACTCCACTCCAAAACTGCTAGAACTTGTACAGGAATTCAGCAAAGGGTCAGGATATAAAATCAATGCACAGAAATCAGTTGCATTTCTCTACACCAACAACAAGACAGAAGAAAGAGAAATTAAGAAGTCAATCCATTTACAATTGCACCCAAAACTATAAGATACCTAGGAATAAACGTAACTAAAGGGGCTAAGAATCTATACTCAGAAAACTATAAAGTACTCATGAAAGAAATTGAGGAAGACACAAAGAAATGGAAAAATGTTCCATGCTCCTGGATTGGAAGAACAAATACTGTGAAAATGTCTATGCTACCTAAAGCAATCTACACATTTAATGCAATTCCTATCAAAATACCATCCTTTTTTTTTTCAAAGAAATGGAACAAATAATCCTAAAATTTATATGGAACCAGAAAAGACCTCAAATAGCCAAAGGAATATCGAAAAAGAAAGCCAAAGTTGGTGGCATCACAATTCTGGACTTCAAGCTCTATTACAAAGCTGTCATCATCAAGACAGCATGGTACTGGCACAAAAACAGACACATAAATCAATGGAACAGAATAGAGAGCCCAGAAATAGACCCTCAACTCTATGGTCAACTAATCTTCGACAAAGCAGGAAAGAATGTCCAATGGAAAAAAGACAGCCTCTTTAATAAATGGTGTTGGGAAAATTGGACAGCCACGTGCAGAAAAATGAAATTGGACCATTTCCTTACACCACACACGAAAATAGACTCAAAATGGATGAAGGACCTCAATGTGAGAAAGGAATCCATCAAAATCCTTGAGGAGAACACAGGCAGCAACCTCTTCGACCTCAGCCACAGCAACTACTTCCTAGGAACATCACCAAAGGCAAGGGAAGGACAAAAATGAACTATTGGGACTTCATCAAGATCAAAAGCTTTTGCACAGCAAAGCAAACAGTTTATGTCTTCTGCCCATTTCTTGTTTGGATTATTTGTTCTTTGGGTGTTGAGTTTGATAAGTTCTTTATAGATTTTGGATACTAGCCATTTATCTGATATGTCGTTTGCAAATATCTTCTCCCATTCTGTCAGTTGTCTTTTGGTTTTGTTAACTCTTTCCTTTGCTGTGCAAAAGCTTTTGATCTTGATGAATTCCCAATAGTTCATTTTTGCCCTTGCTTCCCTTGCCTTTGGTGATGCTCCTAGGAAGAAGTTGCTGTGTCTGAGGTCGAAGAGGTTGCTGCCTGTGTTCTCCTCAAGGATTTTGATGGATTCCTTTCTCACACTGAGGTCCTTCATCCATTTTGAGTCTATTTTCATGTGTGGTGTAAGGAAATGGTCCAATTTCAAACGTAGTGATCTGAGGGGGCACATGCACCCGAATGTTTATAGCAGCAATGTCTACAATAGCCAAACTATGGAAAGAACCTAGATGTCCATCAACAGATGAATGGATAAAGAAGATGTGGTATATATACACAATGGAATACTATGCAGCCATCAAAAGAAATGAAATCTTGCCATTTGCGATGACGTAGATGGAACTAGAGGGTATCATGCTTAGCGAAATAAGTCAATCAGAAGAACAACTATCATATGATCTCCCTGATATGAGGAAGTGGAGATGCAACATGGGGGGGTTAAGGAGGTAGGAGAAGAATAAATGAAACAAGATGGGATTGGGAGGGAGACAAACCATAAGTGACTCTTAATCTCACAAAACAAACTGAGGGTTGCTGGGGGGAGGGGGGTTGGGAGAAGGGGGGTGGGGTTACGGACATTGGGGAGGGTATGTGCTATGGTGAGTGCTGTGAAGTGTGTAAACCTGGCGATTCACAGACCTGTACCCCTGGGGATAAAAATATATGTTTATAAAAAATTTAAAAAAAAAAGTCAGCAAAGAATAGGAAAAGAACACAGGACCCAGGAAACAAAGTTGGAAAGAGTAAGCCAAATAGTTGGGCAGAAAATCAGCTTGCCTCTGGGTATCAAAGTACTAGAAGGAGAAGGAATGATTCCAGAGAAGATACTAAGCAGAGTATGAATGAACAAGAACCTTCCCAACAACATAGGTCAAAAGGCCCACTAACCCAGGAGAAATCCTGGGCACCCCTACCTTAACACACTGAAAGGACAAGTCAATTTCTAATCCTCACCAGTGAGGGACACTGATGTATTGCCCAAATGCCCAGAGAGGGTGTCTTATCACGGTGTCTTATCTAGTTCCCAGAGAGGGTGTCTTATCACGGAAATAGCTGTATATTCTAAAGAGATGGGCTGGGGTTAGGATGAACAGGCAGTAATGATCAACAGTGCCCCGTGGTACAAAAATGCAAAAACGAGGTGGAATGGGGGGATAGGCACTAGACTTGAGAAGGAGTAAATCTGAAGAAACAATGGAGCGGTGTCTTAAGACCCTTTATATTCCCCAAACCTGGCACAGTGATACTACAGAGTGGATGTGCCCAAAAGTTTGAATAAATGAAGTCTATTCAGAGCAGAAACAGCTTATAATGAATACCCACTAATGAGAAATTTAAGCAGAAGAGCCAGGACTACGGTAAGGCATGCCACGCACCTAGGATGCAAAATTCATAAAGGCAAAATCATGCCAGTACCAACCCTACACCCTGCACTTGCAGGACTTGGAGAGAGACTCGTGAAATGTTCATCCCCTAGGCATCTTATTCACCTTACCCTCTATCTCAGCCCTGATAAGAAACAAAAGTTATGAACCCGGGCAGTAAAAAAAAACACAAGGAGATAAAATTGAAAGAAAAGTTTAAAGAGAGAAAATGTCAAGCCTATTCAGAAGGTAAGATGAAGCCAACAGAAAGCGTGACACAGTAAAACAAATGAAAGAACACACTATTGATGGAATAGACTTTTTAAAAGTTTAAAATAAACCTCACACTGAGGGAGGAGCAAGAGGGCAGAGGAGTAGGAAACCTAAACTTCATCTGGTCCCAGGAATTCAGCTAGGTAGTTATCAAACCATTCTGAACACATACAAACTCAACAGGAGATCAAAGAAAAGAATAGCAGCAATTCTGTGAACAAAAAGCGACCACCTTCTGGAATGTAGGATATGTGAGGAAGTGAATCCAAGGTGATATATGGGAAGATGGGGGTGGGAGGAGGGCAGCAGAGCACAAAATAAGAACTTTTAGAAGTCTGCTCCACAGAGGAATGTTGCTCCAGTGGTTAAGAGGGGGTGGAATCCTCACTGGGTCAGTGTGGTCTCAGGACCCTTGGGGTCACAGAAAGACCAGGGGTGCCTGAGAGTGGCAGAGCTCCCAGGTATTGGAGCAGGGAAGCCAGCTGCGAAGACAGAGCCGAGGAGGGGGCAGCTTGGGGTTGCCATAAACTAATTTCCGGCACAGTCACACCACTGCTCTTCAAGCAGGGACCCCACAAGTGCCAGATCCGGGGATACCCCCCTTTCCTCCACTGAGAGGAGCAGCATGGGAGCACACGGCAAGAATCAGCTGAGTTTCGAGATTCCAAACAGGGCCATCTGCTGGAGATAGAAACCCTGGGTCACAGGCTGGGTGAACACAAAGTGCAGCTGGAGACCAGGGCAACAGAGGAGTGACTGACTGCTTTTCTCAGAGGGCTCACTGAACAAGGGGGCCCTGAGCTCTCAGCTCCTCCAGAGTCAGAGATTGGGAGAGGCAGCCATTTTCATTCTCATCCTCCAAAGCTGTAGGGAAAGCTTTCTAGGAACAAAAGCTATCTAGAGCAAACTGAAGCAGATTACTTAGCCTAGCCCCTGGCAAGGGCGTGCAGTTCCACCTCCAGCAAAGACATGTGAGAATCACTAAAACTGGCCCCTCCCGCAGAAGATCAGCAAGAACATCCAGCCAAGACCAAGTTTACCGATCAATGAGAACTGCAAAACTCTAACACTACAGGAATACAGCACATAGACTTCATGGCTTTTTCCCATGATTCAAAGTAAAATTTTTAAATTTTTCTTTATTTTTTTCTTTTTCAATTTTTTTTTTAATTTTCCTCTTTCCTATTTTAACCAACATCTTATCTTATCAATCCCTGTTCAAAAATGGAGGCTCTTACTGCTAGGACAAATGAGGCAGAAGAGAGAATTAGGGATACAGAAGACCAAATAATGGAGAATAAGGAAGCTGAGAAAAAGCGAGATAAATAACTACTGAATCACGAGGGAAGAATTCAAGAGAAAAGTGATACCTTAAGATGAAACAATATTAGAAAAACTGGGATCCCAGAAGAAGAAGAAAAAGGGAGCAAATGGTATATTGGAGCAAATTATAGCACAGAACTTCCCTGATTTAGGGAAGGAAACAGGCATCAAAATCCAGTAAACAGAGAGAAGCCTCCTCAAAATCAATAAAAATAGGTCAACACCCCGTCATCTAAGAGTAAAACTTAAAATCTCAGAGACAAAAAGAAAATCCTGAAAGCAGCTCAGGACAAGAGGTCTAACTTACAATGGTGGAAATATTAGATTGGCGGCAGACCTAGCTACAGAGACTTGACAAGCCAGAAAGGACTGGTGTTGATATAGTCAGAGCACTAAACAAGAAAAATATGCAGCCAAGAATACTATAACCAGCTAGGCTGTCATTGAAAATAGAAGGAAAAATAAAAAGCTTCCAGGACAAACAAAAACTAAAAGAATTTGCAAACACCAAATCAGCCCTAAAGGAATTACTGAAAGGAATCCTCTAAGCAAAGAAAGAGCCTAAAAGTAACATAGACCAGAAAGGAACAGAGAAAATATACAGTAACAGTCACCCAACAGGCAATACAATGGCACTAAATTCATATCTCTCAATAGTTACCCTGAATGTAAATGGGCTACATGCCCCAATCAAAAGACACAGGGTATCAGAATGGATAAAAAACCAAAACCCATCAATAAGCTGTCTACAAGAAACTCATCTTAGACCCAAAGACACCTCCAGACTTAAAGTGAGGGGGTGGAAAACAATTTACCATGCTAATGGACATCAAAAGAAAGCTGGGGTGGCAATCCTTATATCAGATCAATTAGATTTTAACCCAAAGACTATAATAAGAGATGAGGAAGGACACTATATCACACTTAAAGGATCTGTCCAATAAGAAGATCTAACACTTTTAAGTATCTATGCCCCTAACACGTGAGCAGCCAATTATATAAATCAATTAATAACAAAATCAAAGAAACATATCGACAATAATACAATAACAGTAGGAGACTTTTAACACCCCCCTCACTGAAATGGACAGATCATCTAAGCAAAAGATCAACAAGGAAATAAAGGCTTTAAATGACACAGTGGACCAGATGGACATCACAGATATATTCAAAACATTCCATCTCAAAGCAACAGAATACACATTCTTTTCTAGTGCACATGGAACATTCTCCAGAAGAGATCCCATCCTAGGTCACAAATCAGGTTTCAACCAGTACCAAAATACTGCGATCATTCCCTGTATATTTTCAGACCACAATGCTTTGAAACTAGCTCAACCACAAGAGGAAAGTTGAAAGAACTCAAACACATGGAAGCTAAAGAGCATCGTACTAAAGAATGAATGGATCAACCAGGAAATTAAAGAAGAATTTTTAAAAATCATGGAAATAAATGAAAATGAAAACGCAACTGTTCAAAATCATTGGGATGCAGCAAAGGCGGTCCTAAGAGAAAAGCATATACCAATAAAGCCCTTCTCAAGAAACAAGAAGGGTCTCAAATACACGACCTAACCCTACATCTAAAGAAGCTAGAGAAAGAACAGCAAATAAAGCCTAAACCCAACAGGAGAAGAGAAATAATAAATATAGAGCAGAAATCAATGAAATACAAACCAAAAGACCACAGAAGAGATCAACAAAACTAGGAGCTTGTTCTTTCAAAGAATTAATAAGATTGATAAACCCCTGGCCAGCCTTATCAAAAAGGAAAGAGAAAGGACCCAAATTAATGAAATCATGAATAAAAGAGAAGAGATCACAACCAACACCAAAGAAATACAAACAATTATGAGCAACTCTACGCAAGCAAATTAGACAATCTGGAAGAAATGGGTGTATCCCTAGAGATGTATAAACTACAAAAACTGAACCAGGAAGAAATAGAAAACCTGAACAGACAAATAACCATTAAGGAAATTAAAGCAGTAATCAAAAATCTCCCAAAAAATGAGAGCCCAGCTTGCATGGAGCACTGGGTGTGGTGAAAAAATAATGAATAATGTTTTTCTGAAAATAAATAAATTGGAAAAAAAAAAGAGAGAGAGAGACAACCAGACCTTCTGGGCTTTCTCATAGAAAATCTATATGATCAAAAAAAAAAAAAAAAAAATGAGAGCCCAGGGCCAGACAGCTTCTCAGGAGAATTCTACCAAACATTTAAAGAAGAATTAATACCTATTCTCTGAAACTGTTCAAAAAAATAGAAATGGAAGGAAAACTTCCAAACTCATTTTATGAGGCCAGCATTATCTTGATTCCAAAACCAGACAAAGACCCCATCAAAAAGGAGAATTACAGGCCAATATCTCTGATAAACATGGATGCAAAAATTCTCATCAAAATACTACCCAATAGGATCCAACAGTGCATTAAAAGAATTATTCACCACGACCAAGTGGGATTTATTCCAGGGCTACAAAGTTGGTTCAACATCTCCAAATCAATCAATGTGATACATTACTAAAAGAAAGAACAAGAACCATATGATACTCTCAATAGATGCCAAAAAAAATTTGACAAAGTACAGCATACTTTCTTGATCAAAACTCTTCACAGCATAAGGATAGAGGGAACATACCTCAATATCTTAAAAGTCATCTATGAAACTCCACAGTGAATATCATCCTCAATTTTTTATCCTTAGGTCAGGAACATGGCAGGGCTGTCCACTATCACCACTGCTATTCAACATAGTACTAGAAGTCCTAGCCTCAGCAATCAGACAACAAAAGGAAATAAAAGGCATTCGAATCAGTGTAGAAGTCAAACTCTCACTCTTTGCAGATGATATGACACTTTATGTAGAAAAACCAAAAGACTCCATTTCAAAACTCTGAGAACTCATACAGGAATTCAGTAAAGTGTCAGGATATAAAATCAGTGCACAGAAATCAGTTGTATTTCTATACTCCAATAAGACAGAAGAAAGAGAAATTAAGTAGCTGATTCCATTTACAATTGCACCCTAAACCAAAAGATACCTAGGAATAAATCTACCAAAGAGGCAAAGAACCTGTATTCAGAAAACGAAGGGATACTCATGAAAGAAACTGAGGAAGACACAAAGAAATGGAAAAACATTCCATGCTCATGGACTAGAAGAACAAATATTGTGAAAATGTCTATGCTACCTAGAGCAATCTACACATTTAATGCAATCCCAGTCAAAATACCACCTACTTTTTTAGAGAAATGGAACAAATAATCCCAAAATGCATATAGAATCAGTAAAGACCCCAAATAGCCAGAGAAATATTGAAAAAGAAAACCAAAGCTGGCGGTATCACAATTCCAGACTTCAAGTTCTATTACAAAGCTGTAATCATCAAGACAGTATGGTACTAGCACAAAAACAGACGCATAGATCAATGGAACAGAATAGAGCCCAGAAATGGACCCTCAGGGCGCCTGGGTGGCTCAGTGGGTTAAGCCGCTGCCTTCGGCTCAGGTCATGATCTCAGGGTCCTGGGATCGAGTCCCGCATCGGGCTCTCTGCTCAGCAGGGAGCCTGCTTCCCTCTCTCTCTGCCTGCCTCTCCATCTACTTGTGATTTCTCTCTGTCAAATAAATAAATAAAATCTTTAAAAAAAAAAAAAAATGGACCCTCAAATCCATGGCCAACTAATCTTCCACAAAGCAGGAAAGAATATTCAATGGGAAAAAATCAGTCTCTTCAACAAATGGTGTTGGGAAAAGTGGACAGCCACATACAGAAAAATGAAACTGGACCATTTCCTTACACCACACACAAAAACAGACTCAAAATGGATGAAAGACCTCAGTGTGAGGCAGGAATCCATCAACATCCTTGAGGAGAACAACAGGCAGCAACCTCTTCGACCTCAGCCACAGCAACTACTTCCTAGGAACATCACCAAAGGCAAGGGAAGGACAAAAATGAACTATTGAGACTTCATCAAGATCAAAAGCTTTTGCACAGCAAAGCAAACAGTTAACAAAACCAAAAGACAACTGACAGAATGGGAGAAGATATTTGCAAATGACATATCAGATAAATGGCTAGTATCCAAAATCTATAAACAACTTATCAAACTCAACACCCAAAGAACAAATAATCCAATCAAGAAAATGGGCAGAGGACATGAACAGACACTTCTCCAAAGAAGACATCCAAATGGCCAAAAGACACATGAAAAAGTGCTCAACATCACTCAGCATCAGGGAAATACAAATCAAAACCACAGTGAGATACCACCTCACACCAGTCAGAATGGCTAAATTTTAACCAGTCAGGAAACGACAGGTGTTGGTGAGGATGCAGAGAAAGGGGAACCCTCGTACACTGTTGGTGGGAATGCAAGCTGGTGCAGCTGCTCTGAAAAACAGTATGGAGGTCCCTCAAAAAGTTGAAATAGAGCTACCTTATGACCTGGCACTACCTAAAGATACAAATATGGTGATCCAAAGGGGCACCTGCTCCCCAAAGTTTATAGCAGCAATGTCCACAAAAGCCAAACTATGGAAAGAGCCTAGATGTCCACCAACAGATGAATGGATAAAGAAGATGTGGAAGATATATATATATATATATATATATATATATATATATATATCTCACACACACACACACACACCTACACACACAGGAATATTATGCAGCAATGTCCACAAAAGCCAAACTATGGAAAGAGCCTAGATGTCCACCAACAGATGAATGGATAAAGAAGATGTGGAAGATATATATATATATATATATATATATATATATATATGTATCTCACACACACACACACACCTACACACACAGGAATATTATGCAGCCATCAAAAAAAAAATCTTGCCATTTGACACGACACGGATGGAACTAGAGGGTTTTATGCTAAGCAAAATAAGTAAGTTGTAGAAAGGCCATTATCATATGACCTCACTGATATGAAGAATTTGAGAAACAAGACAGAGGATCATAGAGGAAGGGAGGGGAAAATGAAACAAGACAAAATCAGAGAGGGAGACAAACCATAAAAGACTTTTAATCTCAGGAAACAAACTGAGGGTTGCTGGCCAGGGGCAGGGTGGGGGAGATAGGGTGGCTGGGAGATGGACATTGGGGAGGGTATGTGCTATGGTGAGTACTCTGAATTGTGTTAAGACTGATGAATTACAGACCTGTACCACTGAAACAAATAATTCACTATGTGTTAATTTAAAAATAAATAAATAAAAATAAAATAAAATAAACATCTTTGAAAATAGAGAAGTAAACAATTTACATTACAAATAATTGAGAAACATAAAACAGTCAACAAGTTGTACTCAAAAAACAGATAATCATGTCGAAAAATTGGGCAAAAGACATGAACAGGCACTCCTCCAAAGAAGACATACAAATGGCTAACAGACGCATGAAAAAATGTTCGCCATCCTTTGCCATCAGGGATACTCAAATCAAAATCACATTGAGATACCACCTCACACCAGTCAGAATGGCCAAAATTAACAAGACAGTAAACAACGAGTGTTGGAGAGGATGTGGAAAAAGGGGAACCCTCTTACACTGTTAGTGGGAAGGCAAGTTGGTGCAGCCACTTTGGAAAACAGTGTAGAGATTCCTTAAGAATTTAAAAATAGGGGCGCCTGGGTGGCTGTCTTCAGCTTAGTTCATGGTCTCAGGGTCCTGGGATCGAGCCCCACATCAGGCTCTCTGCTCAGTGAGGAGCCTGCTTTCCCCTCTCTCTCTCTCTCTGCCTGCTTCTCTGCCTACTTGTGATCTCTGTCAAGTAAGTAAATAAATATCTCAATGTGGTTTTAATTTGAATCTCCCTGAGGGCTAATGATGATGAGCATTTTTTCATGTGTCTGATAGCACTGTTGGTGGGAATGCAAGTTGGTGCAGCCTCTTTGGAGAACAGTGTGGAGATTCCTTAAGAAATTAAAAATAGAGCTTCCCTATGACCCTGCAATTGCACTCCTGGGTATTTACCCCAAAGATATAGATTTCGTGAAAAGAAGGGCCATCTGTACCCCAATGTTTATAGCAGCAATGGCCACAGTCGCCAAACTATGGAAAGAACCAAGATGCCCTTCAACGGATGAATGGATAAGGAAGATGTGGTCCATATACACTATGGAGTATTATGCCTCCATCAGAAAGGATAAATACCCAACTTTTGTAGCAACATGGACGGGACTGGAAGAGATTATGCTGAGTGAAATAAGTCAAGCAGAGAGAGTCAATTATCATATGGTTTAACTTATTTGTGGAGCATAACAAATAGCATGGAGGACAAGGGGCGTTAGAGAGGAGTAGGTTATTTGGGTAAATCGGAAGGGGAGGTGAACCATGAGAGACTATGGACTCTGGAAAAACAATCTGAGGGGTTTGAAGTGGCAGGGGGGGGTGGGAGGTTGGGGTACCAGGTGGTGGGTATTATAGAGGGCACAGCTTGCATGGAGCACTGGGTGTGGTGAAAAAATAATGAATAATGTTTTTCTGAAAATAAATAAATTGAAAAAAAAAGTAAGTAAATAAATAAAATCTTAAAAAAAAAAAAGAATTTAAAAAGAAAGTTACCCTATGACCCTGCAACTGCACTACTGGGTATTTACCCCAAAGATACAGATGTAATGAAAAGAAGGGCCATATGTATCCCAATGTTCATAGCAGCAATGGCCACAATCACAAACCTGTGGAAAGAGCCAAGATGCCCTTCAACAGATGAACAGATAAAAAAGATGCAGTCCATTTATACAATGGAATATTATGCCTCCATCAGAAAGGATGAACACCCAACTATCAACATGGATGGGTCTGGAGGATATTATGCTGAGTGAAATAAGTCAGGCAGAGAATCAATTATCATATGGTTTCACTTATTTGTGGAGCATAAGGAATAACGAGGTCATTAGAAGGAAAGGAAAAGTGAATTGGGGGAAATCGGAGGGGGAGACAAAGCACAAGAGACTGTGGACTCTGAGAAACAAACTGAGGGTTTTGGAAGGGAAGGTGGAGGGGAGAGGTGATCCTGGTGGTGGGTGTTAAGGGGGGGCACATATTGCATGGAGCACTGGGTGTAATGCATGTGGTGTATCTTGGAATACTGAAAAAAATAAAATTAAAACTACTTAACCAAACTGCCAATACAGTGATACTTTATAACATGTTCTAATAAAATTCAGTTTGAGTAAAATTTAAGTGTTTAAAAATGAGGGAGACGGGGTGCATGGGTGGCTCAGTCAGTTGGGCATCTGCCTTCAGCTCAGGTCATGATCCCAGGGTCCTGGGATCAAGTCTCATGTCGGGCTCCCTGCTCAGCATAAAGTCTGCTTTTCCCTCTCCCTCTGCTCCTCCCCATGCTTGTGCTCTCTCTCTCTTTTTCTCTTTATTCCACTCTCAAATAAATAAATTAAATTAAATCTAAAAAAAAAAATAAGGGAGAAAGAGGGGTGCTTGGGTGGCTCAGTCGGTTAAGCGTCTGACTCCTGATTTCACCTCAGGTCTAGATCTCAGGGGGGTGAGATCAAGCCCCGAGTCTGGCTCCACACTGGGCATGGAATCTGCTTAAGATTCTCTCTTCCTCTTCCCACTCCTCACCATCACCATACACATACACACACACACATGCTCTCTAAAAAAAAGTGTGTATGTGTGTGTGTGCGTGTGTGCGTGTGTGTATGTACAAGAGACACAGAGAAAGAAACAGAGGGAGAGAGAAGACAGGGTAAATGATGCCCAGAATGGCTAAGGAATTTGACAAATATTATCCCCTAGAACAAAAATAACAATAAAACCAGATAAAATTGTCAAAACCAACCATTTAAGGATCAGGATATTGACCAAAGACATACAAAAAATTGAGAAGTGTTTACTCAAGAAAATCTACTGAATCTTGTTAAGAACAAAGAAAGTGTATTGTGGTTTAACCTGGAGTTCCCACTATCCCACACCCACTCCCAATTCCTTGGTATGAAAGTCCCACCACAGCAGGGCAAGCTGTGAAGACTGGCAGCTTTGCTTAGCCAGAGGGAGCTAACTAAATTTCTTTGGAGCAGAGCAAGAAGAATTCCATGCCCAGGGGCATTTTCAAAAACAATAATAATTCCAGGCACACACACACCAAAAAAAAAAAAAAAAAAAATTAGGAAGGCCAATATCACAACTAGCCTGAATCTGCAACACTAGCTAGGGCAAGTTACAAATAAGGAAACCAACCAGAAATTTAACAGGGAGAATTAGCAATGAGACAACCAAAGTGGACCTTGACAAGAATCTACTTTTTTCTGCTATATGCACGCACATGACTTTAAACATGCAGGAAAGAAATGAGAAGGCCCTAGAGAGCTACTCATTCCAGTATGAATGCGCCTTGCAAACACAGAAAGCAAAAGCCAGAGCTGATGAGTAAACTGTCTGAACTTCGAGTACATTCCCCCAAGTCTCATGAGAGCCACAAAGGATGGGGGCCTCACTGTTTCAGAGTTTAAACACCTCTGAGAATTATAGATGACTGTTGTGTTTGTTTTGTTTTGTTTTGTTTTTTTAAGATTTTATTTGACAGACAGAGATCACAAGTAGGCAGAGAGAAAGGAGGAAGCAGGCTCCCTGCGGATCGGAGAGCCCAGTGCAGGGTTCAATCCCAGGACCTGGGATCATGACCCGAGCCGAAGGCAGAGGCTTTCGCCCACTGAGCCACCCAGGCTCCCCAAATTATAGCTGTTAGGTTATACTGACCCAAGGGAAACTACAAGAAAATTAGACTTAAAAATAAAAACAAGAAAGGAAGAACTAGCAGAGACATCAGCATCCACACACTGTAGAAAAACAGACTCCAAAGAGTAAGTCCAGACAAGTCACTACACAAAAAGAACAACCAGCTCTGAGGGGAAAGGAATCAGAATGCTAACATATTATCAAAAAAGTGAAGGTTTCAACAAAGATTATAACCAGGGCAAAAAAAAGACAAGTGTGACCCATACGTGGGAGACTGAGGGGAGGGGCAGCAGTTTCAATTAAAAATGTCTCCGGGTGGGGCACCTGGGTGGCTCAGCGAGTTAAAGCCTCTGCCTTCAGCTTTGGTCATGACCCCAGAGTCCCGGGATCGAGCCCCACATTGGGCTCTCTGCTCAGCGGGAGCATGCTTCCCCACCCCCTGCCTGCCTCTGCCTACTTGTGATCTCTGTCTGTCAAATAAATAAGTAAAATTTGAAAAAAAAAAAAAAAAGGTCTCAGGGAAAGCCTAGATTTAAGACTTAGGCAACAGAAACTTCAAAGCATGTATAACAAATATGTTCAAGGAACAAAAAGAAGTCAGCCATATAGTAAAGTATGACACAATGACTCACCACATAGAAAATATCAATACAGAAGGGCGCCTGGGTAGCTCAGTCGGTTGTCTGACTCCTGATTTCAGCTCAGATCATGATCTCAGGGCTGTGGGAATGAGACCCACATTGGGCTCTGTGGTGAGCAGGAAGCCTGCTTGGGTTTCTTTCTTTCTCTCTCTCTCTCTTCCTCCCTCCCTCCCTCCCCCCTCTGCCCCTCACCCTGCTCTCTCTCTAAAAATAAAATTAAGGGGTACCTGGATAGCTCAGTTAAATGTCTGCTTTCAGCTCAGGTCATAATCTCAGGGTTCTGGGATCAAGCCCCGTGTCAGGTCTCCCTGCTCAGCACGAAGTCTGCTTCTCCCTCTCCCTCTGTTCCTGCTCTCTCTTTTCTTGCTCTCTCATGTGCACTCTCTCCCTCAATTAAGTAAATAAAATCTTTATTAAAAAATAATGAAAAGAAATTTTAAAAAGAAAAAACCAATAGACAAATTTTTAAAAAAAGTAAATTCCAAGTTGAAAGACAGAACTAAAATGAAAAATTCACTAGAAGAGTTCAACAGCAGATCTGAGTTGGCATAAAAAGAATCAATAAACCTGAAAATAAAAATGATCAATCAAGATGATCCAACAAAAAGAAAGGAAAAAAAGAAACATGAAGTAAAACTATTTTTTTAAAAATCCAATTTAAAAACTTGTGATAAAAAGCCTGGCTCTATTTTTCAATGTCTGACTACTGACTTATTTTAAGCCTTACCTCCCTTTTACGCTTTGATCCATCTGTAGAGCTTGACAGGGAAGTCCATGTGCCCCCAACCTTTGATCCCAATGGGAAATTTGAATTTCACAAAACCCCAGTCTGCACATAGGAACTTCTCACCAGTCCTCTAGCCATTATAAAGAACTAACCCACTCCTTCTGCCTCACTCAAGCCCAGGCCAGACATGCCTGTACCCTCCCTACTCCGCCAGGGAGTCTCGTAGGTGAGTAATAGGTTCTCAATTTCTCCTGTTATCTAAGATGCAATTAACATACATCCTACTAATTGGGAAGGGGTCCATTCCACCTCTACAGGGTGACCACAGAACAGGAGTAAAAGAGGGTACCTCTCTCCTAACTGTACAGAAAAGGATTATAAGGCAATACAATAAACAACTTTAGGCAAAAGAGATAACTGAAATGAAATGGACAAATTCCTAGAAAGACACAAATTACTAAAGCTGACTTAAGAAGAAAATAGACACAAAATAAGAAATTGAAATAGTAATTTTAAATCTTCTAATAAGGAATGCTAAGGCAAATTCTACCAACACTGAAAGAAAAAATAATAGTAATCCTTCACAAACCCTTCCAGAAAACAGAGAAAATATTCCCCAACTCATCCACGAGGATAGTATTTCCCAATACCAAAGACAGATAAAGACATCATAAGAAAAAAAAAAAAGTTAAAAAAAAGAAAAAAAAGTTTTTAAAAATAAAATAATTTTATTTTTAAATTTCTTCAGTTTCAGTAATTTGCATCTTTCTAGAAATTTATCAATTTCATCTAAAGTTTCCCTTTTTGAGGAGGCAGAATGTTGCTCAAAATATCCTTGTGATTTTCTTAGTGCATATAGTAAGGCTGTCCTTCCAGAAATTATGGAAATTTTTGATACCTGTGCTGTCCAGTATGGTAGCCACAAGCCACATGTGTCTTTTGAGCACTTTAAAGAGTTCTGTCAAGTCTGAATCATTTGAATTTCATCTTTATTCTCCTAGGAAATTTTTACAGGTTTTAGAATTCTAGATTGTCCATGATATTCTCTTGGGAATTTGAAGGCATTCCATTGTCTTCTGGCCTTCAATGTTTCCGTTCAGAAGTCAGTCGTTAATTTAATCTTTTATTCTTTAAATGTGTACTATTCCCTCTCCCCATGTACAGCAGCTTTTGAAAATTTTCTCTTTATCTTTGGTTTTCTACCAATTTTCTATAATATACTAAGGTAGTATTTTCTAATCCTGCTTGTTGTAAACAATACTATTATTTGATAGCATTTATCAGTTATGAAAAGTCTTCAGCCCATCTTGTCCCATAAGCCCTTCTGCCCCATTCTCTCTCAACACTTTGTGTGGAACTTCAGTTACACACTTTTGACCTTTCAGTGTCTCTATGTCTTCCTCAATCTCTTCAGTAATCCTTCCACTTCACTAATTCTCTATCAACTCTAATCTTCCATCAAACTCACCCATTACTTAATTTCTTAATTACTTAATTTACAATTACCTAATTTCAGTCTTGATGCTTTCAAGTCTAGATTTTTCCATTTTTTTCTTTTAGAAGTTTCTTTTTCTCTGCTAAAAATGATAAATCTTGTCCTTTGTCTCTGTGAACAATGTAAGCATAGTTCTATTAAACTTGCTCCTCAAGGGGAGCCTGGGTGGCTCAGTGGGTTAAAGCCTCTGCCTTCAGCTCAGGTCATGATCCCAGGGTCCTGGGATTGAGCCCCGCATCGGGCTCTCTGCTCAGCAGGGAGCCTGCTTCCCCTCTCTCTCTCTGCCTGCCTCTCTGCCTACTTGTGATCTCTATCAAATAAATAAATAAAATCTTTAAAAACAAACAAACAAACAAATAAACCTTACCCCCTCAAAACTCCAATAACAGAGGCCCGGATGGATCTAATGCTATCTTCTGTTGCTTATACTTGATTTTGTTCATGTTTGATCATTTATGCCTGATTTTTTTTATTATGGACTAGACATTATATTTCCAAGATTTCTATAGTGATAATTTGAGGCCTAGTATAATGTTACCATCTTCCAAACAGGATTTTCATTTGCTTCTGCCAAGCACCTGAGACAAACAAAACAATAAATTACCTCAATCTGCTTTCCATGCTTAAATTTATTCAAAGTAGAGATATAGTCTCTGTGAGGGCCTATATATACCCACTTCAACCTTACTTGTAGACTGTAGCCCTTTAGGATCTCAATCCCAAATAACAGTGGTACACCAGGACCACACACTCCCCACATTAGCAGGGCCTAACTTCCAATCTCTATCTCTCTAAGCCTAAGACAATATTAGGTACACTGCTCAGAATCTGAAGCAGACTCCATGCTGAGCACAGAGCCTGATGCACAGGGCTCGATCCCATGACTATGAGATCATGGCCTGGACCAAAACCAAGAGTCAGACACTTAACCAACTGAGCCACCTAGGCCCTCCAAGATCCTATTCTTAAGTCTCATTTCACTTATCTTTTAAAGAATTTTAAATAAACACCTCCAGCCCTGCTCTCTGAAGCACTTCTTTAACTTTCCAACTTACTGCTTATTAATATTGGCAAGCACTTTGAATGTAACATGTATCTAATTCAAGTTATTATTCTCCTCAGACTAGATTTTCTGCCTGCATACTTACTGCATCCAGATTAATGACATTATTATCAACCCTGGGCAGCAAATAGTAGTCATCTAATCTCTTTCTCTCTGTTAATAATCCTCTATTACCAAATTCCATTGCTTCTACCTTCAAAATGTATCCTAAATAGATTCCCTCCTTTCCAACTTGATCAGCACTGTCTGAAATCAGGTTGTTGCAACAGAATAGCCTAAAGATTACAACAGTTTCTTAACAGGTCTCTCAACTACTAATTCCCTTTTTTCAATCCATATTTCACACAGGAAGTATCTTTTTTTTTTAAAGATTTTATTTATTTATTTGACAGACAGAGATCACAAGTAGGCAGAGAGGCAGGCAGAGAGAGAGGAAGGGAAGCAGGCTCCCCGCTGAGCAGAGAGCCCGATGCGGGGCTCAATCCCAGGACCCTGAGATCATGACCTGAGTCAAAGGCAGAGGTTTAACCCACTGAGCCACCCAGGTGCCCCTACACAGGAAGTATCTTATCAAGGGCTTTTTATAAACCTTCCAGGGTTCCTCACTGCAACTCTGTAATCTAACCTACTGTAATGGTTCATTTTAAATGTCAACATGACTGGATCACAGAGTCTCCAGATATTTAGCTAAACATTATTTCAGGGTGTGTCTGTGAGAGCTTCTGGATGAAATTAGCATTCATTAAAGCAGTCCACTCTCCTCTGTGTGGGTATGTATCATCCAATCTGTTAAGGGCCTGAACAGAACAAAAAGGCCAAGGAAAGAAGAATTTGGCCCCTCCAGTCTGATCACTTGAGCTGGGACATGGATCTTCTCCTGTTGTCAGCACTCTCAGTTCTCAGACCCTCAGACTGGACTGAAAGCTACATCACTGATTCCCCTGATTCTTAGAGCTTCAGACTGAGAATAAATTACATTACCACCTTGCCAGGATCTTCGGCTTGCAGACAGCAGACTGTGGAACTTCCCAGCTTCCATGACTGCATGAGCCAATCTGTATAATAAATATCTTCCTATATCTCTATTCTATTTGTTCTGTTTCTCTAGAGAACTCTAACACACCAATCTTTCAGGTCTCATCTCTTACTAAAGGTTTTTTTCAACATCACACTAGGTGAATCCCTAATGAAAACAGTAAGATGGGAAAGCCCAAGCCTAGCATGAAAGCCTGAAAAATGATTTAAAAACAAACGGAGTTAACAGCTATAAACTTGGGGCGGGGTTGGGGGGAGGTGAAAGAAAGAAAGAAATCAAGAAGTACCTAAAGATTCTGAAGAATAAACAAAACAAACAGATTGGAAGGAGACATCTGGAGACATGACTGGCTCCTAAATGAGTTTCATGTGTCTGGTTTCCGGTTTTTTGGTGTGGGAGTTTTGGAGCGGGGCACAGCTTTGCCCTAAGGACAGGCCACAGTCACAGGAGTGGGCAGTACAGGCTGCTGAAACTTCAAGAGAAATCCTACAGACTGGCCAGAAGGAAGGCAAAAGAGCCTGGATGCCAAGGACAATCTAGAATAGGAGAGCTGAAAAAGGGATTTCCCTAATTCTCAAGTCTCAGGTAACCCCTTAACACTGTAGATATATAGGACAGACTCAACAGAACATCAAAAGGCTTTAAAAATTGAACTGAAATGTGAACCTACAGGAGACAAGACTTACAGTCTGAGCCTAATGCAGTCTGAGGTTAATTGCCAGTGAAATTTTTTTAAAAATCAATATTCTTCAGTGGAATTTAACAGAATTCAGAGTCTACACAAAGTACGATTAACTATATCCAAGACACAACCCAAAATTATTTGACATGCAAAGAACCCAGAAAATTTGACCCATTTTAAAGTGAACGAAAGTAATAGATAACAACCTTAAAATGTCTCAGAGGTTAAAATTATCAGTTAAGGACTTTAAACCTGCTATGGTAACTACACTCATTGAAGGAAAGGAAAACACACCTGAATGACTGAAAAGATGGAAAATCTCAATAGAGAAATAAAAATTTCCTTTAAAAATGGAAATCTTAAAATGGGAAAATAAAATATCTGAAATAAAAATTCTGTGAATGAGCTCAATAGCAAACAGAGATATGAGAGTAAAGAGGTGGTGAGCTTAAACCTCATCAATACAAATTATATACTCTGAAAAAAAGGGGAAAAAATTGAAAAGATGAACAGAGTTTTATGGACTTAAGGCTTATTTTATCAAAAAGCTCAAATATATAAGTAACTGGAATCCCAGAAAATAAAAAATGAGCCAAAGAAGTAAAATAAACATTGACCAAAAACATCCAAGACTTGATGAAAGACAAATATATAAATTCAAGAAGCTCAATGAACCCCAAAGAGGAAATAAATTCAAAGAAAACTAGATCCATACTCATAATCAAACTGCTAAAAACCAAAGAAAAGAAAAAATCTAAAGCAGCCAGAGGAAAATGCTACACTACATAGAGGGGAACATTTTCAACAGCACTAGATTTCTTATCAATTCCTATAATCTTCTTTCAAGGCATCCAGAAGACAGTGGAACAACATCTTTAAAGGGTTGAAAAGGAAAACTACAAACCCAGAATTCTACATCCAATAAAAAAGTCCTTCAGGAATGAACACAAAATAAAGACAGTTTTCAGATAAAGGAGAACCAAGAAAATCCATTAAAAGCAGAATGTAACTATAAGTAACACAAAAGGAAGTTCTTTGGGATAAAAGGAAATGATAGCAGAGCAAAAACTGGATCTTCAGAAATGAATGTTAAGCATGAGAAATATTTAATTTAAATAAATTATACATCAATAAAGAAAAAAAAATTTAAGGAAAAGAAATTTTTTAAAGAGTTTATTTATTTGGGCACCTGGGTGGCTCAGAGGGTTAAGCCTCTGCCTTCAGCTCAGGTCATGTTCTCAGGATCCTGGGCTCAAGCCCCACATTGGAGCTCTCTGCTCAGCAGGGAGCCTGCTTCCTCCCCTCTCTCCCTCTGCCTGCCTCTCTGCCTACTTGTGATCTCTCTCTGCCAAATAAATAAACAAAATCTTTTTTTTTAAGTGTATTTATTTGTTTTTTAAAGATTTTGTTTATTGGGGCGCCTGGATGGCTCAGTGGGTTAAGCCTCTGCCTTCGGCTCGGGCCATGATCCCGGGGTCCTGAGATTGAGCCCCGCGGGCTCTCTGCTCTGTGGGGAGCCTGCTTCCTCCTCTCTCTCTGCCTGCCTCTCTGCCTACTTGTGATCTCTGTCAGATAAATAAAGAAAAAATCTTTTTAAAAAAAAAAAAGATTTTGTTTATTTATTCGACAGACAAAGATCACAAGTAGGCAGAGAGGCAGACAGAGAGGAGGAAGCAGGCTCCCTGCTGAGCAGAGAGCCCAATGCGGGGCTTCATCCTGCATGACCTGAGCCAAAGGCAGAGGCTTTAACCCACTGAGCCACCCAGGCGCCCCGAGATTATTTATTTTTGGACAGAGACAGAGACAGCGAGAGAGGGAACACAAACAGGGGGAGTGGGAGTGGGAAAAGCAGGCTTCCCAGTGAGCAGGGACCCCAAAATGGGGTTCAATCCCAGCACCCTGGGATCATGACCTGAGCTGAAGGCAGACACTTAAAAACTGAGCCACCCAGGTGTCCTAAGGAAAATTATTTCTAACCTGAAATTCCATGTGCAAACCAGTAATCAAGTATGATGGTAAAATAAAGACATTTTCAGAAGTGTAGATCTAAAAAAAAGAAAACAGAGAAAAGAATAGGAATTACACACACACCCATATGCTCATTTGTGTGAAAAGGCATGCAGAACAGTAACTTAAACTAGTGAGAAGGATTACCTATGGTGGAGGGTGGGGGTGTGTAGATGGGAGCAGGATGAAAAGGAAGCAGATGAAAACTGGGCAAAAGAAATGAATGTGGAGTAACACTTTACTGCATATACCTTTTTGTATGTTGACTTTTGAAACCACATTCACGTTCCACATACTGAAAAACATCAACACAAAATAAAAATAAGAATTGTGGTGCCTGGGTGGCTCGGTGGGTTAAGGCCTCTGCCTTTGGCTCAGGTCATGATCCCAGGGTCCTGGGATTGATACCCGCATTGGGCTCTCTGCTCGGCAGGAAGCCTGCTTCCCTTCCTCTCTGCCTGCCTCTCTGCCTACTTGTGATCTCTGTCTGTCAAATAAATAAATAAAATCTTTTTAAAATTTTCTAAAAATTAAAAAAAAATAAAGAATGGGGAAAAGAGCCCAAAACACAATGTAAACAAGAAGAAATGATCCTAACTATATTTAAAATGAGAAACACAACGTATCTAAGGAATGAGGGGAGAACTAACCCAAGTAACTCGTTGGTAACAGTATTTAATTAAACCCTTAGGTTAAAGACTAATAAGAAGTCTAAACAAAATATTAAACTCTAATTGGGACACCTGGCTAGCTCAGTCCGGGAACACAGGAATCTTGATCTCTGTGAATTGAAGAGCCATGGTGGGTGTAGAGATTACTTTAAAATAAATTTTTTTTTTAAATTTTTTAAATTTTTAAAAAATTTTACATCAAAAAAAATTTGGAGCACCTTGTTGGGTCAGTCAGTTGAGTGTCTGCCTTCAGCTTAGGTCATGATGTCAGGGTCCTGGGATGGGGCCCCACATCGGGCTCTCCACTCAGCAGCAAGTCTGCTCCTTCCTCTTCTTCTCCCTCTGTGATCTCTCTCACTCTTGCTCTCTCTCAAATAAATACAAATCTTAAAAAAATTAATTTCTATAAGTTAGTTTTTCACAGAGGTATGGGTTAGCAATTCTAAAACTACTTCCTGTATATTCTAGCATTCAACAAGTAAGTCAACATACTGTGGATAAAAGGAGTCAGGTTTGTCAATGTTGCAGAAAAATATTATAAATATATAAAGTAGAAAGGTTAGAATAAACCCTGTGGTACTGAAATGGAATTGGAGGTATCACAATACCCAGTAGTTTACAACATATAGAGATAGATAAACACTGAAATACACACATACAAATGTATACAAGTATATACATGTATATATTCTTTTAATATTCTATTTATTTGTCAAAGAGACAGAGAGAAGCACATACAAATTCTTTTATTTGGTACATCATTTGTGGAGCATGTTAGGGGGTGTTTTTTAGTTATGTTATCAGTTGTGAATGTTCTTTAACATGAGAAAAAAGTATAATTCAATAAACAGATAAGATATTATAAATTAAAGACTTGGATTCTTTTTGAAAACATGTAATTTCGGACCTGTAGAAGAGATAAAAGAATGGTGCAAAGAATTATTCTGTCCTCTTCACTAGAGCACACACAGAGCAGGGGGAGCAGCAGGCAGAGGAAGAAGCAGGCCCCTGCTAAGCAAGGAGCCCAATTTGGGACTCAATCCCAGGACGCTGAGATCATGACCTGAGCTGAAGTGAAGGCAGATGCTTAACTGACTGAGCCATCCAGGCATGTGACATGTATATATTTTCATGTTACCTAGCTATGTCGATAACATACCAGTAGCAATGAGCCCAGCTCTCAGTTTCTCAATACCATTCAGTGCTAAAAGGAAGAGGAGCTCCTTAGAAAAATGACCAATTCTGAGACTGGAGTGGGAGTGGGTACAGCAAGAGCCTAGAAGAGGGGTTGGCAAACTACAGCCCAAAGGCTAAATTCAGAAAGGCACCTATGGGAGGGAGACAAACCATAAGTGACTCTTAATCTCACAAAACAAACAGAGGGTTGCTGGGGGGAGGGGGGTTGGGAGAAGGGGGATGGGGTTATGGACATTGGGGAGGGTATGTGCTATGGTGAGTGCTGTGAAGTGTGTAAACCTGGCAATTTACAGACCTGTACCCCTGGGGATAAAAATATATTATATGTTTATAAAAAATAAAATTTTTTTTTAAAAAAGGCACCTATTTTTGTAAATAAAGTTTTATCGGAACAGAGCCATGCTCATTCATTTACAAATTGTCTCTGGCTGCTGTCCTGCTGTGAGGGTGGGCTTAAGTAATTGCAAGAGACTGTAGAGCCCTTAAAGCCAAAAATATTTACTATCTGGCCACTTACAGAAAAAGTTGGCCAAGCCCTAGCCTAGATAGAATATCTTCTTGTTCCAGAAAGTAAGGACACACCCAAAAATAATGGGGTCATGTCAAAGGTTCACAGAAGCCAGCTGAAAAAGCTCCTACTGGCCAAATAACAATTCATCAAAAATTTTATATAATGGCTTATAACCCATTAAATAAAATAATCCATGAGTTCATGCTGATAAAAACAAATAAAAGCAGAAGCTCTACCTTACATCAGAATCCCAACATTACAATAAATGCAGAAAAACTGATGAAATTAAAAAATTACCACTGGCAACCATCATTACCTTAATTCATTCAGATTCATCAACAGATCATAAAACCAGTGGGTTCAAGTTTGAGGAGTGATAGAATATTAAATCACCTCAAACTATCTTCAAATATAGTTATCATGGGGTGCCTGGGTGCTCAGTCCTTAAGCATCTGCCTTAGGCTCAGATCATGATCCCAAGATCCTGGGATTGAGCCCTGCAACAAGCTCCCTGCTCAGCAGGAAGCCAGCTTCTCCCTCTCCCACTCCCCCTGCTTGTGTTCCCTCTCTCACTGTCTCTGTCAAATAAATAAAATCTTTAAAAATTTTTTTAAAAAGATAGTTATCAAATATAAAGAGGAAAAGAAAAGCATATATTAATAGTGGAGATATCCAGACAACCAACTTAACCAAGTGATCAAAGTAATAAACACCTGTAATGGGACAAATCAATACCATATGCCTCCTAATAAGATACATTTAAAAAAATATGTCACCTGTGACACCAGTAAAACCCAAATTGAGGGACTTACTACAAAGAATTAGCCTATAATCTTCAAAAATATTCATGAAAGTAAAGACTCTTCCAGATTAAAGGAGACTAAAGACACATGACAATTCCATGCAACTGTGATCAGGACTTTTGTCTCCTATAAAGGACATGATTAGGAAACTTGAAGATATTTGAATAAGATCTACAGATTAGCTAAGGGCACTGTATCAATGTTAATTTCCTTATTTTGATCCCTGCACAATGGCCATAAAAGAGAATGGCTCTGAGTGTCTGCAACACACTCTCAGCTCAAAAAGAAAAAAGGCAAGTGGGAAGGGATGTTAAAGTTAATGTGGTAAAATGTTAATGTTGAAGAACCCAGTGAAGAGGACAGAATAATTCTTTGTACCATTCCTGTATCTCTTCTACGGTTCCGAAGTTACATGTTTTCAAAAAGAATCCAAGTCTTTAATTTATAATAACATATGTTTATTGAATTACACTTTTTTCTCATGTAAAAGAACATCCACAACAACGGATAACATAACTAAAAACCACCCCCTAACATGCTCCACAAATGATGTACCAAATAAAAGAAACTCAAATAATCAGTTAAAGGATATGTGGGCTACAAGATCATTCCATCCTGTTTCATATGGGCCAAAACAGATTTATTAGCTGCAAGCTCAAATAAAGTGTTCTCAAATGAGAGTTATGTCAGTAAAAACACTGCCTCTCAACAGGTCAGCAGTAACTTTACTCACTTATATTTTACAAAATATTTTCAGGATTTAAAAGATTAAATGTCCTGAAAGGGACAACAACCCAGCACTATTTGCAAACACAGCTGTTGGTTAAAACTCTTGAGAAAAGAAAAGTCTGGAATGCAAATCAGCTGTAGGAAGAGATAATGGTTATAAAATATTAAGAAAATTTTGGAATTTCTTCCTGTTATGCTAATAGCTGACTTATTTCTGAACATGTGCTTCATTACCGCATGCCCCACTATATGCTCTTCAGCTCTGGGCACAGAGCAGTAAACACAACATGATTGACAAGGTCCCTACTTTCATGGTACTTAAAATCTAGGGGGTGGAGAAGACAAGCAAACACACAACAAGGCAGTAAAACAGAGTGACAAACAGGAGAAGGAAAAGAGGACACTACTTGATTTGTGGTGATCAGGAAAAGCCTCTACTGAGGAGACAATACCGGAGCAAAAATCCAAATGATGAGAAGTCCATCATTTGGATTATCATGGGGTTATCATGACTCATCTGGGCAGAGGATACGGACAAGGGCAAAGACAACAAAGGAAAAACAATCTCAGCATGTTCAAAGAAGTTATTTTAAAAGGCCTCATTACTACTCTCAGTACAGTAGACAATACCAAAGCACTGTCAGCTTTGTATTAGGTATGATAATGGCACTATGAGTATATGACAATTTTCATCACTGCCAAGCGTATTTATGTATATGTGTGTGTATCTATATACACACATATATATGTATTGTACAATAAATGTCAGGAACTTCTTCAAAATATTTTGCCAAAACAAAAAGAAATAAAAAAGGGATGAGTGAGGCAAAAGTGCCAAAATTCTTGATTTGGGGAAATGGGTAAATTGGGATTGATAAACTACTCTTTCTAGTTTTCGTACATTTGAAATTTTTCAAAGTTTTTCAAAACTCCACATAACAGAATGGCAATACCTCATATCTTCTTCCTCTTACTTTCCTACACCTGCTCAGCGCTTACATTTTCAGTTCTGTGTTCTGACTATGTCATTTAAGGAGATATAAATGAAAGCTTTAAGGATATTCCCATGTACTAGGGAAGCCCTATACTCTATGGCTAAATCCAGTTTCTGTGAGAGCTAATCTACCTAAGGCAGAGTTGGAACTCAGAAAGAACTAAAATTAGAGAGTATAAAATAAACAGTCACATACTGATAAACATCAAGTCATTCTTTCTGAGGAAAAAAAAAAAAAAATGGAAATTGCCTAAACCAAGGACCATCCTCCCAAAGATTAAAAAACACAGTAGGCTTCTTCCCCCTCCATTCTCTGGATACCGCTCTGGCAGATTTCCTGATTGGGAAATCCAGCTCTCAAGGTCCAGTCTTGATCCTACTCAACCTTGCTATAGCACTTGACAGAGTTGAACATTACCCCTCTTCTCGAGCCTCCCTACTTCCTTGGCAGACATGACAGGAGGTCTAAACATGCTCGTACTCCTTCGGTTTAAGAACAAATGTCACATCCACAGCCCCTCCTGAGAGACAGGCAAGCAATTTCTGCTCCGGGTGACCAGTTCTCAAAGAACCAGGAGTGGGTCCCTAACCCAACAATCTATGATCTGGTCATGTGTCTAATCTAATGGTGTGTCAGAAACTTCTATTTCTGGTAATACAGTAGAGTTGTTTTTCTGAAACACCTTGTAACAGCAAATTACTACAAGTGGTAAATAAAATATTACCGAATTCTAGAGGAACTAATAGCTGAGCTCTCAAGCGAGAAAAGAATATCCCCGGGAGCTAAAATTCAAGTGAGAGCTAGAAACCAGAATGCGTGGAAGCTGAGGCTACAGAAACCCTGGGAGCAAGCACATCCTGGAGTCCGCGCCAAGTGGCTTGTAGTTTAAAGCTGCAAGGGGTAGGGGCACCTAGGTGGCTCAGTTGGTTAAGCATCTGCCTTCTGCTCAGGTCATGATCTTGGGGTCCTAGAATTGAGCCCAGCATCGGGCTCTCTGTTCAGTGAGGAGCTCAGTGGGGAGCTTGCTTCTCCCTCTGCCTCCTCCTTCCTCTGCCTGCTGGTCCCCTTCCTCATTCTGTCAAATAAAATCTTTTAGAAAATGGGAGGGAGGGAGGGTGCCTGCGTGGCTCGGTGGGTTAAAGCCTCTGCCTTAGGCTCAGGTCATGATCCCAGGGTCCTGGGATCGAGCCCCGCATCGGGCTCTCTGCTCAGCAGGGAGCCTGCTTCCCTCTCTCTCTCTGCCTGCCTCTCTGCCTACTTGTGATCTCTGTCTGTCAAATAAATAAATAAAATCTTTAAATTAAAAAAAAAAAAAAAAGGGAGGGAGGGAGAATTTGTGTGTGTTGACCTGAACTCCAGCTGGGAACACAGGGGAGTTCCCCCCAGAGATTCATAAACATGCCTTGCCAGAGTGCAGTGTGGCGGCACTAACCCCAAGCACACACCTTAACTTAAAGTGAGCCTAGGTTGGTACCATCCCAAGATGCTGGCTGAACTAAAAAATTCTCTCAGAACTATCCACTTCAGAATATTCCCATACTCGAAAAGCCTGATAAATGCCTACAAAACACATGAGGAAGACAGCTAGAGTAGGAGAGTCATCATGTTTGAGAGTCAGGGAAAAAAGAGCAAAATGTGGTGCAAAATAATTTCAGGTCATAAAAATGACAAATATATAACTTTTTTTAATATATAACATTCTAAACTATAATGTGTATAAAGAAATATAAGCAAAAATAAAAACAAATAAAAGCTTACTAAAAGACAAATTTTAAGAGTTAAATAGAACTTTCAGAAGTAAAAAGTAACTAATGTTGGCAGATAACTTTATAGGTAAATGCACTAGACTATCTTTCTCCCTGATTACATTACATAAAAGCAAAAGTATAACAGTGTCTGGTATGGTTCTCAATGTATGTAAAGGAGATATTAAGACAACTAATTATAAAAAAGGGAGGATAAAAGGGCCTAAATGGCGGTAAAGGTTCTACCTTTCACCTTAAGTGGCAAGATACCGATACTAAGTAGACTATGACCCAAATTTACCTTTAAATTCAACACAACTCCTATCAGATCCCAAGTTTTCTTATAGATGAAGACAAGCTTATCTTAAAATTTATGTGGAAACGCAAAAGAACTAGAATAACTAAGAGGTGTCTAGGTGGCTCAGTTGGTTGGCTGGGCATCCAACTCTTGATTTGGGCTCCAGTCATGATTTTGGGATCATCAGATCAGGCCCCTGGTCAAGTTCCCTGCTCAGAGGGGAGTTAGCTGCCCTCCCTCTTCTCCTGCCCTTCCCCACACTAACACACACACTCTCTCTCTAAAATAAAAAACAAAATTAAAAAAAAAAAACCCTAGAGTAATTGAAACAATGAATAATATTAATGAATTAATTAAAATAAAAATTGGAGAAAGACTACTACCCAATTTTAAACTATGCAGCAAACAAAATCAAGACGGTGTCATGTTTTCAAAGGGACAGACACACAGATCAATGGAACAACACAGAGAACCCAGAAACAGACCCATACAAATATGCCCAACTGAATTTTGACAGAGGTGCAAAAGTAATTCAAGGAAGGAAAGCAGCCTTTCCAACAAATGGTGCTGCAACAATTGGACACCAATAAACAAAAAGTAAACCCTGACCTAAACTGCACATCTTACACAAAAATTAACTTCAAATGGACCTAACATAAAACTATAAAATTTTTAGACGAGAACATAAAAGAAAAACTTTATGGTCTAAGATCAGGTAAAGAGAAGTGCCTGGCTAGCTCAGTCCGTAGAGCATGTAACTCTCAATCTCAGGATCATGAGTTCAAGCCCCATAATTGGCACAGAGCTTACTTTTTAAAATTTTTTTTTTAATTTTTTAAAATCTTATTTAAAAAAAGATTAGAGAAAGTGTTCTTAGACATGACACCAAAAGCATAATCCATCAAGAAATGAAAAGGATGGGGACACCTGGGTGGCTCAGTCAGTTAAGCACCTGCCTTCAATTCAGGTCATGATACCAGGGTCCTGGGATCAAGCCCCATATTGGGCTGGTTGCTCAGCAGGGAACCTGCTTGTCCTTCTGCCAGCTGCTCCCGCTGCTAATGCGCTTGCACTCTCTTTCTGACAAATAGATAAAATCTTAAAAAAAAAAAAAAAAAGAAAGAAAGGAAAGAAGGAAGGAGGGGGGGAAGGAAGCAAGCAAGCAAGCAAGCAAGCAGGGGAGGGAGGGAGGGAGTGAGAAAGGAAAGAAACAAGGAAGAAAGGGAGGAGAGATAAATAAAAAATGATAGGGGGCACCTGGGTGGCTCAGTTAGTTAAGCATCTGCCTTGGGCTCAGGTCATGATCCCAGGGTCCTGAAATCGTCAAGACTCCCTGGCTCACTACTTCTCCCTCTCCCTCTACCTGCCCCCCTGACATGCTCTCTCTCACTCTCTTTCTCAAATAAATAAATGAAATCTTAAAAAAAAAAAGAAAGAAAGAAAGAAAGAAAGAAAGAAAGAGGAAAGAAAGAAAGAGGATAATTTTTTTTTAATTTCTAGGACCCATTCATTTACATAGCTAAATGACGAGTTAAGAAATTTTTACTCAATATGTTGAACATTAGAGCTCTTCTCAGAAGACCAAAGGACTAGTTAGAATCTTAGTTCTCTGTTTTATCCTTTAGTAAAGTGGACAGGTAGAAGCAACTTTTGTATATATAATTATTTCATTTTAATGAAAGACATCGGCTGGACACCATTTATCTACAACCTATCATTTTAGGATCTTTGTGAAAATCTCCAGCGAATTAAACTTGAAGACTTTCAGACCCTCAGGGAATAATTCTGGGGCTGCTGGCAACAATCAAGGCTTACTGATAAAGAGAAAAGACAATCTCTTGTTGTAGAACAAAAGTAATGTTCTACCATCTTGAATTGTTTCTTTAATTTATAAAGTATTACAACTCACAGTGAAATTCAGGTTTATAGTTTTAGTCTGTTTAAAAACCATTATACTAGGGGTGCCTGGGTGGCTCAGTGGGTTAAAGCCTCTGCCTTCGGCTCAGGTCATGATCCCAGGGTCCTGGGATGGAGCCCCGCACTGGGCTCTCTGCTCAGCATGGAGCCTGCTTTCTCCTCTCTCTCTCTCTCTGCCTGCCTCTCTGCCTACTTGTGATTTCTGTCTGTCAAATAAATAAATAAAAATCTTTAAAAAAAAATTATACTAGAAAGCATAATTAAGAGACTTAGATTATGAAATATTTTACTCCCTTCTGCAATCCCAAAGCCTAGCAAAGCACTTGCTAAATAACAGCTCAGAAAAGTTAGAGAAGAATTGTACCACTTCCTAAGAAAAAATGAAAAGCTGAATTGAAGAGACTGAAATCACGAAATTCACTGAAAGTCTGTCACTGAAAGCCATCCACCACAATCCCTCAGACCCTGTTGCTTTCACTCTACACTCTCAAACATGTAACAGCCCCACTGTCATTGTTCTAGTACTGCCTCTCTCCAAATTGACACCTAATAGCCCCTCCTGCTTCGTATCCTCAATCCCACAGCCAGTTTACCCTTCCTAATGTATGGCTCTGACCAGGGTATCACCCTACTTAATTCTCATGCCACTGCCTCAAACGGTTCTTCAGCATCTGCTAACATTACTTCCTACTCCTATGTCACTTCACACATCCCCTCATGATTTATGCTGTTGAATTAAACATCCACTTACCCATTCAGTCACACATTTAACAAAAATGTGTTGAACTCCTACACTGGGCCAGGTACCATGCTTGACCCTACAGAATACAGTGGAAAAGAAAAAGAGACCTAACTCTTCCTTTTTTTTTTTTTTTTAATATTTTATCTATTTATTTGACAGAGAGAGAAAGAGATCACAGGTAGGCAGAGAGGCAGGCCGGGGCGGGGTGGGCGGGGGAGCGGGCTCTCGGCCGAGCAGAGAGCCCGATGCGGGGCTCGATCCCAGGACCCTGAGATCATGGCCTAAGCCGAAGGCAGAGGCTTTAACCCACTGGGCCACCCAGGCGCCCACTAATTCTTCCTTTCATGAAGCTTAGTTTAGGGTGGAAGAAAGGTGATAATCAAACAATTACACAAACTGATGTGTAATACAAATTGATGTATACCCTGCAATGGGAGTGTATATAACACACCCAAAGAATGTGGCCTTAGCTCAGAGAAAGGGGAAAGTACGGTAAGGTCAGGCTGGAAGGAAAACAAGGACCACACCCAGCTTCAACTTGCAGGATATATGAAGAACTTTGTCTTTTTTCTTACGAACAAGGGGGAGGTCTACCCAAGTGTTTCAAACAGGAAGGTGAATGATCAGATTTACATTCTAATATGATCCCTCTAGCTTCAGGGTAGGAAATGGGTTGAAGGTAAAAGGACAAGAATGAATGGGGTTCCCAGTTTGGTGAGTATTTGATCAGTCCATGTAAAAAATGATGGTTATTGAGATAAAGAAATTTTAATCAAGAAATATTTAGGGGGCGCCTGGGTGACTCAGTGGGTTAAAGCCTCTGCCTTCAGCTCAGGTCATGATCCCAGGGTCCTGGGACCAAGCCCCACACTGGGCTCTGCTCAGCAAGGGAGTTTGCTTCCCTCTCCCTCTCTCTCTGCCTGCCTCTCTGCCTACTTGTGATCTCTGTCTGTCAAATAAATAAATAAAACCTTTAAAAATATATATATTTAGGAGCCCAGAACAACAAAACGTGCTAGACTGGACATGGAGGGTGAGGGAAAGAGGATGATCAAGGACAACTTCATGTTTTCTGGCCTAAAGATTTGAATGGATAATGGGGACATTTACTAGGATAAGGTTACTGGACTAGGGTAGACAAGCAGGGATCGTGAGCCCAGTACTGGACAAGCTCAGTGTGAGATGACTCTGCAGAACCAACAGATGCTATCAAACAGGAAGCTGGATATCCAGGTCAGAAGCTCTGACAATGTCTGGGCTCAAGTCAAATCTAACAGTCACCAGAGAACAAACAGTAACTGAAGTTGTGAACACAAATGAGACCAGCAAGGTAGAGAACAGGGAGAAAAAAAGAGAAGAACCCTCAGATTGGGACTTGAGGAGCCTTAAAGTTCAACAGGGAGGGAGAAGACATTTGCAAGGCAGAGAAGGAATGGCCTCCTCTGATGGGGGTGTAAGGGAAAACCCAGAAGAGTATGATGCTAAGAATCAAGATTTCTAGAAGGCAGTGCGCAGTAAAGGCGCACATGGCTTTGTACGAAGTACTTGTATGAAGTTACTTGTGAAGTAAGAACAGGATGTTCATCAGACATGGCAGCACGGATGTCCTGGGAGCTTGGTGAGAGTTTAGTAAAGTACGGAAACAACACCAAAGAGAAGTAAGCTAATGAATTAATGGCCAGGGAGGACATGAAACTAATGAGTCCAGGAGACTCTTCTTTGAAGTCTGGCTGTGAAGAGGAGGAGATGAAACTACAAAAAAAAAAAAAAAAAGGTCTCCATTTGTTGTCGCTATCATTTTCATTAAAGGGGAAACATGAATGTGTTAAAATACTCATAGGAAAGAAGAGTTGAGAAGATGAGACCAAAGATAAATGATAGCTTCTGTGAAGGGAGAAGGGGGACAGAAGGAAGGGTACACTTTGACTAACACTCCCCCAACAAGTCTTGTGTTCCTCAAGCTTAACACAATTCACTCACCGTCTGCTCCAACCTCACTCTTAAAATTTTACCCTTAAAGAACAGCTCAAATTCCATATCCTCTCCCTTCTATGAACCTCACCTAATTTCTCTAATTCTTGGGATCCTTTCTCTGTAATCCCCTGCTGTGCTATGTTTTCCACATTTTTTCACTGCAAAATCCTATATAGTGGGTTCCACAGAAAACACATGGAGGAAATGAACATTCTATTTCCTGTGCAGCTCATGTCCTACCCCCTCAATATAAGCCTATCCTAACCATACAAGAACAAACAGTACCTCCCTTATAAAGTCCTGAACAGCTCCATCATTCAGCATGTTAAGTATTTAAGATCTTATAATGTAAGCTCCAAAACTGTGGGGCCTTGTCTATCTGGTTCACCACTCTATCTCCAGTGCCTAGTAGGGCCGGCATACCAAAGGCACCCAGGAAATGTTTACTGAATTAATTAATTAAAAGAGATGTCCTGTTACTCTTCAACAACTGTAAATTATTTAAGAGCAAGAACTATGGGACACCTGGATGGCTCAGTCAGTTAAGCACTCAACTCTTGATTTCAGCTCATGTCATGATCTCATGGTGGTGAGATAGAGCCCCGAGTTTCCGAGCATGGAGAGACTGCTTAAGCATCCTGAGCATGGAGCCTGCTTAAGATTCTCTCTCCCTCTACCCCTCCCCATTTCCCTGCTCATGCACTCTCTCAAAAAGAGAGAGAGAGAGAGAACCATGTCTTATATCTATGTCTACTTCCACACAGTGCCCTACAAAGTAGAATAAATGTTCTTGATAACGCGATGATAATTTATTATGGCCTAATGTCATCATGGGATTTGAAAAGACAGAGTTTGGCAATATACCTTGACACTGATGAAAAAGAATGAAAGTCTATGTAATGTCTCTCAATTCTAATTTTAAAAGATAATAGTTGTTTTCAAAACACTATATTTCCCCATATTCCAGAATTCAAGAAAACCCTTAAAGATAACTGAACTTTCCCCTAACTTATGAAGCACTTTTGTAAATTCATGTAACACTAGAATTTGCGTGCCTATTTTAAGACTTGAGTGAATTTTGGAGGTTAGTGTTTTCACATCCTGACAATATATAGGAGTACATCAGTAAAGGCAAGAAGTACAATGGATCTAAGTATCATCTCCCTGCCTAATAAAGACAGAATCATCTTAACCTCACTGAAGTACCAGAGTTCTGGTGATAAATGACACAACAAATATAAGATTTCAGAAATCAGGCAGCATGCAAAACCAAAATCAAAAGAGATCAACCCAGGTTCTTCTCAAATATAAGCTTTGCCACCAAATAAGCTTGGCCCCAAAATATTATGAGGTGGAAACGGCTTCATTTTTTCAGCAAACAGCTTCATTTGTTAGTGTAATTTATACAGGATTATGTTATAAATTCAATCTCAGGTTTCTCTCCCATATTTTAATACTCATGTTTATGTTACAAACTTGTTATAAATTCAACCTCATGTTTCTCTCCCATATTTTATTAAAGTCATCTACAGAATTACCAAATTGGAACAAATAAGATTACAAATAAGATTACGCTTTAAAGACTTTCATACTAATTATCACTTTCAACCCCCTGAAATTTACTCTATTCTCTCTTTTGGAACATATATGCAAACTTCAGAGACAAATTTTAGAAAACAGTAGCTAAAGGCTTGGATCAAACACAAGTACCTTTAGAAATAAGAAGAAATCTCTTTTTATCCAGTAAGAAAGGAACTCAAAGAATAGGGACCAAATAAAGACTTCATTTTTTTTTTTAACAGAAATCAGAATCTGTTTAAGCAGTGGAAGATACGCATTGGTATCAGAATTCATGCTCAGCACCAAATAGCAAAAGAAAGCATCTCAAAAACATACAGGGTTTTAGGGGCACCTGGGTGGCTCAGTGGGTTAAAGCCTCTGTCTTCAGCTCAGGTCATGGTCCCGGGGTCCCGGGGTCCTGGGATCGAGCCCCGCATCGGGCTCTCTGCTCCACAGGGAGCCTGCTTCCTCCCCTCTCTCTCTGCCTGCCTCTCTGCCTACTTGTGATCTCTGTCAAATAAATAAATAAAATCTTTTAAAAAACACAAAACTCTAAATTACAGGTCATAAATGGCAAAATATTCTATTCAGCAAACAATTCAGTGATAACTACTATTATCCTTGAAGGCTTTTACTTACATAAAGCATAAATTTTCTGTAACAAGGTAATCATACAGGTATAATCCAAATTTCATGCTGTGATACAGAACAGCTACTTAATAATAAAGCTGAGAAAATAATTCATCCACCAGCCATATGTATAATTTAAATGGTAATCAAAGCCATTATCCACCCACAAACACTAATCTCAAAATTAGTAAGACAAAGAAAAGAGTTGCAAAGCTTACCCACATGTCCGATTTTATCATGGCAATTTACAAAAATGTCTAAAACTTTCAGAATCTAAAATCAAATGAACAAAATGTCTAAAATACACAAGAACTGAAAGTAGTTTCCCCTGGGTTCATATTATATCAAATAAAATTTCAGTCTTCATGAAAACTATGTTTTTCATTTTATACAAGAGATTATTACCAACCTGGCTTCTGTGTTAGTTCTTTATTTTATTTTTGTTAGTTCTTTATTTTTAAAAATCTGTCAGTTACATCATGACTTTCTTCTTTTTTTTTTTTTTTAGATTTTATTTATTTGACACAGAGAGAAAGATCACAAGCAGGCAGAGAGGCAGGTAGAGAGAGAGAGAAGGAAGCAGGCTCCCTGCCAAGCAGAGAGCCCGATATGGGGCTCAATCCCAGAACCCTGAGATCATGACCCAAGCCAAAGGCAGAGGCTTAACCCACTGAGCCACCCAGGCGCCCCATGACTTTCTTCTTGGGAAAATGTTGCTACACCAATGCCAACTCTCAGGGCTGTAGCCACAGACATCTGGAATTGTCTATCTATGGTAAGTCCTCACTAAGGACCATGCTCAGGCCTACAACACCAGGTGCTTGTCGTGCATTGCAGACACCCCCTGGGGGAAGACAGGCCAAGTACTGTCCCCTCAAAAATGACAATGAAGATTGCTAGCATTATTCAAGGCATCTGGAGGAATGCAGGACACCAAATTCCAAAAGGCAAAAAGATGAAGACTAAATCCAGACCACGGATGGAAAGATGGGAAAACTTTTATGACCCCTAGGCCAACTTGTCAATTTTGAATTTCGTCTGTCAGCTGAGGCCCTGTACTGGGGAACCTGAAAAAGCCCTCCCAAGACAAACTAATGCTAACCCTCCTTTCTGTAGAGAAAATATGGTTCACATTCACACCATTCAGTATGGGTGAGTTTGAAAGATGGTGACTCTAGGGTTTGTGGCTTTTCAAAATTCTACATTTCCCAGATGGAAACCTCTATCACCCACAAGTGCATTACTACAGATGTAATAGTTAATAACTTCAGGTAGAGAGTAGAGAAATAGGACAACCCAAGGAAGCAAATAACCAAAAGAATTCGAAGAACACTGAAATTCAACTAAGGCCTACAGCATTTCTTCTCCTTGATGCTTCAAAAGCAGAACTCAAAACAGCAGCACCAGAATCCCTGCTTCTCAGGGAGACAAAACAAACATGAGGTCTAGAGGCCCCCAGGAAATAAGCTGGTCCTCCACTTCCACTCCAGACCTCCAGCTTCCCAGTGTTGACACAAGACTTCTTAGCAGAAAAGCAGAGTATGGGGTACTGACTCCACAGCAAAGTTCAGAATCTTCAGATTATTTGAAAAGTTCAGTCTGCCCAAGTTCAATTTGTCCTTTATCGGGAAGCTACATCACTAAGATCTTACTACCTCTAGGTGCACAAAAAATATAGGCTTATATTCGTATAGAGGCTTTGTGCAAATTTCACTATCCAAATGTGAGGAAATCCAAAGTTATAAATCCCACAGCAACTGCAATCTTGGCAAACCCAAACTCATGTATTCTGTACTTCTTCAGATGGTAGTGACCTTGAAAGAAACTTAGAATAAAGCAATTTTAATCTCCACATCTAATTACAAAGAAAAACTCTCAGACAGATGAGAGATTAGAAAACCGCCTTCCTTCAGGGATAGCACAGCTATTTAGCTATTTCTTTGAGACAATTAACAAAGACTGGACCAAGCACTGAAGAACATGCTAGAAGAAACAATCCTTACCTGGCCTGAATGACAGAGGCCAGGCAACTAACTTACCAGGGTTTCCTCTAAGCTCTCATTTCTAATTTGTTAAGACAACGTCTGGTGGCATTTAAACTTCATTTCAAATATTTAACACTTTCAAAAAGTACCCCAAATGCTAATCGGATGCAGAACAGGCTCTATTTTAGCTCCTACTTGAGGCAACAGATGAACACTTGAAGCCACTACTTATTCTACTAATTCTAGTAGAACTATCTACTAGAAAAGAAGTCAAATAATACTAGCTCATGTCTACTAACACAGAAAATGGTTTCACTGGATCTTAGTTCAAGGTTAAAAGGCCAGTTTCTGGAGGGCTGGGTGCTACCCACTAAGCTATAAGATTAATGGAAGAGAGCAGAGCTTAGTAGTTAAAAGGCTTCTATAGCCAAAATGCCCATGTTTGAATCCTAGTTCTGCCACTTAAAAGCTGTGGCACTGGACATGTTACTTCATGTCTCTGTGCCTCAGTTTTACCATCTAAAATGGGCCTTAAAAAAACCTATCTCATAGAGCTATCAGGAGTACTAAATGAGGTAATATAAGTTCTCACAAGAGTGCCTGGCAGATAGTAAGCACTCAAAAAGCATTTGCTATTATTAACATAAGGTCTTTTTTTTTTTTTAAGATTTTATTTATTTATTTGACAGACAGAGATCACAAGTAGGCAGAGAGGCAGGCAGAGAGAGAGGAAGCAGGCTCCCTGCTGCGCAGAAAGCCTGATGCGGGGCTCGATCCCAGGACCCTGGGATCATGACCTGAGCCAAAGGCAGAGGCTTTAACCCACTGAGCCACCCAGGCGCCCCTAACATAAGGTCATTTACTTCTTATCTTTGCAGGAATCTTTTTTTTTTAATTTTTATTTTTAAGAGAGAGATAGCATGAGGGGGTGGAGGAGAGGGGGCAGAGGGAGAGGAGAGAGAGGATTCTTAACAGGCTCCACATTCAGCTCAGTACAGAGCCAGACATGGGGCTCAATCCCACAACCCTGAGACCATGACCTGAGCTGGAACCAAGAGTCAGACACTCAACCAACTAAGCCACCCAGGCGCCCTAGCAGCAAATTTTATTTATTTATTTATTGAAGACCAGCACCCACACTAAAAAAGACCAAAAATATAAAAATACCATGATGGTAGATCAGTCTCTATAACGTAACAATAAAAAAATGACCTTGCCTCCTCTTGCCTCCTTCCTCTACTCATCTTGCTAACTAAAGACAGAGTCCAAACTCCTTAGCCAAACATTTCAGTTGCTTCATCATCTGTTGGCCCATCCAGGCTTATTGTCTTCCCTACTCCTATTATAACCTTCTGCTTCAATCAGATTAGTTTTCTCACAAGCCTCTGACTTCAGCTTGTACTCATTCGACAAACATCTAAGAATCTATGGAGCCAAGCACAATACTAACACAATATGCAAAGTTTCTGCCCTTAAAAAGCTCACAGGATATAACAGAAAAAGACATGTGAAAAATAGTGCCAAAAAAAGAGAACTATAGTCACGAAAGAGCAAAAGTAAGGTGGCTGCACGGAGAGGAACTAGTAAACTCTGTTGGTGAAGAGGTCCCCTCAGGGAGGGCTTCGCAGAGGAAGGCTTGTGAGAAGCGCTCAAAGATGAAGAGGCCAGAAGAGGGTCAGAGCAAACAGCGACAAGCATGGGCAAAGCAACTCTGGGTAGTGAGGTACGGATAGACTGCTGGGGAGCGATGGAAGCTAGAAGACAGAAAACAGGGATAGCAAAAGACTTGTACCCAAGTCAGAAGAATTGGGATGGGGCACCTGGGTGGCTCAGGGAGTACGCCTCTGCCTTCCGCTCAGGTCATGATCCCAGGGTCCTGGGGTCAAGCCCCACATCGGGCTCTCTCCTCAGCGGGAAGCCTGCTTCCCCACCCCCCTGCCTGCCTCTCTGCCTACTTGTGATCTCTCTCTCGCTGTCAAATAAATAAATAAAATCTTTTAAGAAGGAGAAGGAGGAGAAGAAAAGGAGAAAGAGGAAAGGAGGAGGAGGAACAACTTGGGCAAAGCTCTGCCCTCGAATCACCAAAGAATTCTGTGCAGGGACCTAACATGATCAGATCTGTATGTCACTGTGAACACTGCGGCTGCATGCAGTTCAGAGGCTGATTTGGAAGGAGAGACTGGGGACTGAAAAACCTGTAAAACGACTGGAAGAATCCAGGTGGCAATAAGGATGGAAAAAATGAAACAGGTTCAAAATACAAATTAATAACAGAATTGGTAAGACTTGGTATGAGCATAACAAGAAGGGAAATCAGGGCGCCTGGGTGGCTCAGTTATTTTTTTTTTTTAAAGATTTTATTTATTTATTTGACAGACAGAGATCACAAGTAGGCAGAGAGGCAGGCAGAGAGAGAGAGAGGAGGAAGCAGGCTCCCTGCCGAGCAGAGAGCCCGATGCGGGGCTCAATCCAAGGACCCTGAGATCATGACCTGAGTGGAAGGCAGAGGCCTTAAGCCACTGAGCCACCCAGGTGCCCCAGGGTGGCTCAGTTATTAAGCCTCCTCCTTAGCTCAGGTCATGATCCCAGGGTCCTGCTCAGCAGGAAGCCTGCTTCTCCCTCTCCCACTCCCCCACTTGTGTTCCCTCTCGCGGTCTCTATCAAATAAGGAAATAAAATCCTAAAAAAAAAAAAAAAAAAAGGAGGGGAAATCTCAGACTCAAGAGGTTTCCAGCTCTAGCAGTTGAAGAAATAAAAGAATGGTGACAACACATAGGAGGGTGAGGAGTATATGACCCCAAATGCAGAGCCTGCGTCTTTATTCTAAGAGCAATGGAAAGTAGCAGAGGGACAGAACTTTTAAAAAATGTTAAAACTTAAATAGATCTTTAATCAGAGAAGAAACCAGAAAACACTGCCAAAGATCCACACACTCCCCACAAATTGCACCAGGCCGAGAAGGTTTCAGAGACAGGTAATTTCAATGTTATGGAAACTTTTCAATATATTCTATGTGGCTAAACAACTAATACCAAATCTGACAAAGATAGAACACACACAAACACACACACACTCTTCCACACGCAGAACTACAGAAGAGTTTTTATTATAAACAAAAATGAAAAATCCAATATAAAAAATAAATTACTAACTCTAACATTAAATTTTAACAATTATAAAACATGAACCCATGGTAGAGATCTGTTAACATATTCATTAGGTTAGTAAATTAACGGAATGGAACCAAATCATCATGAAGATAGAAGCCAAAAGGCATCTTTTTTTTTCCACTTGTTGCAAAGGTTTACTACCAAACTGCATTCACTGAGCCAGAGCCCCTCATCAGTTGTGTCGCATGCCACCTACATTACTTGGGAGTCCACCGGCCAGCCAGTGGCCTCAACTCCAAGCTCTAACAATGTGCACCCAACACCCATTCTGAATTAAGACTTCTTAGTAAACTAGAACTCAAAAGAATTTTTCTAATGCAATAAGATGAATTTCTCAAGAAAAGAACACGTCTTATGTAGTATTCAAGCCAAAAATAATACATAACTTGAATTTAATCATGAGGAAACATCAAACAAACCAAATGAGGAACATCCTTTTAAAAAAAGAGGATTCTATTCTTCAAAAATATCAATGTCACAAAAGACAAAGGCTTTTCCAGATTAAAGAGGACAAAGGAAACAGGACAAACTAAATGCCATGTGTGACCCTAGACTAGATCCTGCACTAGAGGGGGAAAGATGCTAAAAGATGCATTACTGATCAACTGACAAAACTTCACTCATCATAGCCAAAAACTGAAAACACCTCAGAGGTGCCCCTCAGCAGATAGTAAAACAGGCTGTAGTACACTCTAGCCATGGAATACTACCCACGGTAAACAGAGCGAACTATTGATACATACAGTAAACCTGGAGGAACTGCAAGGGAATTATGTGGAGTGAAGCAATCTCAAAGGCTATGTACTGTATGCTTCCATTTGTAGTACTCTTGAAATGACAAATTATACTTAGGAGAGTGCCTTGGTTGCGAAGGGTTAAGAAGGCAGAGAGGGAGGGAAATGGCTATAGCTGGGAAAGGGGAGCCCAAGAGATTCTTGGACAGAACCTATTTTGTATCTTGATCGCACTGGTGGTCACACACATCTACAGGTGATAGAGATACACACACACACACACACACACACACACACCCTGTTACAACTAAAACTGATGAAATCAAAATAAGATGGGTAATTGAACTGACATCAATTTCCTAGTTGTGATATTATAGTTACACAAGAGGAAACAGGGTAAAGTATCCACAGGATCTTTCTCTTGTTTCTTACAACTCCATGTGACTCTCCAGGTATCTCACAGTAAAAAGCTTAATTTAAAAATAAAGTTTAAAAAGGAAAAAAGTTAAAACAAAAAACAGCATCAGAAAATAACTTACAATCATGAAGCACTAGAAGCATTCCTACTAACTTCAAGCACAAGAAAAGGATGACAGCTATTATGGTGTCATTTAATATCATTCTAAAGGTACTAGTCATTGCTATAAACAAGACCATATGAACTTTAGAGAAGAGGCAAAACAATCAATGATAAATGAAATTCTTGCTACCTAGAAACTCCAATATAATCAAGTGAAAAAGTATCAGAATGAGTTCAGTAGTATCCAATATCCAAACGCAATACATAAAAATTAACAATCTTTTTCTTATATCCCACTGATACTCAACTAGAAAGCTGGGTAATAAAGAACTTGATTCTATTTTTACTCTTTACCTAAATCATATAACTATTTTTTAAATATTTAAGAACTGTCCCAGGAATATAATGACTATGTGGCTCTAATAAGCTTCTCCAAAGATTCTCCAATTCTCCCCACTGAGCATCGTATTTGTTCTCTGATTTGCTGCGTCTCGGTCTCTAGTCCATCCTTCACTTCCGAAGCCAAGAGCTAGAAAGTAGATTCAAAAATGTTTTCCACTCCCCCAAGGCCTCAAATACTTTGCACGAGTCTAAGTCAGTTGTAAGGGATGAGGATCTAAGGTTCCTTCCAGCTCAGAATCTCCATCCTGCTAGGAGCCAGAATCCCTTTAATCAGTTCCAAGAGACTCCGTGTGCCTTCTCGGGCAGCCCTCAGGACCACCTCTGTGCTTCATGAGGCCTCCCTCTCCCAGGAATTCTCAGTTCTCAGTCAGGGTTGCTCACTTTAGAGCATACCCACATTAATCCATCCATTTTTAGGCAGGGCCTCCCACAGTAGCCCCCATTTCAAGCTCCAGCCACTTCTAAACCACTATCAGCCTAATCCATGTCTTCCAGGGGACCCCATGTGCCACATATCCTACGTGAAAGCCTACAGCTTTTCACTCCACAGAAAGAAGTGTTTCTGCTAAGCTCCAGGTGTTCAATATACAAGAAATACCAGTTAAGAAGCAAAGATAAGGGGCGCCTGGGTGGCTCAGTTGGTTAAGTGTCTGCCTTCAGTTCAGGTCATGATCCCAGAGTCCTGGGATCAAGGCCCCTGTCAGGCTCCCTGCTAAGCAGGGGCCTGCTTCTCCTCCCTCTGCCTTTCCTCTCCCTGTGCTCTCTTTCTCCCCATGCTCTCTCAAATAAATAAATAAGAAAAAGAAGAAAAACTCCATAACATGCTAAATGTTAACTGTATTCTAAATTTCAAACCCAAAGAAAGCAAGCACATTAAGTAATAATACAGGACAATCTCACTTATGAACACGGATGCAAAAATCCTAAATAAAATATTAATAAACTGAATCCCAACAGCATATGGAAGATCATGCTCCAGATACATTCTAAGAGAATCTAGCTATTAATATGATTTACTGCATAGTAACAAGGGGAGGTGGACTACTTAATAAATGCCCAAGAAAAGAATATTATAGTTTAACATCAGTAAGTATTAAACAGCATTTAAAAAAAAAAAACACCTTAGCAAATAAAGAAATAGTGCAAAACTTCCTTAACTAAAAAAAATAAAATAAAATAAGTCAAAGCACCTGGGTGGCTCAGCCGGTTAAGCATCTGCCTTCACCTCAGGTTATGATCCCAGGGTCCTGAGACTGAGCCCCTCATCAGGTTCCCTGCTCAGCTTCTCCCTCTCTCTGTCCTTCCCCCCGACTCGTGCCTTCTCTCACTAATGAATAAATAAACAAATAAAATCAAAAAATCTTTTTTTTTTAAGATTTTATTATTTGTCAGAGAGATAGAGAGAGTACAGGCAGGCAGAGTGGCAGGTAGAGGCAGAGGGAGAAGCAGGCTCCCAGCGGAGCAAGGAGCCCGATGTGGGACTCGAACCCAGGACCCTGGGATTATGACCTGAGCCGAAGGCAGCTGCTTAACCGACTGAGCCACCCAGGCATCCCTAAAATCAAAAAATCTTGAAGTCAGAAACAGTAAACATTATATTTAATGAGGTAATGTTATAGACAGGATATCACCAACAACTCAACACTGTGCCACAGAGGTCCTAGTGGATGTAATCAAAAGTTAGTAGGAAGAAGAAGAAATATTGGAAAAGAGATGAGGTTTTCAGTATTTACAGGTAATATAGCTGTCTATCCAGAAAAATCTCGAAGGATATACTCACAAATTATTAAGACTCATGATTGCAGCAAGAATGCAGAAAGATTAGATCTCAAATCAATAAATAAATTATACTAACATTCTTATATGCCCACAATCATCTAAAAATATGACAGAGAAAGATAAATTCGAAGTAGTGGCCAAAATCACAAAATGGCTGGGGATAAAATTAATAAGACTGATATAAGATCTAAATAAAATTTTTAAATTATTTTTAAAAACACAGAAGACCTAAACAAAGAAACAAACCCTACTCTTGACCAGAAAGAGCCAATAGTATAAAGATATCAACTGTAAATTAATCAAAAACTTACAATGTATTCACAATTAAATTCAAATCATGACTTTTTTATAGAAATTGACAATCTCATCTTAACAATCAAATGGAAGAAAAAAGGCAAAGGATGCAAACAGACATTATTCCAAAGAAGATATATTCATGGCCAATAAATTCATGAAAACATGCCCAACATGATTAGCCATCAAAAAAATGTAAATCAAAACTACAGTGAAGTTCCCCCCACACTCACTCAGAAGGCTATAACAAAACAAAACACAAACCAGAAAATAACAAATATTGGCAAAGATGTGGAAAAAGTGGAACTTTCATAAATTCCTGGTATATATGTAAAATGGTTCAGCCACTATGCAAAACAGTCTGTAAGTTCCTCAGAAAGTTAAATGTGAAATTACCATATGACCCAGCAACTCCAATTCTAGGCATATGCCCAAAAGAGTTGAAAATAATTATCCAAACAAATACTTACACACATGTTCATAGCAGAACTATTCATAATAGCCAAAAGGCGGAAACAACCAAAATGTCCATCAATGAATAAATCAATTGTGGCATATACACAAAATGAAATCTTTTTTAGCTGTAAATAATGCGTGTATCTGAAGAAATGAACCCATGCTACAAGAATCTATATAAAGTGAAGGAAGCCAGACAGACACAAGGTCACATATGATTCCATGTATATGAAACATCCAGAATAGGTAAATGCACAGAGACGTAACAGAGATAGGTGGTTGCCAGAGGACAGGGAGAGGGAAGAGTAGAGAGCAACTACTGAATAGGTATGGAGCTTTCTTTTCGAATTAGAGGTAATGATTGCACAACACTGTGAATGTACTAAATGCCACTGAATTGCTAAATTTTATGATATGTGAATTTCAAGCAGTAAAAAATAATTTTAAGTCCAAATGGAAGAGAAAAATGTACAGAATGATGGAAAATGGTTGCAAAGAAAAGAGTAACAAGAAAAGATTTGCTCTATCAGATTGAAAAATATACTATGAAGTAATGGTTATTAAAAGAATGATATTCAGTACATTACCTTGATGAACACTGAGTAATATACAGAATTACTGAATCACTATATTGTAGAATTAAATTTTTTATAATAATTTTTAAAAAGGAGTATGACATTTACTTGAAATAGGCAAAGATGTATAAGAAGAAAACAGTCCTAGAAAGAGATTTAGAAAATTTAAAAAACTTACATTCAAATCAGTGGGGGAAGATAACTCGGGTTCCTAAAACCTGCCAGACTTTCTGCAAGAAGTATGGCAAGCACCAACCCTGCAAAGTGATACAACGTGTAAGAAAGGCAAAGATTCTCCTTCAGGGCACCTGAGTGATTCAGTCAATTAGGCGACAGACTCTTGATTTCCACTCAAGTCATGATCTGAGCCCCATATTGGGCTCCATGATCAACACAGAGTCAACTTGGATTCTCTCTCTCTCCCTCTCCCTCTGCCCTTCCTCCCATGCATGTGTACACTTGCACTCTCTCTCAAATAAATACATAAATCTTTAGAGAGAGGGAGAGGAAGGAAGGAGGGAGGGAGGAAGGAAGGCAGGCAAAGATTCTTTTTATGCCCAGGGAAAGCCAAATTATGAGAGGAAGCAGAGTGGTTATGTTGAGCACACTAGCCCATTTTCTAGAGAAAGGCTAAAGAAGATGGTGCTAAGGCTTGACTCTGTTGAGTGCAACTGCAGATCTAAGAGAATGCTCGCTATTAAGAGATGGAAGCATTTTGACCTTGGAGGAGATAAAAGAAAGAAAAACTGATCCAGTTCTAAGCTTCCTATTTTGTTTTATCATGAAGACAATAAAATCTTGAGGTTCTGTTCATTTCAATCAATAAATCAATCAAGATAATGAGACAACTGGCTATTTAGAGAAAAATAGATCCTTACTACTATACATAAAAAATAAGACTGTAGTACACTTAAAGTGCTAAATATTAGAAGTAAAATTATAAATATATTAAGAGAAAATATTGGGGGAAATTGCTTAAAATAAATGGGTAAAGAAAGTCTTCTTAGGGGCGCCTGGGTGGCTCAGTGGGTTAAGCCTCTGCCTTCGGCTCAGGTCATGATCCCAGGGTCAGGGGATCAGGCCCCTGCCAAGCAGAGAGCCTGCTTCCCTCTCTCTCTCTCTCTCTGCCTGCCTCTCTGCCTACTTGTGATCTCTGTCAAATAAATAAATCTTTTTTTTTTAAGTCTTCTTAGTTTAAAAAAAAAAAAAACAGAAACCATAGATAAAAAGATTCAAATTTTAAAAATTAAAAACCTCGGGGTGCCTGGGTGGCTCAATGGGTTAAAGCCTCTGCTTTTGGCTCAGGTGATGATCTCAGGGTCCTGGGATCGAGCCCCACATTGGGCTCTCTGCTCAGCAGGGAGCCTGCTTCCTCCCCTCTCTCTGCCTGCCTCTCTGCCTACTTGTGATCTCTATCTGTCAAATAAATAAATAAAATCTTTTAAAAATTAAAAACCTCTGTATATCAAAGAAGTCATAAATAAAGACAAAACAATATCGGGGAATAACAGAGAAAATATCTGCAACATATAACAATTCAAGGAGTTAGGGGCACCTGGGTGGTTCAGTTGGTTAAGCGTCTGCCTTTGGTTCAGGTCCTGATCTCAGGGTCCTGGGATGGAGCCCTGACTCAGGCTCTCTGCTCTGCGGGGAGTCTGCTTCTCCCTCTTCCTCTCTCTCTATGCTCTAGATCTCTCTCTCTGTTTCTCTCAAATAAATAAATCTGAAAATAAAAAGAATTTATTATTTTATACTTAGCAAGGATTTATATACAGACAATGTCAAGATGTTAAGACCAATAAATCAATATGAAAGAAGCAACCCAATTAAAACAAAGTTAAACAAACAAACAAAAAGAACAGGCAAAAGATAGGAACAGTCACAAAAAGAAACACTCAAATTTAATTGGCCAGTCTTTGATAGGCATGGTATTATTCTTATGTGCAGTCAGGATAAAGAATCCCGAAACCATACCTATTTAAGGAATGGGGAGTGTCCAGACTGCCCAAAGTAAAGCAGAAGAGAAAAGACAGCAAAAATGAGCCACTTTAAGGACTTCTGCCTACTCATTAATGTATGGCCCTGAGAGATGGGCTCTGGAGTGCATGGAGATAGAAGGCCTTAAAGGAAACTAGTTTATTCGTATCCAGTCAGCAAGCATTGTCTTTTTTTAATTTCTAAAAGGCATAAATATATGAATCTTACTCTTTATGAGAACAGTAAGGAAAATTGTTAAGAAATAAATTTATGTACCTAAGTACAAACAGGCCAGGATTCATTATTGGCAAAAAGTGACCAAAGCAGGGGCACCTGGGTGGCTCAGTCATTAAGCATCTGCCTTTGGCTCAGGTCATGATCCTAGGCTCCCTACTCAGCAGGAAGCCTGCTTCTCTCTCTCTCTCTCTCAATCTCTCTCTCTCTCTCCCCCTGCTTGTGTTCCCTCTTTTGCTGTGTCTCTCTCTGTCAAATAAATAAAATCCTTAAAAAAAAAAAAAAGTGACTAAAGCATAATGTTCCAAGGAGAAGCAAATCACTAAAAAATGTCTGCAGTGTGATTCCATTCTACAAATTTCAAAAACATGCAAAATTAAATAATAGTTTAAGGATACAAAGGATGTGATTCAAGTATAAGGAAAATACAAAACTCAGGTTACCTGTGAAAGGGAAAAGAAGATTATAAACAAGAACATAGATCTTCAACAGCAATGACAACTTTTTTCCTACACTGGGTGGTTGTTATATGGATACACATTGTCCTATTATTCTTTATATCTTATGCTTATTTTTCACTTATTTTATAACTTCTCAGTATTTAATAAAAGACCATAATTTGGAAACAAACAGTGTAGAATTGAAAAAGCACAGCATATAGCCAATGATCTTGTAACGGCTTTGTACAGTGACAGATGGTAACTACACTTTTGGGGAGCACAGCACAACATATAAAGAAATTGGATCATTACGTTGTACACTTGAAACTAATGTCATATTGTGTGTCTACTCCAAAATAGTAAAACCAGATACACTGTACAGACTGCATGTAAAGACATACATAGTCTTTTAATTCTAGATTCAATGTTTGCCACTGAAAATCTGCTTGGTTCTGTCATCTCCTTCTAAGTAGACACCTTTTAGGAGTTAGCAGAATCTTTGCTTTTCATCTTTTCTTCTGAAGTTGCATTAGCAAGAAGATGCATGAACGCAGGGAGAGTTTACAGCAAAGGGCAATGCACTCTTCCATCAAACTCCCTGAGACACTAGCAATGCCTTTGGGGAGCTCCAGCAGAGAGGGCACTTGCCAGAACTCCAGAGTAAGAAGGTCTGCATAAGAAAATTAAAAGTACTGCAGCAAGAATGATGCAATTTGAACAGTAAGACATTTTTCCATTCATTAGTTTTTAGTTGATTGAAATTCAATGAAACCCTGGTTGGAACTTGAACTCTCGAGTGAGATACAAAGATGTGAATTTCGTTGAGCACTTGTGGTGTCAGAGCCAACTCTGCATGTAGTGGGCAGTTGTGAGTTCAAGGACAGTAACACATGTACTCCTCCCCGACAGCCAGAAGTAAAAATGTCCCAGAGAACCAGGCCTGGGCTCTGCCCACAACACTATCATCTGAGCACTCCTTTCATTAGAACAGAACAAGATTACACAATGACCCTTAAGTTGAAGCAAGATTCTGGATGCCTGAGGAAGTGGGATACTCTGCGTATGGTAATCTGACTGCTGAGACAATCAGTAAATGAATTAGCATAAGTATGCTGACTTCTTTGGAAGGAATCTTATGAACACAAAATTTTATGAACACAATAAACAATGCAATCACAAATAGTAATAAAGAAGCACCAAGGGTACTATAGTAAGAAAATGTTATTAATCAATAAACCTATGAATTATACACAAGACTGTATCAAGTAATGAAAAGAAATTTTAAAAGGCACCATCGCTGTGTCAGAGGCATGCAGCAGCTGGAGACAAGATATATTAAAATGTGGTGTGAACGCCAGACATCAAAAATACTCCACAATTCAATCCAACCTCCCTAGCCATCTATCTGCTTTCCATATTCAAACCCAATTCAGCTAAACACATGCCCAAATCTCCCAAAGCCACACACACTGCAACATACTCTTCTCTCCTCAAATGCTTCACCCCCACTAGAACAACCTGAAAAACCTCAGGGCACCTGGGCAACTCAGTCAGTTAAGTGTCTGACTCTAGGTTTTGGCTCAGGTCCCGATCTCATGGGTCCCGGTCTCAAGGACCTGAATTCTCATGGGAATCAAGCCCCACATCCAGCCCCATACCCAACCCGAATTCAGTGGGAGTCTGCTTCGATATTCTCTCCCTCTGCCCCTTCCTCTGCTTGCATGAGTGAGCTCTCTATCTCTAAAATAAATAATTTTTTTTTAAAAAAGGCAGTAATTCTCCTCAAACCGATCTATAGATAGAATACAATCTCAAATTCTCAAGCAGACTTTTTGTAAAAGCTGATGAGCTGATTCTAAAGTTAATTTGGAAATGAGAAAGACCTCAAAGAGTCAAAATATGGAAAAAGAAGAGCAAAGCTGAAGGACCCACCCCACTTCAAGCTCTATTATAAAACTATAATCATCAAATCAAGCCAAATAGGTCAGTGAAACAGAAGAGAGTCCAGAAACAGAGCACATTAAAAAGGAGATTTTCCATAGTTTGGCTATTGTGGACATTGCTGCTATAAACATTCGGGTGCACGTGCCCCTTCAGATCACTACGTTTGTATCTTTAGGGTAAATACCTAGTAGTGCAATTGCTGGGTTATAGGGCAGTTCTATTTTCAACATTTTGAGGAACCTCCATGCTGTTTTCCAGAGTGGTTGCACCAGCTTGCATTCCCACCAACAGTGTAGGAGGGTTCCCCTTTCTTCGCATCCTCGCCAGCATCTGCCATTTCCTGACTTGTTGATTTTAGCCATTCTGACTGGTGTGAGGTGATATCTCATTGTGGTTTTGATTTGTATTGCCCTGATGCCGAGTGATATGGAGCACTTTTTCATGTGTCTGTTGGCCATCTGGATGTCTTCTTTGCAGAAATGTCTGTTCATGTCCTCTGCCCATTTCTTGTTTGGATTATTTGTTCTTTGGGTGTTGAGTTTGATAAGTTCTTTATAGATTTTGGACACTAGTCCTTTATCTGATATGTCATTTGCAAATATCTTCTTCCATTCTGTCAGTTGTCTTTTGATTTTGTTAACTGTTTCCTTTGCTGTGCAAAAGCTTTTGATCTTGATGAAATCCCAATAGTTCATTTTTGCCCTTGCTTCCCTTGCCTTTGGTGATGTTCCTAAGAAGATGTTGCTGCGGCTGAGGTCGAAGAGGTTGCTGCCTGTGTTCTCCTCAAGGATTTTGATGGATTCCTTTCTCACATTGAGGTCCTTCATCCATTTTGAGTCTATTTTTGTGTGTGGTGTAAGGAAATGGTCCAATTTCATTTTTCTGCATGTGGCTGTCCAATTTTCCCATCACCATTTATTAAAGAGGCTGTCTTTTTTCCATTGGACATTCTTTCCTGCTTTGTCGAAGATTAATTGACCATAGAGTTGAGGGTCTATTTCTGGGCTCTCTATTCTGTTCCATTGATTTATGTGTCTGTTTTTGTGCCAGTACCATGCTGTCTTGATGATGACAGCTTTGTAATAGAGCTTGAAGTCCGGAATTATGATGCCACCATCAACAGATGAATGGACAAAGAAGATATGGTATATATACACAATGGAATACTATGCAGCCATCAAAAGAAATGAAATCTTGCCATCTGCAACAACATGGATGGAACTAGAGCGTATCATGCTTAGCGAAATAAGTCAAGCGGAGAAAGACAACTATCATATGATCTCCCTGATATGAGGAAGTGGTGATGCAACATGGGGGCTTAAGTGGGTAGGAGAAGAATAAATGAAACAAGATGGGATTGGGAGGGAGACAAACCTTAAGTGACTCTTAATCTCACAAAACAAACTGAGGGTTGCTGGGGGGAGGGGGGTTGGGGGAAGGGGGGTGGGGTTATGGACATTGGGGAGGGTATGTGCTTTGGTGAGTGCTGTGAAGTGTGTAAACCTGGCGATTCACAGACCTGGGGATAAAAATATATGTTTATACCCCTGGGGATAAAAATATCCCCAGGGATATATGTTTATAAAAAATTAAAAATTAAAAATAAATAAATAAATAAAATTGTTTTTAAAAAAAGGAGATTTTCAACCTATGCAGAAGGCAATTTAGTAAGGAAATAGTCTTTTCAACAAATGATTCTAGAACAATTGGATTCTAGATGTGAAAAACTGACCTTAAACCACTCTTTTACTATACCTAAAAATAACTCAAAGTGGATCATGGATATAAATCTAAAACCTAAAACAAAAACTCCTAGAACAGAGAATATATCAGTGATATTAACCTATTTCTTAGGTAATGCAAAAAAAAAAAATCAACAAAAAATTATAATTTGAACTTTATCAAAATTAAAAGCTTTTGCTCTTCAGTAGTCACTAGTAAGGGAATAAAGAAACCAGGAAAAATATCTGCAAATCCTATGGCTGAAAAAGAACTTAACATCCAGAACTTATAAAGAACTTCTAAAACTCAGAAATAAAAAAAACACAGAACCAATTAAAAATGGACAAAAATTTAGCCACTTCACCAAAGACGCTATATGGACAGCAAATAGGTTCACGAAAAGATATCCAGCATCACAAGTCATTAGAGACAGACAAATCAAGACCACCACAAGACATCACTACACATCTATTAGAATGTCTGAAGGCAAAAAGACTGACCATAACAAGTGTTGACAAAGATGTGGAAAAACTGGACCTCTTCTACACTGCCAGTGGAAATGCTAAATAGTATTTGGAAAACTCTTGACAGTTTCTTTCAAAGTTAAGCATACCATATAAAGAGAAATGAAAGTATACATCCACACAAAGACTTGTACACAAATTTTCATAGCAGCTTTCTTTGTTACCAGTTAAAAACTGGAAACAACCAATGTCCATCAATAAGTGAACGATTTAGTAAATTGTGGAACACCCATACAAAGGAATACAACTAGCATTGAAGAAGAATCAACTACTGATGCACTAAAAAACACAAATGAATCTCAAAATATTTATGCTGAGGCAAAGAAGCATAACTACATGCTGTATGATTTCATTTACATAAAATTTTAGGGAGTGAAAATTAACATATAGTGACAGAGAGATCAGTGGTTATCTGGGATGGGGGCCAAGGAGCCAGGGATATGAGGAAAGCTTTGGGGTGATGGATATATTCACAGACTTGTTTGTGATGATGAATACATACACATGGCAAAACTTAACAAACTGGGCCTCAGTCAATGGAACATGCAACACTTGATCTCAGGGTTATGAGTTCAAGTCCCATGGTATGTGTAGAGTATACATAAAAAGCTTTAAAAAAAATTTTTTAACTTAACTGCACACCTTAAATTCATACAGCTAATATATGTTAACTAATCCCTAGTACATCAGCTTTTTAAAAAAATATAGTCTTAACCAGTAATTAATAATCCTCCAAATACAAATTGGGCCCTAATTCATTCCTGTAAAATTATTCCCTGTTAATACCATGCATTTTAGTCATAAAATTCAGAGGGCATCCTTACTTCCAAACCATTAAGAAAGAGGGATTTAAAGGACCAAATTCAGTAAATCATAAAGAAAACAAATGTTTTACTGGAGCAAAAGAGCTCTGAACAACTCAAATATTTTTTCATTTAAAAAACTTAAAATAGGGACACCTGTGTGGCTCAGTTGGTTAAGCGGCTGCCTTCAGCTCAGGTCATGATCCCAGAGCCCTGGAATCAAGTCCCACACCATGCTCCTTGCTCAGCAGGGAGCCTGCTTCTCCCTCTGCCTCTGCCTGCCACTCTGTCTGCCTGTGCTCACTCTCTCTGACAAATAAATAAATAAAATCTTTTAAAAAATAAAAAAACTTAAAATAACTAAAAAGAGTAACAAACCATGTCAACTGTTGCTCTTATTTTATGTAGGATTAAACAAAAATAACAATGCACTATCATCTCCTCCCCGGTATCATGACTGTTGCTAGAGTTTCATAGTCAATCCTTTAAAACAGACCAGACCAAAGCTGACCACGACAAAGAAAAAGAAGCAACTGTTTCCCATGTGGAGAAAGACTCTCTGAATGAGAAGTTAAAGAGAAATGTCTGGGGACTTCCTCTGAATCCCTCAGCACCTACACAATCACTACACACCTCTCTGCCTCATCAAAGCCTAATCAGAGTTAGAAACAATACAGTTTCAGTAAGGGAACCTAAAGAGCAGAGCTCCTCAGTTAGCATCATAGGATTTTCTGCCTCTCCCTGGTTTGGGTACCCAAGCTCTCCAGGCTACCAGATACACCAATAATATTTTCCTTCATTTTAAAGGTTTTTTTAAACTTCCTACTATATCAGCCTACTTCATTACTTGCCCTTTTCTTTATAGTCCCTATAGGATTTATGTTGATATCCTCATGCTCAGCATTTATGTTGACGTCAGAACCTGATTTAGAGATACTTCTCTAAATAATTCTTGGATTTAGAGATACTTCTTGATTCCAGAGTCCTGGGATCAAGCCCCACATCAGGATCCCTGCTTGGGGGTAGGCCTGCTTCCCTCCGCCCCCTGCCTGCCCCTCTGCCTAAGTGTGATCTCTGTTTGTCAAATAAATAAATAAAATCTTTTTTTAAAAATGGTTAAGATGATACATTTTACCACAATAAAAAAGAAACTAGAAAAATAAGTTTCTCTGGACTAACAGGTGACTAAACCTGACCACTTCCAGCCTCAATGTGAAAGTTAATTGCATAATTACAACTCTGGAGCATCAAGTTCCTGCTATGGCTCCAAATAAAATGCTATCTGAAAAATCCTTGTCAAATCCTTCTCTGTCCCATAATGTGACACAAAGGAGCATCTCATGCAACTCCACCATCCTCCAGTTAATAAAGACAAGAAGAACTCTGGCTGTCTCCCTTACATCGACAGTAATGGCAGAGATGGCAGGACCTCAGAGGGATCTAAGGAACCATTCCAGGCCCACTCACAGTATGACTTGTGCATGTGCTCAGTAGTATTTGAATAAAAATGAACTTTACTTCCCACAGCAACTCCCCACATAAAAAAAAAAATTTCTGAAGGTTCAAAGGACAGTCTAAAAACTGGATTCTATAAGGTTAGTTCTGCAACACTACAGGAATCCCAAGCCTAGGATAAACTGGGAAACTGCATATAAAAGTTTACAAATCGAGGGGCCTGGGTAGCTCAGTGGGTTAAAGCCTCTGCCTTCGGCTCGGGTCATGATCCCAGAGTTTTGGGATCGAGCCCCAAGTACGGCTCTCTGCTCAGCGGGCAACCTGCTTCCTCCTCTCTGCCTGCCTCTCTGCCTACTTGTGGTCTCTGTCAAATAAATAAAAACAAAGTCTTTTTTTAAAAAATAAATAAATATTTGAAGTGGCGGGGGGGTGGGAGGTTGGGGTACCAGGTGGTGGGTATTATAGAGGGCACAGCTTGCATGGAGCACTGGGTGTGGTGAAAAAATAATGAATACTGTTTTTCTGAAAATAAATAAATTGGAAAAAATAAATAAATAAATAAATAAATAAAGTTTACAAATCTCCCCCACCTGAGAAAATGCTCTGTTCTACATTTTTGTACTTAAAAATATTAAGCCATCTCAAAATCCTTTCCAGCCCAATACCCAAAATCGAATGGTCTGAAGGCATCCTGAGATGAGTACTATAGAATGTGATACAAATATGATTCTTAAAAAACATTTACAGCAATAAAACTCAAATGCACCTGGCGCCTGGGTGACTCAGTGGGTTGGGCCTCTGCCTTCAGCTCCGGTCATGATCTCAGGATCCTGGGATTGAGTCCCGCATCGGGTACTCTGCTCAGCAGGGAGCCTGCTTCCCCCTCTCTCTCTGCCTGTCTCTCTGCCTGCTTATGATCTCTGTCTGTCAAATAAATAAATAAAATCTTTAAAACAAACAAACAAACAAAAAAAAAAAAAAACAACTCAAATGCACCAGAAGCTGGCAGGGCAGGGGGGTAGGGAAGGGGATAGAAACAGGGAGTTGTTCAATGGGTCCAGAGTTTTCGTTTTGCAAGATAAAAAAGTCCTAGTGTAAATATGGTTAACATCACTAAACTGAACACTTAAAAATGGTTAAGAGGGTAACCTTTATATCATGTGTTTTTATTACTACAATTAAAAAGAAACAATCACAGGGAGACCTCGGTGGCATAGCTGGTTAAACGCCCAGCTCTTGGTTTCAGCTCAGTTCATGATCTCTGGGTCCTGAGATAGAGCCCCACCTCTAGCTCTACACTCAGCCAAGGCTACTTAAGATTCTCCCTCCCTTCCCCCTCTAACCCTCCTTCCACCATATGCAGGCTCTCTTTCAAATAAAACAAATCCTAAAAAAAAAAAAAGAAAAAAGTCACAGAAGTTAGTGCCCAGCAGTCATACTGATATAAAAATATTTCAAATCAACTAACTTCTACTGTCTGATACTAATCCCTAAAATACCTTTTGTCCCAATTAAAAAAAAAAAAAAGTGGACACATCTCGCTGGTAGGACATGGAAGCTTTTCTAACTACAATAGAGCTGAGGGAGCACATATGAGGAAATAAGGAAGACGACAATACAAATACTAAGCAATGGCAGAAATACAAAGCAGACTAAACACAATCTGTGTCATCCGCATTTGCAATCCATCCTAAGTATCTAAGTAAAACTGTATAAAGGCTTTCTCTTTACTCCAAAAATAAAGAAAAACTCCTCAACCTGCTTACAAGACCCAGTACACCTCTCCAGCCCCCTCTCCCACCAGATTCTTCAACACTCTTCCTGTTCTGTACATAGAGCTGTACCCTAAGTCCCCAATCCTTCCCATGAATCCCAACATCTTTGCCCTTGCTGTTTGCTCTCACTGGAACACTCTTCCTTTTCCTATGCAACCTTCAGATCTTAGTTCAAATGTCTTTCCAGGGACTTCCCTAAATCAAATGGTGTAACTGCTGTAGTTTTACATTCATGTGATTATTGGTATCATCTGAAGACAGGGGCCAGAGATGCACTCACTGCCCTCCATTTCCAAGGCCCAACACAGTGTACCCAATAAGCACTCAAATATTTGTTGAACAAGTGAATAAATGGGCAACAAACCCATAAGAAGGCAATGAAACATCTTAAGAGGATTCTTTAATGAATCTTTAGAGGCTGTCCACAATTAAGTCTAAAACCCCTATTTAACTCTTAAGAAAAATAACAAAATACACTTCTCTGGCCATTCTATGTCCATGGCAAACACTGAGCATCAAAGGTTGTTAAGTAAAATACAAAAATACACAAACACACGGTAGATAAAGCAGAATTACTACTTGCTGGGCAACTCGTTTTGGTATTTCTTGCTACAATGCCTGCTACATAAGGAGCCCTCTGGAAATACCTGTCAAATGAATAAAGAGCAACATTTCACAAGACTCTTAAGCATATATCACCCAGTAACTAACTCTACTGAAAACTGTGATGACTCATATAAAGACCATTACAGAAGCAAAGGAATGAATCTCTTAAGTGGCAAAGCCCCCTACTATATTTAAGCCATATTCATTTAGATCTCAAAAAGGAAAAATGCCAGATGTGTACTAAGAGTGAAAGAAATGGATACTGCAATCAAGTAATCATAGAGCTTTAAACAGAAACTACAAAATGTCACTTTGAACTATTTCCCAAAACCCTTAAGAACATAAGGAACTATTTAGGATTCCCTGTCCCCTCCAATACAAATATAAACTGTATCTCCACTTTAGAGATATAATCCATAAACATAACACAGAAAACTCCAGCCCACAGTGATCTCTCCTCCCTCTGATTTTGCAATTAAACAAATGCTACTTTATAGTTTTCCCAATAATTTAATCTAGACACTCTTATTTTATATCTTTTCACATAGTCTAACACTCTGGGTGCTTATTACATACTTACTGAAGTGATATGAAATTATACTGCGTTGAATAATGGATTTTGGTATAAAACTTCCTGCAAAGGTCATTCCTGAAAGTTTTTCATATGCCTCAGTTTTAGCTCCATTATTAGATTAAATATAAAGTCGTTATCCAACAATGTTCAAACAAGGTTTAGAGTTTTCTTGGTACCACACCTACGAACTCAATCAAGGGAGGTTTTCAAAGTCATGGTGTCTTTTCAGATTAAGTCAGAGATAGTAACAACACCTGCCCCTACTTTCTTCAACGTAGCAAATTTCACTTGACATCGCCCCCAAACTTAATCAGTTCCAGGCAGAGTTCCTTCTGTAGAAAACTGGAAGACACAAAATCTATCTACATTTAATACTAACGGTACATCCCTAAAAACCAGGAAACATAATCTCCGGAAAAGGATCAGTTTTAAATGTCCAATTACATGAGTCTCCACGATCAAGAAAGCAGATAAAATACATCACTTAGGAAAGCCCAAAGCAGCACGCAAATATCAAGCATTCTAGTTAAGTGGCTGCCATTCAAGGTTCCTCAAACGCTCCATCCCTGCTAGTCCCAAACATCTGTATCAGGACCCAGGACAACGCGCCCACAGGTGACCCGAGCCTCTGGAATCATCCTCTCTACAGCAACAGGCTCTGTTTAATTATGGTTTTCCTATCCGCGCCCCGAAGGAGGCTGCAAAAGAGGGCCGGCGGGGCCAGGCGCGAGGAGCCGTGCCTGTCAGGCCGGGTCGGCCGAGAGCTGGGGGCTCGTGGTGGCAGGGGCGACGCCGGAGCAGAGCAACGACGCCGGAGAAGGAGGGCGCTCGCCCCGGGCCGCTGCCGCAGGTGCCCCGCTAAGGACGCAGGAGAGCCAGCAGGCCAGACCCGGGGCGGGTCCAGGGAAGGGGTCGAGGTGAGGCGCGCGGGACGGGGGCGGGGAGGCCTCACCGTGGCTCCCGGGAGGCTGGCGCCGCGGAGGTCCCGCAGTTGCTAAGGAGAATGCTCTTCCGGGTCGGGGCGCGGCGGGATAGAGAGCAACGGTGGCCGGACGGGACCAAGAGCGCCGCGCGCAGCCAGAGCGCCGCGGAGGCGGGGGTCTGCGGTCGTTCGGCTGTCGGGGTGTGCGGCGGCTTGCGGAGGCTGGCGAAGGGCCAGCGCGACATCTCTCGCCTTGCCTCGCGGGGGCGATGGGCTGTAGCCGGTGGCTCCAGCGAGGCCACTTCTAGGAAGCCTTCCTGCCCGACCCCGGCCGCCTCAGCCGCCTGCTCCGGAGCCCGCCCAGCCCGGGCTCTCGCCCGGCTTCTAGTCCCCCTGTTGTAGCCACGCCGGTGCTTTCGCGGGACGGGGTTTTACTCCTTCTTTCATTTACTAGACACTCGGTTTGGGACCCCTGCAGAAGTCTCGGGGCAGGGCTGGCCCTGGAGAGGCGGAGAGAGGCGATTGAGGCGCGGTTCCTGCCCTCAGAAATGCACAGACTGATGGGAGGGCAGGCAGACCGGTGCTGCTTCCCGGGGTGGGCTAAGCAAAGGCCATGGGGCCTACCCAGACACGGGTGAGGGAAAAGCTGGGGGTGGAGACTTCAAGCAAGTAGAAGGGTAGGAAAGAATGTTTCAGGTGAGAAGGTAGGCTCGGTTGAGAAACCTGCTGAAAGGCCACCTGTCAATGTGGCCTGCCCAGGGAAGTGCGTAGAAAAGGATGGAGCCTAAGAAAACATCAAAATTGTAGGTGTGAACAAGGAAGAGGAACCTTTAAAGAGCCAGTCAGAATGTTCGGTTGAAGGACTGCTGAAAAGACAGCAGGAGAGGAAAGAATTCCAGTAAGGATGTGGTCGCCAGTGCCATGATGTGGCCATCAAGTGCCTAGTGGTGACCATAAAAAATCAAAATTCAGGAATATGTTGTCAGAGTGGACAGTGGCTTGAATCTGTGTAGTGAAGGGGTCCACCACCATATCCTCCATATTCAAACAAGGAAAAGAGATACATTAAATTGCTCCTGAATGCCTTAATGTTTTTGAAAGTATTTGTAAATTTCAGGATTCCTCTACTAATACCTCTACTAATTCTTTTTTTTTTTTTTAAGATTTCTTTATTTTGGGGACACCTGTCACATCCATTAAGCATCGTGCCACTAAGCATCTGCCTTTGGCTGAGGTCAAGATCCCAGAGTCCTGGGATTGAGCCCCTTGTCGGGCTCTCTGCTCAGAGGGGAGCCTGATTATCCCTCTGCCTACCACTCCCCCTGCTTGTGTTCTGTCTCTCTGACAAATAAATAAAATCTTTTAATAATAATAAAATAAAAATTTCTTTATTTTAAAGAGAGTGTACGTTGTGGGGGGTGGGGGGATAGAGGGAGAAGATCAGGGGAAGGGGTGGAGGGAGAGTGAGAGAAAAATCCTCAAGCAGACACAAGCACCACCCACTGAGCATGGCTTCTGACATGGGGCTTCATCCCAGGACCCTGAGATCATGACCTCAGCCAAAATCAAATGTCGGAAGCTTAACCAACTGAGCCACCCAGGCGCCCTGAGCTTTTGGTTTTTAATGTTCACACAGGTCAGAATCCTCCTCGAAACTGTGATGTAGGCAAAACTTGTCTATTCAAACTGTAGCTGAGAAGGAAGACGACGACCAGGAGCAGGAGGCAGAGGATGGCAAAGGTACAGTGATTCAATGGGTAGGAGAGGTCCCGATGGAGCCAGGGATGGGAAGACCCAGAAAAGGAAAAGAACAGAGGATTAATAATATAAAAGCTGGGGTTTCAGAGCCAGAAATGGGAGATGAAGCCAAGGAAACCAAAAATATTACAAGCAGGAATAGATAAGCAAAGCAAGGACAATTACTGTACATAAGTTCAGCAGGCAGATCCCCTTTGGGACAGCTGACAGAAAGTATGGTGTCAGCCAGTGTGAAGGCGGCAGGGTTGGATGGACATGTTCCCACGTCATCTGAGTAGAGTGACCTCTGGGCTTACTCATGGGGGTCAAAGGAAAACCACAACACACTGTAGAGTGACGTGGGGTGAGAAGTTTGCCCCAAGCATACCTCCAGTCCAGAAAACCAGTACATTCCCATTATATCAAGTATTATAACAAGCTCACTTAAAAGAGGCATATTCCTCTCTAAGAGACTAAATTTATCCACAATGGATGTGACCAGCCATCTGTGGGAGTAAACCAAAAAATTCAAAATGTGTGGCTGAAAAGTTAGAACACCCAAAATATCAGCCAAGGGAGCTTTAGGTGTAACATAAGCAAGGCAGGACCAGGAAATGGTTACAGTTTAATAAAAGGAAGCTAAATCAAGTGTTCTGTGAACAGAAGGGACGAAGTCAACTTGTAATAGAGACAAAAAGAAGCCCCAAATCCATAAAGTACAATAGATAAAGTCTATCCCACATTCTCCTGGCAGCCTTGAATAGAGCTTCAATTCTAAAGAACTGTGTTCTTTTGAAGGACCAAGGTGATTCATTAGGCTAAACTTGGCTGGGGTTCCAGGAGATTTCAATGTTGCCTCAAGAGATGGAAACTTATCATTGCTGTGAAGGGCATATTTTTAGAGAACTGCAGGGAGTTGTGGGTGAACTCTGTACTTCCAGGATGGTGTGGGCATGAAGGGTTCCAGGTGACTTTGGTCTCTGGATAATGGATAGCCAATTAATGAGGCAAAATGCTTTGAAGAATGCCCAGACTATAAACAGAGGACCAGGGTTACCATGCCCTGTTGGTATATACAGTGAGCCATCTGCTACCTCCAGCAGAATTCCATTTTGGCATTGAGAGGTATTGTGTCTATTATGAAATTCAAGCCTTCCTGGGAGTTTAAGGATTATAGACAGCTAAAATACCCCAGAGTTTTCCAGGTCCAGATGACCCTGATTCCTAACCACTACCACGCCCAACTTGGTCTTCTCCTACACTAACATTACCCAGTCACAGAGGCAGAAATCCAGACACCTAGGAGCCATCTGTGACTCCTCCACTACCCCCCCACCATACCCTCACCCTTACAGCCCAGTCCAAGAACAAGTCCTGTAGGTTGTCTCATTTCCCCCACCCAATCCCACTACCAGTAATTACACTAAAAGGAGCAAAATGAAGCCGGGTGATAAAGATTGTGTGTGTGTGTGTGTGTGTGTGTGTGTAAGTAAACAAACAGTATAATAACCAAATACCACAAGAACTTTAAGGAAATATGATGGAATAAATCTACTCAACAACATGCTTGATTTCACCTTGAAGGAAGGAAAAGCTAACAAAAGGACTATTAAATATATTGAAGAAAAACTAAGATAAAGTTGAACATATTCCAAGAACCAAAGTGAAGGAGTATTTGCTGGCCTAAGGGTATGACTTTGGAAGGACCAATCAGCTGTGGGATGGAGTCAAGTGCCCTGAGCCTCATCTTTGCGTGTGCAGGCTCATAGTGCTATGGGCTGAACGTTACCGGTGAGCAGAAAATATGTCTCATCCTCTCCATATCAATTGATCTTGGCCTCCTCAATTCCAGCAATTAGCCCCACCCAGACCACTGTTTCCCACTTGCAGTCCTTGTCTGATTAGAGTCTGTTTTTGTTCTTGTCTCACTTTAAATGTAGCTTTAAAAAAATACATTTTTTTCACTCTATGGGTATTATTTTTCTCTTAGCTTTTTAAATATAAATCCTTGGGACACCTGGGTAGCTCAGTCGGTCAAGCACCTGCCTTCAGCTCGGGTCGTGATCCTGGGGTCCTGGAATAGAGTCTCACATTGGGCTCAGTGCTCAGTGGGGAGCCTGCTTCTCCCCCTGCATACAGCTCCCCCTGCTTGGGCTCTCTCTTTCTTTCTGACAAATAAATAAATCTTTTTTTTAAAGTGTTTTAAGAAAAATGATAATAAAAATAAATAAATATAAACCCTTCTAGATCCTTCCCACTTTTAGCCTCAGAGCTCTTAGCCTTTACTTTAATTTCTCTTTACCTTCTAGTTCCTATTTAAAATCTCATCTTTTTGAATACTTGTAACTGTTCATTTTACTTTATCAGATCTATCAACATGTTATTCTTATTTTTTCTTTTTTAGATTTTATTTATTTATTTGACAGGCAGAGATCACATTTAGGCAGAGAGAAAGGAGGAAGCAGGCTCTCTGCCAAGCAGAGAGCCCGATGCGGGGCTCAACCCCAGGACCCTAGGATCACGACCTGAGCCGAAGGCAGAGGCCTTAACCCACTGAGCCACCCAGGCACCTTCAACATGTTATTCTTAATCTTTTAAATTTATTTTTTTTATTTTCTAGTTCTTTACTCTTTCTTTTATTTTCTATTTAACATATGCTACTTCAAGTATGAATTTTAAACATTTTTTTAAAGATTTTATTATTTATTTAACAGAGAGAGATCACAAATAGGCAGAGAAGCAGGCAGAGAGAGAGAGAGGAGGAAGCAGGCTCCCTGCAGAGCAGAGAGCCCAATGCGGGACTCGATCCCAGGACCCTGAGATCGTGACCTGAGCCGAAGGCAGCGGCCCAACCCACTGAGCCACCCAGGCGCCCTCAAGTATGAATTTTAGAAACTTCTCATTTATAATGCTATTCATTCAAAGTTTTGATTTCCACATCCTTAGCTTTTAATTTGCCTTAATTTTTATATCTCTCATTCTCCCATTTTGATCTTCTCTTCCCCTGATCTTCCATCTTTTTTCTAATTTTGAGCTCTCTCTTTTAATCACAGATTAATCTCAGTAGCTGTAAATGACAAATAATAGTTATTACACTTTACAAAAGAAAGAATGACCGGGTGTCTGGGTGGCTCTGTGGAGTAAGCCTCTGACTTTTGATTTCAGCTCAGGTCCTGATTTCAGTGTCCTGAGATCCAGCCCCGCATCAGGCTGGGCACTCAGCAGGGAGTTTCTTCTCTCCTCCCTCTCCCGGCCCTCCCCTGCTCGATCTCTCTCTCAAATAAATAAATAAATAAATAAACCTTTTTTTAAAAAGAGAGAGAGAAAGAGATAAAGTGACCTTTAAACTCATTAAACCCAGAATGTTGACGCCTTTGTCTTGTTGGAGAATTCACTGCACAGGGAGGTCTTCATAGGACAAGGTTTTACTTTTCTCCTGTACCTTGCCCTCTGCCAGATACCAGCATCACGTGAAGCTGGCAATTCCAGTAGAGCAGCAATGCGTCAGAGCACTTAAGGGGAATCAGACTGCTGGGTTCAAATCCAACTCCTTCAGTTACTCACTGTGTGACCTTAGGCAAATTACTCAACCTCTCCATTGAGGTTTCCCTCCCCATAGCATGTGAATGATGATGGTACCACCTCATAAGGTTGATGTGAATTTTAAATGAGTCAGCACTGAAAACAGTGCCTGGCACAGAGTAAATACATGTTCATTAATATTATCATTTGATAAGAAATTATCCTCAACCATAGTCACTCTTCGGAGTGTAGAACAGCTAAGTATCTTGTATATGATGGTCCTAATAAAGACAGCTTGCTTTCTTCCTTCTGTAGCAGATGCTGCAGCCTACCGAATTTCACTTTTGGCATGCTCTCTTCCTAACAGAACCCCAATTTTTTCTTCCCAGATAACAACTCTTCTCCAAGGAATCATGTGCTGGAGGGGAAGGTTGGGTCTGCTCTGCGTCTATGTGAGTGTTTGAGGTGGGTGGGGGACAATTTCAATGAAAGTTGAGTCTTTCTCCTGTTCCAGAGCCCAGTGCTGAATGATTCTCTTCACTTTAAAAAAGTCTAGAGAGAAGGGGCACCTGGGTGGCTCAGTGGGTTAAGCCTCTGCCTTCAGCTCAGGTCATAATCCCAGGGTCCTGGGATCGAGCCCCGAATCAGGCTTTCTGCTTGGCGGTGAGCCTGCTTCCCCCGCCCCCACCCCCCCCGCCTGCCTCTCTGCCTACTTGTGATCTCTCTGTGTGTCAAATAAATAAATAAAATCTTTTTTAAATTTTTAAAAATTAAAAAGAAAAGGTCTAGAGAGAAAACAGCTGATTGGCTAAGGCCAGCCTATGAATTGGGCTAGGGGGATCCATGCAGGCAGTCCACTTACCCAGGGAAACAGACTCACTCAGCACAATTATGGCCATTTGGGTCTATACCTTCCTTAGGATCTCTGTGTATGTGTGTGTACCTGTGGACCCACTTATTAAGGGAAAGGGGGAGTGAATTTCAATGAAGGTATATGAGCAGGGAGAAATAATCTTATGCAGTGTATAACCCATCTACACAGATAGACATACCCTCGTCTGAAAAGCAAGAATATAAAGTATAATTTTTGTAAAATGTGATCATCACATTTGAAAATATTTAACTGGAGATAAAACTTCTCAGAATGCCAAAACCAAACCAAGACAATTTGAGCAAAGAGGACTTAGAGAAGGTGAGTAAATGACAAAAAAAAAAAAAAGAATCTGAACCTACTCTTAAGAAAGAAACGGGCTTTTTTAAAGTAGTTTTTAGTTAGAACAAATATAAAGAAATGAGCCCAGTCTGGTTTTTGTTGGGTTAGTGAAAAACGTAGTAAAACACTGGGAAACTGAGTGGATCAGAAAATTGTGAGAACATCTCATCTCCCTTAAGTGAGCCAAAATACACGGCCTCCAATAGAATTCCTAAAGTAAACTAAAGAGAAAACAAAGAATTTTAATAACTGAGAAAAATCCAGAATAACACAGTTACAACAATAATAAGATTACATGTAAATGGACGAAATTTTCCCATTTAAAAAACAGCATCATAGACTGGATTAAAAAGACAAAATCCACACCTACAAATCTTCTTTAAAAAATACATTTAACAAAAGGGAAGATAGAATAATTTAAGAGCCTGGCTCAGGTAAATCATGCTTGCATAAAACCAAGTATAGCGGGTCCCAGCTTGACTGATTAAGTTATGTTCATCCCAGGATACTGGCATACCTGGGCATGCCCAGAACACCCGTGGCAGGACCCAGAGGAGGTCTGTTTTCATGAGAAGGCAGCATCCTAGGAAAGAATCCTTTCTTCAGGCAAGGCCAAAGGGAAGCCCAGGGACAAGAGGCCAGTATGATGTGGTGTAAGGGAGGGAGACTGCAGGGGTGGGTGTGAACACAATCCACACTGCCGGCCTAAGGCAGCTCTGCTCTGTAGCTTTTCAACAGAACGGGGCACCAGCCTGGAAAGGGTGCTGTTGGAGCATGTTGGCCTTAACTCTCCACAATGCTCCATTCATTGGCCCCAAACACAGGCTCTGCCCCAGCCCCACTGAGAGATCATGGGCAAGTCCCTGCACCTCGGGGGCCTCCATTTCTTGTACAGATGGAGGCGATTGGAGGAACAGATCCAAAGAAGAAAAATTGGGAAATAGAGAGCTTTCTCAAGTGAAGATTGAGCCTTCTCAGACAATTAATTGCAATTTTCAAGATAAAGATATTCACATAGATAAACAAAGATTTTACACATTCTTTCTTGGACTTCCATACAGCAAAATTGAAGAAAAACCCAATATACTACCTATATGCACATGACCAGGAAAGAATGGAAGAAAAACTCTGTGACAGAATAACTTTAACAGAGTTAAAAAAAGCAACACCCTAAAAGGGATGTTATGTTATTTATTTGACAGACAGAGATCACAAGTAGGCAGAGAGGCAGGCAGAGAGAGAGGAGGAAGCAGGCTCCCTGCTGAGCGGAGAGCCCAATGCGGGGCTCAATCCCAGGACCCCGAGATCATGACCAGAGCCAAAGGCAGCGGCCTAATCCACTGAGCCACCCAGGCGCCCAGGATGTTATGTTAAAGACAAAGAAAAAAAAGATACCATTGACACAGTTAAAACTGTGTCAGATGAAATTTGCTTCTCTCCTGCCTATGTTAGTAAGAAGGAAAAAGGAAAAAATAATCAATTTAATCTACACCTAATTTTTTTTTTAAGATTTCATTTATTCATTAGAGAGAAAGAGAGAGACAGCACAAAAGGGGGAAGGAATGAGGAAGAGGGAGAAGCAGGCTCTCCACAGAACAGGGAGCACAATGCAGGGCTCAATCTCAGGACCCCGGGATCATGACCTGAGCAGAAGGCAGCCGCCTGAGGTACCCAGGCACCCTTGCACCTAAATTTTTTAAAGATTGAGGTAACAAATTTAAAAGGAAAAGACAATAAATATGAAATCAAATAAATTAGAAAATAAGAGGGTGTCTGTTTAATATGCAAAACAGATAAGAAATTAGCTAATATAATATTTGCAGACTATTAGGATAGTCAACAAAATACCCAAGAGAGCACAAGAGAAACAAAATGCAAAAACTATAAACACAAAAAAAGTTGTAATTATTAGGAAATATTCAAAGTTAAACTCTGGTAAGTTTTAAATATTAAAGGGAATTAATAATTTTGAATACAACTTACACAAGAAGAAAAGAAAACTCAGGCAACAGGGAAAGATTAGTGAAAGGGAAAGTTCAAGGAAGAAACATGGAAAATTTATTGTAGAATGACTCAGTGAATTCTTTTTAAAAAGCACCTAGGCTTTATTTAAAAAAAAAAAAAGCACCTAGAGTTGATAATGTTGTCATTAACACTTTCAATATCAAATAAATAAAAACCAAATTCATTTTGTAAGGCAAATATTGTTATTTCCCTCCTACTTGTAAAGATATAGACTATAATACTGAAAAAGGTTTCAAAAAATTCTGTACATAATTTTACTACTTCATACATAATTTTATTACTTTTGCACAATTATTTTTATTTTATTCTGTTTTTCTGGACTGGTGCTATATACTTGTGCTGCATAGTTAATGTGTAACTATCTTGCATCCCTGCATTTATAAATTGTAACTTAGTATGTTCCATGTTTATCTTAGAGTTTTCTTTTATGCTATTCATTATATAAATTACAAATGTTAATTGGAAATAACTTAGAAATAACATTTGATTATGAGGAAGCAACTAAAAATGTATGCTTGATTCCACCCAAAGATAGACAGACAGACAGACAGACATTTGGATTTGGCTAGCAATATACTTTTTTGAAATTTTTAAGATGAGATATACAGTTGACCCTTGAACAATGCAGGGATTGGGATGCTAATTCCCCAAACAGCTGAAAATCTGAATATAACTTTTGACTCCCCCAAAACGTTACTACTAATAGTCTACTATTAGTCTACTGTTAATTGAAAGCCTTACCAATAACATAGTCAATTAACACCTATTTTGTATGTTGTACGCATTATATACAGCATTCTTACAATAAAGTAAGCTAGAGGAAAAAAGGTTATTAAGAAAATGATAAAATACATTTATAATATGTACAGTGTTATATTTTTAGAAAAAAAACTGCATATAAGTGGACCCACATAGTTCAAACCATGTTGTTCAATAGTCAGCTATATAATCCAAATAACATCTAATTCACCATTTTAAAGTATGCAGTTCAGTGGTTTATAGTATAGTCACAGTGTTTTCCAGTAATCACCACAATTAATGTAGTGCATTTCATCATACCAAAAAGAAACCCCATACCCTTTAGCTGTCATTTCCCTCCCATCCTCCCAGACCTAGGAAGCTACCAATTTTTTGTTACAGATTTCCCTATTCTGGACATTTCATATGGAATGTGGCTTGATCCCTTGTGACTGGCTTCTCTCACTTAAAATGTTTTCAAGGTTCATCCATATTGTAGCATGAATTAGTACTTCGTTCCTTTATATGGAGAACTAATATTCTGCTGTATATCTATCCACATCTTGTTTATCTCTTCATCAGTTGATAAATATCTGGGGTGTTAACACTTTTTGGCCATTATGAATAATGTTACTATGAACATTCAAGTGCAAGTTTTTGCATAAACATATGTTTTCAATTCTTTGGGGTATGTACATAGACATGGAATTGCTGGGTCATATGGGCCCAGTTATGTGGCAGCTACACCATTTTACTTTCCCACCAGCAATGGATGAGGGTTCAGATTTCTCCACAACCTTGATGTCATTTGTTATTTCCCATTTTTTTTTTTTTATTACAGGCATCCTAGTAGAATGATAATCTCATCTAGTAAAGTGGTATCTCCTGGTAATTTTAATTTGCAGTTCCCTAATAGCTAGTGATGGTAAGTATCTTTCCATGTGCTTATTGACCTCTTTTATATCTTTTTGGAGAAATGCCTGTTCAAGTGTGTCATCCTTTTTGTCGTTGAATTGTAAAGACTTCTTTACATATTCTGGATGTGAGGCCCTTATCAAGTATGTGATTTGCAAGTATTTTCTCTTATGTTGTGGGTTGTATTTTTACTATTTTAACAATGCCCTCCGGTGCAAAAAAAGAAAAAAAAAAGGTTTTGGTTTTTCTGAAGTCCAAATTACCTATTTTTCTTTGGTGGTTTATGCGTAGGTGACGTATCTATGAATTAGCTCTTAAATTTAAGTCTTTGATCTATACAGTGAAATCTTCACTCTTTTGCATGTGGTTATCCTTTTGTTCTGGCACCATTTGTTAAAAAGACAATTTTTCCCCCTGAATGCTCTTGGCACCCTTGTCAAAATCAACTGACCATAAGTTCATGGATTTATTTCTGGGCTCTCAATTTTATCCCATTGACCTGTAAGTCTAACTTCATTCCAGTGCCATACTGTCATGATTACAATAGCTTTTTAGTAAGTTTTGAAATTGAAAAGTCTAAAAGTTTTGAAATCAAAATTTAATCTACTTTACAATTGTTCTGTAACTTTTTCACTCCCAAAGCTTGAAAATACGTATCAGCATGTGAACAAATATTCTATAGCCGTAATTTAAATAAACAGTATGAATCTTCCATTAGTTATTTGACCAAAATTACATCATATTGTTAGATACATAATATCCAATCTTTTATCATAAAGAGTGTTTAATTTTCATCCATGCAACTAAATCCCTGCATATAATATACATATATATACATGCATGAAATTCTTTGCTTTGAAAAACTATTTTTATATATTAATTTAAAAGACTGTATTGTATTCCACTAAGTTTATGCACAATAATTGTATTCAGTGTTCAAGCATTATAAATAATGGTTCGATACCATTTTTGTATATTTGGTTAAGCTCCTTTTGGATAATTTCCTTAGACAAAATAGACTAACTTGAGATTCCTCACTCAAGCAGTATAAACACTTTTATGACAATTGATACATATCCAATACATACTCCAAATACATGTAATTTTCAATTTAATGCTACCCTAAAGCAATCTATACCAATTTCACTATAACTTTTTCGGAATGGGGTATTATACTTCAAAAAAAAACTATTTTAGTGATTGAACATACTGCTTTGTGTTTGAACTTTATCTGTCTGGTTACCGGTGATGTTTTGACTCTTCTTGTATGCTATAAATGTATCTTTTTCCAAATATAGTGTTTTCTCATGACTTTAACCAATCCTCTATCAAAGCCTTCAATCCAACTAATTTATTAAGTCTCTTATTAAAGTGTAATAGTCACTGTTTTGTAATTCTTGCTATAAACAATTTCCTGTCCAATTTGGCTCATTTATTTTTAGTGTACAAGCAGCCAGGTTATCATGCTGGGCTTAGAATATTTATTTATTTAGAATACTTATTTTGAAGAAAAGTGAAAACTGAAGCTAAACTGCCTTTTGATCCTTCAAAAGTGGCCTCTTACTGTGTGTGGGAGATAGTAGAACTTGTTATGTGAGGTATTTATTTTGAAAAGGAATATGCTTATTTAGTGCAAAGGGTAGCCAGTGGAAAAGTGCCCCCTATTCCTGTCCAGCAGCACCCAGTCCCTCTCCTGTTACCAGTTTCTTCTATCCTGACACCCATTATTCACGTAATTGACATGCTCAGTGTGACAGCAAAGACAGTGGTTCAGAGAGGCCTGAACCCATCTCTCCCTTGGGCTCGCCACTGGTTCAAGTGGTTTCCTCATCTTGTGCATCATCGAGAGGAAATGAACACGAGGAACCTGGCAGAGGCCTGGGTCCTATGAAGACCACAATGAACAAGCCAAATGTTGCCTTTCCTCAAGAACTTTGCTCAGTCATCCCTCTCAGGTCAGCCTTGTGGCTCTCCTTGCTTTTCCCCCTTCCAATCGGGCCATTTCTCTTTGCTGCCAACCTCGAGTCCTCCATCATCTCCTCCCACGGCCAGAAAGCCCATACACAGAGCCCAGGAGGTCAGCCAGGAGACGGAAAGCTGGGGCTTCCCACTGCCTTGGATGGTCTCCGAGAATTCTTAACCAAATATTCACACTTCGTGTTCACCAGAATTATCTTGTCAGATGCAGTAAAAACAGTTACACTTTTGCTTCCACATTATGGATGACAGGTGTTTCGCCGTGGGGAAGAAGATTAAGATAAACAATGAACTCTTTCACCTTATTCAGGGATCAGTATTTTCCTTCCTCTTAAAGAATGGTCCCTGAACTCTGAAAATACTGGCCAGCATCTCCACCAGCAATGCCATCTGCCTGCAGAGGAGAGCAAGATTTCAGTCGGATTATATGGGTATCAAAACACATTTCTTATTTTCTTCTTTTTAACTATTCTATTTTAACTCCAGTGTAGTTAACATACAGTGTTATATTAGTTTCAAATGTACAATATAGCAATTCAATGGTCCTGTACATTGCTTAGTGCTCATTAACATAAGTGTGCTCTTTTTTTTAAAGATTTTACTTATTTATTTGACACAGAGAGAGATCGCAAGTAGGCAGAGAGGCAGGAAGAGGGAGAGGGGGAAGCAGGCTCCCCAGTAAGCAGAGAGCCCGATGTGGGGCTCAATCCCGGGATCCTGAGATCATGACCTGAGCCAAAGGCAGAGGTATAACCCATTCAGCCACCCAGGCGCCCCAAGATAAGTGTGCTCTTAATCCCCTTCACCTGTTTCACCCATCCTCCCTCCCTACCTCCCCCACCATAACCATCAGTTGTGCTCTATAGTTAAGAGTCTGGTTTTTGTTTGTGCGTTTGTTTGTCTCTTTTCTTTTTTTTTCTTTTGTTTTGTTTCTTAAATTCCACATATGAATGAGATCATATGGTATGTGTCTTTCTCTGACTTATTTCACTTAACATTATACACTCTAGTTCCATCCATGTCATTGCAAATGGTAAGATTTCATTCTTATGGCTGAACAATACCTCCATTGTATATACACACCACATCTTTATCCATTCAGCAATCGAAGGACACTTGGGCTGCTTCCATCGCTTAGCTATTGTCAGTAATGCTGCTATAAACATTGGGATGCATGTATCCCTTTGATTTAGTGTTTTCGTATTCTTTACTAGCGTGATTACTAGGTCATAGGGCAGTTCTATTTTTAATTCTTTGAGGAAACTCCATGTTGTTTTCCACAGCGGCTGCATCAGTGTGCATTCCCACCAACAGTGCACAAGGGTGCCTTTTTCTCCACAGCCCTCCTAACGCTTGTTTTTTATGTTGTTGATTCTAGCCATTCTGACAGGTGTGGGGTGACACCTTACTGTAGTTTTGATTTGCATTTCCCTGATGATGAGTTATGTTGAGCATCTCTTCATTGCCTGCTTAAAAAAAAGAATCCCAGGGGCGCCTGGGTGGCTCAGTGGGTTAAGCCGCTGCCTTCGGCTCAGGTCATGATCTCAGAGTCCTGAGATTGAGCCCCACATCAGGCTCTCTGCTCAGCAGGGAGCCTGCTTCCTCCTCTCTCTCTGCCTGCCTCTCTGCCTGCTTGTGATCTCTGTCTGTCAAATAAATAAATAAAATCTTTAAAAAAAAAAAAAGAATCCCATATCATTCATGAGATGGTTAAGTTTTCACCATAATTTGTATTATTTAAAGACCTTTTACTTTCTTCATGCCCACTAGGATGGCCATGGTCAGAAAGACAGGTAAAACATGCAATGGTAATGATAGGAAGCAACCTTCATTCTGTGTTGATGGGAATGGAGGCTGCTGCCAGTTTGAAAAACTGCGTGACAGCTCATTAAACACGGGGCTACCATATGACCCAGTAATTCCACTCCTAGGTATATACTCAAGAGAATGAAAACATATGTTGACCCCAAATCTGTGCATATATCTCCATAGCAGCATTATACATGATGCCAAAAAATGGAAGCAAGGCAAATGTCCATCAACCAATACATGGTGGGTGCATACGGCAGGCTATCATGTAGCCATAAAAAAACAAAGTACTGATACATGCAACAATATAACTAACTCTTTTTAAAGATTTATTTATTTATTTACTTATTTGTTTATTTGAGAGAGAGTGAGAGCATAAGCTGGGGAGAGAGGCAAGCAGACTCCTTGCTAAGCAGGGAGCCTGGTGCAGGGCTCAATCCCAGGACCCTGAGATCACGACCTGAGCCGAAGGCAGAGGCTTAACCCACTGAGCCACCCAGGTGCCCCAATATGACTGAATCTTAAAAATGTTATATAAAGAAAGCAGACACATAAGGCCATATATTATCTAATTCCATTTATATGAAAAGCCCAGAATAGGCAAATCTATAGACCCAGAAAGTAGATTTGTGGTTGCCTAGGTTTGTGGGGCATGGAGGGAATGAGGATTAACGGTTTGTGGGTGGGGAGTGACTCAGGGTGATGAAGTGTTTTAAAATGAATTAGGTGATGGTAGCACAATTCTGAATATACTAAAAGCCATTGAATTCTACATTTCAAATGGATGAATTGGTTAAGGTACACATTATATCTCAAAACCCTGTTTTAAAACTTTTGTTTCCAACAGGTAAACATTGCCTGTGTGTATTTAAAGTTACTTATTTTTTTAAAAGATTTTATTTATTTGTTTGACAGAAAGAGAGAGTGCAAGCAGGCGGAGCAGCAGGCTGAGGAAGAGGGAAAAGCAGACTCACCACTGAGCAGGGAGCCTCATGTGGGGCTCACCGTGGGGCTGGACATGGGGCTGGACACGGGGCTGGACACAGGTCTGGACACAGAGCTGGACTCAAGGCTCTATCCTACGACCCTAAGATGATGACCCCAGCCCAAACCAGGAGTCCAAAGCTTAACCAATTGAGCCATCGAGGCACCCCTCTTGCTCACCTTTAATATGGGATTTGAAAGAAGGTATTAAACCAATTTCAGCAGACTCAGAGGAGTTGGTTCTTTATTGAATAAATATCGCCAACTTCCAAGTGAAATTATCTTTCCCAGAAATGTAAATTCTTCTAGGCATTGACTGATAATAAAAATGTGGACAGAAGCTCTCTTTGCCATGGGGACAATATCAGAAGGAAAGCTCTTGTGGTTAGCTAACAGTTCTCAGAGACTAAGGTGAATTTTCAAAGGGCTACCACTTCCCCAGGTTTTGTTTCATTTCAATGGAGGTAAGTTTGTGGATTTCATGAATCCATTCCTAGTTCTTTGCCCGAGACACATTTAATTATTTTCCACAATATCAAAACCAATGGAATGAGAAATTCATAAACTTCACCTGCTTGGCGGACAAGTCAGATCACAGTTACATTTATGTCTAAGTTACCCCAATCCTAGGACCTTCCTACCTTGTCAGCAGGAATTTCTGGTCAATTTGGGAGTGTAGCCTCCCCTAATATATGAAGTCTTCCTGTGGTGCTTGGATATGTCGCCAAATTTGTCCCCAGTGTGTTCCCTCCAGCTGCCTTCTAGGGAAACAGAAATTCAGAAAGTCCCTCAGGGACACAGACTTCCACCACTGCAAGAGTGCACCCCACCCACGTCCCTACCCCAGGGCCTTGCCAGCTGGTGTTGCTGCCTCCGGCCCCCTGGCTCCGATGTCCATCATGGCCATGGCTCCCTGGGTCCGCTGTGCAGCTGTAGGTCGGGCCCCAGCGAAACTCTAGGAAAGCCTCAGAACCACATTTCCTATGGTGCTCATGCATGGTCCACCACCTCTACCGTCATGGGGAGACCGGCCCCACCTCTGGGATCTGGGTCCCTTAGTTGAGTGGGAGAGGGGGTGCTGTCCCCCATGTTACCAGGATGTCCAGGGAAAGCACCAGCACCCCAGGGCAGTGCAGCTTTTCCAACTCACGCAGCCAAGCCCCCCGCCCGCCCATGGTGCCCACAGGCTTGAGCGATCATGAGATAGGTGCAAGCTCCTGCCAGGGAGGGCTCAGTTCCCCAGGCTAGACTTAAGAAACACCAGTGTGTGCTGGCCCAGTCAGTTAAGCATCCGACTCTTTATTTAGGCTCAGGTCATGATCTCAGGGGTATGAGGTCGATCCCCCCACAGCAGGCTCCATGCTGGGGATGGAACCTGCTTAAGATTCTCTCTCTTCCTCTCCTCCTCCTCCCACTCTCCCTCTCTTAAAAAAGAAGAAGAAGAAGAAGAGAAAGAATGAAGAAAAGGAAGGAAGGAAGGAAGGAAGGAAGGAAGGAAGGAAGGAAGGAAGGGGAAGGGAAGGGAAGGGAAGGGAAGGGAAGGGAAGGGAAGGGAAGGGAAGGGAAGGGAAGGGAAGGGAATGGAAGGGAAGGGAATGGAAGGGAATGGAAGGGAAGGGAAGGGAAAGGAAGGGAAAGGAAAGGAAAGGAAAGGAAGGGAAAGGAAAGGAAAGGAAAGGAAAGGAAAAGGAAGGAAGGGAAAGAAACACCAGTGTGACCACAGGCTCCTTTCAGAACTCCCATATTATCTATCCTGGCTATTCTCCATGTACCTCCTCACCCCCCAATCCATTCTGATTATTCTCTGTCCTGCTTGGCCAGGGTTCTGGCAGTGGCAGTTTTCAGTGGTTAAAAGTACTATTGAAAGGCCTACCTTTCATGCTCCCAGCTCTCAATCACCCCCTTAGTTCCTTTACCTTGTGCGTAGCTGTAGAAAGCAAAATGGAGTCACTCGTGTCAGCGGCGGCCGGTGTCTGGAGGTGATGCAAGCAGCCAAGGGCGGTGTGGACCAGACCAGATTCCGCAGAAACCAGCACAGGCTGCTGGCACCCAGAACTGATAACCAGCAGGACCAGAGAAGTTCTGCCAAGGCCTGAGACTGATTAAACTCCTTTAAAATGGGATGATTTTTGCAGCAAACTGTCAGACTTTCAAGATGCTGACCCTTCACATCTGACCACGTCAGGCTCTGCCTGATCAACCTCTGAACAGAACAGAGATCCTCCACGGCTTGAACGTAACAAACAGCACATGCCAAGAGCCAACACAGATGGGACAGGGGCTCCATGTCAAGTGCACACTCACAGACTGACTTTGTGTTCTGTTTCCTCACTTTCCACCCCCTGTTGTATCTTGGTGGTTGTGCAACTTTGCGTTGCGCTTTGTGGTGTGGGACGTGTGAGAAGCCACGTTAAACGTACCGTGAAATGTCACTGAGTCTGGAATCCTGAACCTGCTTTATGGTCATGGCGACCTTGGCTTTGTGGTCGAACAAAGAGGTGGAAAGACACAACCTGCGTGTGTGTGACGTCACGGCGTGTGTCGTCTAAGTTCTCCCAGTTAAACCCTCTGAGTTGCCACAAACCCAACTCTCACTGCCCTCCCAGGACTCTTGGGGAATCCTCAGCAGAGAAGTGGTGCCCCAAAATGATGAAATTGGTCATCCTTTCAATAAGGGAGCTGAAGACTGAGCCACATTTAATCTGACTTAGAAAAATAGGAAAGGGTATCTGGGTGGCTTAGTTGGTTAAGCAACTGCCTTCGGCTCAGATCATGATCCTGGAGTCCTGGGATTGAGTCCCGCATCAGGCTCCCTGCCAAGCAGGGAGCCTGCTTCTCCTTCTGACCCACCCCCTTCTCATGCTCTCTCTCTCTCTACATTCTCTCTTTCTCAAATAAATAAATAAAATCTTTTAAAAAAAAATAGAAAAATGTAGCCTTTCTGGAACATTAGAATGGCAAAGCAAATCCACCCAAGTTTGGACCTCTGTGAGCTCTCTCACTTGCCCACCCAGAGCTCCCCTCTCCTCCTCAATATTCTGTGAAGAGATATTAGGTGCATAGGACTGTTTGTTGCCCTCTCCGTGACCTTGGGCTCCAGGGACAGAATCACTGAGGGTCTGAGCCCCATGTGCTCCGGGAGAAGCCCCGTTCTTGACACAGATCTAAGGTTGATGCCTTAACCCTACAGATTCCTGATCTAGGCTGTTTCGGTTAAAAAGGGAGTCAGTGATCAGAGATAAGATTGGGTAGGATAAAGCTGTTGGATTCTGCCCTTCCTTCTCATTAAGTTGTGTTTGAATAACTTGATATCGTTTTCTGGATAAACTGGTTACTCATGACTCCCAGCAGCAAGCCACAGATGCTTTAATGATTGTGGTGATTGGTAACACCTGCTTTAAATTTTTTCCTGTTAAAAAAAATAAAGCTGACTCTACCTCACACCTTTGTAAATCCCAGTTATAAAAATGTACACATACAGAATTCCATAAAAGTACTGGGGGAAAAAATAGGCGATGTTTATTTAATCTTGGGAAGTAAAGGGGCAGGTCTTTCTAAAAATGATACAAAAGCAAAAAACCATAAAAAATACAATGGGTTATGGGGCACCTGGTTCACTTGGTTGGTTAAGCATCTGACTCTTGATCTCAGCTCAGGTCTTGATCTCAGGGTTGTGAGTTCAAGCCACACATTGGGCTCTACACTGGGCATTTTAGAATGAAGGGTTTGACTATATAAAAATTGGAAATTTCTATATGCTATTATCCACATGGATTTAAAAGTCAAAGCAGAAACTGAGAAGCAACATTTCCACATGTGAGAAGCCAAGGAATACTCTTCCCAGTGCATGAATAATGCTCACAAACCAATTAGGAGTAAAAGAATATCCCAGTGGAAAATACGCAACAGATATGATGTGGTAATTGACTGAGATTTGCAAGTGGCCAGTGACCTCATGAGAGGATGTTCAACCTCACTGGCAAACAAGGGAAGATTAAAAAAGAAGAAAAGAAAAATAAAAGGAAGAAGAAAACCACATACATAGCACCATCACCACAGAACACATGGGGTATCTTTCCTCACCTACTAAATGAACAAAGGTGAAAAAGACGGTAACACCCAGTGGGGGTAAGGTTTCTGACACACTGGTGGGAAGACTGTAAGTACTACAGATCTTTCGGAGGGCAGTCTGTCAATAAGTATCAGAAGCCTTAACAGATGGATCCCTTTTGACTTAACAATGGTCCTGTTACCCCTGATCTGGCCTTGAGAGGAGGGATACCATCTCCCTTGGCTTCTCCATCCAGAACATGGAACAAGCTCCTTAATTCCCCCAGCAGAGTAAAGGCCAGGCCCTTTGAAGAGATCATGTAATACTTCATATTTTTGGAATGATTCAGGAAATGGATAAGAAAAAAGATTTCAAGGCTTTTCTGGTCAACCTTCTCTTAATATGAAAAATCTTGACACATTAACTTGGTAATGAAGAGCAGGTTATGTAGTACTCAGGAAAAAAAAACTATTTTTATTTTTAAAGAGGTAGAATAAAATAAAAACTTCCATATTTTTAAATAATATTACAATGTCCGGTGCCTACTTAGGGGAATGGATCCCTGGGAAGTCGGCCCTCCCCAGCCCCTGAGCGGAAGGTACCAAACTGCTTTCTGTGGAAAGGTTGACTCCCTCAGGTACTTCCCTGGGTTTAACCGGCTTTAGTGACAGAACCCAGAGACAATGCCCATGAGCAGCTCTAGGCTGGCCACCTAATGCACAACAGGAAAGACATCTCTTTCCTGTCAGTTCCAGGTGAGGGCAAAAAAAATCCCTGGGCTTGGCTGGGTCACATGCTGGTCCTTGAATCCATCATGTGGCTGGAGGGATGCCACCTATTATAGACAATTGTTGTTCTTCCGATCCCAAGACTCCTTTCTCTTCTCCCTTTGGTAACAGTTATCAGATTTCCCTTGGAGACCCATTCTGTCCTCATTCCCCGGGGCTGTCTGAGACTGCCAATCTCTATACCCCACCTCTAGGTCCCAGACAAGAGCACTTGAGCTAACACTGGCCAGCCCATGAAAAACCATCTTCTTGGCCACAACGACTGGGGACTCAAATGAAACAGGACCAGTCCCAGTTAGTCCTTCCGTAAGATCCTGTCTAGACACTAGAGGAAGAAATATGAGGGTATCTCCACCTCACTTCCATTCCCTGACACATGGAGAGAAATCCCCTGCAGTGGGAGAGAATGGATCAGCTACTAGCATCCCCCTCCCTAGACTTCCCAGTGTTGCAAATGATAAAGTCCTTGGTAGCTTGAGTTGGGTTTCTGCCATGGACAGATTCAGGGGCCTGGACCTGGTGAGATCTGAACCACATGCCTGCATTGATGATCAGAGAAATGTGTCATTGAGATTGGCATACCTTAATAAAACCACAGGGTTGGAGTGGAGGAGAGTTCCCCAGAGAAGGGGCTATTATATGAGACAGCGCAAACAGTAATGGCAAATGAGTACTGAAACATCACTGATCAAATAACGAGGGGGGCTTACATACTATATTCTGTACTTACAAAGAATAGCCTTATGTTTAAGTTCCCATGAAATATTTACAAAAATAATATATATTCAGAGGCACCTGGATAGTTCACTCAGTTAAGTGCCTGGCTCTTGATCTCAGCTAGGTCTTGATCTCAGGGTTGCGAGTTCAAGCCCCACATTGGGCTCCAAGCACAGGGTGAAACCTACTTTAAAAAAAAAAATTACATATACATTCAAGTACAATGAAAATCCCAGTAAAATCCAAGTCCCAGAAATATAAGTTTTAGTCTCAGACCACAATGCAATAAAATTATATATTCATAAGGAATTCTACACCTGAATCCAATTTTACCATACATGTTAACTAGAATTTAAATAAAAACTTGAAATAAAAAATAAAATAAAAACCCTATAAAAAATTTCAGATCAAAGTAAAATACAACCAATTAACATTAAAATTAATCTTATAAAAGTTTATAAAGTAATAATCACATTTATATAGAAAAACAACTATTCAGGAACTTTTTTTTTTTCACTTTAGGGCAAGACCAGGAGAATACCGACGAGTCTATAGAACATATATAGCAGTTGTCAAAACTTTATGGTGGAACAGATATGAACAAATATGGAGATGGGTTATACAGAACAAGTATATTTTAATGTAATATATAACAAAGCAAGTGAAAACTGTAAAACAATGACAGAAGTAATTCTCTCTACATTCATATGGGAAATGAATAATAAGGTCAGGTGAATAATGAATCCTTACTCATAACATTTACCACAGAACATTCCAGACGGGTTAAAGTTAAATCTTCACATGCATGCACACATAGAGCCATTTAAAAAAAAAACCCACAACAAAAGAATAGATAAACATGGGCTCACTCAACCTACTGACATATGGGTGTCAAGACCGAGTGTGGGTTTCAGAGCAGACAGAACTCTGGGTTTCACTCCTATCCAAGGTGCTTACTCAAATACTTACTCTCTAAGCTCAGTTTCCTATCTGTTTTCCTGCCTGATGTAGGTAAAAAGACCCAATTCACAAGCACCAAAGCCACTTCATGGTAGTCACTTTGATCCCCTGCAGTAGATTTTTCCAGGCTGGGTGCTAGGGACACAGTGGGGGATCTCTGGGACAGATGGCCCTGGGGAGAAAGCTCCAAGTGAAGGAACTGTCCAAGCATGTAATTAAAAAGAAGTATGGGAGACAATGAGACCAGAATACATTTTTTTAATTTGTAAACGTCTGAATATAAATTCAGACTTAAAGAAAAGCAACGGAGTGGAGAACACTCTATAGTGTCTAAGAAAAATAATAATATCAAGATATTTAATAAGCTGATAAAAGTCTTATTGAAAGCCCTTAGAAATTAGAGGAAGACGACTTAAAGCCACTTGGAGGCTCTTGGGCAAATGCAAACAAGCTGCAGGATTCGCAGAGGACTGAGAAGAGAAGTCACCAGAATGTACCACTGACCCAGGGCTGGCACAGAGTCGCCAGACACAGAGAGCTCTCATCATCAAATCCTCCACATGGCAATTCCTCTGATGGAAGGAAGGAAGGAAGGAAGGAAGGAGAAGAGAGTCAAGGAGAGAGAGAAGAGAAGGTAGAGGTAGAAGGATGGAACGAATGGAGGAAGGGAGAGTGGGAGGGAGGGAGGGGAAAAATTCTACTTGCATGGAATTCTACTTGCATCCCTTCCTCTCTCTCTGCCCGTCTCCTGCCTACTTGTGATCTCTGTCTGTTAAATAAATAATAAATAAAATCTTTTTTTTTTAAAGATTTTACTTATTTACTTGACACAAAGAGAGAGATCACAAGTAGTCAGAGAGGCAGGCAGGGAGAGGGGGAAGCAGACTCTCCACCGAGCAGAGAGCCCAAAGCGGGGCTCGATCCCAGGACCCTGGGATCATGACCCGAGCCAAAGGCAGAGGCTTTAACCCACTGAGTCACCCAGGAGCCCCAATAAATAAAATCTGTTTTTTTAAAAATCACATTGCATAAAAAGGTCAATCACAAGATATTAGGTACACTTAGATTTCACCTAGGCACACATTTTGGACAATCTGAAAACTTTGGAAAGTAACAGGCAGATCATGTTATGTTGGTGAAGGCATTTAAACATTTTGATGCAGTCGACATTTCTGTTGTTCTTGCTCTGTAACACTGGGTAATTATTCTATACACCCTCATGCACAAAGTTGATTAAAACAAAGAACATTCGTCACTCCACCCAAATTAAGCTCGATCTCGACACAGCCAAGGCCATCTTGAGGCTAGTTTCCGAGCCCCATTCCGAGGTTTCCAAGCAAGTGAGAGCATGTGTGAAGAGGGCAGAGGCTGGGGGGGGGGCCTCAGCAGGGGCTCGTCCTGTGGGGCACAGCTGCCCGCAGGGTCCTGGCCTGGCAAGGCCCGGGAAGCGTCTTATCGCATGAGCTCATGTGAAAGCCCCACGCCTCCAGGTCTCCAGCGAACATTTGCCATTCCTTTCCTGTCACCACCCAGCTCTGTGCTTGTGCCCATGAGCTCATAGTCCTGGGCAAGTCCTCCTGGGGTCAGATAACTGCCAGGGGCAGCTCCTTTCCCAGCCTCCTGCCTCTGCCCTATGCCTCCAAGAGACATCGAGCCGTCCCGACTCCCACTCTGCGGTTCCACACACAACAAGGAATTGTGTGAGCTCAGCAGAAGTCTGGGGGCTGGACGGGGCTCTGTCACCCCAGCCCCGGCCTGTGTCCCAGCCTCGCCTTGCTCTGGGAACTACTCAGGCATGGGGACCAGGCAGACCCCCTGGACTCCAGGCCCCGCCCATGTCTGAGCCTCTGTCTTGTTTCTGTCTGGGTTCCAGACTCAGCAGTGACCCTGAGCCCCTCACTGACTCCCAGGTGTGTGGCAGCCTGAGGAAATGCTGGGGGAGGGGAGTCCCTCAGTTGTGATGATCCCCACCTGGAGGTAAAAATGAATGCTCTGTCTGCCCACGGGGTGTGAGGGAAGGTTTCTCAGCTGCAGGAGAGGTGGTTCACACATTCAGTCTTGTCCACGAGGGACCCCTGGGTGCCCGGCCTCCTGCTGCTGGGAATCCAAGGGGGGTCCCTGTGGCCTTTCTCTCGGGGACAGCTGAGAAGCGGATGAACACCCCTCTCCTTGTGTCACCCCTGGCACTGTTCGAACCCATCCCAGCCAGCTCCTGCCTCAGACCACCTGACACTCGCTGGCCACCAGAGAGGCCTGGTTTCCTGACACTATAGAGCTCTCCATCTCCCAGACCCGTGACCACAACGTTCCCAACCCATCTGGCCCGCTCCTTTCCAGACCTCCCAGAAACTGAAGAAGAAACGAATGGGAAGAGGGGACGGTGTGGTTCCAAAGAAACGGCCGCTGACAGATGTGACAAAGGCCCCAGAACTGTGAGCACCAACCCCCCATCTAGAAAACGGCCACGAAGGGGAGAAGAGCTGTGTCCGTTTCTCTGCCAAACAGCACACCACATTCCCACGGGAGCCCACTCGGCACAGGGTGGAGACAGCTGTTCGTCTCAGCAGATGTTCTCGCGGGAAGCAGGGGCGCTTGCTCCCAAGCCCGAGCCCCATGACTCACTGGAGGCCAGCCAGCTCACTCTGGCGACCTGAGCCGCCTGTTGAGCCCGGTGCATGGCGGCGGGCAGGTCACAGAGCCAGTGGGCAGACTGCTATCTGCACCCCCTCCCCTGAAAGGCCTAGCCCAGTGCTGCTGGCCTTAACCCTGTGCATTTATTAAGCACCTACTGTGGGGCAGGCAGTATGCAAGAAACTGGAACTACTGAGGTGGACATAGGAGTTCCTCAAGAAGCGGACAGAGGGTAGCATTAAGACTGTGACAGTGACAGGCTCATGGTGGCATGAAGGGTGTGAGACTCTGTGGCTGGGTGGGCCCCTGTTGACTGTGTTGATCCAGAGAAGTCTACGGGGACCAACAGGCCCAGGGAGAGCCCCAGTACTCCGCAGGATCATCACACCAGAAGATTCCCAGGCCATCCCACATCGTTTCCGAGCCTGCCAGGCTCTTCTGCCAGAAACAAGCCTGCCTTGGAGGCTCTCCTGCCTCCGCAGGCCTCAGAAACCAGTCCTGATGGTCACATATCCTTCTCCATGAGGCTCACCTCCAAAAGGTTCTCAGGGAGCCGTCTCAGCCACGCCTCCCTAGTCTGACCACTGTGCTGCTGAGCCAGTCCTCGAGAGATGGGAACTTAAGGGGACAAGCAGAAGGGGGCATGGCCAAGACCCATGCAGGGCCTAGCACCTGGAGCTATGCAGCCAGGATGTCCAGAGCACGGCGCTCGATCCCTCTGAGTTAAGTTCTCTCAGAGGGGAGAAGGAAGGGGTCAGACCCCACTGCCTGGGCTCAATCTGGACACTCTTCTCTGAAACCCTGTCTCCCAGCCCTTCCACCCTCCACTCCTGGCCCACTTGCTGCCCGCTTTCCGGATTTGCTCATAACACATCACTCACCACGCTGTGTTTCTCTTAGCTCCATGAAACCTATTCTGCCTGAGAAACACATTTGGATTTAATGGGGTAAGAAGGTGCTGAAGTTTGAAATATTTGCTTCATTTAGTAATACATATGAGCATATGTCACATTCATTTTACTGAAGGGAACACTCCCCCACCAGGCTGTGAGCTAGGATCAGGAACTGTCTAATTCTATAGAATCAGGGTGATAGTTTTAATCATCCCACAAAATACTTCACGGCATGATTTTCTAAGACAACATGCCCTGCACAGTCGGACTTGACGCAGTCATTAAACATTGTCCTGATGACCCCCTCCACTATTTCCATAGAGGAACTACTCTAGTCCCTCCTAATTGTGCTTCTCTACACGTTGTCCCCTTTGTCCTTCTATCTATCTCTGAAGGTGCATGACCAAGGCCCCCAGACAACCTCACCCTGCCTTGAGGGGCTGACTGGGGGAGTTATGGGGCTCTGGCAGATGGTTATTCCAGGAATGAAGTGTTGGGGTCGAGCAGTGGGCACCAAGGGCATGGGTTACCCTGGGGATCATTTAGGGAGCTTACCTGAAAGCAACAGAAACAGATTGGCTGAGTAAAGTAGAAGAGGGATTTATCAAAGGGTACTGAGCAGTCTGAGAAGGCTTGGAAACAGCTCATCCAGGACCAGTCAGGCGGCAGAGTGGGTCTGATGAGGCTTTCCACGATGCTCCTGGCCACCAACATTTATGATAACACTGTGTCAGTACCCCGACCCGGGATGGTCGCCATTGGGTGTGACTAAGAGCATTCTGTGGGGGGCTGGCTTCTCTGAGACAATAGGTACCAATTTAAGACCTAGGATACCGAACCATCTTTGGCTCAGAAGTGCCCTTGCCATAAACTCCCTGCTCACTTTCTCAGGAATTAGACATTAGCCTCTGCTCCCTTGCCTGCCTGTTCAAAGCCACATGGGGAGCAGTTGTTCCCCCCAGGGAACTGAGCCTATCTATTGTGGCTCTCCATCAACCCTGTCTTTTACTTTTGGAAAAGAAAAAAAATAAATAAATAAAAGGAGGGATAAACTCTGACGTCATGGGCTTGCGTAGGACAGCGGGGTTGGAGGCCATCTGGAGCAGGTGCTGGCAGAGCCCCTGGGAAAGAAGAAGGAGGGCAGCTGGCTCATCAGGTGGGGGTGTCCTGGGGTGAGACAAAGACCTCATGGCACCATTAGGTTAAGCTTTCCTGGAATTTCTGGCCAAGGACAGATGGATAACGCTTCCTTGGCCTCCAGCTTCTGTCTTAAGGCCAGGCCCTGTAGGTGGAGGACTCCTAGAGGAGGCACCAAGCCCAAGTAGACCCCGCCAAGCTTTGGTCTCTATTTCCACTGTGGGTCTCCACCACCAAGCAGTCCTGGGGGGTCTCAGAGGCCCAGGGTCTCCCTGCTTCCCTGGGGGGAGTGTTTGTGCCGTGACATTCAGATTCCTCTGCTGCCCCAGCTGCTCATCCTGCCTTTGTCTAGGGGTTGGAAGCCTCTTATCAGGCCTCCGGATTCACTCTGCCCTCCCCACCCCCTCCTGGCCACCCCATCCAGGAGGCAAGCACAGATTCTTCACAATTACAGGTGGTGAAACTGAAGGCCCAGAGCAGTGATGGGACCTGGCCAAGGTCCCGCAGAAGTTTCCCTGCCCGGCCTCGGTAAGATCTGCTCACCGCCTGTTCAGTGTCCTCTCTGGGAAGTTATGCAGCTGGAAGGAGGCCCCTGGGATGAAATAATCGCAGAGAAAACAGATGGGCTGCTGAGGATTCCTCCCTTCCTCTGTGAGCCTGAGAAGCCTCCCGCTTTGCCCCAGTGCCGGGAGGGGGCGCTGTTCCACAGAGAACGGGTTCCCCACCTCTTGGGTGGAGAGCTGGGCAATCTTGTCTTAACTACCCCGTCCCCAGCCTCAGAGAAACCCTTCTGCACACCTTTTTCACCCGGGGAATACTGATCAAGGCCCTCTTCATGTTCCAAAGGGTCTTGCTAGCCAAGCAGACACCAGCTGTCCCAAGGAAGTGACCTCGCCTTCATGGAGGAGAAAAAGGGAAATGGGAGTCTTTTCTCTCCATGTCCCCACCTTTCAGAGGTCCAGGACTGAGAAGAGGGTCCCAGCTGTGTGACTCTCAGATGCTTAGTGTTTGGCACACTTCAGCCTGACTCTGACTTTCCCCAGTTCCTGTTTCCTCTCTGTCCCTCCCCCTAACTGACCACTCTCCCTCCGCCTCATCTTTCATGCCTGCCTCCGCCCCCAAACTTGCTTTTCCTCCCCACCCTCCAGAGCACAATAGGCTCTCACCCTTGCCAGACAAGCCCTTCCCCCTCTTTATCACAAATGCCTCCAAAACCTACCTCTCCTGACTTGCCAGGGTCCCAAGCCTGCTTCCTCTGGATCTGAAGCCCCCACTTTCCCAGAGGTTAAGTAGGCAGGGCTCTGCAACACCTAGGGGCTCCCCTCCCACTTCCTTCTGTTTCAAGGACTCACCCTTTGGGGAGGCTGCTCCTTGTTTGTTTTTCCTATACTGCACCCCACTAAGCCTGGGTGTGCTCCACAGTTAGCCCACAGGGAGCCAAGGCCTTCTCCTCCTGCCTGCCAGGTCCCTTCTTCGCTTAGCGCGCAGACTTTTCCTTTCCAGGAAGCCCTCCCTTCTAGCCCAAGTTGGGGGGGAGGGGGTGCTGCCCTCCCTCCCCACCATGTCCTTTTCTGCCTATAAAGCTAGTGACTGTTTCCAGGGTTCCTTCTCTGCAGGGATGGGACCCCGCAGGCTTCCCCGGTGCTCAGTGGATACCTGGGGAATCAGTGGGTGGATAAGTGATATGCGGCAGGATTCCCTACAGAACTGCCAGACCTCTGAGTGGCCTTTACTCTCTCGCCATCAGGAGGGGTTTTCACACTGAGCATTCAATAAAAGGCTGCCAACAGCTCCTGTTCCGCTGCTCAGTGGGTCCAGCTTTCCCAGGCCTGGCCCCCGGGGCCGGAGCAGAAAAAGTAGACCTTAGGAGGGAAAAGCAGAAAAGAGGAACCTGAGTCCCCATTCGTGACCCAGGAAGGAGGGAGCTTCCTCTGCATTTCACTGTGGGAGGAACCCAAGGGAATGACCCGCTGACTACCTCCTTTCCTGAAGGTTCCTCTAGCCTAGCCCTGGAACTGCTATCCACCCCACCTTCCAGGCCCCAGCTAAGCTGCAGCGGCTCCCTGGCCTGCCCCAAGGAAGCCTCACTCCACAAGGTGACTGTCCCAGGATCTGGTCTGCAGCAAATGACCATAGCCCAGTGGTCAGTGCTGGGAGCTCACCAGAAGATCCTACTTCCTAAGAGGGGAAGTAGAGTCTGAGAGTCTGCCCACACGGGGCGGGGTTGGGTGAGGTTGGTTTATTTAATTTAGTCTCAAAGCTCAAAGAAAGGGGAGACTTAGTAGCCAGCTGTCACCAAGTACATCCAAGACATACAAAAGACAGGAAGAACCAGCCTACAGATATTGAGACAGAAGGAGGTAACCATTGCGCACCAGAAGCTTCCAACCTGTCCTTAATAAGAGGTTTCAGAGGTAGCTGTTGTCCCCTGGAAATGAGCCCCATGCCTGGTCCTAGTCAATTCTGCCCAGCTCTTTAAAAATGTGTAAATAAAGCAAATCCAGAGAAGTTCCAGATTGGTAATATTCTCCTTTGATCAGTAGGCATAGAGGAGAGAAGACCTCCATTGCCCACCCAGAATTCCCTCTCTCTTTCCCCCTTCTTGCTCCTCTTCCTTACCCCTCAAATGAAAGAGCAGTGCCACTCTATGGGTGTTATCATGGAGCAGCAATGGGGGGGGTTGCATGGAAGTGGGAATCAACTCACCAGGATTCCCAAAGGATGCCCTATCAATGTCTGAATCCTCTTCCAGGCTCAGAAATTACGCTACCCCAAACTCAGACCTTGGGTGCAGGTTATTTTCAACTCAAAGAGACCTTGGGCTCCGTGGGTCTGCAGTGCCAGATGAGAAGGAGAGAGCCTGAAAGGACAGTTGTGCCAATGCTTCCTGCATCTAGGCCCAAGCCGGCTGTGGGAAGTACCCACGTGGCACCTGATTCCCCCTGCCCTTCTTGAAGACCACTGCCCTTCACCTGAGACAGAGCTTCCTCTTCCTGAAACAGCTCATCCAGGCACCTGCCTCTGGCTCTGGTCTTCGAGCTTCGGGACCACCTCCAGGCCCCTGTTGTGTGCTCTCCAGCAGAGTCCTGCTGGAGACTCGGGGTGGGGGGGGGAGACAATGGAATCATACATTTCTGCACCCCACTCAATTCTTGAGGCTCCTGGCTCTCTGCTTCCACGGCCCATCCTCAAAGGACTCCTCTGAGCCCAAGGCACCAAGACACCCTGCCCCAGGAGAGGGGGTTGTGAGCGCTGGTATAGGTGACTTTGTCCTGACAGCTTTGACACCGATCTATATAAGCCTGAAAAAAAATGAAGGCAACCGCCTGTCACAGTTTTCGGAAGCCATACTGGGTTCCAGGCTGGGTGAAGCTCCCTCCCCAGCCCGTGCAGGTGCATAGGACATGGCAACGAACCTGCTCCCTGCTAGCGCTGCGGTTCCTCGAATAGGTGCAGACAGGCCCTGGTGCGCGCCCGTGAGTGCACACGGAAGCCATCTGCCTGGTCAGACCTTGGGCGGTTCTGGGCGGCGGACCCAGGCTGAACGCGAACTTACGGCCCCAGAACAGGACAGAATGCTACCGCACACACGCCCCAGCACCAGTATCTTGCGCCTGCCCTCTTAGCCCATCTCGTTCGCGAGTCACTCTCCGACACAGGCGAAAAGCTTGCACTCTCCGGTGTAGGACTTGCGCTCCCCCCTGCGGCCCCCGGGCAAACCTCGCTTTTCCTGAGCCTCCCGCCCAGACCTCCGCCCCATCCTCTGCCTTCCTAACTTAAAGACGTTGGTGCGATCTGAACTTCCGAGTAGGTGAAAGGTGGAGCCACAGTACCAGGCCTGTGCCTATCTGGTACCCAGGGAAGAGTTTGGCAACAAGACAGATCTGCGTGGATTTCCGGCTGGGCCAACTTTCCGGCTGTGTGGCTTTGGGCAAGTGACTTTGTTCCTCTGAGCCTGTCTTTGCACCTGCAAAAAGGGAAACTGATCTCTTCTAGGGAGAGGGCATGCGTTGAGGTCCAAGCGTGTGTCCAGGGCACCGGGAGCACCAACGCTTGCCATGCCTGGCATGCGCTCGCTGCAAATGGAGTTCCCTGTGCGCGCCGCCTTGCAGCCTCGAGTGCGGCGGGAGAGAGCTGGCGGATCCGCGGGATCCCTCGGGGGTGGAATGTAGGTGGGGGCAGTGGGGGAGCCCCCGCGGCCCCCTCTGGGCGCTCGGCGCGCGTGCCATTGGCCCGGGCGGCGGGGTGGGCGGGAGGATGACATCAGCTGCAGGTTGGATTATAAAGGCGCGAGCGGAGCCGCGGGCTCAGAGCGCACCCAGCCGGCGCCGCGCAACACTGGGACTCGAGTCCACACCGCAGCCCGGCTAGCCTGCTCCGCGCTCGCCTGCCTGCCTGCCCGCCGTCCCCCGTGCGCCCTCGCTGCCGCCGGTCTGCGCCCCTCGACCCCACCAGCACCATGCACCTCTCCCAGCTGCTGGCCTGCGCCCTGCTGCTCACGCTACTCTCGCTCCGGCCCTCTGAAGCCAAGCCCGGGGCACCGCCGAAGGTGGGTGCTGTTGCACGGACATCGGGACTGTGAGGGGCCATGGGAGGGCCGGGGGCATAGGAGGACTCGGCGCACAAGACGGAGCAGAGGGCGGGAAGATGGCCCTCTTCTCTGAGCTGTGCGCGGGTGAGAGCCGGGGAGCCCTCCAAACCAACTTGGGGGGGTCTACGTCCCCAGTCTCGGGAATGTCGACAGATGCGCAGCTCCTGCCCCAGTGTGGCCAGCCCGGCAGGGACCAAAGAGGGGAGGGCAAGGGGCTTCCCGAAGGAGCGTACAACGGCGGCTGCGTGGCAGGTGGATGCCGCGCCGAGCTGTCCGGAAGCTGTGGGGGCGCGCTCAGGGCTTCGAAGGGACAAAACGCGCTGGCGGGCGCTTCGGGCTGGAGCATCAGGGGTCCCGCAAAGTACCTCGCGCTGCCGCCGTGCGTCCCTTCACCTGCCCGCCCCTTCCCTCGGACAGGTCCCGCGAACTCCGCCGGGGGAGGAGCTGGCCGAGCCCCAGGCTGCGGGAGGCAGTCAGAAGAAGGGGGACAAAACTCCCGGGGGCGGCGGCGCCAACCTCAAGGGCGACCGGTCGCGACTGCTCCGCGACCTGCGCGTGGACACCAAGTCGCGGGCGGCGTGGGCCCGCCTTCTGCATGAGCACCCCAACGCGCGCAAATACAAAGGAGGCAACAAGAAGGGCTTGTCCAAGGGCTGCTTCGGCCTCAAGCTGGACCGGATCGGCTCCATGAGCGGCTTGGGATGTTAGTGCGGCGACCCCTGGCGGCGGTGAGTACCACCAACCCTGGCCTCCGGGAGCTTGTGCACACCTAGCTCCTCCGCGGCGTCCCCCAGAACCCAGCCTGAACCCCCGCCCGCAGGCCAGTTCTTCTCTGATGCCCTGGCGCTGGGATCCTTCCGCCTCCCAATCGACCTTTGGAGGAGAGCCAGGCGATCCCGGTACGAGAACAAGTGTGTGTGCAAGGCATATGCCCCCAACCCCATTTACCGTCCCATTTTACAGATGAAGAAAGCGAGGGATAAAGCGGTCTTTGGGAAGGTCAGAAATGGCCCAACACGGATGAACCCACCTTAGTTCCTTTAGAGAAGCAGAGACAACTTGGTGGGGTCATGTCCACCTCCAAACCATAAGCCAACCAGCAGAACTGGTCTCCATTGGCCATTTGAGGGTATCAAGGGGAGATGGTGGGTTTGTGGGAGCAGAAAAGGGAGGGCATACACACAAGCAGAGGGTAAGTTTATCTACCAGCCTCTGGTATCCTGGTGCCCAGGCATCAGGCAGCCTGCAGGTCAGGACTGCTTCCCCAGTTGAACTTGGGCATATCTGGAGAAATACTCGCCCCTTCACAATAGAGAGAATAGCCCTCTGTCCGCATCACCAGGATCCCCTTCTGCCCCAGAGCTTTCTGACCCTTCTTCCATCTCTAAGCCCTGGCTGTGAGCAGACCGGTCTGTCCAGGGTGCTGATGCTGCTTGCTGCCTGAGAGATTTCCGCATGGAAAATCAGTGTTTGTGGTATTATTTCAGGGCAAGGAAAAAGATTAAAATAAATCTTTCTTCCCTCCCCAACCTGGACCTAAACATGTTCCAAACTGAGCTCCTCACTGCCTCCCTGCCTCCACCATGCTCAGGACCCCAGTTTCTGATGTGGCCTCCTCACCCTCTACCAGGGCTGGAAACCCCTGTGCTCCCTTCAGCCCCTGCCGGGTGCTGCCTCTTGGCAGTGTTGCAAAGGTCCTCCCCGCCTCCCTTCTCCTGTCCCATCCTGCTGGCCATCAGTTCTTACCCAGAAACAGAGCCCACCTCTGAAGTTGACATTCAGGTGCTTTAGGATCTGACTCTTTTTGGTCTCCAGCCTTTTCCAGCAGCCTGGCTGCTACCAATCTGGATTGCACAGCTGTCTGTCCCCCTCAGAGACCACGGGGAGGCGGCTCTCTTACCCAAAAGGCCTTGTCAGCATCCACACTGTCTTCCCCCAGAGGGCAAAGAGAGTACCCCTCTTTGAAGCTCTCCAGCCTTTTTGACAACACAGAACCCTTTTCCACCTAAGCCGTAGTTGCTTGGAAACCTACTTAGCTCCCCCAGATGAACTCATGAGCAACTTCAGGGCCAAGTGCTAGCCTAAGGTGATCTGGAACACATGCCACCCCCAAAGAGGCTCCGAAAAATGTTTGTCAATGACCAGAGAAACATGCCCCTCCCCCCAGCTTAGGGGCACCCCTCTCCCATCCGCTTTGGGCTTTAGCAGGGTTTCTCATCCATATGGACAGACTTGACTGTGTGCCCCTCCCCCCCATTTCTGCAGGGGCTTCATTTATCTGAGATCTTGACTCGCCCCTGCCCAGGAAGAGGCGATTCTGGCCTGTAGTGGCGTCCATTGTCATGGCTTTGCTTTCCTCTGTCCTGTCTAAACAATGAAGTGATGGAGCCACAGGCCTCATAATTTCAGTTTACTCTGCGATCTAAGCACCAACCTCAAGCTTTAGAATCTAAACAAATGTTACTCAACAGGTTAGCGGGAGACAAGATGAGGAAGGGGGCCTGGAAAGTGTCTGGCAGGCACATTCCAGTAGGGTCCTTGGCTTTGGGCGTTGCCGTCTCGGGGAGCCAAGTGATGGTCCAGCGGGTAGGGAGGAGCTGGAGAGGAGGCAGTTTGCTAGGACGTCTCAGCCCCTTTGACCAGGGAGATTTGTCAACCCCCCAGAAGTTCTGTCCTTTAGCTGAACAGCCACCTTCCATACCTTAACCTTCCCAGCCCCAGCCTCACACCACAGCTGTCACAAAAAGACAGCATCCTTCCTGCCACCGGCAGCCTCCTAGTGGAGGTGACCAGGGCAGCTCACTGTCTCAGCTTCAAAGAGAGAGACAGCTTAGATTTTTCACATCAATGAAAACTCGTCCCAGGCTATGGCCACTTCTTCACTCAGGAGTTGACTTTGACTCTAAGCAGCCACCATAATGACTGTCGCTGATGGTTATAGTCTTGATTATAAAATTCTAATGACAGAGACGGAGTGTGGCCGATGCCTGAATGAACACCTTGCCCAGGAGCCCCAGGGACATCACAGATATCTATCATCTGTTTAAACACATGGGACACCCAGAGACGGGAGGTGAGGGACAGTTCACCAAGACCCAGGGTCCCTCTGTGTGTGCTGTCCTCTGGGAGGGCACCGTCTCAGGGGGACTCCTTCCTCGGGCCACACAGCACCCACACGCCCATTACCAGAGAGCTGGTATAACCCTCAAAAAAGGACTCAACTCTCAACCCAGCGAACCCAGTATGACCATTCTTTGTCCCAGGGCTGGCGTGAGACTCCGTTTCCTCTGCGTCCGAAGGGGACCCTTTGTGAGGCGCAGAGAGCTGGAGAAGGAAGTGCTATTTAATGAGGGGCAGCTGTGACCCAGACACTCGGCCAATGCCCAAAGTGTGGCCCCCTGTTGAATCTTAAAGCCGGCCCTGGGAGGTGGCTATTATCCCATTTTATGGGTGAGGAAAGCGATACTCAAAGCTATCCTGGGCCATCCAGGAAGTTCATGTCAGAGTTGGGATTCGAGCCCAGAACTCCCAACTCCTCAGATGTTTGTCTTCCCCTTTCCTCTGCTGTCACACAGACACAGAAAGCACCCCGAGGGTTACTCTCCTTCCCTTCCTGTGCCTCACCCAGTGCCATGGGCCAGGCCTGCAGGGACACTGAGGGGGAGGAGGGCTGGCAGACATCCTCCGTCCACCTGTGCTGGGGCAGGAAGAGCCAAAGACACAGCAGGAGGTGAGGGGAGGGCCAGAGGGGGGGCCCCTTCCCACCCCCCCCAAGTCAGTCCAGGTGGGACGCTGCTTCCCACTGCTGTGGAAAAGGGACTGTCCTGCAGGTTGGGCTTTCTCAGCTAAGTGTCCCATATCCCCTCTGTGTTTCAGGATCGGGAACTTGCTCCGTTTTGCTGAGGTCATTCTTGGTCATCAGCCATCTGGAAACCCCTCCGACATGATGTGGCTTTTACATTTCTTTCTTTCTTTCTTTTCTTTTCTTTTTTTTTTTTTTCCTGGTACTGGGAATACACAACACCAGCTGTTTTATTATTATTTGGGATGGGGGGGGTATGATTTTATTGTTTGTCTGTTTTTTGAAAATGAAAAATAAAAAGTTATATATTATATATATATATTATATACATGCAACACACACACCTGCACGATCGTGATGACAAGGGGCAGTTTTGAAGAGACTGACAAAACCAGCTGTAAAACGTTGCTGTTTGTAAATTCATGTCATGCATAAATGTATTTATGTTGTAAAGCTATTTATATTGTTTATAAAGAGATATTTATAAAAATTTTATTTATGTAACTAAATGAAAGAAGTCAATCATTGTAATGTTTTTGTCTTAACTAGTGGAAAAATGTAAAAAAAAAAAAGTCATTCCATGAACATCTTGAAAACTGTCTTTATTTACTTACCGCATTTGTTTTTTAAGATATTAGAGTGAGGAAGAGAGGGAATGTGAAGAGAAGGCTTTTTCCTTTCTTCCGTCCCACTGTGGGTTCAACCAGCTTCCCAGTTCTGGATTTGTTTGTATCAGAATGCCCTGGGGATCTTGGGGAGCCTGGGTGGCTCCTCGGTAGGTTAAATGTCTGCCTTCAGATCAGGTCATGATCCCAGGGTCCTGGGATCAAGCCCCATGTTGGGTTCCCTGCTCAGTGGGGAGCCTGCTTCTTCTCCCTCTCCCTCTTCCCCTATCCACTCATGCTTTCCTCTCTCTCTCTCTCCTCCCTCTCTCTCAAATAAATAAAATCTTTAAAAAAAAAAAAAAGATCCTGGGGATCTTGTTAAAAGTAAAGACTCCTGCCCCTACCAGTCCCTGATTGACTGAATCTGAGCCCCGCAGGTTAGGTGGGGTAGCACTCGCCACATACATTTTGTCTCTGGTGATTCCGACCAGTTTGGCCAGGTCGGGAGGCTCTGCTCAGAGCCCTTCACAGCTGAGAAGTCAGAAGCTGTGAATTAAACTAAGATGGAATTTAGCTGACTGAGGGTCCTCTAATTCTACTCCATCTTCTCTCTGTTAGGAGAGGAGGGAAAGAACTGGAAACTTCCCTCCTGTTTGGAGAGATTCAGGTTTCCGTGTAGGTTGCAGAATTGGCCAGGTTACCGTGTGAACGTTCGCACACAAACGCAAAAGGTGGGTCATTTGATCTCAGAGTGAATGTCATGGTCAACAGGGACAGAGGCCGAAGTCCTCAGAGGGCGAGGAGGCGTGAGCTTCCGTATCTGCACAGTCCGCTTGCTTTGCCGGTGGTCGTGGTGTGTCTCGTCACGCGAAGCTGCCAGCAGTTATGCCTCTGCCCTGGGCAGCCTGACTGTGACATTATGAATATTCAGAATCTCTTGGCCTGAAACCTGCCAGAAAATCAAGTAACTCCAAGGTCATCTCACCTTATCCTCGACATAGTGACCCCTGCCTTCTGTCTTCTGTCCCCTATTTGGTGAGAGCAGGGATGAAAAGAACCTTTTTGGCTGGTTATATCAACTGGGGATATATATGACAACCCTGCTCAGGGGAAATGGGACAGCATGGCCCCGACGTTACAGGTCGGCAGACCTGGCTGACTTGTTGCCCTGGAAAACTGGCACGTGGGGAAGGAGACCAGAGCACCCAGCCTTTCTGCAGGCCTCTGAACTCCATCCTTCCTTCTCTGCTGCTGCAGGCTCTCAGGACAACCCAGTGATCTTGTCCAGGTGAGAAAACTGTTTTGTTTTTTTTTTAAAGATTTTATTTATTTATTTGACAGAGAGAGATCACAAGTAGACAGAGAGGCAGGCAGAGAGAGAGAGAGGGAAGCAGGCTCCCTGCTGAGCAGAGAGCTCAATGTGGGACTCGATCCCAGGACCCTGAGATCATGACCTGAGCAGAAGGCAGCGGCTTAACCCACTGAGCCACCCAGGCGCCCCGAGAAAACTGTTTTTAAGATAGTTTCCAGCTGCAGAAGGTTAGGGACCTTCCCACCACCCCCTCAACTTCCACCTCTGCCTGGGGAGTGGGGAACTGCTGTTCGAGGGCATGGCTGTCTTCCTCGGTCTCACCCCACCTCTGCGGCTCAGAACTCAGAACGTGTCAATGAGGGTGAGGGTTCCAGTACTCAGGCCTCACCAGTGCCTTGGTTTGCTGTGCTGTCTGCCGACCCCATGTCAGGGGATCCAGAGGGGGGCTGCAGAAGCAGGGAGAACAAGAAGGCAACAGGTACATTGTGGGCTTTGCTGGTGGCGAGGTACGTACCTCTCCCCTGAGCCCAAAGACTCAAGCAGGGAGAATTCTGGGATTCAGGGAGTCTTCCAGCTAAAGGTTGGACAGGATCTAGGATGGTGGTAACCCCAAGCCCAAGTACACATGTTTTCCTACCAAGTAGCCCTCACCCATGAATTAGTCCACAAATAGCACGCACAACTCAGTTGTCAGCTTCCGTCCCCACCAGCTGGAAGACAGTTCCTCGGTCTGTTGGGCGAGGATGTTGTTAGACAGCCTGTCCTCCTTGGCTATCCCAACCTGAAATGCTATGGCTGCTTCCACAGCAGTGACAAGAACATGTCATCTTGGCAGGAATTTCTGCTGAAAAGCCAGGAAGGACAGACAAATATTCCATAAATAATAGGACAAGTTTTGAAACCTTCAGAAATTTCCCCAGGTGGTATTACCCAAGAGTTTCCAATCCTCTTGTCTGGGTCTTGGTCTCCCCCATCTCCACAACACCTTGCCTCCAAAGCTGCCTGGGGAACCCACAGCTTCTGTCCCATGTGGGGAGGCCACGACAGCCAGAACCACCTGGGAGGATTGGTTCCCAAGATATACCATCACTGCACCTGCCATGGAGGTGATGGGAGCTCTAGGGAGGCAGCCTCTCCAGGTCCCCAGCTAGGCTCATGGTTCCAGGAGTCCACCACCCCTACTCCATACATCCAAGACGTGGTAGGTCCTCACGTGACAGCCATCACCCCAGAGGGGTGGTCCGAAAGGGACTGCATGGGAGCAGGGGGGCTCTGAGGGTAATCAGAGAGGCTCAGAGCCTGGAAAGGGGCAGACTAAGGAGCCTGACCCTCTCTTAGGGACCATGTAAGTGGGAAGGGAGCCACAGTCAATGTCACATCAGAAATGGAATTTGACTCGGACAGTTCACAGGCAGAGGCTTTACAGAAGGGACTACTCCATCGCAGAGGTGTGGACAGGTGCCCCCGAGGAGCCAGAGGGTGCCAGTTCCTCCCCTGGGAGGAAAGGAGAAGCTGTCCCTGAGTTGGAGCTGGGTGGAGGGGTTGTCCTATGGTGGGGCAGGACATGTTCCCAAAACAGGGAGAAATACCCCACCCTCTCCCTTCCTCGCTCCCTCTCCTGCTGGTGCCTGATAGTCTATAGGCTGAGGCTGGGAGGTGTTTCTCTCTCAGGCACCTCAGTGAGGTCCATCCTTCCTAATTCTTCCTGATTCTGACATCACATTGTTCATCAGTCACTTTGGAGAGCTGGGAGTTTGGGTCCTCATGTACACCTTCCTGTGTGGGTGGTCCTCTCCAGAAAGAGCTTGGGAGCCAAGAACTTTTGGCCAACAAAGTACATTCAGATTTGCAAGGGGCAGAAGTTTATCTACTTCTATAATGTTTTCCCTTTTTTATGGTACCAGGACACAGGCTGTTAATTAATTCCTCTGTTTTGCTATTTTCTGATCTATTTGTGCTCATATATTTTTTACTTAGTAATGTTATTTATATTGGTTTCCTTAAAAATTCCCTGTACCTTTTTCAAATTTGTAATTTAATTTTTGTTTCTGAGTATGGCTGTATTCATATCCCCCAATTTTGATATATGGCATTCTGATTTTTTCTTCTCAATAATCTATTGACTTGATTTTTTAAATTTTTATTTATTTATTTATTTATTTGAGAGAGCGTGAGAGAGAGAGAGAGCACAAAGCAGGGGAAGAACAGCAGAGGAAGAGGGAGAAGCAGATTCCTCCCCGGGCAGGGAGAGGCTTAACCAACTGAGCCACCCAGGTGCCCCAATTTAGTTTTTTTTTTTTTTTCCCTGATAATTCCAAGTGGGATTTAATTTTTCCTCAATTAATTTTAGTTTTACTGAGCTTAGACTCAGTGTTTATATACTCTCTGCTTTATGAAATTATTCATTCCTATTTTGTAATCACTTTTGTAAAAGTTCATGAATACTTTAAAAATAAGATGAATAGGGGTGCCTGGATGACTCAGGTCATGATCCCAGGGTCCTGGGATAGAGCCTTGCATCAGGCTCTCTGCTAGGCAGGGAGCCTGCTTTCTCCTCTCTCTCTGCCTGCCTCTCTGCCTACTTGTGATCTCTGTCTGTCAAATAAATTTTAAAAAAATTAGATGAATGTGTTCACACTGCTCAAAGTTCTGTAAGCATTTAATGCATTTTGCCTTTTATGTTACTAGGTTCAAATCTTCCGACCTTCTATGAATTCACTGAAGACTAATCGTGATGTTGGAAAAATGCACTGTAATTTTTTTTCTCTATTTATCCTTATGTTTTAATAGTGATATAGTTGTTACTTCTTTAGAACATAAAGATTCAGTATTAATGTATGTATTGGGATATGTGAGGTTATGCTGTGGTAACAACCAGCCCCCAAATTTCAGCGGCTTAAAATAAAGATCTATTTCTTGGCTATCCAAAGTCTGCTGTGGGTCTGGGCAGCCCTCCAGAGCAGCTCCTTACCAAACAATGGCTGAGCAGTTGCATCTCCCAATCAGAGCAGATTTCCTCCCCTGGGGGGTCCAGAAGCAGCATGCTGGGAGGTCACACATAGAGGGACCAGGAGCTGATGTAAGAGACTTATGCTCACATTTAATTGGCCAAAACAAGTCCCATGGCCATGCCTTACTTGGACGATCCTCCTTCCTGCCTGAAAAAGGAGGAGACCCACCCCGAAACAGGAGTGTGTTTGAACCAACGTGTAACTGCCACTTAAGGACTTCCCATGTCACGTGCCCTGTACTTCCTAGTAAATTCCATTTTACCTGGTACGAACAATATCAATCCTACTTTATTTTTATTTGTGCTTGAGATCTTTGCCCAAACCTGGATTCTTCCCCTTGCTGTGTATTTTTTTTATTTAGGTACGTTAATCAAGTTTTACATTAAAATATATTTAATCGGAGACATTTTGGAATCTAATAAGGAAACTAAATTGTTCACATTTGCCATCGTTATTGCTTATTCTTGGGCCAACATCATCTGAATTTTGACTTTGTGTTTTTAAAGCTCTTTAATTTCTTTTTTGTTCCTTTATGTTTTCTGGCTTTTTTTTTTCTGTAGCCTATTTTGCTTGCTTTTATCTTCTGCAGTGATTTGGAAAGTAGACATCCTGTTTTTAATTCTGTTCGTGGTTCCATTTATTTTTTCATGAAAATTATTAAACCCACATTTATATTATTATCAAAATCAAAATCACAAACAATGACTGCAGGCTCCTTTACAAGACCAAGAATGTAGCCCATTTGCTTTTACCCTGGTCTCCTCTGTCCTGTGTCTCCGTTAACATAATCTGCCTGCACTCTCCTCAACTGGACCATTAAAACCACCAAAACATCCTCTCTCTGAAAATCCTTCAGCTTTCTGTTTGTTGTACCTTTGTAATCATATATTTAGACCTTTGACCCTAACCCTCCTCCCCACATGGCATCCCATTGCACACTCTCCCTGGGCTGCCTTCTCTGCCCACTGCCTGTCCGTCTCCACGATGGTGGGGGGGGGCTCCAGCAGGTCTGGGGGTTCCATTTCAGACCCAGGGTATGGTATGGTGTGTGTGTGTAGGGTGTGTGTGTATGTTGGGGGCTGTCTGGTGTGTCTGTGCGGTGTGTCTGTGTGTATGTTGCGGGGGGAGTGTATGGTGGTTGTGTGTGTGTGTGTACTGTGTCTGTGTGTCTGTATGTCTGTGCGGCGTGCGCAGGGACGGTTTGGGGGCCACGCTTCACCCTGGCCCCGCCAGGGCGCGTTTCCAGCCCGGCGCCCGCCCACCCCTTCCCTTCCTGAGCGCCGCATTCCCGGGAGGAGAGCGCAGCTGCCGCGCATGGCTCCTCTGGCCGCGGAACTGCAGATCCGGAGCTGGACGGACTTGTCATCTCCCGGGCTGGCCGGCTCTCCTGCTGGGGAGCCCTTTGAGGCCCTCGGAGGGGAGCAGGACGTAACAAGGTTCCAGGTGTCCTGTTGGTACGGCTGAGCCGGCTCAGAGAAGGCGTCGCTCCCCGGGATCGACACCAGAGGGCGCGACAGCTCCGCACCGATCGAGGGCGCTCTGGGGACAAAGGCAGGGCCTCGAGTTGTCCTGTGGAGCACGTGCGAACGGGGCTGTGGACCCCAGGCGCGGGTGCTCAGGGTGAGATAGGTGTCCCGGACTGCGCCCTGAGCCCTGGGGAGCGCTACAGACTCCCTCTCCTGGCTTGGTGCTTGAGTCAGTTGGTCTGCAGGCTTATTTCACACATCCTTGCAGGATGCTGAAGGCCCAGGACCGGTGTGAATTCTAAGTGTGAGCAAAGAGCAAGGCCGGCAGCTTTCAGCATTGGCCTCCAGGGGTCACGCCCCCGGAAACAGACTGGGCAGTGGGAGGGCTGGTAGAGCTGCTCAGGATTTACCCCCATTCCATGCCAGGAAGTCTCTCCAATTTGTGAGCTCATGCACCCCATCCATAAGATCTTGGGTGTCTTATTTATGTGTACATGAAATGCAAGCACTTGGGTAATAAAATTATAAGATTGTGTACATATACATATACCTTCTTTCCAGGCCCTGGGATAGGCCCACTCTCCCATGTAAAGTGTACCAGCCCAAGGAGCCCTCAGCACCTTCCCACAGAAGGCCTGGGGGGTGGCATGGGATGGACGGAATGGTGTCAGCTCCTGCATAATCTACGAACCGTGGGATGGGGAGACTGGGCTTAAACTCAAGGAGAAGATTGAGATCATTTTTTGAGGCTGGAGATTCAATGACATCAGACAGGACGTTCACCAAGTGGTGACAGCTATTATCTCTAGATGAGGGATTTCAGGTGGCTTTTTTATTTTCTGTACTTTAAAAAATATATATTTAATTTATTTATTTCACAGAGAGAGACACAGTGAGAGAGGGAAAACAAGCAGGGGGAAGAGCAGACTCCCCGCTGAGCAGGGAACCAGATGTGGGGTTTGATCTCAGGACCCTGGGACCATGACCTGAGCCAAAGGCAGACGCTTAACCAACTGAGCCACCCAGGCATGCCTACTCTTTGTACTTCTGGTTGAACTTGAGGTTGTATGCAAAGAGGTGGTAGGTGTACGTGTCTGTCGATGTAGGTGTATATGTGGATGCATGTACGTGGATGTGTGTACATGTGCACGCACACACACTTGTAGCAGCCCTATTCATAACAACCCAAAAGTAGAAACAACCCAAATGCCCATGAGCGGGTGAATACGTTTGTCAGAGTGCGATATCCACTTTGTTCCTAAAGGATGTGCCGACACAGGCTTAGGACATAAAGGAAACTTAAAAACATGAGTTTATAAGTGAAAGAAGCCAGACACAAAAGGTCACGTATTATATCGTTCCGTCTACATGAAAAGTTCCAGAACAGGCACATCTATAGGGACAGAAAGTCCCTCCTGAGTGGGTGTCTAGGGCAGCAGTGGGAGCATGAGCAGATGTGGGGAGAGGCTGTTAACGGGTATCAGGTTTCTTTTGGGGGTTCGGAAAAGAGTCTCAAACTGGTCGTCATGATGATTGGCAACCTTGGATAGACTGAACCCCACGGACTTGTATGTGCTCAGCGTGTAAAGTAGATTGTATGTGAACCAGATCTCGAGAAGTTTGTTACTTAAAAAACAGTAAGTTTATTACAAAAGGGAGAAGAAATTCAAAAACCTTAAGAAAGAAAATTCTTAGACTAAATCAGGTGCTCAGATCCCGGCCCTGCGCTTGGCAGGCCCTCTCACAGGAGCGGGGTCTCCAAGCAGCAAGCGAGCAGAGCTGGGCGCACCAGGTGTTGGGCAGTCTGCTCCCTGTGCCTGGCCCCCCTGGGAGGCCTAGGTGGTGACACAGCATCCTCCACTGGAGAAAGGGAGCAGTCCAAGTCCGGCCTTGTGGGGCATCTGCGAGGATGCAGGATATGATGCCTTCAGGATCCTTGCTCTGTGCCTGGCCTGCGGGAGCACCACGGTTACAAGGGGACAAGGGAACAGGGTGCACAAATGCTCCACCAGCCAAGGGCCCAGGCTTCCCAGACTACGAACAAAAGCCCATCACAGTAACAGTGATACTTGAATTACCTCGGCCTGCAGATTCAGGCCACCTCTCTGTCGTCACCCCCAATTTCAGGGAGACCCCAGAGACACCACACACTGTCTTCTCTTTTCCTCTAGGCTGACAGCCAATGGCCCACAAGCCTAAAGGGGACATTGCCCACTGAGGCCATGCTGTCAATGTCCCCCAGAGATGCCGCTCTGCTGGACACAGAAAGTCCCCATGGGAACACACGAGCTTTCTGGGTGTCCATGTCAGGAAATGGTGGGTGGGGGAACTCCATGTCCCTGAGTGGTCCTGCCAGGCCAAGTCCACGGTCTCTCTAAAATGCCCTTTCAGGCCTGCCAAGAGCCACTCTAGCCTCTGGGCCTTGAACTCAATCCACATGAGTGGGGAAGGGGTGGAGGTGACCCCAGGCCATCCCCTCCTTCCTCATCACATTGTATGTCTGTCGCTTGTGTTATCCTTACACCCCACCCAGCACCCCCTCTTGTCCCCCAAAACTTTCCTCATCCTTCAGCCCAACGCAAAAGGCTCTGTGCTTGTCACCATCTACTAAGAGATGTTCAGGAATGTCATTAGCAACCAACCAACCCACCATTTGGGCAGAGCCAAAATGCTTTGTGATCCCCAGCCCCCAAGTGGTTGCAAGTTCCTCATGGGCAAGGATGGGGTCTTTCATGTTTTGGTGTCCCCACTATCTTGCCCAGTTGCTGGCACAACAAGAAGCTCAATCAAAGTTTGTGGGAGCCAAGGGCACGAAGAAAGCTGGGGCGCTGATCCCTGCCAATGGGAGGTTGGGTAACTCTCATGGGCAAGACCCCCAGGTACCTCTGGGGGACTGCTCACACAAGGGCCCCAGGATGATCTCAGAGACAGAACGCTCTCAAATGCTCCCTCTCAGCTCTGGATTCCTCCCTGCATCTCAGCTCAAAAGCAACAGAAATGGCCACTCACTCTGGGTCACGGCCGCCATCAAAGTTTTAAGACTTCCTTTACGACCCTGCAAAGTCCATTCGCTCTGGCTTACCGCTTCCGTCTGTCTTCTGGCCACATTCCCACTCTGTGGTCTTTTCCTGTGACAGGAAAGTCTCTCTGACCCTTTGCAGTTAAGACAAACATCTTAGGATTTGTTGTATCTTTGCCCCTCTGAGCCTCGGTTTCTTATCTGCGAAGCCAGAATAATGTCTAAATTAGAGCGCTGTGGAGAGGATTGGTTGCCCTTGTGGGCACATAATGCCTTCACTGTTGGCACAGTTAATACTTAATAAATGGCAAGAAGAACAGTAAAATGTGTTCTGGCTATCCTGGCAAAGAGCGTCGAATACAGGAGGGAGTAGGAAGTCTTTGCTAGGTTATAATTATTCCAAGCAGAAACACAGTTCATAGAAACAGAATCTCATTTTATTCTATTTTTTAAAAAGATTTTATTTTATTTGAGAGAGAAACAAGGAGGGAGAGAGCACAAGCAAGGGGAGCAGCAGAGGGAGAGGGAGAAGCAGGCTCCCCGCTGAGCTGAGGCTGGATCATAGGACCCTGAGATCACCGCCAGAGCTCAAGGCAGACACTTCACCGACTGAGCCACCCAGGCGCTCCTAGACACAGAATTTTAAGGAAGAGACCTGAAATCATCCAGGTAGAGGGTTATTAAAACATCTAATGCAGAATCCCAGAATCCAATGCTATCAACGCTACCTTCCAGGAACGTCCTGAATCTGAGCCACACATCCCCTTGCGGGTCTTCTGCTCCCAGCCTGCTCAAGCCATCTGTGTCCCACGCCCGGACAAGCAGCCCACACTCCTAGACGCCCGCACCTGTTCTTCCTCCCCCGTCTTCTCCCTGTACAAGCCCAAGTAGCCACGCCCACCCCTGGACTTTGCACTTTCGCCGCCTCCATCTGGACAGCCCCGTCCCCCGCTGTTCTCACGGTGCCTTCATTTACTCAGATCTCAGCTCCATTGCCAACTCCTCAGCCTCAGCCAGGCCTTCCCTGACCATCTCCTCTGGGATATCTTCCCACTTGCCTGCCCCACGCACTGGTTACCGTCTTACCCTGCTTTGTTTTTCTTCCAACATTTATATTAGCAGCTTCTTTGTTTAGTGCCTGCCTTCCCCACTAGCGTGGGAATTCCACAGGGCCAGGATTTTGTCTTGTTTACAATGAAAGTCCAGCGTCTAGACTCTAAAACACTGTAAGTGCTCAATAAATATTTGTCAGATGAATAAATCATCATGTTCACAGCCAAATCCTGGGTAACTGCTCAGTAACAAGCAAGTTTGAAAAACATATAAGTTCATAGAAGTGACTTTTAGCCAGTTCGGAAAAGGCAATCTGTCTTTTAAAACGTACCTCCTGTACAAACTGCGATGAAATATCACCTCACACCTGTCAGAAGGGCGAGAATCAACAATCCAAGAGACAACAGGTGTTGGTGAGGATGTGGAGAAAAAGGAATGCTCATGCACTGTTGGTGGGAAGGCACACTGCTGCAGCCTCTGCAGAGAACAGTATGGAGGGTCCTCCAAAAATTAAAACTAGAACTACCCTACGATCCGCTTGTCACATGACTGGGTATTTACTCCCAAAATACAAAAACACTAATTCAAAGGGATACATGTCCCCCTATGTTTATTGCAGGATTATTTCCAACAGCCAAATTACGGAAGCAAATGTCCATTGACTGATGAATAGATAAAGAAGATGTGACACATATTCACAATGGAATATTATTCAGCCTTAAGGAAGAATGAAGCCTTGCCATTTACAACAACGTGAATGGAGCTAGAGAATATTACTTGGAGCAAAATAAGTCAGTCAGAGAAAGACAAATACTACATGATTTCGCTCAGATGTGTAATTTAAGAAACAAACAAAAAAAAGCAAAGGGAAAAAATGAGAGAGAGAGAAATCAAGAAAGGGACTCTTCGGTGCCTGGGTGGCTCAGTCGGTTAAGTGTCTGTCTTTGGCTCAGGTCATGATCACAGGGTCCTGAGATCATGTCCCACATCGGGATCCCTGCTTAGCAAGGAACCTGCTCCTCCCTCTCCCTTTGCCCCTCCCCTGCTTGTGTACTCTTTCACTCACTCTCTCTCTCAAGTAAATAAATAAATAAATCTTAGAAAAAAAAAAAGAAATGAACTCTTTTTTCTTAAGTTTTATTTATTTTTTATTGAAGAGAGAGAGCAATGGCACGGGGTTGAGCCAAGGGAGACAGAGAGAATCTCAAGCAGGCTCTGAGCTTAGCTCAGAGCCCGACATAGGGCTTGATCACACAACCCTGAGGTCATGACCTCGGTTGAAATCAAGAATCGGACACCTAACCGACTGAGCCACCCACGTGCCCCAACAGACTCTTAACTATAGAGAACAAACTGATGGTTACCAGAGGGGTGCGGATGGGGTGGGGGATGGGCGACATAGGTGATGGGGATTCATATAACACTGTATGTTAACTAATTGGAATTAAAATAAAAGCTTTAAATAAATAAAATGTACCTCCTATTAAAAACCATGCAAAGCCCTATGAACAGGAAGAGCAGCCTGGATATATCTGGGAAGTGTTTGAGGGCTTTCCAGAGACTTAAAGAAACCGCTAAGGTCCAAATTGCTCACAAAAAAAAGGAACTCAGGGCCACGAAGAAGAAAGTCCAATATTCTAGGGAGACAACAGAAAGCTGGATCCCCTTAGTCATTCCTGGACCCCTGAGCTGCCTTTTTTTTTTTTTAATGATTTCTTTTCTTTTCTTTTCTCTTTAAGATTGTATGTATTTATTTAAGAGAGAGAGAGCATAAGCTGGGGAGAAAAGCAGCTCTCTCCCTGCTGAGCGGGGAGCTCTATGTAGGGCTCTATCCCAGGACCGTGGGGTCATGACCTGAGACAAAGGCAGAAGCTTCACTGACTAAGCCACCCAGGTGGCCCCCTCCCTTTTTAGAGAGAAAGAGTGTGAGTGTAGGGGCAAATGGAGGAGTGGGTATATGTTCCTGAGGGAGACCTGAGGCTCAATCACATGACCCTGAGATCATGACCTGAGCCAAAATCAAGAGTCCGACACTTATCCAACTGAGACACTCAGGCAGCATCCACCCCACCATGGGAAGCTCTCAAGAAGTCCCTCAGGACACCACCGAGAGCGCCTTCCTTGTCTGAAGTGCACTGTTCTGAAAGCCAATTCAAAGGCTCTTTGTTGCCAAAGTTGCAGCCAAATACTGTGTTTGGGGAGGTGGGGTGGTTGAAGAAGCAAATAATTGGGTCCATTATAAATCTCATTTAAAAAAAATCAATACGATGGTGGCAACATTTATCAAAATTCATTGAGGTTTCAAATCCTTCCGATGAGTACACTTCACACAACTGATTGAAAAATAACCAAAAAGGAGGAAACCAGAGGGCGGGGAGGGAGGAGTCACTGGTGACAGCCAGCCTCTCAGCCCAGGGGACCTGCACCTGGCGGTAGGAAGTTGGGGCCTGCAAGAGAAGCAGGAGGAGGGGGACATGCCACAGTGAGGCTTTATCCTGCTTTTTATAGAATATAAACTTTTACTAGGAGGTAATCTTTGCTGCTGATCCCAATGCTTTTGCATTCCTCTGTGTTCCAAAAAAAAAAAACCAAGTACTAACGGATGAGTCCCTCCACCACCAAAACACACTGGGTCCTCCGTTAAACAAGGATAGAACAACAGTACAATTTGGTCCAAACACGGTGACATTTACAATTAGGCAGCAATTCCCAACGTAGTGACATTCATTCTTTATTCAAAGAAGAAAGAAAGAAAGGAAGGAAGGAAGGAAGGAAGGAAGGAAGGAAGGAAGTCCGTTTGGCGAGGTCTTAATATCCTTGCTGGTCTTTGGGAAACTAAAAGCTGCCAAAGGGGCAACCACAGCCCACTGGTGCCCTCTGGTGCCAAAGTGGCAGGACTGCATGGGCTTGCAAAAGTCACAGGGAGCGATTCCCAGAGTAGAGCCCAAGAGGTCTGCCAAAAGGGCGCGCACACCCCACCCCGTTTCTAATGTGCCAGGTCCCAGGTGGGGCCTGAGAATATTCATCTCTAACCAGTTCCCAGGTGCCACTGCCTCTGGGACTGCTGTTCCTGGGACCCCACTCAGAATCACCAGTTTATGTTGGTCTATACATCTATCATACTCAACGGCATGCTAGAAAATCAGTTAAACCCAGCATTTTCCTGTATCTCAACAACAGTTTACGTGTGACTTTTTTGTTAGTTTGCCCCAGTTTTTGAGATAAGGTTATAACTCCTGGGTTTGTTTTCAGCAAAACAAAAAGGACCTAAAGCACGTACGTCTTGGCAGAGGATGATGGTAATGTCCTTCCAAGAAACAGGCTCAAACCACTTTTGCGAAGCTAGACTGGGCAGCTCAGAGCTTGGGTCCTTCTTTGTCTTTTCAATCACCATCCATCAAAGGCCCCACATGGAGGGTTGTGCCCCCAACCTGCAGGGCTGGCTTCCCAAACACAGGCTGGAGCCCTGGGGTGGCCGCTCGTCCCTCCACGCTGGGGCACTCACCCTCTCGCTGAAGGCTCCAGACCCCTCTTCTCTTGCCACCCATGCCCTTGCTCTCAGTTTCCCCCCTGTTCCTCCAAGAGCTCTCAAGACCTGGACTCACCCTCACCCTGCTTGTCCGTGGACGGGTCAGATTTGGGGCTGCAGGTGAGATTCTCAGTCCCCACTGAGTTTGCAGAAAGGAAACCTCCTGACAACTCAGGGACTGGGGAGAAAAATGGGCTGGGAAGCAGGGGTAGGGCCTAGAATCAGCATTGCCACGGTCACAGGACTTTCTCTGCATCTACTCCTCTCTGTCTCTAAGGGTCAGCAACTTGTCAAGTCTGCTAAAATCATGAGCTTGGCAGTTCCGATACCTCTCAACCTCCCAGTGTTCCCATCAGAGAGGAACTGGGGGCTGAAGAGGGGTGCAAAATCCCATCCCAGGGCTGGGGTCAAGGACCTGCCTCAGGCCAACTGTCTGTGACCAGGGTTCAGAGGTCTTGTGATGGGTACCCCATCCCCGCAAGGACCACTTGTACTTGGTTGGCTGGGGGCAGAACTCACCCTCACACGGGAGGCTGGGCTAAGTGAGTGTCCCAGCAACTAGTGTGCTGGGGTACAATTGTCCTTGCTTCCCAGGGCTGGAGCTGGCCATGGCCGGGCTGCCTTAGTGGCTGGCTCCCCGTGGCTGCAGCAGACCTAAGCCATCTGGGCTCTGCACATGGTTGCCTGTCCATTGCTGCAGCAAGCGGGGAGACTGAAGGGGCACTGCCTACTGGTAAGGGCTCCAAACCACGTGACCAAAGGGAACGTGCTAATGGAGAGGGGACTCCCCACCACCCTGCCTGGAGGATGAAGCTACTAGAGGGCCTCAAAGTGGCCAAAGGACAGAATTGCCTCCAAACCCCCAGCTTCCTCACCAGGGGACCACAGACATTCTCTCCCCTTCCATTGAGACTGGGGAGGTGAGAGTTTTCTTGCTCTGGCCTACGCCCAGGAAGTGGGCCTCTTGCTGCTGAGGGCTAAACCAGGATCAGGGCAGGGAAGACGTCTGGGCCTACAGGTGGCTAGTCCATAAAGGGGAATGCACCTGGGGGTCCTGCCTCGGGGGCACCAGCCCCAAACTAACACACTGTTCTCAATCCCAGCTTCGAGCTTTCCCTTCCAGAAGCTTGCAAGTAACGGCCTCCTCCCCAGATGGAAGGAGTGGGCCAGGTAGCCCCGCCCATGTGGCCCTGCAACCTCAGAGCTGAGGTCCTCCCTATGCACTTGGTTCTCACCCATAGATGCCTTGCAGGGGGCCAAGACAACTCCCAGGGAACTGGAGAGCACATCGGGAGGTCAGGGTTGACCTTGCCCCCAACCCACATGCCCCTCGTGGGTCCCGGAAAACCTACATTACCCCCTCAGGCTAGGTTGGGCTCCTGCTAGGTCTGGCCCTGCCTGCCCCCAGGCCCCTGGGTAACTCTGATCTCTGCTCAGAAGACCTCTGGACTCACCTTCTAGCAACATTCACACTACATGAAATTACTCACAGGCCCTCACCAAGATCTGGGTCTCAAATGCAATTGGCTGCTTTTAGAGATGGATGATGGTGGTGGTTCTAGACCATGCCAGACTCTCCCACCATTTCCAGATTTGCTCAGCATCTAACCATGTTTGGGAGGCAGAATAATGACTCCCTTCAAAACGCCCACATCCTAATTCTGGAACCTGTGACTATATCCCCTTATCCGGCCAAAGAGATTTTATAGATGTGATCTCATCTCAAGGGTACAGACCTTGAGAGGAGGAAATGATTTCAGATTATATGGTGGGCCCAATGTCAACACGAGGGTCCTTAAGAGTGGAGGAGGGAGGCACATGAGTCCCTCAGAGGGAGATGTGACTACGGGAGGAAGGCACAGAGGGTCACCTGCGGGGCTCAGTCGGTTAAGTGTCCCACCCTTGATCTCAGCTCAGGTCTTGATCTCAGGGTTGTGAGTTTGAGCCCCATACTGGGTTCCATGCTGGGTGTGGATCCTACTTAAAAAAAAAAAAGGAGGAGGAGGAGAAAGACACAGAGATGCACACTGCAGGCTTTGAAGGTGGAAGAACGGGCCATGAATCAAGGAAAATGTGGGCACTTCTAGAAGCTGGAAAAGTCAGGAAACAGATTTTCCCCTGAAGTCCCCTCCAGAAGGGAGTGCTGCCCTGCCAACACTTTGATTTGAGCCCAATGAGCCCCACGTTGGACTTCTAACCTACAGATCGCTATGATAAATGTGTGTGGTTTTAAGCCACAAAGTTTCGGTAACTCGTTACAGCAGCAATAGAAAACTAATGGGCCATGACAGCCTGGCTGGTCAAGAGAGAAAATTTCAGAGCTGCCATAGGATTTTGAAATTTTTCTAACAGCTTTATTGAGTTGGGATATAATTCACCTATCATGCAATTCTCCATTTAAAGGACCCAATTCACCATAGAATTTTAAGGGTTTTTTACAACCTCAATCTCTGAAGGAAAAAAAGAAAAAAACCATTAATATGCTCCAAGAACATCTCCAGAGGCATATGTAAAATATTTTGCATCCTATCTGCGGTTCTTAAACAAGCGACAGCTATCAAGTGGCTCCTCCTTGTCCAGTTGTGCTTCCTGACTCCCAGGTTCAACCTTAGGTGAAAGGAAGTGAATTTGATCTTGGTTGAACAGCTGGAAGCAGAAGCCCCCTAGGACGGGAGCCGTCTTTGTGCAGAAAAGCACCTTGACACATTGGAGGAACCGCGAGCTCCGAGAACGTGGAAGGTGACAGGCGCTCGGGCATCAGAGTGTGCTGAGTTGTTCCGCTGGAGATGGGGAAGGAGTTAGGGTTAGGGTTAGGGTTAGGGATGAAGAGAGGAGACAGAGAAGCTTGGGGGGACCCCCACAATGGTGAGGGCCCGAGGGTCATCGGTGCCAGCAAAAAGAGCAAGAAGGACAGTGACAGAAGCAGCATCCAAGGATCCGTTTGAAGTTGTTTTGGCTGAGGATTCTAAGTTTAATCTTCAGGCAAAAATGGTGAACATTTTTGGGTTTTCTATACTGTGACATGTGTTTATTAAATTATCTGCCTTTATGCTATTTGGATCATTTATTTTTTTATAGGGACCATTTAGGACATTAGCAGTATAGTCATGTATTTTATCCTTACACTAGAAAAAACATTATTTTATCATACGTTAAAAATAAATTTCGAATCTGAGCTCTACAGAGTGATTTTTGCCTGTCATGCTTGTTCCTGCATCCCCAGCATCGAGAAAAGTGCCTGTTGCCTAGTACACACTCAATACATACTTGTTGAAGGAGTCAATTAACTAATTAACTGATCAATTTTTACGAATTTTAAAAATACCTGAAAACGTCCTTGGTGTTAGAGCTCACAGCGTCCTTGCAATACTAGAGAAGAATGTAATGCAGTCGTTTTCACCTTCTTTCTAAGATATCTCATCTATCAATCGTGCCTTCCCTTAAGTGGATTTAATGTTTTATTAAGAAACAAGATCGGAGATCCCTATGGCATGAAATTTATCTTCCCTGAAATGAGAGCATAATATATTTGCACTTATAATTCTGAAACTTTTGAGCTGATGGAAATTCATCAGAAAAAAAGCTAATCCTATTGGCTTTAAGAAAGTCATGATGTAATAAAATTCAGGAGTGTCCACCTGGCTCAGTGGGAAGAGCATGTACTCTTGATCTCGGGGTCGTGAGTTCAAGCTTCATATTGGGTGTAGAGAGTACTTAAATAATTTTTTTTTAATTTCAGAAGACCACACATTAACTCCTGATTTTACCACTGACTATCTCTGTGACATCAAGAACGTTCACTGTGACATCTCATTTGTTAAATTAATGCAACACCTCACCCTCCTACTTCGCAGAGTTGCCGTGAAGATCAACATGTGTGAGAGCATGTTATAAAACACCACTCAGAACTAAACCATCCTGGGGTGCCTGAGTGGCTCAGTCGGTTGAACATCTGCCTTCGGCTCAGGTCATGATCCTGGAGTCCTGGGATTAGGCCCCGTATTGAGCCCCGCATCGGGCTCCCCGTTCAGCGGGAAGTCTGCTTCTCCCTCAGCCTGCAGCTCTCCCTGCTTGTGCTCTCTCTCACTCTCCCTCTGTCTCAAATAAATAAGTAAAATCTTTAAAACAAAACAAAAACAAAAAAGCTAAGCCATCCTAAAAATTACACGTCTGATTACACACCCAAAATGAATATCTTAATTTTTAAAAGCAGTCAGATAGCTAAACAAGAGACAAAGAGTTAACAATCATTTGTATTTCCTTGAACCCCACTGCTTATTTATGCTCGTTGGCCATCTGGATCTCTACCTCAGTGAATGACCTTTTCTTACTCAGCCTATTTTTCTCCTGGGTGTTTGCTTACCAACTGATTTTCGGTAGCTTTTTATCTAGTTAGCATATTTACTCTTTACTTGTCATGTATGCTGCAATTACTTTTTCCCAGATGATTTTATTGGCCAGATGGATGTTTTACATTTTTATGTAGGTCAAGTTTACCAATTTTTTTATTTTAGGTATGAATTAAGAGAGAGAGATCTCTCTATATATGAAGATATAAAGATGCCTAATATATAAAGGTATGTACACGTATATATGCAAGTATTGGCTTTTGATCAGTGCTTAAAGAGAGCTCTCCAACTTTACGATAATAAAATATTTTACCTATATTTTTCTTCTCTGATTGATATTTTTTAAGAGAGGGAGAGGGTATGAGGAAGGGCAGAGGGAGAGGGAGAGAGAATCTTAAGCAGCAGGCTCTGGGCCCAGCATGGAGCCCGGCGCTGGCTCCCTCTCATGACCCTGAGATCATGACCTGAACTGAAGTCAAGAGTCAGATGCTTGGGGCGTCTAGACGGCTTAGTCGATTAAGCATCTGACTTAGGCTCAGGTTGTGATCTCGAGGTCCTGGGGCTGAGTCTGCTTCTCCCTCTGCCTCTGCCCCCTCCCCTGCTTGTGCGCCCTCTCTTTCTCTATTTCTCAAATAAATAAATAAAATCTTAAAAAAAAAGAGAGAGAAAAGAAAAAAGTCAGACCCTTAACAGACTGAGCCCCTAGGTGCCCCGATAGATTTTATATTTATATATTTGATCCATCGGTCATTTATTTCAGCATAAGATAAACAGCAGGGAATATAATAATTTTTCCCCAATGATGAGCCAGTTGTCCCAGGATCATTTCCTGGCTAACCTGTACCCTCTAGACTGATCTTAAATGGCATAATTTTTTCAGGTCCTAAACTCCCACCTGAACTTGAAGTCAGATCTGGACTCTGTTCTGTTCTGCTCCTCAGTCTGCTTATGTCTATGACAGCATGACACACAATTTTGATCAACATAGACTCAATAAAGGGTCTTTTTAGGGGGTGACCCTAAGACACCAGGATGAGTGAAAGAAGCTGGGCACAGAAGAGAACCTTCTGTAAGATTCCACGTCGATGAAATCCTAGAACAGCCGAAATTAATCTGTTGTGACAGAAAACTAATCCAGTGGTTGCCTCCATCAGGCCCAGTGTGGGGGAGTGGATTTCGGAGGTCAACCTTAAAGGGGTACGTGGCACCTTCTGTGGAGACGCATTATACTTTGCTGGGCTTGGTGGTGACAAGAGTGTATACATTTGTCCAAACATATCTAATTATAACTTAAGGTGCATTAATTATATTGTATGTAAATTATATCTCACCTAAAAACATCTAATAAGGCAAGGATCCTTCTCATTTCATTCCTGTTTCCAAAAATTGCTTTTCTGTGCCATATGTAATTATTCTTCCAGACGAATTTTAGAACACCTTTATAAAAAACATTTTTTTAATTTCATCAGACTCATGACAGGAATTGTGTTGTGTATTCATTAATTTGGGGTACAACTGATGTTTCTCTATTATTAAGACATTTCATCAACAAAGAGGATATAGCCCTTCACTTATTCCAGCCTTCTGTGGTAAACTGTTATTGTTTTGGTAAAAGTATATCATATACATTTTTTATGAAGTTATTTTAGGATGTATTTTATATGTGCTTGCTATTGTTAGAGGGTTCTTTGAAAAATCATATTTCCCAACTCATTTCTGATATATTAAAAGGCTCTCAATTTTTTTTATTTACCTTGTCTCTGGACACATCACATATGTTCTTATTGTTTTAATACTCTGTTAAGCTGATGTTACTCTTTAGGTGGATAATCATATTATTTGGACATTTCATGGTTTGTTTTTTATTTTTCAATTTACCCTCAAATTTCTGTTTCTTACCAAATTTGATCATCTGAAGCATCTAGAACTTTTGAATAGTTGCTATGATAGGAGGGCATTTCTGTTTTGTTCTCGATTTAACGAGGTTAGCTCTGTTTTTCCTTGAGGTACAATGTTTGCTATTGGTTTCTGATAAATACTTTCAACCATGCTAAGAAACCACATACCTGTCATTGGAATTCTGAGTGTTTTGGTCAGAAATGGGTGTTAAATAATATCTAGTGTGTTTTCAGCACATAAGTCATTGGCTTCACATTAGAATCACCTAGAGGGGCACCTGGGTGGCTCAGTCGGTTAAGCTTCTGCCTTTGGTTCAGGTCCTGATCCCAGGGTCCCAGAATGGATCCAAGCATCAGGCTCCCTGCTGGGCAGGGAATCTGCTTCTCCTTCTCCCTCTCCTTCTCCCTTTCCCTCCCCATGCTCGTGCTCTCTCTCTCTCAAATAAATAAATAAAATATTTTTTTTAAATCACCTAGAATTTTAAAAAATACTCTTGGCTGCGTGCCCTCTCACCTGCATTCTGATTTAATTGGTCCAGAGTGGAGGATAAGCCTCCGGGAACTATAACATCTACCCAGGGAGTGAGAACAACGGAGCTGGTGTTTGCTTCTCAAACTTGAATGTGCACGCAAATCACCCAGTGATCTTGATAAAATTCGGATTGTGACTCTGGAGGTCTGGGACTTGAGATTCTGCATTTCTTGTCTTGAAGATGGAATCCTTAAACTGCCGTCCTGGGCAGCATCCAAGAGCTTGTTGGAAGTAGATAGATCCAGCCCCAGACATACTGATGCAGAATCTGCAAATTTACAGGAGCCCCAGGTAATTCTTACATGTGTTAGAAAGTCTGAGAGGCACTGAAGATAATTATGTTTAAGGTTTTTTTATTTTTATTTTGATTTTTATCCTATTCATGTAATAAATTACAAGTCCAAATTTCCCAAATATTTAACTACTCTTGCACTCTTATAATAAAACTGGCTTGATGTGCTGATGAATCAGATTTGCTAATATTTCATTTAAGATATTCAGAAGAGAGATTGATCCATATTCTCTTTTTGTGCTGATTTGTAAGGTTTCAGTATCAGGGTCTGCCTCCAGGGTTAGTCCTCCTTATTCATGCCTAATTATGTGTACTTTTTCTTTGTAAAACTTGCCGGAAGCTCTCAAGATTTGTTGATCTTTTCAAGGAATGTTCTCCTATTTTCTCCTTTAATATATGTTGACTTCCCATGAATCCTAAAGTCTATTTTTGAAAACTTCTTTTTTAACCATTTCATGCTATTTTAATGAACATAGCCCTGGGTTGCATTTTAGTAACTCTTCCCAAGAGATCTTGGTAAAACTGTCGAGCATTCTAAAACTTGCCTTTGGTCTCTAACTTCCTCACTCCCTCCAGGAGCCTGGGAGAATGTCAGGAGATATGACATCACTTCGGAAGACCTTCCCTATGTGCCCCTCAGTCGGCTGGCAGAAGCTTGCCGGGTAGGTAATGCAGGCTTCCAAACTGTCAGGGCTGAAACACATTCACCTTAATAAATGTCTTTACCACATGCTGAGAAGTCCTGAAAAGGAGCCTGGGACTCTGGGACCAACCCAGCCAAGAACACTCTGTTCCATCTTCCATCTTAATGAAATGCTGACTGCTTGCTAAAAGATGCACAATTTATTTTAAATATATGAATAGGATGATTGTTTAAAAAGACCTCCAGCTGGTTAAATTTAGGTCCCTGCAATAAAGTCTCCTCCCGCACATTCTCTGGCTTTGGGCCCTGGAGGGCGGCAGGTCCTCTCAACTGAATTGAAGACCGTGGCCTTGTGTGTTCAGGTTTTCCGGTGTGGTTTTGATGTTCTGTGTCAGGGGAGTCAGGAACTCCTCTGGCCTCAAAAGGACTCCCTCTGTGACTCGAGTGACCCACTTCTAGATACGAAAAGTGTCCTTTGGTAAAATATTTTCGGTGAACCACCGGGCAAAAAAACAGATGGCTGCTTTCCCTTGCTACGATGAGGCAGGTTTTCTCTCTTCGCTCCTGTGGATGCAGTGACTTCTGGATTTCCACTGGCCAGGGTCTTCCTGAGCGTTAAGTCGCCACCATGTGTCAAGCCAGGGTTTTACCAGGCCTTCTTCCGCAAGTTCTCACCCAGCTTCAACTACCCAACCCGACCAGGAGTCCAAGTCAGCCTCATCAAAGCCCCACAGCTACCTGGCCTCCTCTCTTTGTCTCGGTCATCTTGTGGTATCTTTTTCCTGTGGCTTCCAATATCCTCTCCTCTGTAGCAGGAGTCACCAGGGTCTGACATGAGGAAGGAGCAGGAAAGGTGCCTAGCGGTGGCCTGGGGAGCGGGGGTTGGGGTGGGGTGTGACACAGGGCTGCCAGGACTATATGTAAAAGGATCTGGGTTAGGAGCTGGTGGGGCTGTGGGGACACTACCTCTACATAGAGGGAGAGAAGGGGCAAGATGGGAGGGGCACCAGGGAGAGCATGTGAAAGTGAGAGTGAGGGAGCCTCACCGAGCTCGAATGTTCTGCATTCAGAGAGGGGAGGTGTAAATGGCCTGGGGCCAGCTGTCTTCCTGAAGTTGAGGACTTCATTAGTAGAATAAGGAGTGAGAGGCAGGACTGTCTCTGTGGTGCAGGTGGAGTGGAAGGTTAGTAAAGGGAAGAAGAGGAAGAGGTGACTGAAGTACTGGTTGCATTTCAGGTGAGAAGAGCAACTCAGTATCTCAAAGCAAGAGCTTAAATATAACACGGGACACAATGATTTACCACCAATACCAACGAACTTCTCCAATAACTAGCTCCCGGTTCATGGGTGGCCGTGTGGAATCCTAGAATGAGTGCTGAAAAAGATTCTGGGGTCCTGGGTTCTAACTGTGATGGACTTTGAAGGGGTAGAGAGACCAGAGGCCAAAGACCCTGAGATGAGCATTTAGGAGGGCAGGCCTGAAATGGAAAGAGGGGAGTGAGTTTGCAAAGTGCTGTGCTAAGAAAGAAGAAGAAAGCTGAGCGTTAAGGAGATTCTGGCAAGGTTACACTTTTGATTCCCGTTCCACGGGCCAGTTTTGGACACTCTACCTGACAGACCTGGAGATTCCTGACCAGGATGGCGTGACATGGGAAGGTTTTTAGAGAGAGAGAGCAGACCTGAGAGATCACGTCTAAGCATTCTAAGCAGATGAACAAGATTCAGAATACAAACACAAGTTCAGAACCTTTTCATTATTCCACGACCTTCCATCTGGATTCTAATTTGTGAGTCAGAAGTGATTTTGAAACCAATAGTGGCCTTCATCCTTTTAATCTGTCAGAGCTGCGAAATTGAACAGCTCCCAATGAAATTCAACAAATGAGTGTTAGAGGTCTTTGGTCACGAACAAGGGAGTCTGTGAATCTGGCCAGGAGGAAGCATATAGGAAGGATGTCAGGTGCCCCAGAAGGCTGATGGGAAAGCAGAAGAAACGAGCTCACAGAGCAGAGACCGGGATGTCACTGTATCTGCAATGAGTTAACATTGACTCTCTTCTTTTCCGTCCTGGGTATCTCAGAGGCCCAGGAGAGTCTGATGGATGGAGCATAGGTCCTCTGACCCGAGGAGTCATGGGCTGGGCAGTCTGAGTTCTGTGATGGGCTCTGAAGACCCCTTTGGTCTCTCCAGCAATCAGCTTGGGAACTTTTCTGATCTACTGCTTCACCCATTGGGATAGCGGTGAATCTCCCCAAAGAGACTAAGGGCTTTAAAAAAGGAAACTGGATATTGGATGAGCCATCGAACAAGCACCCATGACAAAGGGAAGGAAGAGCACTGGAATCTAGCATTGCAGGGGTAGCAGACAAGAGTTCATAGAGTCCCTCTCAGCCATGATGTTTGGAGGGGACTAAGAACCGTAGGGAGATGCCAGTATGGACATCCTAAGCCCCAGACCAGGCAGTCCCATGGCATTCCTTTCTGTGCCTTTCTCTGGAATAACCCAAAGGACTAAGGGTTTGTTTAAGAAAAAAAAAGTCATTTAACTCCTTTTCTATCTTCTACTTTACAGTAAAAGAGCTAATATTTGTAAAGCAGTTACTATGTGGTGGGCACTGTTCAAATAATTAACACAAATCATCTCAATGTAATCTCCACAACAATTACTAGGGGATTACTATCCTTATCCCCATTTTACAGATGAGAAAACCAAGGCATAGACACTAGCTCACTACACTAGTGAAAATTAGAATGGGGCTTCAAACCCAGGTAGTCTTGGTTGGAATCATGAGATCCTTCCGAGAATACTCCTTCAAGGAGGATGCCCCAAGGACCGAGATCACTGGAGGGACTTAGGATATATACTCAGAAATCTTAATCAGGGGAAATTGGGACTATCTTGCAGGTGCCTGGAACAGGAAGTAATCATGAGGCCCACGGAGGAGAAAGAGACTGGGAGAAGGCAGTCTCTAAAATTCACAAAATAAAACACAAGGATGGAAAGCTTTAAAACCCCTGGAGAATTTTTCTGAAGTGTTGAACTGTGGAGAGTTGAAATGGCTGCTCATATCCTCGTGTTCCTACTTCAGCTCCTACCTGGCGAGGGACTTGCATTTCCTGTGGGTTCCCGGGATGGTTTCTATTCCATTCCTAACTCGTCTGTCACCAGGACTGGCTCGTGTGTGGAGCCAGGTGTGGAGCCTGAGCACAGCTGGTTCTAATTTGAGGGGCCTTCTGCCATTTTAAGATGACCTCACCCCATTCCCTTGACTTTTTAATATGCAATTCACACCACTTTTCAAAAATTTGGGTAACGATTTGCTGGCTTCTTTTCTTGCATTATCCTTCAGGGTGAGGTCTTTTTGTTTAAGGGTTTGATAACTATTCTTGATGGGGTTGTAAATGTATCTACTGTAGGAGTGATCAAATGTAATACGTTATGTCCACCATTCAGGCCATATTTTAGTCTTGGCCGAAGAATCCCTTCCCATCCTCCTGTGTCTCCCACCTCTACCTTTGACAGGTGAATGCAGAACAAGGAGACGGTGGTTAAGTGGGTTTGGCATGAACGGACTTGGATTTATCTCTTGCCTCTGACCTTTAGCTGTATGATTTTGGGCAAAATGGAGACTCTACTACAAGGCCCACCCCAGCAGCAGCAGGAAATGCCCAGCCCCTCAATCCCTCTCGAGGTGGTGGTATTCCGTACTACCTTGAGCGCAGCTGGTTGGCCAGGGTGGGCATCTGACCTATGAGTGTCTGGCATGAATTAGGCCAATCAGATTCCCTTTCAGATACTTTTACTGGAAAAAATGAGGAGCAAATCACAATGGCTGGTGGGGGGAATGGGCCAGGGACCAGGCACTGGGGAGCAGCTGGGTCTCAGTAGGCCGTGATGAAGCCTGGCAGGGAAGCCCCAAACCATCCTTTTATCAGATGGCTGAAACCTGGTCCTAGAGTTGCCTTGAATCCACAACTCATCTCCAGGGGGCAGGTACACTGGGGTTCCTGGGTTGGGACTGCTGGGGGGACACCACTCCATCCTATTTTAAAGGAGAACAGGAGGCTGCAGCCATGTTTGCCTGGGGTGGGGAAGGGATGAAGGAGGTAGCCTGCTTCATATCAGCGGGGAAAGAAACCTTTACACAGCTGTCCTCCCCTCTGGGGGCTTGTGGGGAAGGGAGAAAGGAAAGCAGGAAAGAAAGACAAGGCTCTCATAGCTCCTCCGTGCTTCCAATGCGAGTGCTAAACAGATAATCTGTTTAGCAGAGAATATTAATGGGTCCAGGGATGCCCAGGGACGCCCAGACACCAGGGAGAGGGAAAGTTAAACTGCTCAGCACAACAAGGAGGCCACATTTGGAGAAGGCAGAGAAAGGACCCCCAAAATGGAATCAGGGCATGTTGGGGGCACCTCTTCAAATGTCCAGAAGGCTTCAGGCTGTCAAGAGGCATACAGGGGAAGTTGCTGATGAAGGAAACCTAGAGGATTTTTAAGACTATAAAAATGTTGAGTTGAACAGTTCACCTTCCTGTGAGGTAGCCCCCTTTCACCGTTCAACACAAGCAGTAAAATCAGAAGAGCTATTTAGAAAATATCCTGGAAGACAGAGCACCTGGGGGTTTCTGGATCCCTCGATGAACATCCACTGCCTGAGGAGCTGGGAGGAGCCTCTGGTTTCTAGAACCAGTCTGCCCCAGAACCTGTCCTACAGCAGGTCCCAAGGACTAAGGCATAGTGTCCACTGAGCCCCCAGCAGGTGCTGGCGCATAGTAGGTGCACAGCCCACAGCATCACACAGAAGCTGGTACCCAACCCCTGAGTGTTCCCTGGGTGGGACACGTAGCAAATACAGCAACAGAGACAGCACTTCCTGTTGGAGAGACCACAGTACCACCCGCAAGACGAATGCGCTCTGGACGGCATGTTTCCCCAGACCCCACCAGCCCTCAGCACACTCATGGAAGTTATCTGTATGCCCACAGGGACAATCCTGATTTACTCCCAAGGACCATCTCCCTTTGCAAAGTTCCTTCAGGTGCTTTCAGGGAGACCGCAGAGGTAATCACACCCAAACAACTAGACACCCCCATTCGGCTCCTGCAGGCTGTGTGGCGGCCAGCCCACCTGTACCTAGCCCCGACATCGCCTCTCAGCATGGCCTTCAATGCTCCGAATGCCTCGAAGGACTAAAGCTGCACAAGTGTGCACATCACCAGGCAGATGACACGGGAGGAGTTGTGAAGACTCCTCAGAACAATGGTTCACAGGTGAGCGGTGAAGAATGTTTTGTTATGCTCTTTGACCCCAACTCTCAGATCAACAGAAATGACAGGCTGTGAAGGCAGAGCATGAGGGAGCAAACTTCAGTACTGCTGGTGAGTTGGGTCCAAGAATCACATCAGAAATTCATTTCCCTACAAGAGAAATGTACTCTTCACTTCCTCCTTCATCCAAACAAAACCAAACATGTTTCAAGGACCTTGACATTTTCACACAGAATGTTACATTTCTGGTCCAACTTTTGTGGGGCCACTCTGGGTCTCTTGCGATAATCAGTGGTCATGTCTGCAATACAAACCATTATCTGTTCACCAGAGAATGTTCTCTTCTCCTGGCCATCGCTGGACTTCACTTCCCAGCCTCCTTTGCAGTTAGGTGAGGCCATGTGACGTTCACATCAAAGGAATGTGGGCAGAAGTGACATGTGTCGCTTTTAGGCCTGGCCCATGAAAAGCTCCCATGTGTGATCCCCTACACTCTTCGTCCCTCAGTCAGCTTGATGAGTACGAGCATGGTGACTGTGGAAGTGACATGTTGAAAGGCAGCAGATGACAGGGTCCAGGGCCCAAGAATCAGAGCCAGGCTGCCAAGCACAACACCCACTTTGGACTTCGCATCATGCTTGAGCCCCGTAGATCCTGAAGCTCATTTGTTAGAGCAGCTGGCATTTCCTTATGTAAAGCCAACTGGAAGACCTCTTTGACCATTAAAGAAAATGTCCTGTTCTAAAACTTTGAAATGTAGATGTGTTTGTGGTAAATATATGATTCCCCTCTTTTTTTTTTTTTTAAGATTGTATTTGTTTACAATCTTTAAAGATTGAGAAAGAGAGAGAGAGAGAGCAGGGGCAGGAGCAGAGGGAGAAGGACAAGCAGACTCTGTGCTGGGAGGGAAACCTACACGGGCTCAAACCTGGAGCCTGAGACCATGACCTAAGCTGAAATCAAGAGTCCAACACTTAACCTACCGAGCCACCTGTTTCCTGTTTAAAGCTGTTTCCCTTTTAAAGCTGCCCAAACTAACTTGACTTTGCAAAATACTAAAAATTAATATATAGTGTTAAGTGCATGGAGAGAAACAACGTGACCTGCTTCAACAGCTTAGCACAAAAAGGGAGCCACATCTCTTTGAAATTCTCATTACATGTCTACAAGCTCCTATTAGCAGGAGTTCAGTCCTTCCATCCTGAGGCTTCCCTAATACACACCTGCCATCAGGTAAAGAGAACCATTCACGTCTTTGTCTCTGATGCTGCCACCCAGTGTTGCTGCTGAGAACAGGTCCAAAATCTGCAAAATGCTATGGACCTCTCCAGAGATGACCCTGGTTTGCCCCTCATCTGAGCTCCAAGGCCTCAGTTTCCTTAGGTCACCTTCATGAGCTTGGGATTCTGCCCAAAGCTCCACACCAGCAGGATGGCTGAACCAGGGACCCCCCAGCCTCTGCCCACGCGATGCCTGGAACAGCACAGTCCTGTCAGCCAAGCAACCCTGGCCAGAGTCCGCTAGATGACCCCATGGGCCTCCCTCACTTCAGATCTCAGGGAGAAGGGGCCGGGGGCTGGGGTCTCAGATCTTTCCTCCCTGGGGGCTCTTAGTTGCTGTGTGCCAGAATTCTGCACACCAGGGAGTCCCACACCTGCTAGGACTGTTCCTCACTGACCCCCACCTGGAAAATGAGAGCCCACTCTCCTTCCACTGCAAAACAAAGGGGCCACCCAGTGACTCTCAGCAGATCCAGATCGACTCTAAGATGTCCTTCTGTTTCGGCTTGTTCAAAAAAGCAGCTGGGAGCTTTTTCTTCTCTATTAAAAAAAAATGCTGCATATTACATTGAGTTGAAGGGAATAGATGATGAGCCCCTGGGAAGATATTAATTTCTATTTTGTTACAAAAACATACAAGTAGACTGCTGAGAATATGATTCCCTCATTTTGCTTGTAAAACATGTTTTGTATTAGTTCATTCCTTTTTTCAGAGTATATTAATTTGCATTCGCTCCTTTTTAGAATTTGGCTAAATTTTTTTAAGTCTTATCAATTTTTCTAAGACTGGCTATAAAGGAGTTTCCCCTTCAAATAAACATAATATTAGATCCTCCAAAGAACCAGCCCAAAAAGAACTTGTGAGCCCAGTATAGCCAGTCTCTCCCCTCTGTGCCCATACTTGTCACCTGTGTGCCTCTACTTCCCCCAGTCTGTGGTATCTGATCCCCAAATGCCCTGGCCTGAGGGTGGGCAAAACCAAGATCTTGCCCTTTTCGCCGTCAAGATGAAATTTAGTTTTTTGGTGTTTTTTTTTTTTTTTTAAGATTTTATTTATTTATTTGACAGAGAGAGAGATCACAAGCAGGCAGAGCAGCAGGCAGAGAGAAAAGGGAAAGCAGGCTTCCTGCTGAGCAGAGAGCCCAATGTGGGGCTCAATCACAGGACCCTGAGACCATGACCTGAGCCGAAGGCAGAGACTTAACCCTCTGAGCCACTCAGGCACCCCGGTGTTTGTTTGTTTTTTTAATTAAAAACGGGTAAGAGAGAGAGAAAGGAAGACCCTATAGGCAGGGTAAGACTGTGTGGATTGACAAAGCATGGGTGTAAGCCCCACAAGGGGATGCACCAGCCTCAAGCTTGGTGTCCCCCTATCCCTGCATGCAGGGTCTGCTGGGTGCTTTCCTGATTTAGAGCATCCTCTATTTGACCCCAAGTCCTTCTGGGGTACTCACTGGGGTAAGAACTCCAGTCAGGAGTCCACGGCCAAAGGGTGGCTGCAGGGTCAACTGAACCCCATTCTCCAAGCCCACCTGCCCCCAGGTATCTGATGGGAAGGAAGAGCAGGCTGCCTGGAAGGGCTGGGCCCCTTCCTCCCTCCTACGCCACTTTACCCATTCTGCAAAAGGGCCATTTCCTCCCACGTGCTATTGATTAAGTTTATCAATGCTCTCTCTTCTTCCTCCATTTTGTTTAAATTTATTGCTTCCTTTTTCTCCCTTCTCTTGGTTTGTAACTTAAAGGGAACAAAGTTCATCAGGTATGGACTTGATTTATTGTTTCTCTTTTTTTCCTCTCCGTAATATAAGCACTGGGAACAATAAATCTCCTCTAAGTACTGCATTGGCAGCATCCCAGAAACTGAGATATGTCACTTTCATGGTTTTGTTCTTTAAATATTCTGTGGAGTCCTAAATGTCTTCCCTAACGAAAGGTTTATTTAAGAAAGGATCCGCTCTGCCGAACACAATAAGAAACAGCTGAAAAACAGGTTCAGCTCGAGGAAAGGAAAGACAGGAGACAGAATGATCATTTGTTGATAATGTGATTGTATTGCTAAAATAATCAAACAAAAAATTAGAATTCTTAGGACTAATAAGAGCTTAGTTAAAGTGAACAGATATAAAATAATTCACAAATCGATTGCTTTCCTCTATACCAACAGCTAAACAGCAAAAGGGTAGGGGCAGACCCCCAAACACCATAGCAACTGTAAAAGGGAAATACTTAAGAATTAGTTTAACAATAAATTGTGCAGAAACTGTATAAAAACTGAGAGTTATAAAAGACCAGAAAATACAAAGACATGTCATGTTCGTGATAAGACTCAATGTTATAATGATGTTTCTTTTCAAATTGATGTATATATTTAAATGTCAATCAAAATCTCGATGGAAATTTTAATTTAATTTAATTTAATTTAATTTAATTTAATTTAATGCTCAAATGATTCTGAAGCACATCTGGAAAAATAAAGGGACACAATTTTTCCCAAGTCTCCTCCTGGGAAGGTGACGGTCTGGGTTGGGAGAGGAGACATAAACGGCAGGAGTGGGATGCAGGTGGAGACAGAGGACTGGCTACCACCTCGATTTGCAAGCCATCCCTGAGCTTGGAAAGTGGTCCCAGCTGTTAACACTTGGGTGTGACTTTGGGCATTTCCCACTTACAGGGAAGCAGTGAAAAAAAATATTCACTGATCAGGCATCAGTACATTGTTGGTGGAAGTTGGGCTCTTTTGTTCTGCAGCAGTCTGACTCTCCTGTGGTATTGGAGGGCCATATGTCTTCTAAGAGCCATAAAAAGAAATCTTCAGTGGCAGATAATAAACTTTTGGTGTGTCATTTAGTGACAAAGATAAGGAAGTTTCTTGATGACAGTGTTAAAGTATAAGCAGGGTATCATTTGCCCATATAAATTATGACTGAGGCCAGGTTAATTTTTTTCTAAGGTTACATGTGGACGAGAAAAAGGGTGTTAGCATTTTTATGAGGTCATGGAATGTCAGGACTGACTAATGTTTCTGGATAAGTATCTCCTGCATGGAATTTAAGCCTCCCCCAGCTGTGTCTTGGAGGAAAGCACAGACAGTGGACAGCCACCCACGGCCTGCCGTTCCTGTGTTAGAGCTCTTGCTGAAAAACTTATTTTGCAATGTAGAGGCCCCCAGATTCACTCACAGCAGAGAATGACTGATCACCGCCCTCCCGCCCCTCTGGGATGCTTGACCAATCAGTGAGACGCGCACACGCCTGCAGCCATACAGGTCCCATGCCCCTCTCCCTGCTGGAGAGGCGGGTTAGTTACAGATTAGCGTTTGATGGCACTCCTTGGGGCTTACGAGAAGGCTTTTCCCAACTTGCCAAAAATGTGCAAGAAGAGAAAAGATTGCCCTCCAAGAGTGATCAAAAGGAGCCTGGAATGGGGCAGCTGGGGGGCTCAGTAAAGTGTCTGCCTCTTGGTTTCACCTCAGGTCATGATCTCAGGGTCGTGCAATCAAGCCCCACATCAGGCTCCCGCTCAGTGCGGTGTCTGCTTGTCTTTCTCCTTCTGCTTCCCCCAGCTCATGCTCTCTAATAATTTTAAATCTTTAAAAAATACTAATAAGGAACCTGGTAATACCACCACCAGTCAGGACTCAGCCTGACCCATGCTTGCTTACCACGATCCCCAACAGAAAGAATGGCAAACATTTGTGTTAGGGTTCTATAGGGATAGAATGTTTCCCATCTCTTGGTATAGACCTAGGAGTGGGACTGCTGGATCAAGTGAGAACTTTATGTGGAACTTCTTGAGGAACTACTGGTCCGTTTTCCAAAGTGGCTGCACCATTGTACATTACCACTCCCAGTGTATGAGGGCTCCAATTTCTCCACGTTCTTAACACTTGTTATTATCTGTCTTTCTGATTATAGCAATTTTAGTGGGTGTGGAATGGTATCTCATTGTGGTTTTGTTTTGCATTTCTCTGATAAACACTGTTCATCTTTTCACGTGTATTGGCCTTTGTATATCTTCTTTGAAAAATGTCTATTCAGGGGCGGCTGGGTGGCTCAGTGAGTTATGCCTCTGCCTTCAGCTCAGGGTCCTGGGACTGAGCCCCACATTAGACTCTCTGCTCAGCAGGAAACCTGCTTCCCCCCTCTCTCTGCCTACTTGTGATCTCTCTCTCTCTGTCAAATAAATAAATAAATAAATATTTTAAAAAATATTTTATTTATTTGACAGAGAGAGATCACAAGTAGATGGAGAGGCAGGCAGAGAGAGAGAGAGAGGGAAGCAGGCTCCCCGCTGAGCAGAGAGCCCGATGTGGGACTCGATCCCAGACCCTGAGACCATGACCTGAGCCGAAGGCAGCGGCTTTAACCCACTGAGCCACCCAGGCACCCTTAAATAAATAAAATCTTAAAAAAAGAAAAGAAAAATGTCTACTCAGATCCTTTGCCCATTTTTTAATTGGTGGAGGTTTTTTCCCCTTCCTGACACGATACGTTGTTTTTTCCAACCACATCCAACTCTCCAACACCAACTGGATGTCCAGTCATTTGGTCTTCCTCTAATACTACCTGGACTTAGCAACAGGCTCCACAAGTTTAAGAGCTCAGCACCACGAGACTGCCCCTACTTCAGAAGCCAGCTACAAGTATTGCATCCTTATTACCTACCTTCTGTCCACCTTGCTAAGAGTCAGGGGTTCCCACCCATCCCAGGTTCAATAATTTACTAGGACAACTCATAAAACTCAGGAAAATCCCAGCAAGTCCTGAGCACAGGAGCCTCTGACCTCATGGAATTGGGCTGCACCATCCTCCTGATGGGTGGATGTTTTCACCTTCTCAGAGGCTCCTGTATCGTGTTATTTAGGGGTTCTGGTGGAGGTTTTATTACGGAGGCATGACTGTGCCACTGATGATCTCAATATCCAGCCCCTCTCCTCTCCCTGGAGGTGGGGGGTGGGGTTGAAAGTTCCAAGCTTTTAATCAAGACTTGGTCTTTCTGGGAACCAGCCCCTGTCCTGAAGCTACCTAGAGGTGGACAAAGAGTCAACCCATTAGAAAAAAAGACATTCCTATCACCCTTACCACACAGGAAATTCCATGAGTTTTAAGGGCTCTGTGCCAGGAACGAAGAACAAAGACTAAGTATCTTTCTTATTATACCACAGTTGTCTTTTTGTTATTCAGTTGTAAGAGTTCTCTATATAGTTTTAGATACTATTCCCCTATCAGATACACAATTTGTAAATCTTCTCTCCTGTTCAATAGGTTGTCTTTTAACTTTCTTGTTGGTATCTTTAGCACAAAACTTTTAATTTTGATGAAGTCTAATTTACCTATTTTTTGTCTTAGTGTCCGATATGACAAAGATTTATCTCTATTTTTTCCTAAGGATTTTATAGTTTTAGCTCTTATGTTTAGGCCTGGGACTCATTTGGGGTTAATCTAATGTGAGGGTATCTAATGTGAGGCAGATATACAACTTCAGATTTTCTGCATGTGGATATCCGTTGTCCCAGTAGCATTTGTTAAAAATCCTATTCTGGGAGTGCCCCGCTACTTACCAGATGGGATGCTGTGTGATTCATGAATCTCTTAATAAAAACAATTAGATCTGCAAAACAAACACACATACACAAGGCGTGCGCACACACACACACACACACACACACACACAGACTATCTTTCCCCCATGGATTGTCCTGATGCCCTTGTCAAAAATCAGTTGACTGCAAATGTGAGATTTATTTATGGACTCTTTTTTTTTTTAAAGATTTTATTTATTTATTTGACAGACAGAGATCACAAGTAGGCAGAGAGGCAGGCAGAGAGAGATAGGAGGAAGCAGGCTCCCTGCTGAGCAGAGAGCCCGATGAAGGGCTCGATGGCAGGACCCTGAGATCATGACCTGAGCTGAAGGCAGAGGCTTTAACCCACTGAGCCATCCAGGCGCCCCTATGGACTCTGACTTCTATTCCATTGATCTATATGCCTGTCTTTATGCCGCTACCACATTCTTAATTACTATTTTGGTAGGGGTTTTGTTTTGTTTTTTTAGTAAATTTTGATATTGTGAAGTCCTCCAAAGTTTTATTTCAAGATATTTTTGGTGTTCTAGGCCTCTTGAGTTTCCATATGAATTTTAGGATCAGTTTGTTGATTTCTGCAAAGAACCCACTGGAATTCTGCCTGAGATTGCATTGAATCTGCAGATCAACTGGGGGAATATTACCATTTTAATAATGTTAAGTTTTTTGATCCATGAACATAAGATGTCTTTCCATTTATTTAGAATTTTAAAATTCAACAATATTTTGTAGTTTTAAGTTTTAAGTTTCTGGGGCAACTGGGTGGCAGAGTGAGTTGAGAGTCCAACTCTTGGTTTTGGCTCAGGTCATGGTCTTGAGGTTGTGGGATCAAGCCCCACATGGGGCTCCACACTCAGTGCAGAGTCAGCTTGGGATTCTCTCTCCCTCTTCCCTTCCCAAGATCAATACATGTTTTACACTTCTGTTGTCAAAGTTATTCATTTCACTCCTTTTGGTGTTATTATAAATGAAATTGCTTTCTTAATTTTATTTCCAGATTGTGCATTGCAAATGTATAGAGCTACAATTGTTTTTTTAAATATTAATCTCGTATTCTGCAAGCCTATTGAATTTGTTATCAGTTCTAATAATTCTTCTTATAAAAAGATTTATTTATTTGAAAGGGGGGCAAGGGGGGAGGCAGAGGTAGAGGACATCTTAAGCAGACTCCACACTAAGTATGGAACCTGACATGGGGCTCAATCTCACAACACTGAGATCAAGACCTCAGCCGACATTGAGGCAGGTGCTTAACCAATAGTACCATCAGGCACCCCTCTAATACTTATTTTTTTAAAACACTATACTAAAATTACAGAAATTAGGAAATTTCCCTCAACCCACCCCACTCCAAAAGTTCAGAAAATTTCACATAAAGAAAAAAATAAGGAACACAAAGTATCAATGTAAAAATTGCACCCAAAGTGTCTATAAAAAAAAAGAGAATAAGAAGCAGAATAACATCTATACAGACAGTAAGTGAAACTGTACCAACTATTCCAAGTAAACAACAACAAAAAAAGACATTACAAAAGTCATAATTAGAAAAACTCAGAAGTGAGACAATAGCACGTAGGACAGATTTAGAAATAAAAGAATCATTTAAGGTATGAAGACAAATGAGAAAAAAATACAAGAGCGAATCACATGATGCTAAATAAATAAATAAATAAAATCACATGATGCTAAAGAAATAAAATGTGAAAAGTAGAATTTTTTTAAATCAAAAGATGGGTGCCTGGGTGGCTCAGTGGGTTAAGCTTCTGCCTTCAGCTCAGGTCATGATCTCAGGGTCCTGGGATCGAGCCCCGCATCGGGCTCTCTGCTCAGAAGGGAGCCTGCTTCCCCCTCTCTCTCTGCCTGCCTCTCTGCCTACTTATGATCTCTGTCTGTTAAATAAATAAGCAAAATCTTTTTTAAAAAATCAAAAAAGAAAAGCACATATAAAGGAGTTCAAGAGAAAATACAGGAAATAGTTAAAGGAGTGCGTGGAAATGACATTCATAATAAAGGAACAGAACAAATACTAGAAACTAAAATTCAAGAAAACTTCCCTGAAATTAAAAAAAGGAGGGGACTCGATCCCAGGACCCTGAGATCATGACCTGAGCCGAAGGCAGCGGCTTAACCCACTGAGCCACCCAGGCGCCCTGCTCGGCGGGGGGCCTGCTTCCCTTCCTCTCTATCTGCCTGCTTGTCTGCCTACCTGTGATCTCTGTCTGTCAAATAAATAAATAAAATCTTTAAAAAAAGGAGGGGAGCAGGAGGGGAGAGATTTGATACTACATTGCGTTAGTCAGGATTCATGAAGGAGAAAGAAACTACAAAGGAATTTGAACAGGAAAGTTTCATATCAAGGATTATTAACTACAACAGGAGGTTGGAATAATGGAGAAATGGCCAGTAAAGAGTGAAAGGAACTTTAAAGAATACAAAAGTAGCAGATGAAGGGAAAAGTCTCTACACCTAGGTCTGAGGTAGAAGAACCAAGAAAAGATTCTCCTACCTCAGGACTGATGCCCAGACCTTGGAAGGGGGACACAGTTGTGACTCACTGGATCCTGGAGAAGTTTGCTGAAGCTGAAACCACCCAAGGGAATGCCAAGGGAAGCTCCCCATGGGCAGTGCCCTGTGCTGGTGACCACCAGGCTCTGCCGGAGCTAAGAGCTCCACTGGAGGCAGGCACCCCATCAGCCTGGTGCAGGAGGCACACTTGACACAAGAAGAGAAACCCCTTCTGCCTCCAGCACCCTTCCAGTGCCCTCTACTGACAAAGTGGAGCACTAGGCCAGTTCTCAAAGAAGAAATAGCTACGGGGTCCCGCTCCATTTCAGCAGAGCAGACCGTGAAGATGGTCTTGGAAGCTGAGAATCAATAGATGAATAACTACGGCACATTTATTAAAAAAGAATGCAACATGCTTGAGAAAATTGACTCAGAATGAGCAACACCAAGGCATATTTTAGTAAATTTACTGGCTATTAAGGGAGGGGGAATCCTTTAATCATCGAAGTGACAAAGAACAAGTGACTTACAAGAAAAGGAAATTAGATTATCATCAGACTTTTCAACAGCATTTCTTTGTATCAGAAAAATAAATGGTGTGAGCTATCTCAGGCAAAAGTGTGAGCCCAGGATTTTATATTCAAGGAAACGGACTTTCAATTATAAAAGGTACAAACTGTTATGAGTGTACAAGAATGCAGGAATATTGTTCCCATGAGAACTTCCTGAAGAATTTACTAGAGAACAAGACTCAGACTGCCCAAATTACTAGCTACGTCAGCATGAAAACAGAGAGCAGTAAATACACAGTCACTAGTAGAACCAAAACTATATGATGTTTAAAAGGCAGAGAATACGGTATGAAGGCCGTAAGCTCTATTGACGTAGATACAGAACAGCTATAAACATTGGGGTGCAAACTGCTTTTTTTAAAAAATATGGAATACTTCATGAATTTGTGTGTCACCCTTGTGTAGGGGCAGTGCTTCTCAGTATCATTCCAATTTTAGTCATGTCCTGCCAGAACAGAAACTTTTAAACTCATCTCAGTGATCATTCTCATGGCAGCAGCGTTAGTGCTGATATTCCCTGTTGTGTGTGTAATGTTGCCTAAAACAAATGAGTAATTTTGAGCTATTTTAGCTATCGTCCCCTGAGTCCTAAAAATTAGGATTCTCAGTGTGGAAGAAAGAAGAGACAGCTGTAATTTTTTAAAAGATTAAATAAAAAAAATCTATAGTCCTGAAATTTAATTGGAAAAACAGTATGAACTTGTGAGGTATTTAATCTATCATTCTATCTGTATCAAATAGCTCCATCCATTGAAAAGGCCTGGAAACAAGGACCAATTCACAGCAGTGAGCATCCTTGGGGTCCACAGTGTGGTCACAAGATGCCATTTCCCACTAAAGGTCAGGGCTGCACAGAGAAATGACTGAGAGGTTGGGGGAGAAAATGTACAAAAGGCATCTGGGCCATCCTGACGTACATGACAGCACACGAGCCATCATGGATGGACTATCTGTGTACTAGGATAGTGTCAAAAAAGCACAAAAGCCAACCCAGAGGGGTTCCCATGGCCAAAGACAGAACAATTTGAGCTTTGAACATAGTAATAATTGCAACAGATTGAAACTCATCAAATTTCTTTAAATCTGTGAGTTCATGAGGATATTGAAAAAATGAACTGGTCACCTGCAGAGGATAATAAGGAGGCAGGTTATTATTCTGCAAACTGATAAATATAGGGAATAAAGAAAGCATTTATCCAGCCTCTTCTACATGAGCTATACCACTGGGTAACCTGATGGTAGATGAGAGGAAGCATCTGTTTATAAAGAAATCCAGCAAATAAATGAAAAAAGAAATGATGGAATTAAAACATCATCATTTGGTAGTGGTGGCAGCTGTGGTTCTTTTCATTACCCCGCGCATAGAACACTGGAACGATCTCATCAACAACGCCATCATCTGTTTAATACTCTCAAGACATTTTCTCAAAGCCTATTTACTTATAAATTGTGTGGAATGACAAAATTAATAAGCAATAAAATGTGAGTCATAGCACAATGAAAACAATATATGTCACTATCTTGGACCCCCAGTGAATTAATGAGTCTAGGGACTGAGCATCCACAGCTACAAACACCACAAAGGGGAGAGGCAGCCTGACATTATGTGGCCCCTGATGAAGGAACGCATCACACCCAGAGTCTCGCCAGAGAGACAGAAGCCAAGGCAGACCAAGCTTCGAAATCCAGCCGACAAGGAGCAGCAAATACAAAGGGCAGCAGAGCATATGGAACTGTCCCATGAGCAGGTAGAAAACAACAGTCCAAGGGCCTGGATTCTTCAACAGAAAAAATAAAAAGAAAGGAAAGGGAGGAGAGGAGACTCTGAAGATTAAAGAGAGGTAAATATATATTTTTAAAAGTGGGCAAGACTGGGGTACGTGGCTGGCACAGTGGTCGGGTAAGCATCCAACTCTCGGTTTTGGCTCAGGGTCATGAGATCGAGCCCTATGTTGGGCTCTGCACTCAGTGTGGACTCTGCTTGAGATTCTCTCTCCCTCTCCCTCTGCCTCTCCTGCTCATGCGCTCATGCTCTCTCCTTCAAATAAGTAAATTTTAAGGAAAAAAAAAAAAAGTGGGCAAGACTGAGGCATAGTTTCTAGAGATGCACACTTGGTTGCTGAAACTATAAAGGAATGCAAGGAAGTGATTACTATGAAAACCAGGTAGTGGTTACTCTTGGTGGGAGAGATGGGGGGGACACGACTGTGATTTGGCTGGGGAACACGGAGGTGCTGCTTGGGTGGCTGCAACATTCCACTTTTTGGGGAAGAAGAGCATTGAGGGTGTTTGCCTTATAATACTCTATTAAGCTCTACCTTTGTTTTGTGTGTCTTTATCTCTATTTCAAAAGAGTTTAAGTAAAAAGATTTTTTACATAAAAAGAATTTTAAAAGGACTGTTGGGGTGCTTGGGTAGTGCAGTTAAGTGACTCACTCTTGGTTTTGGCTGGGGTCATAATCTCAGAATCACGAGATCGAGTAATGCGACAGGTGCACACTGCACAGAGTCTGCTTAAGGCTCTCTCTACCTCTTCCTCTGTCCCTCCCACCTGTACTCTCTCTCCCTTTCAAATAAATAAATAAATCTTTTAAAAAAAATAAATAAAAAGGAATGTTAAAAAAAATTCATGTATGTATCACATGACACCATGGTACAAACAGCACACTTTGGGAAATGAGCTCTTCCATAAGCCTGGATATGAGAGGCACTAGAAGCCACCTAGCCCCCAAGCAAGTCTCTCTCTAAAGACATCCGTGCCCATTTGGGCTGGATGGACTTCACGGTGGGAGTAGGGAAGAGGACAGCAGGAAAGTGAGGCCTGTACCAGACAGCCTGAGGACACACGGGGCAGTGAATGCAGTGTGGATGTCAGCAATGTCACGCACACACAAAATGCAGGTAAAGCCATGGCATCTGAATAAGGCCTGGATTGTACCCATGTCCACTCCTAATTTAGATATTATGCTGAAGTTATGGGAGATGTTAGCAATGGGGGGGACTGGGTGAAAGGTACAGAGGGTTGCTATTATTTTTGCAACTACTTGTACAGTAGGATCTATAATTATCTCAAAATTAATTTCCTTAAAAAGAAGATATGTAAGTGCACTGATAGGTCTTCATTTCTCCCTGAGGCTCATCCTGCTCCCGGGGTTGAGGAGGCTGGGGCAGCATTCACAAGTCCCCTGCCCTCACAGTTCCACATTCAGCAGCATCCCCAGGTCCTCCCTATTAAGCTGCTTCAATTTCCCAGTGAGAACAGAACAGGACAGCTCAAAGAGAGATGCTGGCATATATACAAGTGTGTTCACCTTCCTTTCTGGAGGACAGGGAGAGCATGTGTGTGCACACACACGCACACACAAAACCTTACTCTGGGACTCACAGTGCCACAATGACAGCTCTTCTTTAAAGGCTCCTGGATGTCTCCCACTGGACAGAATTCATTTATCATTCTGGGACCTACAGTCTTGGTCTTTCAAAAGTTTCTTGTTCCAAACCTACCCATTTCAGATGAATAACTCAAATTGGATAAGAAACTAACCATTTTGACTGTTCTAAGCTCCCCTGGAGTCCACTGTTGCCAACACCCTAGGACCCCGGCTCTGCCTTTGTCCAAAATGACACTGTTGAGGTTCAGGGTCCAGCCCCATTTCCTCAGCACCCTGAGGCACTGCTGCCCTCTGCTGGTGACTTCTAAGTAGTACTTAAAAATCCTTCTTAAAAAACCATGGTCCCGGGGCACCTGGGTGGCTCAGTGGGTTAAAGCCTCTGCCTTCAGCTCAGTTCATGATCCCAGGATCCTGGGATCGAGCCCCACATCGGGCTCTCTGCTCAGCGGGGAGCCTGCTTCCCCTCCTCTCTCTCTGCCCGCTTCTCTGCTTGCTTGTATTCTCTCTGTCAAATAAATAAATAAAATCTTTATTTAAAAAAAAAAAAAAACATGGTCCCAGTGGGGAAATGAGTCAGGGACAAGAACAAGAAAGTCACAAAAGAAATGCAAGGGATAATCAACATGTGAGAAATATTTAACCCCACTGGTAATTAAAGAAATGCAAACTATAACATCAAAGAGATACTACCCTCCTCCCATCCCCCGAGTGAGATTGGCTATAATGGAAAACAGCAGCAACATCTAGAGCAGTCCAGGGCTTGTCCCACAACCAAGCAAACACAAAAGTGCTCAACCCTAGCAAGGGTACCCTCTGGAGCCCGCTAAGGATCGGGAACCCAGGCACCCTGTGGTGAAGCCCTGGCTTACATGGCCAGGAAGAGTGTAAGTCAGCAGACCCTTCTGGGACATCTGGGTGGCTCAGTCAGTTAAGCGTCTGCCTTCAGCTCAGGTCCTGATCTTAGGGATTGAGCCCCACATAAGGCTCCCTGGTCAGCAGCGAGTCTGTTTCTCCCTCTCCCTCTGTCCTCCCCCCAACTTGTATATGTGCGCTCTCCCAAATAAATAACATCTTTTTAAAAATTCTAACTACTCTGAATCTCAAACATTCCACCTCTAGGGATTTCTCTTAAAGAAGTTATCAGACACAGACAACTAACTGAAGAAATTATTCAACAGGGATGCCTGGGTGGCTCAGTTGGTTGGACGACTGCCTTCGGCTCAGGGCGTGATCCTGGAGTCCCGGGATCGAGTCCCACATCAGGCTCCCAGCTCCATGGGGAGTCTGCTTCGCTCTCTGACCTTCTCCTCACTCATGCTCTCTCTCACTGTCTCTCTCTCTCAAATAAATAAATAAAATCTTTAAAAAAAAAAAAAGAAATTATTCAACAGAAGCCAATCTTCATACTGCCCTGTTCTCAAGCAAAATGCCTTCACTCTTCTCCCAGAAGCCAAACAGGCAGTCGTTTCAAAATTTAAAACTAAAAGGGAAAAAAAAATTTTTGAAATGAAGCCTGTGGTTCCTTTGAAGCTGACCTCCAGGAGGCTGTCTTTATTGCTTGAAACCTTTCCCCTCCCTCTTTCCACACTCACAGCAATGGGGCTGGATTTTGCCTTATTTATCTCCCCACAAAACAAAGGCTCCATGAAGCCAGAGGTATCATCTGGTTCCCTCACAATGCTTAGTACATGCCTGACATGCTGTGGACCAACAATACTTGTTAAATGAATGCACATGGACGTGAGCACCCTGTGGAAGCCAGAGGGTGACTGAAGATGACTCACTGCCCCTTCACAGCACAAGTGCCATCCGCCCTGGAACTGTACGGAGTTTGGGGAACTTTTTCCGTAACAGAGATCTAGGGAGGCAGTTCTATAGATCTGTTGAGAGCAGAGACCACATCATTTTCTAGCTGTCTGAACTTGGGCAGGCCATGTTACCTCTCTGACCTTCAGTTTCATCATCTTTAAAAAAAGACGACGACACAGGTTTCAAAAGATTGATGTGAGAACTGAATCATGTATTCCACGTAGAGTGCCAAGCACGGTGCCCTGAGCAGAAAAGTCATTCGGTAAATGTTAGTTGTTAGCAGTCTTCGTCATTGCTGAGAATTTGAATTTTTTCCTTGAGAGGTGGGGAGGAGGAAAGTGGGGAAGAGGAATGGCCAAGAATAGGAGGCCTCAGCACTGCACCCAAGCAGGCAAGGCCAAGTTCTCTGTAGACGGGTGAGGAGAACGAGGGGATCGCTGAAAGTCTGAAGAGGTTTTTAGAGAAGGGCTGAACCCAGGCCAGGGGAAGGCTGGCCCAAGGTGAGCAGTACCACAGGGAGGAAGGCAGGCCAGGAGTTCCATGGGGTGGCCAGCAGCGGGCGGGAGTCGAGGCTCAGGGAAGCCAATCAGCGTAGAGCAGCTACAGCCCGGAAGGACTGAGTCAGGCAGATGGGACAACACCCTGCCATCTCAAGATGCTAGATGAAGGTGACAACCATCGAAGACAAACGGCTGATATCTGTGTTACAAATCTGTAAACCACCACGTGAACAGGAATATTTTCCAAATAAATAAAATACCGAAGACCAGGTGTCCAAGAACTACACCAATTGATACATCTACATCACGGAATTCAAAACTAGTGACCTCTGTTCCAGGTAGCTAATGCAGACTAACAAGCTACCCCCAGCTTGAGGCTTAAATAACAGCAGCGGTTACAGACAGTACCCAACGCGACAGTTCAACTTGAGATTTTTTTTACTTTACAGTGGTGCAAAAAAACAAGACCTATTGGGTGGAAACTGTACTTCACATTTTGAATTTGGATCTTTTCCAGGCTACCAATGTGCAGTGCGATCCTCTCGTGATGCCGAGAAGTGGCCGTGAGCTGCCGCCCCCAGCTGGCCACACGATTACGGGAGTCAACAACGGAGTCACACAACCAGTCTGTCACTTGAATTACGTGACATAGTTAACACTTTGTTATAAAATGGGCTCTGTGTCAGATGATTCTGCCCCGCTGTACGCTAATGTGAGTGTTCTCAGCATGTTTAAGGTGGGCTAGGCTAAGCTGTGGTGTTTGGTAGGTGTTTTAAATGCATTTTCAATTTTTATCTTCGACTTACAATGGGCTTACAAGGACACAACCTCATAAGTCAAGGAAGGGCTGTTCTGTATTTTGCTCACTGGTCTGCAGTCTGATGGTTTGACAGGGAGAGCTTGTCTCTGCTCCATTCGGCACCAGCCCCAAAGCAGAGTGCTGGAATTACCCCATGGCTTGCTCACTGTCAGGCAGCATCTGTACTGTGAAGACTCTCTGGGCATGTCTCTCCCTTCTTCCCTTCCCCCTCCTGCCCCGGCCCCTCCAGGTGATCCCTCCAGCAGAGAAGCCCCCAGCAAGGACAAGGGATTCCAGAGCATGCAGCCCAAGAGCTAGGTGAAAGCTGTACCACCTTTCCTAAGCTAGCCTCAGATGTCACTCAGCGTCATTCCTGCCCCATTCTATCCAATGGAAGTGCGTCACTGAGATGGGCCCATATTCAAGAACAGAATGAATCAGGTTCTACCTTTTGTGGGAGGACTATCAAAGAATTTGTAGACATACTTTAAAACCACTACAGTATGGAGAGATGTTCCCAATATATTGGAGAAAAAAATAAATTACACAATAATATGAACAGCCTGGGGGAGAAAAGCCCCTTTGCTATGTATGCATTCTCAGTCCTGGGGCCCGAACCTGGCCACCCCAGCCTTCACCTCATATGTAGCCAGAATCGGATCTGGATATAAATGCCAACTTCGGCACATAGTGACTCAGAGCGGTTTCTCCAGTAGTAAAACCAGGGCTTGTCCCACAACCAAGCTACTTACCTTACAGCTCTCATGAGGACCCAAAGAGCCACCGATCAGGAGTGCTTAACTCAGCGCCTGGGACAGAGTTAAGTGCTCAGGCGCTCACAGCTCCACTGGACAAGCCTAGGCCAGCGCAGGCCTCCACACGGGGGCCGGCATCCCGATGAACAGCTTTGGGCAGTGAGGGGACACCAGGCCATGGTCCACAAGCACCCCACAACAGTGGAGTGTGGCTCCACTTTCTGGAGCTCCGGATATCCACAGGAGCCACGCCCCATCTACCCTGCCCCTCCCACATCAGACTGCACCTCCTTCATGTAGCACAGGCATTCCGAGCTGGGGAAGGCCTCCCACGCACAGAGCACTGGGGAGGCATGAGAAGGAAGCAGAGCCCTTGCTCTCGAGAAGCTCACAGTCTAGGAGGGGGGCAAATAACCTACAAAGGACTATAGGGCAAGAAACAGGTGGGAACACAGAAAAAGGTGTCGGGTACCAAATGGTGCAGCTGGGAATTATCCCTGGCTATGGGAGCTTTCATGGATGAGCGTCTAGCAGGTGGACAGCAGCAGGGAGGAAACCCAGACAGAGCAAACTGCGCAAAGGTAAAGAGGTCCAGTGGTGCAGATGGCCATGCCGCTTTGTGAACAACAGAAGTGCAGGGAGACTGGAGCATACGGAGTGAGCGGCAAAGGGACCTGTGACAGGGAGGGGATTCAGGGCATGACAGGAAAAAGACCAAAAAAAAACCTGGACTTATGGAGGGGAAGCCACTGTAGTCTGTTTGAAAGATCAAGAGGGAGGCGGCGGGAAGCTGGACTATTGGCAGGAAAGGCTGGAGCTGCACAGCAGGGGAGCGTGGAGAGGCAGAAATTTATTTTCTCCCAAAATGTGTGTCAAAGCCCTAACCCTAATGTGACCATACTTGGGGATAGGCTTTAAAGAGGTAATTAAGGTTAAATGAACTCATAAAAGTGGGGTCCTAATCCAGTATGACTGGAATCCTTGTCAGAAGAGACGGACACCAAGGAGGCACAAGCACAGAGTAAAGGCCATATGAGGCCCCAGACAGAAGGTGACCACCTGCCAGCCCAGGAGAGAGGCCTCAGGAGACATCAAGTTTGCCAACACCTTGATCTTGGACTTCCAGCCTCCAGAATTGTGAGGAAATACATTTCTTTTGTTGAAACCCTTAGTCTGTGCTACTTTGTTATGCCAGCCCCACAAAATAGTACACTTGGCAACTGGTAGGCCCCATTTACTGGCTGAGTAGAGCTGGAAAAGGGCACGTAGAGATGTCCACCTCAGCTGCTGACCACACATGTTGGCAGAATGAGTTGAGACAGATTTGGATGTTATGAACAGAAGTGGAACCATGCGAGTGAATCACAGAACCTATGGAGAATGTATAGAATGAAATAAGAGGGTCACTGTAGGAACCCGAGTGGCTCAGTCAGTTAAGGGCCTGCCTTCGGCTCAGGTCATGATCCCAGGGTCCTGAAATCAAGTCCCACATTGGGCTCCCTGCTCAGTGGGGAGTCTATACCTCCTTCTTTCTCTACCCCTCCTTTCTGCTTGTGTGTTCTTGCTCTCTCTGGTTCTCTCAATTAATTTTAAAAGGAAAAAAAAAAAAAAGGTCATGACGGAACCCTTAGCAAATGCCTAAAACTAAGACTCTGAAGGAAGAGATGCCCCTGAAGCAATTTTAGAAGAGACAGGGGAACACAAGGCTAATCTAGAGATTGGAGCTATGAAAACTAAAAGAATGCTTAAATAAGCAGGCTCAATAGGGCCAACTCTAACATAAAAATGAAAGCAGATGGGGGGCCTGGGTGGTGTAATAAGTTACACGTCCAACTCTTGATTTCAGCTCAGGTCATGATGCTGAGTCCCACACAGGGCTCCAAACTTAGTGGGGAGTCTTAGAGAGTCTTAGAGTCTTAAGAGAGGGAGCTTCAGAATCTCTCTCCCTCTCTAAAATCAATCAATCAATCAATATTTTAAAAAAAATAAAAAGAAAAGATGAAGGCAGATAAAGCCTGAGTTAGTGAGTTGGAGTGGTCTCCTTGACAAGAAAATCTGCGGGTGGCCAACAATTTAGGTGTGAGGAAGGTAGTGGAGACAGGAAGGGTAGACAACCCTAGAGCTTAACTGTTGTGAAAGAAAAAAGGTGGTGGCTCTGGACGTCAGCTTCAGGGAGAGCTAAAGCACACAATTTATCACCTGCAGCTGTTAGAGGAGAGGTGACAGAGGCAGAACACTCAGGACAGAAGAGGCAGGTAGATATAGCACTGGTAACAAACTACACAGAAGGAGAGATGTCTTTCCCATTGCGACAGGGACAAAGCAGGTTAAGGCTGGAAGCAGATAATGCCATAGGTAGAGAAAGCCTAGCGTTTTTTGTTTTGTTTTGTTTTTTCCACTACGAAGCAAGAAAATACAGCCATCCTGCTTTGAGAGAACGGTGGAACTAGACCGGCTAGGGAGCACGAACTGCTTCAGGAAAGACACTGGGACAGCCCAACAGCTCTGAGGACCCAGCTGCATTTAGACACAACAGACATATAGTGTCACAACCCCGTAGTCATGGGACTTCTCCAGCAGCAAATAGGGGTTCCCAATCTCCTCAGGCTTTTCCTTGTGTTTCTCTGCCCATTCTAAAATTTCTTTAGGGGTAAGGCACGCCTGACTGCCTCAGTTGGTAGAGCACAAGACTTGATCTCAGGGTGATGAGTTCAAGCCCCACTTTGGGCATAGAACCTACTTAAATAAATAAATAAGAAAACAAAAGTAGAATTATGGGGCGCCTGGGTGGCTTAGTCAGTTGAGCATCTAACTCTAGATTTTGGCTCAGGTCATGATCTCATGGTAGTGGGATGGAGCCCCACAATAGGCTCCAAGTTCAGCAGGCTATCTGCTTGGGATCCTCTCTCTCCTTCTCTCTGTCCCTCCTGCCGCTCCCAAACTCTCTCTTTCAAATATATCTTTAAAAATAGATAAATAAAAATAAAATTTCTTCAGGGTCATCTCTCTTCTTTTAGAGTCTAGCTGCAAGTGTCTGCCAGAGTTCCACTGTGACCTTCCTATTTTACTTCTATATGTCCTCCATAGGTTCTGTAATTCACTCCCATGGTTCCACCCCATTTCCTGTGAAATTGAAAATCTGGAAAGGTAAGTAACTAGATGAATCCATACTGGGGTCTCGCTAGGGAAAAGCAATGTAAGGACAGGCATAAATGACCCCAAGAAGAGTTGGAGCGTACCCTATCTTCCCATTCTGCATCACTTACTTCCTTGTGAGTTTTATCCTTAACTAAAAACAACAGTGCCCATCCCAAAAAGACCCAACATTCCCTTTATATGAGGAACACTTACTCACCACACGTTTACTGTCCTGAGGTCAAGTCATAGATGACCTGCCTAATAGACATAAGTGTAAAAGATTCATTTACTGTCCTCATTTACTGGGTAATGTAATGGAGATGCAAAGTGAAATTTATAATAAAAAACGGACTTTCAATCTGTAAATCTCCAGTGAAGGTATAAGAAAAGACTTACTGAAGCAGTAAGATGCTCATGGGTGTATGTAGAATCCCCAGGAAGACACAGGTACAATCCCAGAACGATCAAAGTATGCTAAACTTGAAACTCAAAGACCTATTATGACAGCCCTTCGGGCCCAATAAGAACCAATTAATTGCTGCATTTCAACAAAAGTGTTTGAAGTCTCAGGATGTTAGAATAATGTCTCTAATATAAGAACTGGAACGTGATTTGGATTCCAGCAAGCCAGCACATCAGACAGAGGAAACTGCAAGTATGTAATACATCACAAGCTGTCAAGCATCTCAAAAGTCTCTGGTCACCCCATTTTCTCTAACTCAAAAATACGGGGTGAGTGGGGAGATCCCACCATCAGCAGTGGTCATCCCAGATTTGGAACACACAAGAACAGCCTGTACTGGGGGCTTTGACTACCTCCCTAATGTTACCCAAGGAGGAACCAGAATGCCTCTCATTTGGACACACAGTAAAGACCAGAGGACTCCAGGAAGCGAACAGCTTAAAGTTGGCTAGAGGCACTGCTACCAAGCTAAGGCTCAGTGCTGCAGCATCTCCTTCCCGAGATGCTGCCCTGATGAGGACACCTCTTCTGAACACTGTAAGGAAAACAACTACACATGTTTCAGACAGCCCAGCGGTCAGAGTATGGCAGATGGGGAACCCACCAGAGCCATGAACATCCCAGCTGTCCCCAGTTCCTGGAGCCCCACCCCCCATCCCCTCCACTTCCTTACAAAGCCAGCTAAGTGGGTTTGGGAAGCAGAGACTGTGGTGTGTTGGGTGTCAGTTAAAAGCAAGAAGAGCCCTCAGAGGAACAAGCCAGTGAAACAATGCCAAAGATCCGTCCGGGAAGCAGACTAATTTTAGTATACGTGCTGCTTAAGTGGGCACTTGTGGAGCCGACTTAAAAATACATTCCAACACGGAGAATACGGCAGGATGTATGACCCGGGAGACCTAGGAGTCTGTTTTCCACTTATCATCAGGGTACTTTGGGTCCCTGAGTCCCCTTTCCTCATACGTGAAGTGAGGATAACCAAAGCAACACTCCCCCTTAGAGCCTGGGGAGACTATTTCAGAGGACGGCATTCAATGGCTTTATTTTACATAAAGAACACTTTACAGAGCACTTCATAGACCTGTTCTTAGGACTGCCATTACTATTTTGAAGCAAGCAAGCAGCAGAACCATAAAAAAGGTGAACCTAGAGCTCCTTGAGGCCCTGGGCAGTCAAACAAGTAGTCACACATTTCACACAAGTCAAGCCACTCTTCCTAGTCTGCTCCCCAGTGGGAAAGATAAGGATGAAAGACGACTTGCCAAGAGTGAGAGTGCCTGGTTTGGGTCTAGAAAGTACAGCTGTAAAAACCTACAAGGCTCGGAGGTGTTCTTGAGAAACAGATAATGTTTCCAAAAATTTCCTCAAAGTGTGTTCCACTAGATAGTAGTACCAAGAAGAATTTGGTGGTGAAATCAGTGTGGGCATAGGCTTCCTCACCCAGGCCTTTTCTGAGTCCTTAAAATGAATTTCCCAGGAGGACGTGGGATGCAGGATGAGTGAAATTTATTTAACGACAGAACCCCTTTTCCACAGAACATCTGTCAAGGTGTTTCTTGAAACCTACCTTGGGAGTTAAACTCTCCAGTAGGGCGGAAGGTTGTATGGGCACACGGACCAGGTAAAAAAGGAAACAATACTGTGTTGACATTCAGTCAACACTCAACACCTGCTGGACAGTTTGGAAAAGGAGGAAATCCGTTGTTTAACCACGGAACTGAAAGAGTGTCACATTTTCCCTGAACCACCCTAATCCCAGACCCTCCAGATCCACCAGCTACACATCCCCGCACTCCACAGTCACATACATTAAATCTACACTTTTATTTTTTTGTTCTAAGTGTGCTTTTTCTGTCATCGAACTTTAATATCAGTCCAGGATCTCCACCACCCCTTAAAAAAAAACAACACACGCACACAAACACACACGCCACCCTCCAACCAGGTGAAAAATCCCCGGCGATTAGTTTATAACAAATATTGACACAAGGGGGGAAAAAAGCATGTTGAAATGTATTAGAATCAGAACCTGTACAAAAAAAAAAAAAATTAAAATATAACCTGAAACTGTTCAAGTTCAGAAAGGCTAGTCAAGTCCTTTTCTCTTGCCAGGAGAATGCCATCATCAGAGGGCTCTGGGTCATCAGCCAAGGAGGGGTGGAAAGAGAGACAGAAGCAGCAGCAGGTCCTTCACCAGACAGAGGGCCCTCGGCACTACCATCCCCAGCTTGGACGTCACTGGGAGGGATAAAAAAATCTCGGGAGAGCAAGTGTCGGCAGACGGTCCCTGGCGGCAGCTGGGACCTTCACACTGAAAACCAGTCTGAGGAGTCAGGCGGCAGCAGGAAGCATGGCCAGCAAAGAACACCAAACCGGAAGAAACTTCTGCCACCCAACAGACCCGTAGCACCCTCCACTGGTGCTCACATACCAGAGGTTAGTCAACCCAGTGCTCCCAACTAATGAGAGATTGGAGCTGGGCTTAAGAGGCTGAAAACCCGCAGGTTTAGTAAACATAGCCCAGCATCACATCCCTCCGTGGCCTGATTGGAGATGCCAACAAGGGATAAGGCAGGAGAGGGAAAAGAAAGCATCTGATAGCCGGCTAGAGGTCACCTGCACCAGTGTGGGCCTGTGGTACTTGGGGCTGGAGAAGGCAGACGCTCCCCCCCAGAGAGAAGCCTCCTTCACCGTCATCCCTGTGGGCCGGCTGAAGCTGCCTCCGGCTTATGACCAGCCTGACAAAATGACATGGAGCAAAAGAAAAACTGGGAGGGAGACAGCCCTTAAACAAAGACAAGAACCCCCTAGAGGGAAGCTGGGCAGTGTCTGACCCTGTTGGGATGGCATCAGTGGAGCCCCTGAGTCTGAAGGAACAACTGGGGGAGGAGAGGGTGGGTGAGGAAAGGATTAACGGTTCTTCTGGAACAGTACCAACAGGGTGGGAGGCGCTGGTGAGGGGACGGGCAGGTCTGGAACTCACTGAAGGTAGAGAGGGGAGGAAATAGGCCCTTGGTGTCCCCTCCCCACCTGACCCAGGCCTGGTGAGTGCCAGCTGCCCCAGCCGGCCCTAGTGGCGGCTGGAGACCAGACCTTTCACTTTGGACATCTTCTTGGTGGGCTGCCTCTGCTCAGCGTGAGGAGGACACTCCCGTTCAGCCAACTGTTGCTCCATCTCCTGAGCCGAGGAGGAGGCGGTGGCTTTGAGTGTCTTCTTAATGTTGGTAACCTGGAGGGAGACACGGAATCAGTGTGCTCAGCCTGTAAGTGCCGAAAACTCATTGAAACTTGTTCGCACCATACTGGGGCCACCCAGGGAAGAAACCAGAATCCTCTATAAGAAAATCAGTGATTATCTTTAGAAAGCCAGATGAGGAGAAGCAAACAGGGACTACTCATAGAAGACACATGGAAATGAGTTTAGCAAAAAATGGAACTAACACTTCCTTGGCTGAAAAGAGGGACTAAGCGAGTGGAAGTGGACCATCGGGCAAAGAGGTATCACACAGCAGGTGAGAGAAAGCACTAGTTCAAATGGCCTTAGAAACAGAAAGGGGGTCCTAACAACGCTATAGTCAGTTAACCACTGTTCATGTATGAAACTAAAAATATTTTCACAGGCACTTTGGGAATACAGCTGCATGAGCTTTCTTGAATAAACAACCAGAGGATGGACTTCAGCCAACCAAGTGATAAATGATGAAAACACTACCAGGACTGGCAAAACAGGATTACACTGGTCTTCGGCACACATTTCTTTACTTAACAAAGGAGGGCTCAAAATTATTGAAGCAACTTCTGAACATTTTCCACATTCCACACATCCTTGGTATCATCTGTGTACTATTACGAATGTTTTACAATTTTCTTAAATTAGTTCCCAGCTTGCTTTTCATTTACGTACAGTGTGCCAAGAACAGTCTTCTATGTTTACCTGTTCGTACTCTTGTGAACAGTTCTGGAAGACATATTCCTAGAAGTGAGCTTCCCAGATCGTAGCATTGGCATGTTTTACATTTTAACAACTACTGCTCTCCTGCCTTTTGAAAAGAGATCACTTCACCTTGTACTTCTACCAGCTGTGCCCTCTTGTGCCTGTTTACACACACATTCCCCAACACCAGTTCTAAAGAATCTTTTATGCTTTTGTCCCTCAGCCAGCTGAGAGGAAGAAAAGAGGTAGGAAAAGCATTGGAAAAAGTGGAGGTAAAGGTGTTTCCCCAGTTTGATGACCCCCATATTCTCTGTGAAGCAGGGAGTCTATAAAGAAGAGAGTTGTCTATAAAAGAAAAGGAATCGTCAGGGTCAAAAGTTCTTAGCAGGGGCGCCTGGGTGGCTCAGTGTGTTAAGCCGCTGCCTTTGGCTTGGGTCATGATCTCAGGGTCCTGGGATCGAGTCCCGCATCGGGCTCTCTGCTCAGCAGGGAGCTTGCTTCCCTTCCTCTCTCTCTGCCTGCCCCTCTGCCTACTTGTGATCTCTGTCAAATAAATAAATAAAATCTTTAAAAAAAAAAAAAAAGTTCTCAGCAGTCAGAATATCAGGAGCTTGGGTGAGAGGCAGATCTAATACAGAGAAGAAGCAGTGCTGTGACTGAGGCCAACACCAGGTTCCTGGAAGAGATCTACAATCTGCAAAATGAGCCTTGACTAGATTAAAGCCCAACTGTTATTTAGGTTTGTGTTGTCATTTTGTGATATAGGAACAGCCATGCCCTAAACTTCTGTCCTCTCCATCAGTACTACAACCTTCCTGAAAGGAGCATCAACAGAGGACTGCAGGCTGGGACACTGAATACAGAGGGCATCCTTAGTCAAGCGTGGCTTCACCCAGTGTCCTGCCAGTCCAAGACACGCCATCTTGGGGCGCCTGCATGGCTCAGGTGGCTGAACGTCTGCCTTCGGCTGAGTTCATGATCTCAGGATCCCGGGATCAAGCACTGAGTCGTTGGGCTCCCTGCTCAGCAAGGAAATCTGCTTCCCCCTCTCCCTCTGTCCCTTTGTTCTTGGTAGATTCGTTTTCAAGTCTACAAACAGCCTTCTATGCACCTCATGCTGGGGAATGATCAGCATCCTACATTAAGTACCCAGATTATACATTTACTTAATGGAAAATGGACAAGGCACTGGGTTTTGACCATGTTCCCTCTCTTCTCATACTGGTCTGTTCCAGGTTTTCTAGAAGACTGTCAAGACAGTAGATTGTTGGGGTGCCTGCGTGGCTCAGTGGATTAAAGCCTCTGCCTCTGGCTCAGGTCATGATCCCAGGATCTGTGATCAAGTACCACATCGGGCTCTCTGCTCAGCGGGGAGCCTGCTGCCTCTTCTCTCTCTCTGCCTGCCTCTCCACCTACTTGTGATTTCTGTCAAATAAATAAACTCTTAAAAAAAAAAAAAAGACAGTAGATTGTTTTAACTGGTGGAGGAGGTGGCCTTGGTCTTTTCCTCAACTTTCTGTCAAATTTAATCAGATTATTACCGCCACCTGGTGGCAGCATCAGGCTCTGCCGGCAGAGCAACCATAGCTGCGGTTTTGCAACAGTGGGCCTCTGAGAGCAAACGCATGTGCACTGGCTCTCTCTTTCTTTGTAATAACTGTAACTTAAGAGCCTGCACTGTTCTCTAAGTATTGGTCATGCCTCACCACTAGGCAATGCTTTCTTTCAACAGATGCCATTTGTCATGGAAATGAACCTGAACAATTCAAAATTCTGAAATTAACAGCATTCATTTTTGCTAGTGAGCACAATCCAAGCCCACCACCTACCACACAATTTAGCAACAGTCTGGGCACAGCGGGGCTGCCAGCGGCCATCAGGCTCCTCTCGGGCTACCAACCAGGTTAAGACGGTTTGCTTCATACAGGCTACCCCAGGTTCGCGGGCACATCTCACCCCCAAACTTCACTTGTTTCCACGGTTTAACTTATAGGGAAGAATCAGTGGATGAGAGAGAGTGGTTAGCACTTCCTACTCTGCTCAGACATCAATCCCAGCTCAGAGAAGAGACCACAATATTCAAGACAAAGATTACACAGCTTATTAGAGAAGCAGCAGGCTTACAAATACTAATTGTATTTGTCATTGGCTTGTGCTAAATTAAATGTAGTTCAGATTTCTTTGGCTAGAAGGAGGGTTAAAAATTAAACAATGCCCTGAACATTCAGACTTGGTATGTACATATATGTATGTAGGGGTATGTGTGTACCCAAAATAAATGTGTTCTAATTGATGAAAAGTGGAGTTGAGCAATCCACAGGCACACAGGGTGTACCAGAAAATACAGAGTACAACAAACAACTTGAGCACCTACTGTGGGTTAGGCACCCACTGTGACAAGGAGCTGGTCTTACAAAGACAAGTAAGGTTTTATTCTCAAGGAGTACATATAACAGGGTAAGGGAAATCCTTAAATTCCACAAACCCCCCTTTGGAAGGCACATCTACTTCTTATGTTTCTTTTTTATTAAAGATTTTATTTATTTATTTTGTAAGACAGAGAGAGCACAAGCAGGGGAAGCAACAGGCAGAGCAGGAAGAGGGAGAAGCAGACTCCCTGCTGAGCAAGGACCACCCCCCCACCCCTACCCCCAACATGGGACTCGATCCCAGGGTCCTGGGATCATGACCTTAGCTGAAGGCAGGCACTTAACCAACTGAGCCACCCAGGCATCCCTTTTCTTAGGTTTCTTAAGAACGTAACTCTGGGTCCCATTCTGCCATACTCCTGGATACAAGACTTAGAAACTTATTAAATACCATGAACATTTCAAGCTCCATCACACTAGAAAAGGACTTCCAATGCCACAATTTTTAGTTTATTGCTCTAAATTCCGAGGGTGCTCCACAAGTGCCAAGGCCACAGGCACACGAGCTCCCATTAACCCAAAGGCAAGAGTCTGTGTTCTGAGATGCTAAATGTGTCCAGAACAACCAGGTGTCACTAAAACCATAATCATACACTTTCTTCACTTGCATCGCATCTGCCAAATGTTTTCCCTTCCTTCCTCAACATGAAATTTCATGCATGTTAACAGGTTGTAATATCCATGTGTAGCTTCAAAAGTAAAATGCACAGTGCACCTACCACATAGCTTCAGAAGTAGAGCGGAACCAGGGCCTCAAAGCCCGATATGCCTTTACCCCGCTACACCCCTTCCTCCACCCTTTCACCCAACTTTAAGACTCACCCCCAAATTAGCTTCTTTTGCTCTACAGCTGAGAAGTACATGTGTACCATGGAGTGACAACATTCTCTGCTCTCCGAGCCTATTCACCCTATGCAACCAGGAATCAGAAAGGAGACAGCGCGAAAAGCAGGGACCATGTCATCCACATCTGTACCCCACTAGCCCAGTGCTTGTTTGTTGGTGGCTGGTGCACCTATACTAAGAATCACAAAATCAGCAAACAGGGATCCCTGGAGCAGGTAAGAGATGTCCTCTTCCTTACCTCTGCCTCTACCTGCTGCTGAGTTCGGCTGTGGTTCTCCTTGTACTGGTTGGCTCGCAGAACTTGCTGCTCGATGCCTAGCAGAACTGCTTCGCAGCCATCGCACCTACAACAGAGATAACCAGCCGTGAGCCACAGAAAGGCCTGGGAGCTCTCCTCCAGTCTCCAAAACCTCTGTCCCCAACTCCTGATAGGGACTTCCTTTAACACCCTGTCTGCCAAGGAAGGCTCTTGCCCTTCACTCTTCCCAAGACCAGTATTTCTGATGATACAGGGCACCTGGAGACACACACAGTTTCCTAGAACACAGCTTGAATGTCAACTTTTGTATCCCATGAGAAAGGTTTACAGAATGTACCCCACTAAGGGAATTAAAACAGATCTTACAGGTGGCATGGATTCACCACTTTTCTCAATGGAAAAAATGATATTCTAAAAGCAACCTATTTTATTGTTTTTAACATTTTTAAAACTTTATTTATTTGACAGAAAACGAGAGAGAGAACAAGCAGGGGAAGCAACAGAGGAGGGAGAAGGCGGCTCCCCACTGAGCAGGAAGTGTGGGGCTTAATCCCAGGACCCCGGTGATCATTACCAGAGCCAAAGGCAGACACTTAACTGACTGAGCCACACAGGTACCCCTAAAAGCATCCTATTTTAAATACTGGCCCTTTTCTCAGAAGTTTGTTACTTCCGGGATGCCTGGGTGGCTCGATCAGTTGAGCATCTGGCTCTTGATTTTTTTTTTTTAAGATTTTATTTATTTGAGACAGAGAGCACACAAACAGGGAGAAGGGTCAGAGAGAGGGGAAAAAGCAGACTCCCTGCTGAGCAGGGAGCCCAATGCAGGGCTAGATTCCAGGACCCTGAGATCATGACCTGAGCCGAAAGCAGACACCTAACAGACTGTGCAACCCAGGCGCCCCCCCGGTTCTTGATTTAGGCTCAGGTCATGTTCTGAGGTCACAGGATTGAGCCCTGCATGGAGCTCCACGCTCAATGCAGAGTCTGTTGTCCCTCTACCTCTGCTCCCCGCTCTGCTCCTCTCTAAAATAAATGAATAAATAAAATTGTTAAAAAAAAGTTTGTTACTTCCTAATTGTCATTCCCCTCAATACTTCATTTCCCCACTTTTATTTTGAAAATGTTAAAAGCTAAAAAAAGAGTTTAAAGAATAGTACAATGAATACACATTTACCCTCTACCTCAAAGTCTAACTGCAAACATTCTGCCGTATTTGGAGTACTGCTCTCCCTAACAATTTTGTTTCAAATCTACTCCAGTGCCTCCCTCAACACAAGCTCTAAGAATCTGTACTAGAAACATCCTGGGATGGGGTTAGGATGGCACCTTCGGGTAGAAATCCAGTGAAGCGAGGCAACTATGGGCATAAAAACAGCATCAGTCATCTCAAAGATGGAGTAAGGCAGCCGCCACAGTAGGACGGGAGGCCGAGATTTGCATGCTAGGGCACTTCCCTCGAGGGGTGTTTTCTAAGTTTATTTTCTATTTATTCTGACTGAACACTTTTATAATCTTTTGAAAGTTCCTACCTGTGTCAGATGTTGTAAAGGGAAGGTGCTTGGGGCCACACTTGGGACAGAACCTGGGGTAAGGGTTGGACAGCACATGCCCTGCAGTCCTACAGCAGCTGAAGTGAGGGAAACTTGGATGGGTCTGGACAGGGGGGTCAGGGAGTCAAAGATGGGCCACTCATACCTGAAATGTTTCAGTCTATTTTATTTTCTTAAGTTTTTATTTATTTGACAGAGAGAGAAAGCAAGAGAGGGAACACAAGCAGGGGCAGTGGGAGAGGGAGAAGCAGGCTTCCCACTAAGCAGGGAGCCCCAAAGCGGGGCTCGATCCCAGGGCCCTAGGATCATGACCTGAGCCGAAGGCAGATGCTGAACGACTGAGACACGCAGGTACCCCTGCGAATGCCTCTTTATGTAACACTTCCAAGATGTGGGCAGCACCTGTATCCAGTTCCCTAACCATCTGCATACAACTTGCCTGCTCTGCTTCATGATTTCCAACACCATGGGCCTGCCTGGGGACATGCTCTCCTCACCTCCAACTAGGCCCTAACCCTGCCCTCCTTTAAAACTCACCTAAAACCTCTCCTCCAAGTAGGCCCATCTGGCTTTATAAACTCCAAATCATTTTTATAGCTCCATAACAAATCCTTGGAGAATGTCCAAAGCTCTTGCAAACATTAAATTCCATTAAAATAGACAACATGCAAAAAAAAATAAAACAGAGAACATGCAAATGTCCCACTTCTTTTTATATACCAGAATATTATCATCAAATAGTCTGTGTGTGCGTCTGTGTTCCCATTTCAGATAACCCACTCCTTGTCTTCACTATCCCTCATGTTTTACCAATACTAGCCCAAAGTTACTGACACTGAACGTGGGTTCTCATATCCATGGAATCTGAGCAACACTAACTTCCTGAGCTTGGTCAGACTCAGAGGCTGAGTGTGCAAAGCACTGGATTGTGTCAGATGGCTAGGCTTCAGAGGCTCCATCTGCCAAGCCTGCTATTAAACAGCCCCCTGCAGGAATTCCTGTGGCTGCACAGCTCTGGCCCCCAATGCAGCCCCACTCCCTGGTTTAGTGTCCTAAGGCTCCAGCCGCCACGCAGCCCCAGCTGATAATGGGAGACAACAGTTCCTGAAGCAGAGGCACAAAAGGCATGCCATACGTCCCCTTCCCTAATGAGAGGTGACCCCTCCTTTTTTCAGCCTCACCATTCATGCAAGGTCTTGACAATATTATTGATATCCTTCTTTTGGATGTCACGGCCAATGCAGAAATCCACTTCCAGCAGCTGGTTTCGCTGGTCCAGCTTCCCCTGGATGATGTCAGTGTAGACAGCCTCAATGATGAGGTCTTCTAGTTCCCGGAGATTCCGCATCTCCAGGTCCTTCAGCAGCACAGAGTAGGGGATACACTGCAGATAAAGCCATGCGGTATTTATAAAGACCATTGACAAGGGCTAAGGAAAACACAGGTGTACACCTGTCTCAGGGATTTGGGAAATGCAGCCTGGTGGTTAATTATTAGTATCTATGGCAACAAGACTTAGATAAATGTGAGTCCTGGACTTCACCCAGCCTTTAACTTTCATATTGTGAAGCACTCTTAGAAAATGTTGCAGAGGGACACCTGGGTGGCTCAGTTGGTTAAGCATCTGCCTTCAGTTCAGGTCATGATTCCAGTGTCCTGGCATCAAGTCCCACATTGGGCTCCTTGCTCAGTGGGGAGCCTGCTTCTCCTCCTGCCTGCTGCTGCGCCCACTGCTTTGCATGTGCAGTGTCTCTCTGACAAATAAATAAATAAATCTTTAAAAAAAAAAAAAAAGTGTCCCAGAGAAGAATAGGAAATAGTCAGTGTGTGCCACTGTGCCACCTTCTGGAAGCTTGCAGACATGACATAAAATGCCAGATCATCAAACTCTGAATAATTTCAGACACTGGAGAGGAGAACCGGCTGCCTGCTCAAGAGTGCACGAGCAACAGATTTGCAGACTAACCTATCCACCTACTGGTGGCCAGTGGGTACTGCCAGCTCAGGGGTCATCCTAAAGTTTACCTGTTTTCTCTGACTCTTGCAACCAGTGTCAATTCCCCAACAATAGTCCCTTACTGGGCTATATAAACATTCTGCATTTATCCAAGAGAAATGTATATCTAGATATCCAGTTTTCTGGACACATCAATTCTAGTCTGGAAGTTAACACAGCCATCAAATCTCAAAAACAGACAGGAGGAAGAGGTATACAAACAAAAGATTAACAGTTAACATATCTAGAGGGGTTTTCTATGACTAAAGGCCTGAAACCCAGAGATGTGGATGGGCTTATAATGACAGGTTGCATAAATAAGGAAAAAAGTTACTCCTACTCTTTGCTACACTTGGGAAGTTCATGATCAGGCCAAAAAAAAGGAGGTTAGGTCCTCCTTTCCTAAGAAAACAGGCCTCCTACCCGAAATGCCAGCCTGAGAATCAGAAATCTGGCATCAGACCAGGGAAATGGTCTCAGCAACTGAAACTGCAATGCAAAAACAAATCCCCATCTCTCAAGCTCAGTCACAGAGGGGGATGCAAAGGGCAAACTTCTTCCAGTGGCGAAGACCCTCAAACACTTGGGACAGTTATGCCAGGACTGGGCAGAGAACCAAAATCAACTGTAAATTAACCAAATCTGGCTCTTCTTTGTTAATGGCTAGGAGAACCTGACTGCAAGGCCTCTTCTAAATCGAGCTGGGCAGAGAACTCAGATACGATGGAGTGGTTATTTTACAGAAGGTTAGCATCTAGAAATGGCATATGGGCGCCTGGGTGGCTCAGTGGGTTAAGCCTCTGCCTTCGGCTCAAGTCGTGATCCGAGGGTCCTGGGATCAAGCCCCGCATTGGGCTCTCTGCTCAGCGGGGAGCCTGCTTCCCCCTCTCCCTCTGCCTGCCTCTCTGCCTGCTTGTGATCTCTAATAAATAAATAAAATTTTTTTTAAAAAATTAAGATAGCATACAAGGCAAAAGTCCTAATTAAGATAAGTAAGCTTGATAATCCTCAGAAGAAGGCAGCATATTAAAAATCTAGCTCTCAGGAAGTCCAACAGAGCAAGTTTTTCCTCCAGCACCACGTTCACAGTGCACTAAGCAACAGATGAAGGGGCTAACTTGCCTCGAGATGCCCCCATTTGAAAATTACCTATCTTGAAACGGCAGTCTCCCTTTGGTATGGCAAAATGTTCACACCCAGTGAGTCACCACAACATGCCAGAACTGAGACCTGCTGATTCACAAGGTCTCCTGGGCATACTTTTCCTGAAAGAAATGGTGAATACTTATCTACACTATTTTAATTGTTATCTTTATCTCTGTTACCCTTTGCCAAGCCGATTTTACGCATTCATGGTATGACTACTGTGCAACAGCTGGGAGCTCACGCGTCAATGCTAGTACAACACCTGCCTGAGGGTGAGGAGCAAGAGAGGAAGAGGTTCGGCACTGTACCTTCATTCTCGATGCCAAGCTCACGATGGTAAGGTGTTTCAGCTTGTTCTGCTGAGCTGTGCTCAGTTCTGGCAGGCTCTCCTTGTTGGCTGCTCAGTCCCACCCACCACAAAAATCAAGACACAAAATAAAATTAGAATTGCTTTATGGACTAAGCTCACCAACTCCCCACACCAAATCTACTATTGATTCACTGTTAGGACTCTGCACTTATTCATGAAGCAAATGTTCCACGAGCAACTCCTGTCTTCTCCAGGAGACCACGTACTCCTGAAGAGCCAGGCATGAATGCACAAATGCACCCGAATGGAATACTATCTGTGCCCTGTGTGACATTCAACCAAGATCAGCATGTCTTCACTGGCAATCTGTTATATGCTATGCTGGGTTTTAAGTGATTCAGGGAAGTTAAGGATAGGTAAGATGGGCCTTGTCAGACCACCAGACTTGTGAAACTCAAGGGCCTTGGACTTGCCCTCAGTCTTACAATTGGGTATTTCAACAGCTTCAGATGGAAGACAGAACCACTGGAAGAAAGGTACAAACTACTAGGAGAGAACAAGAGGCTGAGGGGGAGGGAAGAAGGAGAGAAAAGGAAAAAAAAAAAGAAAGGGAGAGTACAAGTGAGCGGGATCATCTTGGGAAGGACAGAAAAGAAAAAGAAAGATGGAGTTTGAGATGAGCCTTAAAGAATGGGCAAAACTGTAGTAATACCAGTAGTGATGGGGTGCCTGGACATCTCAGTCGTTAAGCATCTACCTTTGGCTTGGGTCATGGTCCTGGGGTCCTGGGATCAAGCCCCACATCGGGCTCCCTGCTTAGCAGGAAGCCTGTTTCTCCCTCTCCCACTCCCCCTCCTTGTGTTTCCTCTCTCACTGTCTCTCTCTGTCAAATAAATAAATAAAATCTAATTTAAAGGAAAAAAAAAAAAACCAGTAGTGATAGTGAGAGTAACAGCAGCAGCTGAAGGGCACATGTACACACATACCCAGTCAGTCCTCACAGCAACCTCCCAAGAAAGATCCCAAATGCCTTCAATTCCTTATCCATAATCCTGGATTCCAAAAAGGTGAATCCAAGCTGTCTTTTTCTTGGGCATGCTGCTGAAATTCATCTGGTGGCAATTCCTGACCTCAGTGAAGCAGGTTTTTAAACCCACTTGTTGTACAACTTCATTTGTTTAGTTCCAAACTGTGAATGCAACTAAATACTGGATACAGGTGCTGCCCACATCTTGGAAGTGTTACATAAAAAGGCATATGCAGGGGCGCCTGGGTGGCTCCGTCTGCCTGCAGCTCAAGAATGATCCCAGGGTCCTGGGATTGAGTCCTGCATCAGGCTACCTGCTCAGCGGGGCATCTAATACTCCCTGTCTCTCTCACTCCCCTCTTCATGCTCTTTCTCTCTCTTGCTCTCTCAAATAAATAAATAAAATCTTAAAAAAAAAAAAAAAAAAACAGGGATGCCTAGGTGGCTCAGTTGGTTAAGCAGCTGCCTTCAGCTCAGGTCATAATCCCGGCATCCTGGGATTGAATCCCGCATCAGGCTCCTTGCTTCTCCCTCTGCCTCTGCCTGCCACTCCATCTGCCTGTGCTCGCTCTCACTCCTCTCTCTCTGACAAATAAATAAAATCTTTAAAAACAAAACAAAACAAAACAGAATTTTAAGAAATAAAATCTTAAAAAAAAAATAAAAGCATATACATCATATTACCTCTTTAAAATCCCCAAAAGTCTAAATTCTGAAGCATCTAGCCCAAGGAGCGCAGGTAAATGATTGTGGACCTCTATTATTACTCCCATCTGACAGATAAGGAAACTGGGGTAGAGATCATTTAATTTGCCAAAGGACCCATAAGTAGAGGAAGTGGAGCTACAATATAATTCAAGCAATCTGGTTCCAGAGTCTGGGCAATTTTGTCCCTTTAGTGAGGATGGAAAGAGAAGACACACTCATTGGAACAAAGCAAAGGTCAGGATAAACTAACACGTGGCAAACTGTCCAGATGATATAGCACAGGGTAAGTACAAGTGACCAGGAGGAAAGAAAGGTAAAAAAAGAAGTCTGGGATATAGTAGGGAAGGCCCTGAGTCATACCATTAAAGTAAACTAAGAGGCCTTTGTCATATCAACAAAAACTAGGGAAGCCAAACAAAAAATGGCTTGGGTGGAAGTTAAGTTACTGTTTAGAAGTGCATTCACCTTATTCCTGATACTTAAGATCCTAATACAAAATGACTTATACGACCAAGGTCCCGGCTGGCTCAGTCAGTGTGACATTTGATCTTGGGGTCATAAGTTTGAGCCCCATTTTGGGTGTGGAGATTACTTAAAAATAAAATCTCTAAAAAAAAAAAAAAAAAACTAAAAAAAAAAGGGGAGAAAGAAAAGGAAAAAAAGATTCAAATGACCTACAAAAGAGAATGGGCCAAATACGGAGTTTTAGATTATAAAATGTTAAAAATGACTAGAAAGACTCTCTCTCTCTCTGCCTGCCTGTGTACTTGTCATCTCTCTCTGTCAAATAAATAAATAAAATCTTAAAAAAAAAATGTAAAATATGAAAAAATGCCTATGAAGTAAATGAAAAAAACACAGTATCGTATACATACTAAATAACACCTACATAACAGAAAACACAAGGGGCAAAAGTCCAGCACCATAATGCTAACAGTAGTTTAATGGTGATCAACTACAAGTGACTTTGTGTCCTATTTTCCAAATCTTCTTCAATATAGTGACATTATTCTGATAATATTTAAAATACTTGAGTACTTTACAGGTGGGTATTCTGACACTTCACAACATTTCAAGTGTTCTACAAACACCAGTCCTTAAGAATCTCATCTGGAAAATAAGGACTATATTTACACATAAGCATAAACATAGTCCCTCTTTTACCCACAGAGAAAAATAAAGGGTGAGAAGATAAAGACCTCACGCAAGGTTACCTACAATGCAGAGTAAAGTGGGAAACAGCCAGGTAAGAAAGTTCCCACCCCATGCTTATATCCCAGACCCTAGTGATCCTCATGGAGGCAGTATGTCCAAACAGAGTGACATAATTAAGAAAAGTCTTTGGAAGATCTTAACCAACTCACCTATGTAATCTGGGTATGTTCCATAGGCGAAGAGGTTCAGCAACTGCAAATATGCAGCATTAGCTCCTTCCGCAAGCTGAGGAGGGAAAAAAACCAACAACAGTTCATAGACCAAGCTGTCTACCAGTCACTGCAGTGTTCAAGCAAAGGGTGACAGTCATGTGCCACGGCTGACTGTTTTACTAGATGGTCCCTGAGGTCCCGTCCAACTCTGTTCTTTGGAAAAAATAAGTAAGATTTATTTAATTTTAAATTTAACTTTTCTCCCTCAGGAACACATATTTTACACTCCACATAGCATGCCTAAGCAACTGCTTTTGACACACACACATAGACACACACAGCAATGAGTACTGGGAGCAGTTCAGGTTTTCTTAGAATTTCCATGCCATTAAGATAAAGACTGGAGAGGCACCTGGGTAGCTCAATCAGTTAAGCATCTGACTCTTTTTTTTTTTTTTTAATTTATTTGACAGACAGAGATCACAAGTAGGCAGAGAGGCAGGCAAAGAGAGAGGGGAAGCAGGCTCCCTGCTTAGCAGAGAACCCGATGTGGGACTCAATCCCAGGACCCCGGGATCATGACCTGAGCTGAAGGCAGAGGCTTAACCCACTGAGCCACCCAGGCACCCAAGCATCTGACTCTTGATTTCCACTCAGGTCATGATCTCGGGGTCTTGGGATCAAGCCCCACATTGGACTCCACGCTTAGCGAACGGTCTGCTTGAGTATTCTCTCTCCCTCTGCCCCTTAACCCCCCTAAAATAAATAAGTCAATCGTAAAACAAAACAAAAAAACGAAGACTGGAGCAGCCCTGTCTACACAACCGGGTTGACAGGTACAAGTAACAAGCCACTATCAGTCCACACTGAATGAAGTGTAGGGTAGGTTCCAAATCATTTCAGAACTATGTGAATAGTAATTCTGAATAGTAGTGAGTGCTGGGAAAGATTAGCACAGCATAAAGTGTGACAGAACAGTCCATGTGGGCCTGGAAACCACAGTATCAAGCAGTCCCAAATAAAAATGTTCATTAAAATTACTTAGACCTTAAAAAAAAAAATTACTTATTCCTCCCTAATGTGAATGACGAAGAGCCATCTGCAGAAGTAAAACAGACTTATTCTGCCTGGTACTCTTCTGCCTGGAGCTGCTCTGCTCTGTTGGCAGTACTTAACTGGGTGTTTCTTTTACTCACAAATATGTTCCCACTGCTCTTTTAATTTATCAAACTCCGTAAAGCAGTACTACCAAGGAAGTACTCTGGACACCAATAATACTACTACTTAATTTAAACCATCTTTTTAAAAAAGTTTCCAAGGGGCACCTGGGTGGCTCAGTCAGTTAAGCATCTGAATCCTGATTTCAGCTAAGTTCATGATCTTGGGTCATGAGATCAAGCCCCACATAAGGCTCCACGCTGGGCAAAGAGCCTGCTTATGATTCTTTCCCTCTCTCTCCACCCCACTCCACCCCGGCTCTCTAAAATAAATAAATAAATAAATTTTAAAAAGATTTTATTTATTTATTTGACAGAGAGATCAATCACAAGTAGGCAGAGAGGCAAGGCAGAGGGGGGGGGGGAACAGGCTCCCCACTGAGCAGAAAGCCCGAAGTGGGGCTCAATCCCAGAACCCTGAGATTATGACCTGAGCCAAAGGCAGAGTCTTAACCACTGAGCCACCCAGATGCCCCTAAATAAATAAATCTTAAAAAAAAAAAAAAAAAGTTCCCAAGAACTACAATCATTTTAGACCACTGAAAAGCAACTAGGGTTTCCAGCTCACACACGGAAAAAACAGATATGGCAAGAGAGTGGTGATTTGCTCAACACCCCTATGAGAACTCTGGCTTCCTACTAACCTTCTCAGGTTATAAGAACCTCTTGAGGTCTTGAAACAGATAAGGAAGAGACCATCAAATCTAGCCCCTACTTTTCAGACAGATGATTACAAAACTAATCCTAAAAGACTATTTTCTTTACAGCAGGTACTCCACAACTTCTCCCACTGGCCTAAATAAATGTCTTTCTATTTTAATTTTCATCCATCTCCTCTCAGCCCATCTTTCACAGTTACGGAACAACTACTTGGCATATTCAGATTTTTTATGAATCTGAAGGAACATATTACCCCTTTGTCATCTCTTCTGTTGAAAAAATAATGAGCCATCAAGCCATAAAAAGACATGGAGAAAATTTAAATGCATATCACTAAGTAAAAGAAGCCAATCTGAAATGGCTATATACTGTACAATTCCAACTATATGACATTCTGGAAAAGTCAAAACTAGGAAGAAGGTAGATCAATGGTTGCCAGGGAAGGAGGGATGAATAGGTGGAACACAAAGGATTCATAGGGCAGTAACGCTACTCTGTATGATACTTTAATGGTGGACACATGTCATTGTACATTTAGCCACACCCACAGAATGTACAACACCATGAGTGACCCCTAATGTAAATTATGGTCTTTGGGTGATAACAATGTGTCAGTGTAGGTCCCACACTGGAGGGGGGATATGGGTAATGGGGGAGGCTATCCATGTATGAGGGCAGGGATATACTGGAAATCTCTGTACTTCCCTCTCAATTTGCTGTGAATCTAAAACTGCTCTAAAGGGGTACCTGGGTGGCTCAGTGGGTTAAGCCTCTGTCTTTAGCTCTGGTGATGACCTCAGGGTCTTGGGATCGAGCCCCGAATAGGGCTCTCTGCTCAGCTGGGAGCCTGTTTCCCACCCACCCCCAACCTGCCTCTCTGCGTACTTGTGATCTCTCTCTCTCTGTCAAATAAATAATAACCTTTAAAAAAATGAAAAATAGGGGCACCTGGATGGCTCAGTGGGTTAAAGCCTCTGCCTTCGGCTCAGGTCATCATCCCAGGGTCCTGGGATCAAGCCCCGCATCAGGCTCTCTGCTCAGTGGAGAGCCTGCTTCCTCCTCTCTCTCTCTGCCTACTTGTTATCTCTGTCTGTCAAATAAATAAATAAAATATTTTTAAAATAATAATAATAAAAATTAAAATTGAAATTAAAAAATGAAAAACAAAAAAATAAAACTGCTCTAAAAAGAAAGTCTGTTTAAAAATAATAAAGCTAGGGCACCTGGGTGGCTCAGTAGGTTAAAGCCTCTGCCTTCGGCTCAGGTCATCATCCCAGGGTCCTGGGATCGAGGCCTGCATCGGGCTCTCTGCTCAGCAGGGAGCCTGCTTCCCTTCCTCTCTCTCTGCCTGCCTCTGTCAAATAAATAAAAAATCTTAAAAATAATAATAATAATAATAAAACTAGTTTTTAAAAAATTTCCTCAGGATTTCTTTTACATCTCTGGTAAATTAAATTTTTACTAAAAGCCTACTATGTATCAGACTACATATTAAGCACTAAGAAAACAATGGGGAGCACAACAGACCTTACCCTTACAGAGCTTACAGTCTAATAAGCAAGGCTGACATTAAATAAAAATTCACGGAGTATCTGGGTGGCTCGGTCAATTAAGCATCCAGGTCTTGACTTTGGCTCAAGCCATGAGCTCAGGGTTGTGAGACTGAGGGTGTGAGTTAAGTGTGAGTTAAGCACACTTAACATTCTCTCTCTCCACAGCCCCCTCTTAAAAAATTTTTTAAAAATCACAATTAGAACATAAAAGTGGCTCTTTCTGTCTCTGTTTTTTACAGGAAGCCAAAATGACTCCAGGTAAGCAATGGAGGGTGATGGGGAACTGCTCTAGTTTCCTAATCAAGAGGAAGAAGATGTACAGCAGTGAGTCCCAAAACCCGAAGGTCCACACCTCTGCCACCAGGTGCTGATTCACAAGGTTGTGGACATGGAGCCAACAAATGATGGCAAAGGTGTCCTCAAGGTCACAAAGTGAAGAACCAGCCAGCAAAAGTCAGTCACTTCCTCGATGTGGGCCACCATCGACACCAATGCTCAGGCCACCCTCAGCAGCATGGTGCACACAATCCGTGAGAATGAGCACCGCACTCATCTGCATGTAGCAGCCACCCCCAGAGCTAGCACCACCCCAGGCAGCGAGAGAGAAGCTGTGACAGGAGAGCGGAAGCTGACCCATCCTCCAAATTCGGAGCACAATCCCCAAAGCAGTAAAGACGCCACCAGACTTTTCAATCAATATAGAAGTATGAATCAATAAATGTAAAAGCATCCAAAGTGAGAAGCAGATGTTGAAAAGTACAAGATGCTTTACATCTCTTCGTTCGACCTAATCGTTCTTCACCAACCTTCTCATTTTTTTATATATTTTTTTAATTTTTTTATAAACATATAATGTGTTATTAGCCCCAGAGGTACAGGTCTGTGAATCGCCACAACCTTCTCATTTTTAAGGCACAACAACCACAACTAGACACCGCCAGTTTCAATAACAACAATCAAAAATAGAAGCAAACAAAGCAAAAAGGACTACTTTCCAGCTTTTCATGTTTTCACGTATTACACAAATGCCTGAAACTACCTCTGTTAAGTATCAGCTATGCTTATGCTCCACTTTTCTTATTTATCAGGTTCAAGGGGATTTTCCCCCTATCTTTCAAATTATTAGTAACCCAATCTAATTTTACCACAAGTTGAAATGAAAATATTGACCAGGAACCCAAAACATCATCCTTGCTCTCTTTCCCTCTTCGCGGCCAATACCCATCCCTCCCTGAACAGCGCCCCTCACAGGTCCACAATGCTTCAGCACCGAAATTCCCTGGAATCCTGGAGAATCACAGGAAGGTTTAGAACAAAGACAGGGAAACTGTTCGGAAACTGCTCTTACCTCCTGAACATTGGCCAGCTCCAGCAGTTCTCCAAAGACATATACTCCAGGAGCCTCCAACACTTGGCTTATGAGAGCAGTGAGGGCTGAGCCACTGGTACCTTTGGCTAGTAAAATAAACTGTTCCAGGAGATTACTTGAGGGTTTCTGTTCACCTGCCATTCTCTGGCCTTGAGATCTGTCCAAAAGAAAAGTGTTTCAGCCATTCTTCCTCTCCTTTGCAAAGTCTATGCTTACTTAATGCCAGATCAGACATCAGAATACTTTAACTTTATAGTATCCAAAAAAGAAAAACAGTCCAGATGCTATAACCACTTTGTGAGATGGACAGGGTTCCACCTAGAGTTAAAGGAATTGTGTCCTTGCTCAGATGTTGAAACACTTAAGAAAAGCCACTTCATCCCCATGTGGCAGTCTTCCAATACCAGCACCTTTTAAGCCCTTAAACCTCACTAGACCCAAAGAAACACATAGGAGTTTCTCAGTAGCTCTTCTATATTTACCTCACTTATAGATTGTAGTTAAGAAACAGAGAATTTTGCCCATACACAGAGAAAGCAGATATAAGCAATTGCAATCAGTTACAACTTACAGTATGTTATTTGAATCCCACCTACAGCCTATACAAATAAGGAAAACCGCAAAAAGACATTAAAGATGTTTTGTTTAATCAAAGAAGTCATTTAAGCCTAAATGACTTAGGGAGAAAATCCTAATGAAAGATAGGCAACATATTCAAATTAAGAAAATACATGCTGTCTAAGTCCTTGAGGAAACTCCCCTTATTTGACCTCCTATAGCTATGTGATTTTACCAAACACTACTTCAGAATTTGTACAAAATCTCAAGAAAATAATAAAATGATTTGAGAAAACAATGCCATCCTGAAGACATGAGGGGCCGAGGGTCCCTCAATTCTATAATCCACTTACATGCTGAGTGTATGGGAATACACACTGCAGACCTACTCTGCAGGAGTCTTGTGTAAGAAAAGACTATTCCACCAACAACACATTTGGGGGCACTGTGACAAAAAGAAGAGGAGGCAGAGTAAAGTGAAGAAGAGAATAATTCGAACGATAGTTTGGTGCAACAGAAACCAAGTTTTCCTGTGGAGGCAGGCATACAGAGCAGCAGTCCTTCCACAGTATGAACGAAACAAGCATGTCGCCTCACATACGTTACATAAGAAAGTCTTGTCCGAAACAGAAAAAGCGAAGCGCTAGGGAAGAAAAGTTGCTGAGGAAGGAAGGGGTAAGAGGAGAGAGACAGGATAAGGCAGGAGAGAGGGGATGGAACGAAAACCTCCCCTCCAAGCTGACACCTGTGGAGATGAATGGAAGAACCTGGGGTGAAGAGGGAGAAATGGACAGAAATTCTGGTCCCTTTAAAGGAAAAAAAATAAAAAGAGAGAGAGAGGGGGAAAAAAAAGAAATCTCGGCCTAAGGCGCAAAGCCTGTAGGGGCAAAGAGTAAGGAAGCGTTGAGAGTCCCTTTTTTCTGAAGTGAGAGGGCCACTGGCTGCGGCTTGGGACACAGGGGAGCTGAATTCGCGTCTTGCGGGGGCGCTATTCTGATGCACAGCAGAGGGGCAAAGAGGCAGCCTCTGGGGGTGGGAAAGCGAGAAAAACCTCAGTTGAGGAACTGAGGGTTGCAGGCTGGGGTGGACTTTAAGGCCAGCGGCATTCTCCAGGCAGGGCCGCGGGTGTGGAGTGAGGAGCCGCGGGGCGCGCTCCCCGGGGCGGGGCCGGCTCGGTGTGGCCGCGGGCATTCCTGGAAACTGGCGCTAAGCCAGACTGCTGAGACAAGCCTGGCGCGCCGGGCCCCGCCCTCTCGCCGACCCCTACCTGCCCTCGTCGCCTCTCCGTCCTCTCGGTCGCTGGCTCGGCCTCCCGGCGCCTGTCCGCAGGTTGTCAAGCGTCCATGATCGGCCCGGCGTCCGACGCTTTTCTGCCTCCGCCGACCCGTTGGCCTTGCGGCTCCCCCGGAAGCCTCCCTCCGCTGCACTCGAGTTCCGCCCACACTAAGTTCCCCCCGCGGCGTTGGCAGCCTCAGACCTCCAGGGCTGCCTGGGCCTGGGAGAGACAATCCGAGGTGGGTCGGTCCGAGGTGTGTCGTAGCCCAGGAACCAGGTGGAGAGGAGCCTGAAGAGAGGAATGGAGTCTAGGCAGTGCGCGCGCCAAACCATCGCCATCACCCTCACCATCCTGGACCCGAAATACACTGCTTTGGTCGAGCTTTACCTCTTAGGAGCTCCCTATGGCAGCTGCGGCTATCCTGGGATACAAAGACATATTAAGTGTAATAACAACTCCCGTTTATTGAGCGTTTTCCCATGTGCCAGGTGTGTCACTGTCTCGCTGAATTACCATAACTCTAAGCTTAAAAATCTAAAAGCTGGTTAAGTGGCAAGGTCGGCTTTGGACCCCGGGCTATAGGAAGCCAAAGACCATATTCGTGACCTCTGTTCAGAAAACATCTTAAAATAAGAAAGAGATGGGTTGAGCCAACAATGGTTCTGTGAGCAAAATGACATCCGTGGCTCTCCTGGAAGAAGGCGAAGGAATGCTACACAACTTAACAATTAAGCTGGTTCCTTTAAAGTACACACCAGGGACTTTTGGGTCTTAAAGACAAGGAAAAGGGTTCTATTTGCTTTTAGTGAATCGGAGTGCAGATATCAGACAAATGCAAAGGAGCCTAGAACCAACCCACTGGTTTATTAAAAAACTGTCTTGTTCTAATTTCTATGTTGTAGAAGATTATATAAAGAGAAGAGAAGGTTCTTGCCCTCAAAAAGCTTCAGTGTGGGGGCGCCTGGCTGGCTCAGTTGATAGAACATAAGACTTTCAATCTCCAGTCGTGAGCTCAAGTCCCATATTGGGTATGGAGCATACTTTTAAAAAGGGGAAAAAACAAGCTTTCATGTGTTAAGTGCTATGAGGGAGATATGAAAACACTTTGGAAGCACAGAAGAGAGTATGTATGTTGGGGAAGAGAAAACTGGCATCTTCTAGGCAAAAAGGGGAAGAAAGGACAGCAGACCATAGCATAGAGGCTTACTCCATGTAGCATATACTAATGCAGAAAGGAAACCCAGAGTGTCTGGAACCCAAGGTTCAGGGATGAGAAGCGAGGGCTGCAGACCTGGAGTCAGGTCATCAAGGGTCTTGTAAACCACATGCAAGGCACTACACCCAGTAAAAACCTGAGTACAGTGAAGTTTCTGCCTGGGAGAGCACATGGCCCCTGAGAGAGACAGACCTGTCTGGCTATGACAGACAGTTGCCAGTACAACATACACAGTATGACAGCACAGTACCCCAGTGCTACAGATAATGGCTCCCCTGCCTGTGCTCTGGGCAGAGGTGATTTAAGGCACAGTTCTGGAGGAGATGAGGCTTGAGTTGAGCATGGAAGATGAGCAAGCAAATCACAAAAAGTGTAAGCATGTAAAGGAGTTTTTATTTTATCTTAAGGGCACTGGGGAGCTACTCGGGGCTTTCAACCTGTAGAGAAGCATAAATAATTGGCACTTTAAAATGATCACACTGGCTGCTATTGGACTGGATATTGAAAGGAGGCAGGGAAACTCTCGGTGATTGCTATAGTATAGATAAGAGGTGTGAGATCCTGAACCAAGGCAGTGGCAGTTGCACATGAAAAAGAAGGGACATTGTTGGAGACATTTAGACTATAGATCTATCCCAACTAGGTGACCAGTTGAAGGCAGGAATAGGGAAAGAGGATATCACCCAGGATTATGGCTACGTAGGCCGGAGCTGTCTTGGAGCCGGTGTTAAGTGAATGGGACTGCAGAGGAGAAAAAGCAAATCTGTTGGTGGAGGGAAGACAACTAAGTTCTGTTTGAGTTCATAAATATTCTGGTAATGCCTCCACTTCCTTCAGAAAAATGTCCAGACTGTGAAAACCCTTCTCAGTATGCTTCCCTCCTATCTTTCCAGCTTCGTCTTGCCCCACCCTCTTAGTCCGAACTGCAGGCCTTCCCATGCCCAACACAAATTGCACCTTCCCTCTCTGACACAGAGGCCTATGTTCAACCTTGCTCCCTCTTCTTTCTTTTGCAATGCTCTTCCCTCCTATTTTCCTGTTAAAAATCCTACCAAGCCTGTAGGCAAAGATTTCTTAAATTTAATGCAAAAAAGCACTAATCATAAAAGAAAACACTGAACTATTGTACTACATTAAAATTAAGAATTTCTGTTTATTGAAAGACATCAGTGCGAGACTAAAAAGGCAAGCCACAGACTTGGAAAAGATATCTGTGAAGGCTGTATCAAAGAATTCCAAATCCAAACTTTATAAAGAACTACAAATCAGTAAGAATAAGATGACAAAAAACCCAACTTGAAAAGTGGGCAAAAGACTTGAACAAGCACTTCACAAAAGAGGACACTGAAAGAGTCAAAAAACATATGGAAAGGTGCTCAACACCAGAGACAATGTAAGAAAAAACTATTAATAAGATACCACATTTAGGGGCACCGGGGTGGCTCAGTGGGTTGTCTCTGCCTTCGGGTCAGGTCATGATCTAAGGGTACTGGTATTTGAGCCCCACATCAGGGCTCTCTGCTCAGCGGGGTGCCTGCTTCCCCCTCTCTCTGCCTGCTGTTCTGCTTACTTGTGATCTATCCCTGTCAAATAAATAAATAAAATCTTTAAAAAAAAATACCACATTTAGCCAAAATACCTCAGTTATAAAGACTTGTAAGACCCTGTTTTGACAAGACTAAGACTTATCTAGAATTTTCTTATATTGCTGGTGAAGGCTAACATTGGCAATATCTACTACGATTGCTGATCATATGCAAACTGTACAAGCCAGCTACTCCTCTCGTAGAAATGAATGCAGAGTCTGAAAAAAGAAACCTGTAAGTATACGCACTGCAGCTTTGTTAACAAAAGCCCAAAACTGATAACTGATAACCTAAATACCCATCAACAAACTAGACAAATATTGCTAGATACCTATGACATAATACTAGTGAGCAATTTAAAAAAAAGTTACTGTTCCATACAACATGGACGAATCTCACAAAAACAACTGATGAACAAAAAAAGCCAGACTCCCAGTATACTTACTGTATGATTACATTTAAATGAAATTCACGACAAAACTGATTTATGGTAATAGTCAGAAGAGTGGTTACCAAGATGAGAAGATGCAGTGCAGATTGGGAAGGGGCACAGGGGTGCTGAAGTGTTCTACATCTTAATTTAGGGGGTGGTGAACACAGGTGTATACGTATAGAAAAACAGTGCCCTTCCTGCATATGTCATACCTCATTAACAAAAAAAAATTTAAGATAAAATTTTATCTTAAAAATTTAAGATAAATTTTTTTAACAGAAAAAAAAAATCCACCTATCCTTCAAATTCAGATGCCCCCCTCCTCCATCAGTTTTGTCAGCTGGAATTAATCTTTCCATCAGAACCTCTGTGGCATTCTGATGACCTTTCCCTTATGACATTTATTGCAGCTCCTGTTGAATCTCAGCAGACTTTCCTTTTTTCCCTAACTAGATGGTTATCTACCTGATGACAGTGACAATGCCTTTCACCCTTTACCGGAAACCTGAAAAGGTTCTTTGTTGAATTACAATGGAAGGAAAAATTGGGTGGTTGCCTAGATGGGTGAAAGGGGGTGGGAAGAGGAAGGAAAGCCTGGTAAAAGAGATAGGAAATATACAAGGAAACCCTCGCCTACACGATTTTACCTAGTTCTAAAATCACATTAAATGTCACCTTGAGCAACAAACAAAGAACAGATCAAACCATTAAGTTCTTCCTAGACTGAAAATAAACAAACATCACACTCCTTCCCTTGCAGGAAATCCACCAAATGAATGCTTGCCTAACCTCTGGGTGTTTCAACCTGGATGGGGAAACTTCACCAAGGAGAATAATCACATAGCCATGTTGCTAAAAATATCGCCACCGTAATGTGGTGTAAACAGCGCAGACTGAGGGTCAGGAGACTTAGAGCCGAATTCTAACTCTGCCCCAACTTGCTGTAACCGGTGGACAATCTCTTCACCTCTCTGGGCCTCAGTTTCCTCGTATGTAAAACAAGAGGAGTTGGATTGGCAAATTCTCTTAATAACCCTTCCGGTATGAATATTCTAAGTATACAATCGCTCTCTCTCCCAGTCCAACACAGGAGCACACCAGAAATCCCTGCAAAACAAGTCGAAGGCGCCCCAGACCAACAAACAAGCACGATCTGAAGGAGTCATTTTGTCATATTATCTTCCACGGTTTAATCAGTGTTTTTGTTTGTTGTTTGCAGCCTTACCATGATTTGCAGGAGATTTCTGAGTTCCATGTAAACAGATGTTACCTCTCTGTGGGCTGTCATCCTCTTCTGAGAGTTAAGGGGGTCTTCCCGCCCAGTTTCAAGTCTCCGAATTCAGAAACCCCCGAAGCTGAGGGAGGGTTTACGAATTTGCGCACACTGCGCGGCACACTGGAGTCTAAGTTACAGAGGAACAGGGTGCAGGGAATGCTGGGATTTGTAGTCCCTGGGTCTCTTTGTTGCGTGCTGGGATCTGTGGTTCCCCCACCACCACAGCGCACTCCCCCTGGAATGCTGGGAAACGTAGTCCCTCTCACATCGCACAGTGCAACGCGCAGTCACCTCAGAGCCTTAGTGTGCCCTGCGCTGGGAGCGGGCCCCTCGAGCCTCTGCAGATTTGAAGCCAACCCTCCGCTGGGGCAAACTCTAAGCAACAAGACCTAAAGAAAAATTTGTCCTACGGGACTTCCCGGGGAGGGCCCTTCCCACTGACGCTCGTCGTCCCCCTGCGAAGCCGCTGAGTGTCTCTATTGGCTGCTTAGGGTGCCAATCGGCGAGGTGAGCTTTCCATTGGCTTTGGGGCGGGCGCTCCCAGGCTAGGGGGAACGAGAAGGGATCAGGAGCGGGAGCTAAGGGGAGGGAGAGGCCGGTCCGGGTCTGGCCGCTGCCTCTGCTCGCCCGAGGTCTCCAGGCCGGGCTAAGGCTCAGTCCTCCGTTCGTGGGCACCGTCTGCGAGGCTCCGCCGGGCCAGCGTGAGAGAGCCGCGGGCGGCGGCCGCCGCAACATGTCAGCCAAGGACGAGCGGGCCAGGGAGATCCTGAGGGGCTTCAAACTGTATCCGCCCGGGAGCGGGGCGGGGCCGGGAGGACTTGGGAGGTGGCCTCTAGCTGAGGAGACGGGCCGGGGGCGGGGGCCGCGCGAGGTGGGCACCGGACGGGAGCGCGGCTGGAGGGACAGAGGGAACGGCGTCCGGGGCCCCCTGTGGGACCGGGCACTGGAGGCGAGGCAGGGGGCGTCCTGAGGGAGGAAGGGGACGTTGTCTGGAGCCCCGGGGACTGGAGGCGGAGGACCCCGGACGCAACTGGGTTGGGAGAAGCGCCTGGCGTCGGAAACGGGATTCGGGGAGGCCGGCTAGGGTCCGAGCCTCGGGCCGCACCCAGAGGCCGGGAAGGGGCTGCGGCCCGTAGGGAAGGACTGAGGGGGCGCGGTGAGCTGGACTCGGAGCCCCGCAGCCCGTTTGGCGGGAAGCCCCCGGGGGAGCAGGAAAAAGTGACTCGGAGCGAGTGACCTTGTGTGGGACAAATGCAAATACTTGCGCTAAACTCTCCCGGGTTCCCCTGTCCCACTCGACCCCCGCCTTGTTTCCACAACTTCTCTGCCTCACTTGTGGCTCCTTCCAGGGCTGGAGCCGAGGAAGGTGGGCAAAGAGAAGCCCGGGATCGACCTTATCTTACCTCTGTCTTGGCCTTTTGAGGCATTGGATGGTGGCTGCTTCTTTCTCGGCTTTTCGCTTTTCTGTCCAGCGAAGTGAGGACCCTAAACTCTTGCGTGAGGTGCCTTGAAGTGTTGTGGTGTTGCACTGGGACTCCTGGCAAAGGTATCTGCTCCTTCGCGTTTGTGTGGTTAACGCGTAGACAAGGTGGAGCTGTCCAGCAATTACTTGATTACGTTGGGGAGACCGTAGGATTTAGCAGGATAGAGAAATCATTGCCTTGGGCCTGTTGTGCCGCTTGTGCAACCTTCGCTCCTTAAAGTAATGAGGAAACCTCGTGTTGTAATGGAGGGTCGATCTGTAACCATAGAATGCGTATGAAAAAAAAATGCAATCCTGGACATTCCAATTTCAGATTTTCCTGCTGACCTTTTTCTCTTTTTACATGGTGTGCGTACAATATGGGACATTCTCAAATTCTTCTCTCGGTGAAATTGTAGTCCTCACTTTAGATCTGTTCCCCTAAAAGGAGATTGAGTGAGGCACTTTTCTCTGAGCTGCCTGTGTTTTCACAATGCCCATTTCACCCTGCAAATTTTAATTGCTTTGTCACCGTCAGAGACCAATTCGGTAGTAAATTTTAGAACACAAAATGCAAAAAAGTTACAGGATGCTTTGGATTTGCAAATAAGAAGTTTCAAATGGAAGCCGACCTGCTATGCTTCTTCCGGAAAAAAAAACTGATTGGCGTTATCACCTGGGCCTAATGCCATTCCTGATAAACTTTTTCAGTACTTTAACGTAGTGAATTTTAGTAACAGCCTCTTTTATAGCTCCATGTACCTTTTGGTGTTTCTCTTCATAATAGCACCTATAAGTAAATAGGGATGGCTGATGTGTTAGAAAAGCTATGACACAAATTTTATTTTTCACTTAAGTAATTTATATTGTTACTTAACGTGTGTGCTGTAGACAGTAAAACCGGAGACTGGAGAATTGAGCGATTTCAGAAGCACCATTTTTGTGCGATTGGAGAAAACACATTGCTGAGAACAATAAAAATAAAAATCCATGGCTTTCAGACAAAGCAGAAGGGGAAAATTTAACTTCTTACCTCAGTCTGGGCTCAGTCTGGTGAAACTGTTGAAAAAGAGGCCAAGGGACAAATGTGGAAAAGAGTAGAAAGCAGAACCTTCATCAGCCCCATAAAGGGCAGGTGAATTAACCAGTTCAATGATGACTTTAGTGTGTTAAGAAACAGGCTTTCAGAGAAGGTTTGACCTGAGCTGATTAAATCTTAACAGAAGAAGCCACATAAAAAAGTTAACATGGTAGCAAGAAGATACTCATCCTCTGGTAGCCTTTATTGACATCTGAGGATTGAGAGAGAAAGGGAAAGGAGTTCTAGAATTTGCCCATTACCTTCAGGACAAAAACAATGTTTTCGTAAAACAAACTACCCATTGTCCCTCTTTATTATTGGGTAAATTGTTTTTCTGAACTTCCACTGCATCTGTTTCTGTTAAGTATTTTCTACCAAAAAAAAAAAGCTCCATTATATTCTCCTACCAACAATGACAGTGCTCATTTCCACATTGACTATGTCTGTCTTTTATATTTTTGACAATTTAGACAAGTAATACCTTGTTTTAGTTTGTATTTCCCTGGATACCTAGATTCCTGAATAGGTAATGGAGCATAGTGGTTAAATACAGCAATTCTGGACTGTAGAGCTGTACTGTCTGTGTTGGAATCCCAGCCTTGTACTCTTGGTTGTGTGTCTGTGAGCAGCTTCTTTAACCTATGCCTCCATTTCCTCATCTGTTGCGAAGATCGAATGAGTTGATAGCTGAAGCATTTAGAAAAGCACCTGATGCCTAGTAAACATTATATAGTAGCTCTTTTTTTTTTTTCTTTAAGATTTTACTTATTTGTCAGAGAGAGGGAGAGTGCTTGAGCAGGGGGAGAGGCAGGCAGAGGGAGAAGCAGGCTCCCTGCTGAGCAAAGAGCCTGATGTGACAGATGTGGCACTCGATCCCAGGACCCTGGGATCATGACCTGAGCCAAGGACAGACCCTTAACTGACTGAGTCCACTCAGGCATTCCTATAGTAGTTCTTCTTATTATTAGAGAAGTTGCAAAATATTCTGTTTGGCAGTTTCTTTTCCATGAATTGCCTATTGATTTTGGTTTTGCCCATTTTATTATTGAATTTCTTATTACTGGTTTGTAGGTGTTCTTTATTTTAATATTATTTGCCTGTTCTGTATGTTGCAAATATTTTTCATCAATGTATTGCTCATCTCCTTTTTTATTGAACAAATTTTATTTATTTATTTATTTATTTATTTATTTATTTTCAAAGAGTTTATTTGAGAGAGCATGGTGTGGGGGGAGGCCAGAGGGAGAAGGAGAAGTGGACTCTCCACTGAGCAGGCAGCCCAACTGGGGGCTTGCTCCCAGGACCCTGAAGGCGGCAGATGCTTGTCTGACTGAGCCACCCGTGTGCTCCTGTTGAACAAGTTTTAAATTATCATTTTAAATTCATCAATATTTTACATGTGATATCTGCATTTTGTGTCTTTTTTTTTTTAATTTATTTGAGAGAGAGAGAGAGACAGAAATAGTGACAGAGAGCCCAAGCTGGAGGGGAGAGGGAGAAGCAGGCTCCTCACTGAGTAGGGAGCCTGATGCGGGACTCAATCCCCGGACCCTGGGATCAGGACCTGAGCCAAAGGCAGACGCTTAACTAACTGAGCCATCCAGGCACCCCTGCATTTTGTGTCTTAAAGATTTATTTACTGGAGTGAGAGAGAGAGAGCGCGCGCATGTGGGCCATGCATCACACCCCCTCGCACAGGCACAATCAAGAAAAGTGGGGGAGGAAGAAGGAGAGAATCTCAAGCAGACTCCCCCTGATGTGGAGCCATCTCAGGGCTTGATCTCTCCATTCTGAGATCATGACCTGAACTGAAATCAAGAGTTCGATTCTTAACCGTCTGAGCCACTCAGGCACCCTTGCATTTCGTGTCATAAGAAGACCTTCCTGACCTTGGGCAAGTCACTCCACTGTCTCTTCCCATCCATTTTTTTAATATTCAAACAGATAAAAATCATAGTATCTACTTTATAAGTTTGCAATACAGATTAAATTAATTGTTATGACTAAAGAAACAAAACAAAACTTTTCTTATCTCAAGATTAAATATTCTATGTTCCCATCTCTTTTTAATGTTTAGCTCTTTAATCCACCTGGAATTTTTTACACAAATTATATGTGGGAGAAATCTAACTTCTTGTGCTGTTTTAAAGTGGTACTTAATTTTTCCATTACCAACCTCAGCCCCCAGAAATGACCTTTATTGATATTTTAATATAACCTTCCAATATGGCTAATGTAGTATATTTGCTTTTATAAGAATTGAATCATAAGCATTATTTTGTAACTTATTTTTTCTCCTAATAATTAATTTACCATGTTCATAACTTGCAAAGATTTTTACTTTTAATTGCCATCTTTTTTTTTCCTTAAGATTTTATTCACTTATTTGTCAGAGAGAGAGACTATAAGCCAGGAGGAGTAGGAGAGGGGGAAGGAGAAGTAGGCACCCTGCTAAGCAGGGAGCTCAATTCAGGGCTTGATTCCAGGACCCAGAGATCATGACCTGAGCTGAAGGCAGATGCTTAACTGACTGAGCCACCCACGCGTCCCTTTAATTGCTTTCCATGACATAAATTTGTTATAGTCCTTTTATACAAGTTTTCCAGTGTACCCTGTATAATGCACTGTTCTTCCTCTTCAAACTGCTTTTCCTCAACATAAATACAGTTGGCCCTTGAACAACACTGATTTAAACTGTGCAGGTCCACTTACACAAGAATTTTTTAAATAGCTATGGTATACAGTATTGTAAATGTGTTTTCTCTGCCTTATGATTTCTTTTTTTTTTTTAAAGATTTTATTTATTTATGTGACAGAGATTACAAGCAGGCAGAGAGGCAGGCAGAGAGAGGGGAGGAAGCAGGCTCCCCACTGAGCAGAGAGCCCGATGCGGGGCTCGATCCCAGGACTCTGAGATCATGACCTGAGCCGAAGGCAGCGGCTTAACCCACTGAGCCACCCAGGCGCCCCTGCCTTATGATTTCTTAAGAACATTTTTTCCTCTCACTTACTTTGAGGCACCTGGGTGGCTCAGTCATTAGGCATCTGCCTTCAACTCAGGTCATGATCTCAGGGTCCTGGGATCGAACCCCACATCAGGCCCCACATCAGGCTCCCTGCTCCTCAGGAAGCCTGCTTCTTCCTCTCCCACTCCCCCTGCTTGTGTTCCCTCTCTCGCTGTGTCTCTCTCTGTCAAAGAAATAAATAAAATCTATTTTAAAAAAAAATAGGGGAGGCACCTGGGTGGCTCAGGCGCCCATATAATTTTATTATTCTTATACCATTTGGAATTTGCTTTGGTCTAGGATATGAAGTAGTGATTTAACTTTTCCTTTGAAGATTAGCTAATTGCCCCATTTACTTGTACTCCAGAAGTTAATATAATATCTAGAATATAAATGATTGCCACCAGGGGCACCTGACTGGTTCGGTTGATGGAACATGTGGCTCTTGATCTTGAGGTCGTGAGTTTGAGACCCACAGAGATCACTTAAAAATAAAATCTTTAATTAATAATAATCTGAGTGGCTCAGTCAGTTAAGCATCTGACTCTTGATTTTGGCGCAGGTCTTGAGCTCAGGGTCATGCGATGAAGCCCCACATCAGGCTCTGCACTGGGCATGGAGCCTGCTTAAGATTCTCCCTCTCCAGGGCACCTGGGTGGCTCAGTGGGTTGGGCCTCTGCCTTTGGCTCAGGTCATGATCTCAGGTCCTGGGATTGAGCCCCACATCAGGCTCTCTGCTCAGCGGGGAGCCTGCTTCCCCCTCTCTGTGCCTGCCTCTCTGCCTACTTGTAATCTCTGTCAAATAAATAAATAAAATCTTAAAAAAAAAAAAAGATTCTCCCTCTCCTTCTTTCTCTCTCTCCCTTTCTCTCTCTCTCCCCCTCTCAAAAATAAGCAAATAAATAAAATATTTTAAAAATTAAAAAAATAAACAACTGCCTACGAATCAGTAAAATAAATGGGTGAGCTGGGTGGCTCAGTCAGTTAAGCGTCTGCCTTCAGCTCAGGTCATGATTTCAGGGTCCTGTGATTGAGACCCACGCCTGGCTCCCTGCTCACTGAAGAGCTTGCATCTCCCTCTGCCCCATCCCCCTGTTTGTGCTCTCTCTCGCTCTCTATCTCAAATAAATCTTTTTAAAAAATAAAATAAATGTTTAACTCAAAATGGACAAAGAATATGAACAAAGAGTTCACAGAAGAAAACTACAAGTAGCCAATGAATATATTAAGAGATGTTCAACTTTAATAAATCAACAGACTGTCTCTTTTTTCCCAATTAATTAACAAAAATTTAAAAAGTTGACAATAGGGGCTCCTGGCTGGCTCAGTCAGTAGAGCATACGTCTCTTTTATTTTTATTATTTTTATTTTTTTAAAGATTTTTTTTTTTTGACAGGGAGAGATCACAAGTAGACAAAGCAACAGACAGAGAGATGGGGGAAGCAGGCTCCCCACTGAGCAGAGAGAACCTGATACGGGTCTCGATCCTCGGACCCTGAGACCATGACCTGAGCCAAAGGCAGAGGCTTTAACCCACTGAGCCACCCAGGCACCCCTCCTTTTTTTTTTTTTTTTTTTTAAAGATTTTATTCATTTATTTGAGAGAGTGCACAATCTGGGGGAGGGGCAAAGGGAGAAGGAGGAGCAGACTTCCGGCTGAACAGGTAGCTGGATACCAACCTTGATGCCAGGATCCTGGGATCAGGATCTGAGCTGAAGGCAGATACTTAATGACTGAGCTACCCAGGTGCCTGAGCATGCAATTCTTGATCTTTGGGTTTTGGGTTCCAGCCCCACAAGGGCCATGGAGCCTACTATAAATAAATAAATCAAAATCAATAATATTCAGTATTGACAACTATTTGGGGGAAAACGGACACTTCACTTGCTCTGTGTGTGTGTGTGTGTGTGTGTAGCTTTTATGGAGAAAGTTTATGAATAACTGCAGCAGAGCAGAACAGTAGTTAAAGAGTTCAGTGGTTAAGAGCGTGGACTCGAGGTTCAGACTTACTGCCTTCAGCATTGTTACCCTAGATAGAGCATTCAAACTGTAAACCTCAGTATCCGTATAATTTCCTCACAATGTTGTTAAAATTACATGAGACTGCATATAAAATAATTAATATAGGGCCTGGCACATAGTAAGTAATAAATGTTAACTATGTTATTATTTGTTTTATTAATAATTATTAACATTATAACAATAACAGTGGTAATAATATTGCTGCAAAGCCAGTTTTTTTTTCCTGAGGTAAACCAGTGCCTTCATGCTGTTATTCTCTTACAAAGAAAATAGAATATTTCTGTTTTGCCTGTTTGAAGAAATGATTTAATTAGTAAACATTGATGTATGCCTAGTGTTTACCTTGTTTTCTGGGAAGTAGTTACATTTCAATTTATGACAGCTTAGCAGAAAAGGAACTAGTTTGGCTCAGAAGGTTTCTGAAAGTAACTTACACGTGTTTTTTTTCATTCCCTCTCCATAGTTTGGTCCTGGATCCCCCACATCCTCTTTCTCATAGCATCTTTTTTTTATTTTTAAGATTTTATTTATGTGACAGAGGTCACAAGTAGGCAGAGAGGCAAGCAGAGAGAGAGGAAGGGAAGCCAGGCTCCCTGCTAAGCAGAGGGCCGGAGGCCAGACTTGATCCCAGGACCCCGAGGCCATGACCTGAGCCGAAGGCAGAGGCTTTAACCCACTGAGCCACCCACCCAGGCGCCCCTCTCATAGCATTTTGATCTTTGACTTTACTTCTAGTCAAAAATATTTGGCTTTAAATCTTCTATTCATTTAGATTTCCTTATTAAAAATAGTAGACTGTTGAACTTTTCTTGAAAGTCGGTATTCCCTGGGACGCCTGGGTGGCTCGGTTGGTTGGACCACTGCCTTCGGCTTAGGTCATGATCCCAGAGTCCTGAGATTGAATCCTGCATCAGGCTCCCAGCTCCACGGGAAGTGTGCTTCTCTCTCTGACCTTCTCCTCACTCATGCTGTCTCTCACTGTCTCTCTCTCTCAAATGAATAAATAAAATCTTTAAAAAAAGAAAAAAAAAGAAAGTCAATATTCCCTAATATATGCCTTGGCCAGGTGTTAAAATTGAGTTTGATTTTTGAGTTTATGATTTTCTAAAATACAGTTTTTGTTTATCAACTCAAGCTCTGGGGAAGCAACCAAAACACAGTACTCATAAAGCCAATGAACAGTGTTGATCACAGATTGTCCAGTCATAAACTTCATGTAGATTATGATTGGTAGTGTGTTTTCCAGGATGAGAAGTTGTTATTATTACCCTGAATGGATTAAGTGAAGTTATGCCCTATCGATCATGTTATTTAGGATTTTTAAATGGGAATTCCTGCTTTCACATTTTGGGGAGGAATTTTGAAATATAATTAGATAGTCTTCAGATCTTCTAAATTTCCTTGAGGATTCTATATATGGTTTATAGTGAAACATTATAGTAACTTCTGGAGAAATGCAACAGAATATGGTGAGACTCCCATGAAAAATTCTGGCTATATTGTCACTGTATTTGATAAAGGGCTAGCAGTGGTGCTGAGGTTTGGCAGCTCTGGGTTCCTATTAAGCTTGACCTCACTTTTGGCTCAGAGGCCTCCCTTGTAAGCAGTCCGCAGCCTCAAATCTGCATGGTAAAGGAAAACTTAACTTCTGAACGTACAGACCAATCCCTATTCCTGAGCTTTAGCATCATAGGAAGATAGTTTAAAGGCCATTGTGACGGGGCACCTGGGTGGCTCAGTGGGTTAAACCTCTCCCTTTAGCTCAGGTCATGATCTCAAGGTCCTGGGATCGAGCCCCGCATTGTGTTCTCTGCTCAGCAGGGAACCTGCTTCCCCCTCTCTCTCTGCCTGCTGCTGCCTACCTGTGATCTCTCTCTCTGTCAAATAAATAAGTAAAATCTTTAAAAAAAAAAAAAAAGTCTATCGTGACTAGTAACCTAAAGTTTCCAACCAGTGCCTGAATACTTAAAACTCAGATTGTCAAGAAGTTTCCAACCAGTGCCTGAATACTTAAAACTCAGATTTTCAAGAAGTTAAGATGAGTAGGTTCTTTTTTTGCTTTTGACCTGATGATAATTTTGAAGCTGAGAAGAAAAACAAGTATATTTTCTTACAGTCTAATATCCATAAAAATCTCGTGATTGGCAAAGAAGTCCCACATGTGAGGAACTTGTTTGGTCTATAATGAGAGGTCATGGCTAAGTCCACCTGGTCCAGAGGAGAGGCACTGGAATCATGTGGAGAATGGGAAGGTTTGACCTGAAGATGAAGAATTAAGCAAGGGATGTGAGTGTTCTAAAGTTTAAAAAGCTGTTCTAGAGAGAAAGAATTAAATGTATTCTATTTGGCTCTCAGTGAAGGGTAGATGTTATAGAGGACAAAGTTTTTTTAGCCCAATTACCTGAAAGGGGGTGGGGAACGTTTTCCAGAAAGTATTTTAAGCAGCAAATGGATGTTCCTGTCCATCAGGAGGATTGCAGAGGGAAATTTTGTGTGCATCAAGATAAAGTGTTAGAGAGATGATCTCCGGAAGGACTCAAATCATTTTCCAACACCACAATTCTTTGATTTGGTGACAATCATTCTTCATTAACGAGGATGCTTTGCAGCAGGTATTTCTATTTAGATAGGAGCTACACCTAAAATAGGCAAAACATTGTTTGTAATTTGACATAATTAAAACAAGACTTCATTTCCATTTTGTTTTTCAGACAACTCTTTTCTTAGATGCTCAGTATTGATGAAGTATTCTATTTAGTGTATTGTGGACCCACTGATTCAGAGTCCTGGAAAGTAATTACTGTCTCTGAATTTAGAGAAAATCTAGAGAACTAAACAAATAACTCTAATATAAATAACACTTTAAATATAGCCATAAGAAGAAAGGGGATGACCTAATAATATTTGACATTCCTATAGTCTTTTTCAGTTTTTCAAACTACTTTAATATACTATTACATTATTGCAACAACTCTATATAATTACTCACTTTATTAAAAAATGGGAAATTAAGGATTGATGACATTATCCCTGAGATTAAGGCAGAACCTGGAGGTTCTGACTACAGAAATGTCATACAATTAGGCCACCCCCTTTCTTTTTATGGCTATATTTCAAGCGTCACAAAATAAGTGCCTAAGTAGCATAAAGTGCTGTAGTATCTCAGAGGAAGGTTGACTACTCCTGGAGATGTTGTTGAAGGCTTTAGAATTGTCCTTGGGATAGGATCTTAAAAGAGAGATGAGTAGGTGTTGAGCAGCTTAATTTTCAAGATCCTGGAGAGTAACAGAGGAGGGAAGGTGACATGAAACATGCAGGAAGAGAGTGCTTTGGAGGCGATTTGGGATCAAGAATGAGGAGGAATGTAAATTGGAAGGGGAGATGAACCATGAGAGACTATGGACTCTGAAAAACAATCTGAGGGGTTTGAAGTGGCAGGGGGGTGGGAGGTTGGGGTACCAGGTGGTGGGTATTATAGAGGGAAGAGCTTGCATGGAGCACTGGGTGTGGTGAAAAAATAATGAATACTGTTTTTCTGAAAATAAATAAATTGGAAAAAAAATAAAAATAAAAAACAAAACAAAAAAAAAAGAATGAGGAGGAATGGAAGTCAAAAACAAGTCCTTGGAATTGCTGGAAATTGAATTCGTTCACTGAATGTTTGAGACTACTAAGAATCCCATGATACCTTATAGGTCATTGGTGATCTTTTTGAGAGTAGCCGATACTTGAGGAAACAAATTAAGTATAATCTGCCGGGATTAGAAAATGGATAATAGATGAGGAAATTAAGTCACTTTACTTTTTTTTTTTTAAGATTTTATTTGTTTATTTGATAGAGATCACAGGCAGGCAGAGAGAGAGGGGGAAGCTGGTTCCCCACTGAGCAGAGAGCCCGATGCGGGGCTCGATCCCAGGCCCCTGAGATCATGATCCGAGCCAAAGGCAGAGGCTTAACCCACTGAGCCACCCAGGCACCCCAATCACTTTACTTTTTAAGAATTTAAAGAATACTTTACTTTTTCTAGAAATCTGGTGACCTAGGAATGCAGAGATCAAAGAAGTAGCTTGAGGAGGTAGGTCTTATTAAAGAATGAAAATCACTGGGGTGTCTGGCTGGCTCAGTCGGTGGAGTATGCGATGCTTAATCTTGGGATCATGAGTTTGAGCCCCATGTTGGGTATAGAGATTACTTAATTTTAAAAAAAAGAATGGAAATCACTTATTTAAGTTACCTAACTTTGTGCAAGTTGCTTAACATCTGTAAAACAAGGAGAATGCTTGCTTTGTCTGCTTAACAGAGATGTTCTGAAATTTGAGTGAAATATTTTATGCCAACTCTCTTTAAAAACCATAGCTCTACAGAGGCACCTGGGTGGCTCATTGGGTTGGGCGTCTGCCCTCGGCTCTGGTCATGATACCGGGGCTCTAGGATCAAGCCCCACATTGGCTTACCTGCTCAGCAGGGAGTCTGCTTCTACCTCTCCCTCTCCCTCCCCCTTCTGCGCTCACTCACTCGCTCTTTGTCTCTCAAATAAATAAATAAAATCTTTAAACATCAACAACAAACACCATAGCTCTGCAAATGCATTGTGCTTACTATAGCATGGTTTCAATTATTTATCTTTGTTTTAAAGTTCAGGGTTACTGTCTCTTGTAGGTTTCATGTTTCAGGGTATTGATAAAGCCAGAGTCTTAGTGATTCTTTTTTACCCCAGCTTAGACATCTGAAGCCTTTTTTCACAATTCTGGAAGTAGTGACTGTTGAAGTGATAGCAGAGGAAGCCCTCTACATGACACATGTCCCACTTGAAAAGCAAAATTATCTATGCCTTTTCTTTTTTTAGGAGGCTTCTAACTTGAAGAAGTTGGTTTCCCTCTCAATACTGTAGCATGTTTTTAAAACTAGGTAAAGTTCACAGGTCTCTGAATGTGACTTTTGATAGGATTCCAAGCAATATCCTTATGCCTTCAAATAACATATAGGAAATAGTGGCTGAACCTTTTGGGATCACACCCTTGGGGAAGGGCCTTGTATTATCTCCATGACTGTGTCTATTCTAGCTTGTTTCTGACCAGTTTCAGGCACATAACTGCACACATTAGTAGAGAAATGGACCTATGAGGGGAAAAAAAGGTTAGTTTCATTTGACTTTGCTAGTGAGAAGAGTGTGTGGTGTTTCAAATAGTGATCTTCTCATTGCTAAATTACTTGCCTCCACTGTTTCCTAGGCCAGTTTGAATTTTGATTGTATGCTTTCCAAGCACAGTGCCTTTGCCAGGGGCAGAGTATTATTTCACAGGGATATCACCACTGATTACAGTGCTGCATATTATGTTTCAAGGATACTGAAACCTGGTTTCTCAGGGATCCATTTATATTTTTCTCACCTCATCCCCCATAAATAGGAAAACTACCATGGGGAGAATCACCAACTAGGATTGGTTCTCACAAATGTGAGGATACATACAGGATGCTCTGTCTAACCAGTGCTAGTGCAGAAAAAGCCTAGAAGGAGGGCTTTGAAAGAAGTGATATTTAAGAATTAATGAAACTTTGGGACACCTGGCTGGCGCAGTCAGTAGAGCACACGACTCTGGATCTCAGAGTTGTAAGTTCAAGTCCCATGTTGGGGTTGGAGATTACTTTAAAAATAAATTAATACAAATTTATAAAAAGGAAGAATGAAGGTGGGAGTAAGAAACAGAAATGAGTTAAATGAGTTCAGAAAGTGAGCAAGGAGGAGCAAGTTTGAGAGGGGAGAGATCATGAAGGCAGAGTGTTAAAAGAGAGCAAGAAGAAGAAAAAAGGCCACAACCCAAAGCTAGGGAAGCAGAGCAAAGAAAGGAATTCCTTTAAAAAGAAAAAAAAGGGGGGGGGGGAAGAAAGGCATTCCTATGATGAAAATGTGTAGGATACCACCAAATAGAGACTCCCTTTGTTTATTGCTAGTCTGTACAGCTGCTTTCAGCCCAGAGGAATGAGAAGACAGAGGTTTTTCTTCATGCCTGTGCCCTTGGTGCTGAAGCTTTTGCTTGTATTACCCTGGGCTGCTGTGGTAGACATTAGCATATATCAGTATGTGCTGAGTCAGCCACTTTGCCTGGAACTTCTACTTACCTTGGAATTCCTCAAACTATAGGTAATGAACCGCATGCCCATATATAATTTACAGATACTCTGCCAAGTCGTGAATTCAACTTAATGTAGGATGGGCTTTTAAATTCTAATGTGTTTTTACCTGCAGTTTGGCTGACTGACTAACTGTTCTCCTTAGGGAGAATGGGATTTTTTTGGTGCTTCCTTTGCTGCTTGTTTTTGCTGAGCTCCAGGTTTAAGTTGCCCTTGGCACAGCCTTCTGAATCCTGAATGAGCAGTTCTCCATGTTTGGCTCCTGGACACTCTTCAGTGAGCTTTGCTTTCTGGTTGCTCAGCCTGAGAGGGAGAGTTCTAGCAACCCTTCTGACTTGCTCTCTGTTACTCATTGTGGTTCAACACACATCTGAGTGTCAGTTAGGTGCGGAGCACTGAGAAGGGATAAATAGTATTGTGCCATGGAACTTGACTTGCAAATTTGACTGACATTCTTTTTTTTTTTTTTTCCCAATTTATTTATTTTCAGAAAAACAGTATTCATTATTTTTTCACCACACCCAGTGCTCCATGCAAGCTCTGCCCTCTATAATACCCACCACCTGGTAACTTTTTTTTTTTTTTCAAAGATTTTATTTATTTATTTGACAGAGAGAGATCACAAGTAGGCAGAGAGGTAGGCAGAGAGAGAGAGGAGGAAACAGGCTCCCTGCTGAGCAGAGAGCCCGATGCGGGACTCGATCCCAGGACCCCAAGATCATGACCCGAGCCGAAGGCAGCGGCCCAACCCACTGAGCCACCCAGGCGCCCCTTGACTGACATTCTGATGAGTACTTCCATGCTGGTGTAAACAAATCTATAGGTACACTGAGGAGGGATCAGAGAGGTTGACACAGCACTGTGACTTTAAGGAGCATCCTAGAGTGGGATGCATGTTCTAGGCATAGTAGAGCCGCATATGCTAAACACTGAAACACAAGAATATACTGAGACGCAGGAACTCTAAGGCTCGCTGGAGGATAGGTGCATGTAGGGGCTGGAGTAAAAGGTAATTCTGAAGAATGGAACGGATGGCAGAGACTCTGTGTCTTTCTTCCTCCAACAAACCTGGATTTACCCTCTTGACTTCCTTACCCCAGGCTTAGAGCACTTTATTATACCTGCTGCCCTTCTGGTTTCCTTCTGAGTTGCTGTTCTTTATCAAATTGTCCTTTCTGCTTGCTTGACATTACCTTCCTATCTCACCCATCTCTGTTCTTCTTTTAACCTATTATCAACTCTTTTAACCTATCATCATCAACCTTTTAACCTATTATAACCCCCCCTTTTTAAAAAATCAACATTCCCCAAAACTGCTTCAAAGCTTGAACTTTATATGTCCCTCAGAAATGTGTGTCTGAAAATGGAAGGACTTTTTTTATTGGACATTCACATAGGATTATACTGAGACCATATTAAGACCAGAGATCTTATCTTTCAATCTAGAATAGTGTTTCTTGAACTGTCACTGGTAATGATCCAGGTTTTTATTTTTAATCCTTCACAGACCAACATTTTCATAAAATAAAATGAGTTCATAAAAATCATAGATATGAGTTAATTTTAAAATGACATATAAAATAAAGCCAGAAGGCTTTATTAGAATCCACAAATAAATCTGCTTAATTGCTATTACAGTTTTTAAACACTTATCTTGTCACAAACTGGTAACAGACGATTCACAAACCAGCCCCACTGGTCTATGGATCACGTTTTTGGCAGCACAGTTATAGAATCCTCAGTATAACTTGTACACAGTAGAACTTCAGTGAATGAGGTGGTTAGCATGATTATACCAGAGAAAGGGAAAAATAACAGTAGCAACTCTCTTTGGAGGCTTGGAAGTAAATGATAAAGGGAGAAAGAGTGCTACAATAACATGACCCCCCCACCAATAAAACAGACTTTTCATCATCACTCTCTCTGAACATCACTCATTTGGCTCTGTAGTGAGCCAGATAGATTTTAATAAATCATTTGTGTAGATTACTGAGAAATTACAGTTTTGTGTTTGCTGATTATGCAAAACTTACTCTGTCTGCAGAAAGATGTCAACTCATGTCTCTAAACTAGCTTTCATGAGCAGATGTACAATTTGCCTAGGGTTAATTTCAAATCCTAACCATCCCGCTCTTCAAATCAAAGCATTTCATAATGTAGGCCATACTGCCAAATGCTTTCCTGCCTGAGATTTTGTTTCCCTTGGTTTCTTCTGAATAGTGTAAGAAGTCTTTTTTTTTTTTTAAGATTTTATTTATTTATTTGACAGAGATCACAAATAGGAAGAGCAGCTGGGGAGGGGTGGGGGCAGTGTGAGCAGAAAGCCAGATGCAGGTCTCCATCCCAGGACCCTGAGATCATGACCTGAGCTAAAGGCAGAGGCTTAACCCACTGAGCCACCCAGGTGCCCCAGGGTAAGAAGTCTTTTTATCAAAAACTTTCTAACAAACCTATCAGCCTTCTGTGTCAATTAACATAATTTTAGATTGCTTACAACACTGCAGTTTTTCAGTTCTTCAAAGCAGATTGTAAGGTCTTGAATCCCCTTCAAGAGGGATTCATGATATCATCCAAAAGATAGAAAAGCAGGTCACTTTTTTTTTTTTAAGATTTTATTTATTTATTTGACAGACAGAAATCACAAGTAGGCAGAGAGGCAGGCAGAGAGAGGGGAGGAAGCAGGCTCGCCGCTGAGCAGAGAGCCAGATGCGGGGCTGCATCCCAGGACCCTGAGAACATGGCAGGTCACTTTTTATTTTTATTTTTTTATTTTTAATTTTTTTTTAAGATTTTATGTATTTATTTGACAGAGAGAAATCACAAGTAGATGGAGAGGCAGGCAGAGAGAGAGGGAAGCAGTCTCCCCGCTGAGCAGAGAGCCCGATGCGGGACTCGATCCCAGGACCCCGAGATCATGACCTGAGCTGAAGGCAGCGGCTTAACCCGCTGAGCCACCCAGGCGCCCCAGGTCACTTTTTTTTAATATTCAGATACATAGCTACAGTCGAAGGATATCATTATTTTGAAATATTTAAACTCAATTTTTGTATGTAACTTATAATAGGGAAGTTTTATTATCATAAATAAAACTTTGTTTTCCTTGTGGATCAGTATAGCACCAATAATTCAGTAGATCATCCTCTTTCCCTGCTAGCCATACCCCAGGAGAACATCGTTAGAAGGCCAAAAAGACCACTTCATGGCATATTTGAGGATCTGGCACCCCTTTTTTCTCACCCTCTTATCCGTTCCCTCAGCTTTTCTAGCTCTGGAGACCTGTACTCACAAGGATACCCCAGACCTTGCAGCTGCCTGAAGCCACTCTTAAGAGTATATAGTGTAGACAGACATCTGTCTGAACACTAGCTATGTTGTTTACTAACTGAGTTGCTGAGAAAAGTATTTAACTTCTGAGGGTGTCAGTATTAAAGGAGATAAAATTGAAAAATTAAAATGAACTGATTCTAATTTGGTATATAACTTGGTATGTATATTGAATGTAGGTTATTGAAAATAGCAGCTATTTTAACCTGCCTTCTCTTTCTTTGAGGACCAGCTTTAAGCAGTGAATGTTGCCAGCTGCCAGATAAGGCTGGATATGCTGTTTACCTTTTCCCTGGCCTTACACTATCAGCAATTACTAAGTTAAACAAGACTGTTAGGAAGCTAATTCTGAGAAATGCAAAAGATTAGGGCTTTGTCTGCTTTAGTAATGAACCACTGATTAAGAATTATTGACCTTGAGGCACCTGGCAGGCTTAGTCAGAAAAGCATGTGACTCTTGATCTGCCGGTGGTGAGTTTGAGCCCTGTGTTGGGTGTAGAGATTACTTAAATTAATAAAACTTTTTTTAAAAATTGATCTTTTTAGCTATCGTTAGACTAACTCAGTGAGATTTCCCTTAGCCCCTGGAGACTGCAGAAACTCAGAAGAGAGACTAGAACCTCAGTCTTAGTTAGACTGATCTGTTTTCCCAGTCTTGACTAGAATGGATTGTCTGGCCACACACCTCAGCTTTGGAATGTGGAAGAGATGGACCCTCAGTTGGTCCTAGATCTGTTACCTGGACATTGTGGCTTCATCAATTTTATATAGTTTGGTGTGGTTCAGTAATTTCTGGGGAGTTTGTGTAAACTAGAAAATAGTGTCTCTAGTCATACAATGTGTCCTTTTTGTAAATATATCTTTTACCCATCAAGGATATATATAAAAGATCAAGAATCAGGGATCCCAAAAGTGAATGAACTATGTATGACCTGTGGAGCATGCTAACAGCATAATTTGAGCTTGCATTCTAAGGCATTAAAGACAACCTTATTCTGCTGTTTGGAAGTGCCATTCTAGCCTCTTGTCCTAGAAGGACTGCTTGTCCTGTATCATGAGCTTAAGGACCATGACTTCTTCATCTTCTGTCCCCCTGTCTTGAGTATAGTCTCTCCCCGGTACAAAGTAGGCATGCGGGATAGCTGACTGTGTCACATAAACGTTGAGAGCATGGACATTAAATCAGGCAGTCAAAAACCAACTTTACTGCTTACTGATTCCGAGACCTTTGAGCAAGGTACTTGCCATCCCTAAACTAGATTCCTCATTCATGAAAGAACTCTAATAACAGCACCTATTTCATAGCATTGTGAGAATTAATTTAGATATGGATCAAGCACTTAGGCCAGTATCTGGCATTCAGTATGTGTTAGCCATCCTCGTTATACAGTGAGTGCTGAATGTAAAGATGTTGTGATTGCCTATGTTTCGGCCGAAGATCCTTACACTCAAGAGATGTGTAACATGAATTATCTGACAACAGAATCCTTTCCATTTCTTGGTAAAATCTTCGCCTCTAGTTTCTTCTGTTCACTTAAACAGAAATTTACTTAGAGGGGACGCCCGGGCGACTCAGTCGTTAAGTGTCTGCTTGGCTCAGGTCATGATCCCAGGGTCCTGGGATCGAGGCCCGAATCAGGCTCCCTGCTTGGCAGGAAACCTGCTTCTCCCTCACCCACTCTCCCTGCTTGTGTTCCCCTCTGTCAAATAAAGAAATAATATCTTAAAAGAAGAAGAAGAAGAAGGAATTTACTTAGAAATGGCCCACTTGAGGGACTGCTGGGTGGCTCAATCAGTTCAGTGTCTGACTTTGGCTCAGGTCCTGATCCCAGGGTCCTAGGATTGAGTCTCCCCCATCAGGCTCCCTACACAGCTGGGAGCCTGCTTCTCCCTCTCTGCCTGCCACTCCCCCTGCTTGTGCACCTGCTTGTTCGCTCTCTTTCTGTTAAATAAACAAATACAATCTTTGACCAAAAAAATGGCCCATTTGTTAAGGAATGCCTCATAAAGTATACCAGCTGATTCATTTAATTGTTCCAGATAATGTTATGTGAAAATTTTCATATTCCATTGTTTTTAGAAATTATTTTGGAAGAATAAGTATGGTGGCAACTTATGAATATTTTTATATTATTTTTTATTTTATTTATTTTATTATATTATTATATTTATATAATAATATATATTTATTTCATATAATTATAACTTATAATATATTTATTATTATATACATTTTATTATTTGTATTCTAAAAAATATACTAAACATTTCCCATTTCCATGGGAAAATCCTCAGGGGAAAAATTTTTTCCCTTTCTTTTCCTTTCTTTTTTTTTTTTTCAATAGCTCTAGTGAAGTTTAGAGATTTAAAGAAGGGTATTCCCAAGATGCTGCAAGAGACCCCACGTTTGAGCTTCTTAATGTTCTTTCTACAGACAAAGAGAAACATTTGGGTACATAGTCCACTGTTTGTTGTTGGTTCCCAAAGCACTGCCAAGGGAGACCTAATACTCTTGGGGTCTCTTCTTAGGTCCCCAGGAGGGAGTTGATGGAAGATGGTTATTAATCTACACCAACCTCAATTTATTAGCTGTAATGTTTCCCAAACATGTTTTTGGCAGAGAAATAAACTCTGTAGTTCTCCTTATAGTGTTTCTCTATCCCTTTCCAGCACTGCCAACCAATGGTTTGATTTTTTCCAGAAGAATTTTATAGACATTTGATCTTTTTTCTTATTGCTCACCTCTCTTCTTCCTCCTGTTTGCTTGCACTCCTTTGTGCACACAAAATAGATGAGCTTCGATGATCGTTTTTCCTCTGAAAAATGTGTTATTCCTAACTTTCTTTCAGTTTTCTAAAATCTTATTTCCTAGAAACATCTTTTAATAACCAGTGTCGATTCTTTGTTTATCCACTGTGGATCACCACTCTCTGTCTTGTGGTATAGAGTATGGACTTCAGTGGCTGTAAGTTGTTCTTTCCATCCTTTAAAAGCCTTTTCTTTCCCTGAACCCTAAAGCTTGAAGTTTGGTCCCTAGGCCAGTAGTCTTGGCATCACCTGGGGAGCTGATTAGAAATGCAAAATCTCAGGTCCTACCCCAGACCTACTGAACTGGAATGTATATTTTAACAAGGGAATATATATGCACATGAAAGTTTAAGAAAGTACTACTATCAATCATGATTTGTTCAGAGGGAAAAGCTCTGTCATGTCGTAGTTCTCAACCCTGGCTATTTATTTATTTGACAGACAGAGATCACAAGTAGGCAGAGAGGCAGGCAGAGGGAGAGGGGGAAGCAGGCTCCCCGCTGAGCAGAGAGCCTGACAAGGGGCTCGATCCCAGGACCCTGAGATCATGACCTGAACCGAAGGCAGAGGCTTTAACCCACTGAGCCACCCAGGAGCCCCAGGCTTTTATATTATTTAAAGTGAATCCTGACCCAAGGTGAATGGATATTTGCCTTAAAATATATGTTTATGGGGGCACCTGGATGGCTCAGTCAATTAAGCATCTCCTTTGGCTCAGGTCATGATCTTAGGGTCCTAGGCAAGCCCTGCAGCAGGTGCCCTTCTCAGTGGGGAGTCTGCTTCTCCCTCTCCCTCTGCCCCCTACCCACTGGCTCATGCTTTTCTCTCACTCTGTCTCTCTCACATAAATAAAATCTTTTAAAAATGTAGGTTTACATACTGACTGTTGTTTTGAGAGACTAACTGTTTAACTCTTAAAAACCCTCAGTGTTTGGAAGCTTTCCTTATCCACAGAAGGGAAGGCTTGTTCTTTGTGTTTGTTTATTTTTAAGATTTTATTTATTTATTTGACAGAGATCACAAGTGGACAGAGAGGGTAGAGGAAGCAGGCTCCCTCCTGAGCAGAGAGCCTGACATGGGGCTCAATCCCCGGACCCTCGGATCATGACCTGAGCCAAAGACAGAGGCTTAACCCACTGAGCCACCCAGGCACCCCTGTTTGTTTAAAGATTTTATTTGTTTATTTGATGGAGAGAGACACAGTAGGAGAGGGAACACAAGCAGGGGAATGGGAGAGGGAGAAGCAGGCTCCCTGCTGAGCAGGGAGCCAGATGTGGGGCTCGATCCCAGGACCCTGAGATCATGACCCAAGCCGAAGGCAGACACCTAATGCTGAGCCACCCAGGCACCCCAGGAGAGGTGTTTAAATGGAAGTGTCAAAACTGCAGTTAAGTCAGGTCAGACCTTCCCAGGAGCTTTTGCAACTATTGTCAGTTGAGTACAGCATTTTCTTGAGTTCTTAAACCTAATACATAGAACCTGACTTTACTGTGCCAGAATATGCTATACCCTAGGGAATTTTTTTTTTTTTTTTTTTTTTTTTTAGAGAAAGAGAGAGCTCATGAATGGGGAAGAGTAGAGGGAGAGAGAGAATCTTAAGCAGGCACCATGCCTGGGATGGAGCCCGATGTGAGGCTCAATCTCATGACCCTGAGATCATGACCTGAGTCAAGATCAAGGACACCTAACCAACTGAGCCACCCAGGCACCCCCAGCCAGGGAATTCTTAATGATGTTTGGATTGTAACTTATCTGTCCTGTTGGTGGGGATTATATTTCTAAACTTCCTCTTCAGATCTTTTTTAGTTTAGTTGGAATTGTGCTTCAAGACAAGATCTCCTACAATTTGAGTTTCCTCTTCATTAATACATGCACTGTGATATGGAAAGCTGGAAAATTCCTAGCGTAACATCTTGAAAGCTCAGTGGTATGGAGTTGTCCAAGCTATGTTATAATCAGGGAAAGTCAAATACATCCTCTTGCCCAAACCTTGGGAATAAAAAGTTTTAGTTTTACAGTTTTTCAGTTTTACAACTTCAGAACCATAGTCTGCCTCTGAAACTGTCTTTAACCCAATCAAGTTGCATTATATGAGAAGAGAATAACCTTGCTAATGGTCTCTTCGCCAGAAAGGAGACACAGTCTGCATTAGGGAAACTTTCAAAGATGCACAGTAGCTTGCTCTGCAGGAGGAAGCTCTTCTTGCCATCTTCTCTACCAGAATCTGTATATAAAAGGTTCAGAAATGTGCAGTTTTTAGTTTCAGAGAAACGGGCTTAATTTATTCACAGAATTGAAGTTCTGGCTAACAGCTTTTGAACTTAGCATTTCTTCTGAAGAGGTTTGTAAGCACTTCGCAATGTAAAGACCAGGAGCTGCATTGTTGCCTAAGGTCATCACACGATGTGTGTTCTTTAAAGTACTTAGTGTTTGGTGTGAGTTTTCCCCTTAACCTGAGGTGATGGCACACTATCAACCTTGGCTATCTTCTCTGAATATGCAAATCAGGAAGAGACAAGACACCTGGGTAGAGCACAGTACTGAAAGGTGATACAAGTTAGTGAGTGGGTACTCTGCTTTGGAAGCATGTTTTAAGACACTGATATTTATCTTATCTCACAAGACCTGATCACAAGTAAACTGAAGAAGGTACTTTGTACAAGTCTCCATTAGAGATAGTCCTTCTCACATTGCATTGCAATTATTCTTTTACCTGGTGGTTTTCCCTACCTGGAGGAGAGCTCCAGGGAACATATATGGGGATTATGTTTTATTAATCATAGTATATCCTAGCCCGGAGCCTAATACTCATAAACCTTCAGTAAATGAAGTGTCTAATTCAGCCTTGGTATAATCCAAAATTCTTTGGTTGTATTCAAATCTGGGTTAACTTTTTTTTCTTTTTTACCAGTTATAACTTGATCATTACTTATTGCCAGTAAATGATTAACAACTATAAAGTAGATGACTATTCCAGACATTCTGGGGGGAAAATAATTATGAACCCTTTTATCTAAAATTTTATCAATGTTGGGGATTTGGGGGCCACTTGGCTGGCTCAATTAGTAGAGCATGCAATTCTTGTCTCGGGTTGTGGGTTTAAGCCCCACACTGGGTATAGAGATTGCTTAAAAATAAAAACCTTTGGGCACCTGGGTGGCTCAGTTGGTTCAATGTCTACCTTTGGCTCAGGTCATGATCTCAGGGTCCTGTGATCAAGCCTCATATTCGACTCCCTGCTCATCAGGGAGTCTGCTCCTCCCTCTCCCCATCTGCCATTCTCCCGTATTCATGCTGGCTCTCTCTGTCTCTCTCTCAAATAAATAAATAAATAAAATCTTTTTACAAATTGGAAGATTCAAATTTTAGACCACATATGTGTTCAGAATGAACATATTACGGAGGACAAGTATATCTTTCAGTACTCTCATGGCGCTTTTAACTTTTTTTTTTTTAAGAGAGGAAGGGAGAAAGAGGGGCAGCAGGAGAGGGAGAACTTCAAACAGGCTCCACTCTCAGCACAGAACCTGGCTCAGTGCAGAACCTGACATGGGGCTCAGTCTCAGAACTCTGAGGTCATGACCTTAACCAAAATAAGAGTTGGACACTTAACTGACTGAGCCACCCGGGTGCCCCATGGTGCTTTAACTCTTAAATAAGACATGAAAACACAAATTTAAAAAATATTTCCCTGGTCACTTATGTTAATATATTAAGTAATTTGAATGGATGAGACATATGTTTGATTTTTGGATGTATAGCAAACTTATGCCTGAAACCATTATTTTGACTCCGTAAGCATTAGTGTCTGCAGTAGTCACCTTGGAATTTGTTCTTCCTAATCGTTTTTTTGTTTTGTTTTTTTTTTTAAGAAATGACATCTATGATTGAGATTAGTGTAGAATATGTATAACACTGTATGTTAAACTGTATTTCAGTATATACCAAATTACTATTTAAAATGAGTTCTAAATAGTGTAAGAGAAAATTCACCAAGAAATAACTGTGGTAAAATGAAGGAATATTCTGTGCAAAAGAGAAATTTCTTTATAAGCTTAGAAGGTGACTTTCGTAGAGGTATTAGTAGAGATAAGACCTGAGTTCTAATGTATTTCCACCTCTGATTAGCTGTGAGCTTTAAATCTGTTAATGTCTCTGAGGTTATTTTTTAATCTCTAAAATGGGAAATGGGAATGATACCTGCTTCAAGAGGGCCAGCTGAGTTAATATGTGTAAAAGTGATTTATAAACTTTCAAGGTGCTATACAAATGAATGATGGATTTCACTGATGTCCTTTGGTTTGATAGCCCAATTCTGTACCTTTTTATTATTGCATAATAAATCATAGTAAGCCTATTAAAGCAATGGTTTGGAAAACATTAGGGTAGAAGGTTTACTTAGGCATAAAAAATAACTACTAATAAGCTTTATATATATCTACAGAGTCTATGTGCCGACCAGACTTTTTTTTTTAATTTTTGCAATAATACTGCAAAGAAAGGTGGGGCAGGCTATGTTGGACTCTCCGTACTTTTTCTTTTAATATGTTCCAATTTTATCATAATATAATTGACATGAATACAGTTTTCCTTTTGCCTTTTTTTTTTTTTTCAGAATAGATCCAGACCAAGAATATATTTCCTCTTTGTACTAGATCCATCCCATTCCTACAGATCCCTTTTTCACATGCTTATCAAGTGTCTCTCTGAATCTTTTTTGTTTGTTTGTTTGTTTGTTTAGGGCCACCTGGATGGCTCAGTGAGTTAAGCCTCTGCCTTCAGTTCAGGTCATGGTATCAGGATCCTGGGATTGAGCCTCACATTGGGCTCTCTACTCAGCAGGGAGCCTGCTTCCTCCTCTCTCTCTACCTGCTGCTCTGCCTACTTGTGATCTCTCTGTTGAATAAATAAATAAAATCTTAAAAAAAAAAGATTTCATTTGTTTATTGAGAGAGAGAGAGCACAAGCAGGGGGTAGTAGCAGAGGGAGAAGCAGGCTCCCCTCTGAGCAGGGAGCCAGACCTGGGACTTGATCCCAGGATTCTGGGATCATGACCTGAGCTAAAGGCAGACTACCTGACTGAGGCACCCAGGCTCCTCATGTCTCTCTGAATCTTCATTGGATTTTTGCTTTTGAAACATTTTATGACCCTTTTATTAATTTTCAAAGTCTTTTCTTGTTATCTCTATAATCCTTTAAAAAATAATTGTGTATATTAAATTGCTAATGAACATTTGGGTTGTTTCCACTTTTTTGGCTATTATGTATAATGCTATTGTGAACATTCTCATACAGGTATTTGTGTGAACATGTGTTTTTACCTCCCTTGGGCAAATACCTAGGAGTGGAATAGCTGGGCCATAGGGTAATTCTATGTTTAATTTTTGAGGAACTGCCAGATTCTTTTCCAAAGTGGGTGTACCATTTTACATTTCCAGCAATAGCATATGAGGGTTCCAATTTCACTACCTTCTCATAAACACTTGTTACTATATCTTTTTTAGAAGACTTCCTAGAGAGCATTAAGTGCTATCTCATTGTGGTTCTGATTTACATTTTCCTGATAACTAATGATGTTGAGCATCTTTTTATGTGCTTATTGGCCATCTTTGGAAAAATGTCCAGATTCTTGGCCCTTTTTTTTTTTAAAGATTTTATTTATTTATTTATTTGGGAGGGAGCAGAGGGAGAGGGAGATAACTCCAGCAGACTCTGTGCTGAACATAGAGCCTGATGACTCGATCCCATGAACCTGAGATTCATAACCTGGGCTGAAACCAAGAGTCAGACACTTACCCCACTAAGCCACCCAGGCACCCCTTGCCATGTTTTAATTGGATTATTTATCTTAAGATTGAGTTGTAGGAGTTCTTTATGCATTCTGGATACATTTCCCTTATCAGATTACGATTTGCAAGTATTTTCTCCCATTCTGTAGGTTGTCTATTTTCTTTTTTTAAGTTTTTTTTTTTAAGATTTTATTTATTTATTTGACAGAGATCACAAGTAGGCAAAGAGAGACGGAGAAGCAGGCTCCCCGCTGAGCTCGAATCCAGAACCCTGGGATCATGATCTGTGCCGAAGGCAGAGGCTTTAACCCACTGAGCCACCCAGGTGCCCCTTTTTTTAAGGTTTTATTTATTTATTTGACAGAGAGAGAGCAGGAGAGCATAGGCAGGGGGAGCAGCAGAGGAAGAGGGAGAAGCAGGACCCCTGCTGAGCAGGGAGCCTGACGTGGGGCTGGATCACAAAACCCCTGGGATCATGACCTGAGTCAAAGGCAGTTGCTTAACCAACTGAGCCACCTTGGCACCCCTCTATTTTCTTGATAGTATTCTTCAAAGCATAAGCATTTTTAATTTTGAGTAAGTCCAATTTTTTGTTATTGTTGTCACTTGTGTTTTTGTTATCATACCTAGGAAAGCTCTGCCTAACTCCAAGTCACAAGGAGTTACTGCTGTGTTTTTTTCTAATGGTTTCATAATTTTAGCTTTTACGTCTGGATCTGTGACCCAGGAAGTATGACTTGCCCAACTTTGTTCTCTTTCTCAGGATTGTTTGGCTACTCTGACACCCTTGATTTCTGTATGAATTTAAAGATCAGTTTGTCAATTTCCACACAAAAAAATCCAGCTGGGATTCCAAAAAGGATTAAGTTGAATCTATAGATCAATTTGGAATTATTGCCATCTTTTTTTCTTTTTTTCTTTTTTTTTTTTTTAATAGGCTCCACGCCCAGTGTGGAGCCCAAAACAGGGCTTGAACTCATGGCCCTGAGATCAAGACCTGAGCTGAGATCAAGAATCAGAAGTTTCACTGACTAAGCCACCCAGGCTCCCCAGTATTGCCATCTTACAGTATTAATTTGTACCATCCATGGAATTCTATTTTGATCTATAGAAAAGAATAACAAGGGGCGCCTGGGTGGCTCAGTGGGTTAAGCCGCTGCCTTCGGCTCAGGTCATGATCTCAGGGTCCTGGAATCAAGTCCCGCATCGGGCTCTCTGCTCAGCAGGGAACCTGCTTCCCTCTCTCTCTCTCTGCCTGCCTCTCCATCTACTTGTGATTTCTCTCTGTCAAATAAATAAATAAAATCTTTAAAAAAAAAAAAAAGAAAAGAATAACAAAAAGTGTTGCAACAAAAGTTCTTGAGTTCCCTCTACAAGTAAAAAGCCTCTGGGAAGAATCCCACAATGGAGGGGAAGGAAACCTCAATCCCAGTGTCCCAGCTCAGGGAGTTACATACACTGAGCCTTGAAGAATCCACAACCAGGGTTTCCAGAGGCTGACAGGGGGGCTGTCCCCTACTGATAGGGACATGGATTTTGTTCCTTCTGACCTCTAAAGTATCCCAGGTGGTCAGAGACAGCAGGGGAGGCATGTTTGTTTCCTAAGTAGATGAACCTGTTGTTTTTGTATCCTTTAGGCCTCTAACTTCCCTGGGCATGAGAAGATTGCTTTTTGTTGTTGCCATTTTGTTTTATGGCTGTTAGTTTCTTCTGCTTGTATGTTTTGGAGGAGTTCTTAACCTTTATCAGCCAAAACAGTTTGAGAGTGAGCAAGATAAAATTTGCAGGTTTAGCTTAGAGGCCACACTTCTTCAGAGTCTGGAAACTGTAGGCTCCTAAAGAGACATAATGTGTGATGATTCCACTGGAAATCAGTTTGTAAATGTAATTACAATATCGGTTAATTAAATGGTTCATTTTTATGTTCCTTCAGTTCTTCCCCCGCTAAAGTCTACTTGGATGTAGTTGTTCCCATATGTAATAGATCAAAGTAAAGAAGTAAAGAATATATACCAGTGGGTCTGTCCTTCCCGTGCCCTTCGTGATTTTGTCTTCTGATTCTTAAGGCTCACAGTCTTTTAAATGTTACCTTTGGGAAAAGTTGGCCTCTTCTGTACTCAGGAGGCTTGGCTCTTTCTGTTAAGAGCCTCTCTTTTTTATCCTCAGAAAACTAAAGGATGATAAAGGATCCCTTTTACTGATGGAAACCTGGTTCTTGTTCGTGATCCCAGATGGCATGATTTCTGACTCTGGAAATGATCTTCCTCTCTTCTTATAACAAAACATGGAGCTTCTAGTACATGTGCTCTTTCTGAAAGTCAAAGGGTAACAGCAGTCCCTGGAGGAAAGCACAGGCTCCGGCTGTTTGGGGAGTGATGTTGAAGCCAGATCTAGTGACAGCACTCAGTTCTCCCTGGGGAAATCTCTAGGTTAGGAAAGAACGACAGAACTGGCTCATTAGGATTGCCTAGTGATCATTCGTAGAAATTCTAGGCAAATTTCAATCTTAAAAATAAGTCAGTAGGGTGCCTGGGTGGCTCAGTGGGTTGAGTCTCTGCCTTTGGCTCAGGTCATGATCCCAGGGTCCTGGAATCGAGCCCTACATGGGGCTCTCTGCTCAGCAGGGAGCCTGCTTCCCCTTCTCTCTCTGCCTGCCTCTCTGCCTACTTGTGATCTCTCTCTGTGTGTCAAATAAATAAACAAAATATTTAAAGTAAATAAATAAAAAGTCTTGTCTGAAAAAAAATAAGTCAGTAAAACAAACAAACAAAAAAAATCACTTGCATCTTTATCCCACTTTTTGCTAGCCATTTAATAGTAGGTAAGGATTTTTAATATCTCCAAAATTTCATTTTCCCATCCAGAAAGTGAAGTAGGACACCCCTCCCACTCCCCTGCTTGTGTTCCCTCTCTCTCTGTCTCTCTCTTTGTCAAATACATAAAATCGGGGGGGGGGGGTGAAGTAGTAAAGGTAATGATACCTAAACTGTAGGGTTTTGTGTTTTGTTTTTAACATTTTATTTATTCATTTGTCAAAGAGAAGGGGAGAGAGAAACAGAGAACAAGCACAGGCAGGGGGAGCTACAGGCAGAGGGAGAAGCAGACTCCCCGCATAGCAGGAAACCAGATGCAGGACTCCATCCCATGACCCTGGGATCATGATCTGAGCCTAAGGCAACCCCTTAACAGACTGAGCCACCCAGGCGTCCCTAAGCTGTAGGGTTTTATATCTGTAAAGCCCATAATGCAGGGCTTGGCACACCAACTGTTAATGAGATGAAGTCTCTAAAGCATAGGGAAACAAGACCTAAATAGAAAAAGTTTAAACGTAGGAGATAAAATAAGAGTGCACACAAACTATTACGAGCTAGTGAAACAGACTTTACACTCAGAGAAAAGACTGTATTTTGACAATAATATTAATACTAACCTAGTGAGTATTTACTTGTTCCGGGCACTGTCCTATATTAATTCTCACTGAATCTTCACAAAAAGCCATGTAAGTACTTATTACATTTTGGAGTTGAGGCTAATTAAGCCTTAAGAATGGCAGAGCCTTGGTTTTGACCCAGGCTGTGAGACTCCACACCCATGCTTTAATCCCATGTACACTGAAAGGAAGAGAGGGATTGTCGTAGAGAAGTAAAAGGGAAAGAAAAGGGGAGGGGGATTTCAGGTGGATTATCAGGTTTAGGAAAGTATGGAAGGTTTCAGAAGATGGTGTCCCATATAGGGCTAGTTCAGAGTCCAACCAGCTGGCTGGAGCATATGTTTTTTAGGTGAACTGGAGACATCTCAGAGTTAAGGGTGTTGGATGAGGGTGTGTCTGCACTTGATCCAGTGACAGTAGAAAGCACTGAAAGATTTTGGAGCAGGGAGGGGACAGGATCCAACTGATATTTTAGAAACAAAAATCTGGCAGTAATGTGTAGATTGGGTTGAAAAAACATGCAAATGCATTTCAGTGGAAGAAAGAGCAGGGCTTGGTGACTGACTGGAAAGGAAAAGTTGGGGGTGGGGCAAGTGTCATGAAGGTCAACGCCCAGAGAGAGCCCTCCGGCACTTTTTTTTTTTTTAATTATTATTTATTTATTTATTTTCAGAAAAACAGTATTCATTATTTTTTCACCACACCCAGTGCTCCATGCAAGCCGTGCCCTCTATAATACCCACCACCTGGTACCCCAACCTCCCACCCCCCTGCCACTTCAAACCCCTCAGATTGTTTTTCAGAGTCCATAGTCTCTCATGGTTCACCTCCCCCTCCAATTTACCCAAATTCCCTACTCCTCTCTAACACCCCTTGTCCTCCATGCTATTTGTTATGCTCCACAAATAAGTGAAACCATATGATAGTTGACTCTCTCTGCTTGACTTATTTCACTCAGCATAATCTCTTCCAGTCCCGTCCATATTGCTACAAAAGTTGGGTATTCATCCTTTCTGATGGAGGCATAACACCAAAATAGCTTTGTCAAATTTGGAAAGCTTGAGAATAGGCTTTAAATGACTCCTTGACTCCCATTCCTGCAAACCTCCTGTACTTCCCCAATATATAGGCTCTTCCAGGCCTTAGGCCCTTCTGGTTGTCTCATCCCTTTGCTTATACTCCCCATTTCTCCCCAGCGGGCACCCTGTCAGAGAGCCCTTTTCCCTTCTAAGCAATCCCCTCCTCCTGGAGCTTTTCATGGAGTCCTCCCTCCCATTTGCCCGCCTCCTGAAACCGGACCCTTCCCCACGGAGGAGGCATCTTCCTTAGGAGCACTGAGGGGGACAGCTGTTCTCCCACCCACTCCAAGGGCCAGTCTCAGTGAGCCAGTTTGACAGGCAAAAATGTTCATTTCCCCCATGTTTTGCCTAGTATTCTTTTGAAACATTTTATCTTTTTCTTATAAAAATGCTCCTTGTATGTAAAGACCCTGTCCCTTTGCTTGTCATATTATAAATATTTTTCTAGTTTTTCATTTGACTTTACTTATGATGGTTTTGATGTTTGGAAGGTGTTCTGGTTTTCTTTCAGAAACACTTTCAGAATTAATTAACTCTGGGAATACACAAGTACATTTTCCTTGTAAAAACTTAAAATAATTTGAGTAAACTAGTCCATTTTTATCTCTACCCAATCCTCATCCTCTTTCCTTCCTCCTGAAACCACTCAGATTCTAAACTGTTTCTGTGGAATAATATATACTTAGTTTTTTTGTATTTGTATTTTTTATAATTCTTCTTTTGCTTTTCTGCTGAGAGAGGCCTTCCTCATCCTTAGGTAATATAAATATTCACCTGTATTTTCTTTGTCTAATTCCTGAGACCAGTTGGGTACAGGTATCCCCTGCTTTCCGAAAGTTCATGTTAGGCCACTTTACATTTACAAAAGACCTACATTAGTACTTGTTCTCACTAACTGAAAGAAATCCAAGAGGATTTTCACTTCTACAGAAAAGGGGGAAAGTCAACAATAGGGTTGAACATTTGTCTTGCAGTGAGTTAGGAGGCAGCACGCACCCCCCCCATCCAGCAAGGAACATGGTCCTGCCCAGCTCCCACCCTGGAAACTACCCCCAGCATCTCAGCTTCAAGTCACCATAGCTTTTAGTTGTGTCTATGAGCATTTGTGCTTTACCTTCATTTATTAAAAATCAATACAATACAAATGCTTTTATTACTAAAGCACTTGTTAATTTTAATTTTTTATTATTAAAGCATATTATTTTATTATTAAATACAAATGCTTTTATTATTAAAGCATTTGTCCTTTACCTTGATTTATTTTGTGCATCTGTTAGCAAGATGTGTGCTAAGTTATCAGAAAAACCTAAGAGATGATTTTATACATGTAGAAATACTCAAAACTTTTTCCCCGATAATGATAATTACTTCTTGACTTTGCACCATTTGGGCTTACCAAGTTTTCTTTTTCTTTTCTTTTTTTTCAAGATTTTATTTATTTGGGTGGCTCAGTAGTTAAGCATCTGCCTTCGGCTCAGGTTCATGATCTCAGGGTTCTGGGATCGAGGCCCACATCTGGCTCCCTGCTCAACAGGAAGCCTGCTTCTCCCTCTCCCACTCCCCCTGCTTGTATTCTCCCTCTCTCTGTGTCTTTCTGTCAAATAAATAAAATCTTTTAAAAAAAAAAAAGATTTATTTGTCAGAGAGAGTGAGAGAAAACACAAGCAGGGCGAAGCGGCTGGCAGAGGGAGAAGAAAACTCCCCACTGAGCAAGGAGCCAGGTGCGGGACTCCATGCCAGGACCCTAGGATCATGACCTGAGCTGAAGGCAGACGCCTAATGAGCCACCCCAGGCATCCCTCAGCTTATAAGTTTTCTTAGGAACACCATACTTTTGGATAGTGGGGGAAGCCTATATATTATAGTAAGCAGTGTGAGGTAGTTAACCATTTATCTTCACTGGTTTGGAATTTAGCATATATAAAAGTCAGTATATGCTGGGGTCATAGCTAAGTTTTTTGGTATATCAATTTACCTATTTTTATGCTAGTACCAAACTAATTGTAGCTTAGAATACAGTGTACTTCACCTGCATGTTCTTCATTACCTTTTTTTTTTCATCTTTGAGGTTCTTGAAAGGCCTTCCTAATAGCATCCTCCTTTACCACCCTTTTCCCCCTTCTCTCTAAAGTAAATTCAGGGCACCTGGGTGGCTCAGTTGGTTCAGCGACTGCCTTCTATACAGGTCATGATCCTGGAGTCCCACATCAGGCTCCCTCCCCCGTAGGGAGTCTGCTTCTCCCTCTGACCCTCCTGCCTCTCATGCTCTCCCTCTCTTTCTCTGTCTCTCTCTCATTCTTTGTCTCTCAAATAAATAAATAAAAATATGTTGTATGGATAACATACATTCTAGAATTACGTTGAGAGTTCACTTGGCCATGCATGGAACCATGCATGGAATAGTCATGGAACCAGCAGCTTTTCAGCTATCTTATTTATATGGGGGCTCAGTGATACATATTAAAAGAAATGAGAGGTTGAGCAAAGAAACAAAGGACAGTGGACTTCCTTGTCAAAGCCAGTTCTGCAAAATGTCCTTTTGTTCCTCCTCTGATAGACATTTCCGTGTTCCCCAAGTAGCCAACCAGAAGTTTCATGGAACAGCAGATTATTCTCCTGTTTGGTATGTTGTCTCCAGTTTTACCGTTTCCAGGGGAGGAGCCAGGAGTCAAGTTAGGCAGGGGAGGGACTCCATAGCCTCTGCTGTTGTTACAAGTCAAAAGCAAACCCCGTGGCCTTCCCCTGTGACTTTGGACTGAGACAAAGGAAAATGATGTGACAGGAACAAATTGACAGTGGCCACATCTGCCAGCACTAATATAGCACAGAATGTCAAGTTCTCTGGTCAAACAGAGTTGTTGCTGCCCTAGCAGTTGTTTCCCATAGTTTGGTCATAATGCTTGCTTGAGACACCATTGGAAGTGTATGCTTGTCATAGAGTGTCATTGATATATAAAACAGTGCTGTTTTCAGGTTCTTTGGCAAAGGAAAAAAAAAGGAACAAATATAAGTTGATGACATCAAGGGATTTTTATAAAATTTTTGTCTATTTCTTTATTTTGAGCAGTTGTTTGTGGCAGAGAAAGGTGTATTACAGTGGTGTGACAAACTAAGGTCTGACTTTTTAGGGGACTCAGGATCTGAAGTGTGATTACATCCAAGTGGAGTATAATCTTTAGAAGTTGTTACCATCTCATAATGACTGGAATTCTTCCTTATCACAGCAAAGACTTCTCTCTCAGGATATACCCTGCCTTAAGAAATCACCATAAACAAATTCACTTACATACAAGTCTTAAATTGGGGCAGGGTACCTGCGTGGCTCAGGCTTGAACTGATTCTCTTTCTTTTTTTTTTTTTAAGATTTTATTTATTTATTTGACAGAGATCACAAGTAGGCGGAGAGGCAGGGAGAGAGAGAGGAGGAAGCAGGCTCTCCACCGAGCAGAGAGCCCGATGTGGGGCTCAATCCCAGGACCCCGGGATCATGACCTGAGCTGGAGGCAGAGGCTTTTTTTTTTTTTGACAGAGAGAGAGATAACAAGTAGGCAGAGAGTCAGTCAGAGAGAGAGGGGGGAAGCAGGCTCCCTGCTGAGCAGAGACCCCCGATGCTGGGCTCTATCCCAGAACACTGAGATCATGACCTGAGCTGAAGGCAGCGGCCTAATCCACTGAGCCACCCAGGCGCCCCGAGGCAGAGGCTTTTAACCCACTGAGCCACCCAGGCGCCCCAGGGTTGAACTGATTTCTTGCTTTAAGTTCAGGTCATGTAGGGCGCCTGGGTGGCTCAATGGATTAAGCTTCAGCTCAGGTCATGATCTTGGGGTCCTGGGATCAAGCCCCACACTGGGCTCTCTGCTCAGCAGGGAGCCTGCTTCCCCGCTCTTCTGCCTGCCTCTCTGCCTACTTAAGATCTCTCTCTCTGTCAAATCATTTTCACTGTTTTCTTTTTTTTTTTAAAGATTTTATTCATTTATTTGACAGACAGAAATCACAAGTAGGCGGAGAGGCAGGCAGAGAGAGAGAGGAGGAAGCAGGCTCCCCGCTGAGCAGGGAGCTGGATGCGGGGCTTGATCCCAGCTTTTTTATTTCTCTTTTCCCCAACTGTTTTAAATTGCTAAAATTCGCCTGTATAAAAAAGCATTCTTTGAGGTGTCTGGGTGGCTCAGTGGGTTAAGCATCTGCCTTCGCCTCAGGTCATGATCCCAGAGTTCTGGGATCAAGTCCTGCATCTGGCTCTCTGCTCAGCAGGGAAGCCTGCTTCTCCCTCTCACTCTGCCTGCCTCTCTGCCTACTTGTGATCTCTGTCAAATAAATAAATAAAATCTTTTTAAAAAAATTTTTAAAAAGCATTATTTTTGTGTTCTTGTATTAAGGCATCTCACAGACTTTTTTTTAAAGATTTTATTTATTTATTTGACAGTACAAGCAAGGGGGGCAACAGGCAGAGGGAGAAGCAGACTCCCCAGTGAGCAGAAAGCCTGGTGTGGGGCTTGACACATGACCCTGCGATCATGACCTGAGCCAAAGGCAGACAGTTAACCATCTGAGCCACCCAGGTGCCCCAACATTTCACAGACTCTTAGATGTGATACATTTCTCTAGTTAAATGTGTACACTCACATGACCAACAAGCAAATATACTCATTTATTTTGAAAAGCTAACAAATCTCCAAAAATTGTATGAAAATATAAAGAGACTTTGCTATTTAGGATAATACCCATTTATAAAAGAGTCCTTCATCATATATCAGCTATACTTCAGTAATAAATTTTTTAAAGGCTTTATTTATTTATTTATTTATTTATTTAGAGAGAAAGTGTACATACACACCAGCATTCAGAGGGGCAGAGGGAGAGAGAAAGAGAATCTCAAGTAGACTCCACACGGAGCCCAACATGGGGCTCAGTCTCACAACCCTAAGATCACAACCAGAGCCAAAACCTAGAATCAGATGCTCAACAAACTGAGCCACCCCAGTGCCCTTCAATAATAAAAAATTTTAAATAAATAAGAATACAAAAAAAAATTTTAAGCTTAAAATCCCATAGAATATATATGTCAGCAAAATTCAAGGACTTCCAAATGGGCATGCCTAATATTTGAAAGTGAATTGAAGGGCCACCTGGGTGGCTGAGTCAGTTAAGTGTCTGCCTTCGCTCAGGTCATGATCTCCCCATCCTGGGATTGAACCCTGTGTTGGGCTCTCTTCTCAACAGGGAGTCTGCTTCTCTCTCTGTCCCTCCTCCCTTCTCTCTCTCTCTCTTTCTCAGATAAATAAATTTTAAAAAATTGTAAGTGAATTGAATATTTTTATAAGATAAGAATTATGTACTTGTGATTTTTGCACTTAATTGGAAAAATCATTCCAAATGAGATGTATTCATTAAAAAAAACTAAGACAAAATTATTTATGCTTGGTCAAGTTTCATACTAATAGCACTAATAATGATCTTTGTTTTTCTGTCATAGCTTTAGGAATGTACCCCTGTTTTGACTTTGGTAACATCTTTAAGAGATTTAATTTTCTGAAGTTTATAGTCCTAAACTGTCAAGAAAGATTATTTCTAGAATCTGATTATTTATTTATTTATAAGATTTTATTTATTTGAGAGAGAGCACATGAGCAGGGGGAGGGGCAGAGGGAGAAGCAGATACCCCCCACTGAGAAGGGACCCCCGACTTGGGGCTCTGTCCCAGGACCCTGGGATCACAACCTGAGCTGAAGGCAGACACCCAACCGACTCAGCCACCCAGACGTCCCAACACTGACTATCCTTATACTGAGTGTCCCAAACCTAATTATCTATAAACAGTTTCCTATCATTTGTCCTTCCTAGTGATATTATCCAAAAGAAAAATAAAATCTTTTTTAAGTACTTTCATACAGTAGAAGTTTCCTGATTGATGTGGCTAAATTCTAGGAAGTCATAGCCAAAGATTACTCTGCTTTTGCTGTCAACTCAAGGAGAGGAAACACCTCTGCCCTCAAGAAGCCCATAATCAGGGCGCCTGCTGGCTCAGTCGGTTAGGCTTCTGACTCTTGCTTTTGGCTCAGGTCATGACCTGAGGACCCTGGGATCAACCCCCACGTGGGGCTCCCTTCTCCGTGAGGAGCCTGCTTCTCCCTCTCACTCTCCCTCTGGGCTCTTCTCTCTCTCACTCTCTCTCAAATAAATAAAATCTTAAAAAAAAAAAAAAAAGATTTTGAGTCAATAAAACCAAAGCAAAACATTAACTAACACAACTAAGTTTTTGGTGCCTTTTCCCTTACTGAAAAGAATAAGAGAGTTTAAGGTAATACATGTTTTTATTAGAGAATGTGAAGTAGCTCATAAGTTACTTCTATAAGGTGTTTTGGTTTTGTTTTGTTTTTGCTTTGTCTAATCCTGAATAATTATGGTATTATTATGAATAGTGAAGACTAGTCAGACTTGATATATTTTAGAGAAATTTGCTTGGATGGCTTTGCTATACAGTTAGTACCTCTGGGGTAGTTGTAATCCACTTTTGCCAGTGATAATTTCTTTGTCTTTGTTACTCCCATTTCCTTCTGTCATGGTTGCCTCCCTCAGGGTCCTCTAAGCTGAAGAAAGGTTTCTTCCCACCTCCTTTTATCAGTTTGTCTGGTGTGGCCTTTGACGATCATAACACTTGGTTGGATCCCCAGAAAGCAATTCAGCTCTTTTTTTATTTTGCTGGATGCTTTTATGGGAGACTTCAGATGAGTGTCCAATGCCCAAGCTGAGCAGAGAGCACAGGGGTGTATGAGAGTATAGTATCTCACCTGAGTCTAGATGAGAATAGAGAGTAGGGAGGAGTGCATAGCAGAAGGGGTGGCCAGAGACATATTGGGGCCACAAGGTAAAGAACTTAAAATGCTAAGCTAAGAAGTTAGGACTTTCCTCAGTGAAAATCTTTTGATGGGGCAACTGGATGGCACAGTTGGTGAAGCATCCGACTCTGGCTTTTGGCTTGTGAATTTCAGGGCTGTGAGATAGAGCCCCATGTCGGGCTCTGTGCTTACCACTGAGTCTGCTTGAGATCTCTGACCCTCTCCCTCTGCCCCTCCCACTCATGTGTGTGGTTTCTCTCTTTCTCTCTAAATAAATCTTAAAAAAGAAGAAAAGATCTTTTTCTTTTTTTGAAGTTTTTGAAGGGGAAGTAATGATATGACCCAGCTTGTGTTTTAAGAATGTTGCTCAAGTCACTGTGGATTAACTTATAAAGGCTACATGAGTGGGACCTCAACTTTATTGCACAGAAGAATTGCTTTTTTTTTTTTTAAGAATTTTATTTATTTATTTGACAGAGATTACAAGTCAGCAGAGAGGCAGGCAGAGAGAGAGAGGAGGAAGCAGACTCCCCGCTGAGCAGAGAGCCCGATGTGGGGCTCCATCCCAGGACCCTGGGATCATGACCTGAGCCGAAGGCAAAGGCTTTAACCCATTGAGCCACCCAGGCGCCCTGAAGAATTGCTTTTTAAAATGAGCATTCTGGGCTGCCTGGGTGGCTCAGTGGGTTAAGCCTCTGCCTTCGGCTCAGGTCATGATCTCAGGGTCCTGGCATCGAGCCCCACATGGGGCTCTCTGCTCAGCAGGGAGCCTGCTTCCTCCTCTCTCTCTGCCTGCCTCTCTGCCGCCTTGTAATCTCTCTCTCTCTCTCTCTGTCAAATAAATAAAATCTTTAAAAAAATAAAATAAAATGAGCATTCCTCAGGGCACCTGGTGGTTCAGTGGGTTAAGCCTCTGCCTTTGGCTCAGGTCATGATCCCAGGGTCCTGGGATCAAGCCCCACATCTGGCTCTCAGGAGCTCATCAGGGAGCCTGCTTCCTCCTCTCTTCTCTACCTGCTTCTCTGCCTTCTTGTGATCTCTGTCAAATGAATAAATAAAATCTTTAAAAAAATAAAATGAAATGAGCATTCCTAAGGCACCTAGCTGGCTCAGTCACCCTGAAACTTAAAGGTGAACATCTTAACTAGATATTTTTAAGCAGATTGTTTAGTGTTGAAATATTTTCATGTTGGAGATAAAAATTTGGGTATCAGAGCAAAATCATTTGATGATAAAAACCAACTGGCCTCATATAAATAATTGAATAAAAATCACTGGGAGAAGAAACAAATCTCCACTGCAAAATTCCAAATAATTCACATTCTTCCCTCAAGAAGATGGAGCATAACTCCCCACCTGTTTGGGCTGTATACAGTGACTTCCTTCCAAGAATACAATACAGAAAGAAGGGGGAAACAACATATTTGCAGTGGAGAAACCTGACAGGCATTCCCTCAGCCAGGTGATCAAGATCAGCATCAGTAATGATAAATCATGCCGATAGTACATAGCCTTGACATGGTGGGATGAAAATGGCACTTTACCTCAATGGTCTTCCGCCTTAAAACTCACAGCCCCAGCCAAATCATGAGAAAAACATCAGACAAACCCCAATTGACAGACACCCAGAAAATACTTGACTTGTCAGGATGCCTGGGTGGCTCAGTTGGTTGGGTCATGATCCCAGCGTCCTCGGATCGAGTCCCACATCGGGCTCCTTGCTCAGCCGGGAGCCTGCTTCTTCCTCTGCTACTCTGTCTGCCTGTGCACTTGCTCGCTCTCTCTCTCTCTCTGACAAATAAATAAACAAAATCTTTAAAAAAAAAAAAAAAGGAAAATCTAAGAAACTCTCACAACCCACAGGAGCTTTAGGAGACATGATTACTAAATGTTATGTGGGATCCTGGAACAAAAAAAGGACATTAAATTAAAACTAATAAAGTGTGAACAAACTGTAGACTTTAGTTACTAATAATGTGTTAGCATTAGTTCATTTGTTGTGACAAATATAAGATGTCTATAATCTATTTTCTACAGAATATATAGACACTATAATAAGTTTTTTTGTAAATTTTAAAAAGCTTACTTTTCAGAAAGGGCTAGAACAGAAAAACAATTAATAAACCAATACCCTTCTTGGTAAATTGTTAGGAATTGAAATAATATAGCTCTTCCATCCCTAGATTAGTAATCAGGATCTGAGTTAATATCATTAGAGAATTATCTCAGTATCACTGAGAATTATCCAGCTTCAGTATGAACTGTTTTGAGGGACATGAATAAATAAGTTATTTGGTTTTATGTAGAGGAAATCCACAGAATCATCAGAATAATGCCCAAATATAAGTTGACCCTGAATATAAGGCAATCTCTTAACATTCCAATGAAAAATATATATATTTTTAAAAAGGGATTTGGGTGTGGGGCGCCTGGGTGGCTCAGTCAGTTGGGCGTCTGCCTTCGGCTCGGGTCATGATGCCAGGGATTGAGCCCTCTATTAGGCTCCCTACTCACCAGGATCCTGTTTCTCCCTCTCCTTCCTGTTCCCCCTGCCTGGATTCACTCACTCTCTCTCTCCCTCTCTCTGTCAAATAAAAATATTTTTTAAAAAAGGAGAGGGGGTATGGGCGGAATAGACAAATGTGTATTTTACCAACATAGTTAAGACCATAAATTTATAAAATAATATAAAATTTAGAAATATCCCTTTCCACTTGTCTGTTACTTTCTATGAAACAATTTTGCCCAGATTTTTTACATGCTGCTTTGATGTCCATACCTGGCACATAGTAGTTTGTCAATAAGCACTTACTGAATGATAATTTGAGATCAGGTATATGGAGAGACCTGGATCAGTCTGGGAGGACCCTTTGAAGGTCTTTGACCAGGAAAGTATCAGCAAAAGTGAAGTGGTATTTAGCCTCTCCTCAGAGGTGATGGAGATGGCACAAACTTTCTGCTTAGGAGAGGTCAGGACATAGCCAGGGTTGGCATGGGTACACAAAAGGAGCCCAAACTTCGGAGTCAGGCAGATCTGGACTTGGAGATGTGGTCCCAAGAGCCTCCCTGAGGAGGTACCCCTGAAGCCAGGATTTGGGGGTGTGAAGAGTAAGGGCAAGAACACTCAGGCAGCATCACGGGCAGAAGAGACACTAGTGTGCTGAAGAGAGAGACAGGAAGCTATTAAGGGTGGAACATGGTGACTGGGCACCTTGTAAACTATGCAAAGGACTTGAGTTTTGTTTTTAAGTGCAAAGGAAAACCGGGGGTTAACATCTAATTCACAGTTTTTATAAAATTACCTTCTGTGAAGAGAATGGATTGAAAGAGGGAGCAAGAATGGAAGCGAGGAGGGGCACTTTAGGTAGCCCAGTTGGTTAAGCGTCTGACTCTTGATTTTGGCAAGGACAGCCATCAGGAGCCTAGACAGGAGATGATAATGGATTCATAACAACACCACTCTGCTTCTAAGATTCTTAGCACCTTACATGAGCCAACTCATTTAAGTGTGCTGTCCCGTTAGCACCCTCTTTCATTCTCAAAAGTACTAGTTTGGGTGATAAATTACAGGAAACTATGAATCAGCCAATTAACATTTTCAGGGGGATATTCTTCCTACCCATCAATTTCAAACCATTCTATGAAAGCCACTAACCATGACAACTCTGTAATATAAGATTCAAGCAGGAAAAACTGGAATCTCATCTCTGAACATCCTGAGCCCCTTCCTTCTTGTTCCCTTCTGTTTGGGCCTGGTTCTCAGTTACATGTGGGCATTTTTTTTTTTTTTTTAAGATTTTGTTCAGGGGCGTCTGGGTGGCTCACTGGGTTGAGCCGCTGCCTTCGGCTCAGGTCATGATCTCAGGGTCTTGGGATCAAGTCCCGCATTGGGCTCTCTGCTCAGCAGGGAGCCTGCTTCCCTCTCTCTCTCTCTCTCTCTCTCTCTCTGCCTGTCTCTCTGTCTACTTGTGATCTCTCTCTGCCAAATAAATAAAAATCTTTTAAAAAAAATTTAAAAAAAAAAGATTTTATTCATTTATTTGACAGAGAGAGATCACAAGTAGGCAGAGAGGCAGGCAGAGAGAGAGGAGGAAGCAGGCTCCCTGCTGAGCAGAGAGCCCAATGTGGGACTCGATCCCAGGACCCTGAGATCATGACCTGAGCCGAAGGCAGCGGCTTAACCCACTGAGCCACCCAGGCGCCCCATGTGGGCATTTTTATTTGTCTCTTTCTCAGTATCTTTTTTTTTTTTTTTCTTTCCTCTTCCGTCTCTTTTCCTTCCCCATTCCTCCTCTCTACTCCAGTTTCTTCCTCTCCCCTAATCTCCTTCTGGTCTCTTCTCAATTGGCTGGTGAGTTCCTGCCATGTACAGTGGATCCGTTCTGTTTAATATATAAAAATGAAGGTATAGTTGTACTTGTGTCAAAATGCTTCTAGATGATTGTCACTAAATATTTTAAATTCTTTTATCCCAGTGCCTGCATTCACATCTTAAGGAAATTTACCTCATATGCCATTCATCAGACTGCTTTCTTTTTTTCTCCCCAAGCCTTTACTTCCCACTCCACCACCACTCCCTGATGGCCTTCTCTACCTTAGGTCTGTCCCCAGCCCCACACTGGACCAAAATCATACCAGGTCACAGCTATTTAAAACACAAGACTTATGTAACCTTCTGTGTGGCGCCAAGTGACTCTCATTCTTCCCTGCATCTTAGTTTACTTCCTTTTTTACCTTTCCTAAGGCTTGACATTCTACAGACTATTGATTTTTTTTTTTCCTGGAACTTATTGTTTCCAGGCTGAAGCCTATTTTTAACATGCTCTTACTTTTACATACGAGAGTGTGCCGCTTTTGTCTGCCTGGTTCCAAATAAGAAGGTACCAGGAACAGCTCTCCCAGCAGAGGTTTCCCATAGTAAAGGAGTTTTCCTTTGTGTTCACCCTGGGTATAAATCACCTGGGAGCTTTTAAATGAGAAAAGACCTGGCTGACCCAGAAGGTGGTATTTATAAATAGTCCTCTAACCTCCCCCACCCCTTTAAAGCTTCTACCTAATCCTCTCCTCTCTCAAGATTGGAAGTGACTTGACCTTTGAGTCTTAAACCTCAGGCTCTTTCTCTCTGAAAAATCTAGTTAACAAAAAGCTGCTAAAACAAAAAAAATGTTTCTAACCAGATGATGAAGAAGCCATTAAAGCTTGCCTTTCATTTCCAACATTTTTTTTTAATAAGTTTTATTTACTTGACACAGAGAGAGAGAGCACAAGCAGGTGGAGTAGCAGGGAGAGGGAGAGGGAGAAGCAGACTCCCCGCTGAGCAAGGAGCCTGATGTGGGTCTCTATTCCAGGACCCTGGGGTCAGGACCTGAGCCGAAGGCAGTTGCTTAACCAACTAAGCCACCCAGGCACCCTCATTTCCAACATTTTTAGTGAAATACACTTCCTCTTTTGAGGACCATCTTTTCTTGTGGTTATTTTAAGATACCTACCTCAGGGACACCTGAGTGGCTCAGTCGGTTAAGCACCTGCCTTCGGCTCCAGTCATGATCCCAGGGTCCTGCGGTTTAGCCCCGCATCAGGCCCCCTGCTCAAGGGGAAGACTGCTTCTCCCTCTCCTCCTCCCCCTTCTTATGCATGTGCTCGCACTCTTACTCTCTCCATCAAGTAAAAAATAAAACTTAACCAAAAAATACCTACCTCAATAATTTTTATTTCTTTTTGCTATTGAGCTGTCATGGATTTGTATTTTTACGATTTAAAAAGCTGTTCCCAAATGGCAGCATCTTTGCCATGAATTAAGAGTGTTCCTTTTCACCCCTACCTTAGAGAACTTGGAGGGACTCTCAGTAGCCTCCATCCCAACATCATTGGATGGAGCTCAGTGTGTATTTCTCTAATTTTGTAGTATTTATTGAGGGTGAAATCTTACAGGTTTTGGTAGGATTATACAATGAAGTCCATGATACAGACTGATAGGTTTCTGGATTAAGGTACATGCAAGAAATGCCTAATAGTTGAACTGGCCAAAATATGTTTTTAAGTATATTTCAAAGAAAAACAATAATAAATTTCCTAAAGAGATAATTAAGTCCTTAAACTGATAATTTATAAAGACAGGAGGCGTTTATGTTAGGAAGATAAGCCATATATTTTTAGCACCTTCTCTCCCTTGCTGTAAAATGGAGGAATCTTCAATTCACCATCCACTAATCATCAGAGAGCACACTCTCATTTAAGACTTCTTTCTTTCTATCCTCTAATAGATTGAAGAGTAAATTCTGGTGCCAGACTTTTCTTTGCTGACCCAGGCCAGCAACAGTAATGGTTTTTTTGGAAACTGCTAGTTCTGATCTAGCTGTTGCTTTACAAAGGGAGCCCCCTTTCCCAGGCTTTTCTCGCAGTAGTTTTGCTGGAATGCCCCACTTGTATGTGAGCCTGAAATTTTAAGAGTAATTTTAGTTTTGTTATTTAAGAAAATCTGGTGTCCAGTGTGGCTACATTGGTACCTAAGAGAGTATCCGAAGAGAAAGAATGAAAAGCATATACGGAGCAGGTTAAATGAGTGCTGTGTCTTCTGAAAACCTTGGGCTTAAATGTCTAAGGCAATTCTGTTAGATCTGAGTTCTGAGTGGACTTGCTGGAGCAGAAGTAGCTACTGTTTCATTTCTCCAGCTGGGGAAGCTTTGTCTTCATATACAGAGACCCCAGAATAGCTAAGCGTATTTATAGTCATTGGAATTTTAATACGTGATCTGGGGGCGCATGGCTGGCTCTGTTGATAGAACTTGCAACTCTTGATTTTGAGCTCCTGAGTTCATGACCCACACTGGACATAGAGCTTACTTTAAAACAAACAAACAAAACACACACACACACACACACACATATACACACACACATTTTAAAAAGGTGATCTAAGCAAGTGTGTATACTACTGACTTGCTTTTGAATTTAGTTTTTAAAAAAGTGGAATTTCAAAATATGAAGCAGAGAAGAAGAAAATTGCAAAGGTATATATAAGAGCAGTAGTATCTGGGGATATAATGAGCATATGAGGAGACTGTTAGGATTATACACAAGGAGAAGAGAGAAGCACAACCAACCCAACTTGAAAGCAATGGTAGGTTCATAGGGGAGTGGGGTGGGGATGCAATACACCAGCAGGTTGAGAGCACAAGAAGCCAGGGTAACCCTTGGTTATCTTTTGTGACTTCAGTAACAGCAAAACCTAGAAAGAATGTCTCCAGAGGGTTAACTGTACCATTTCATGCATAGTGATGCTAATCAGCCATGTTGCTCTGGGTTCAACACTGCAAGCTACCCAGTCAGAAAGGCTGAGGGCTCCCTGGGATTTCAGTGGTCACAAAGCAGGGAAGTTTGGGTTAGCACAGCTCCTGCCCCCATCTTGCAGAACTGCTGATTTTTCCTCAACTCCTAGTACCCAGGCTTCTAAGCCTGGGTCATGTGCTTGCCCCCAGCTGCACCAGGCTCTGGAGGGAAGGATTTGGATCTTCTAGTTACAGTAATGCCTTGCAGTCGCTGCCTCCCACAGGGGCAACATGGTGCTATTGGAAAGAGGGGTTGGTTGCTAGACAGCAAAAACGGAAAAAAAAAAAAAAAAAAAAAAAAAAGACCTGTAAACTTTATCAACTGTTTATCTGAAGGTCCATCTCTTTGTGAATATTAGCTGTCTTTCTCAGACTTAACCTCTATGTATAGAAATACGAATGTTTTTAAAATTATTTGTCCATTGTTTAAAAAAACTCAGGACGGTCTTTTTAAATTTCGTGTTCATATTTATCAAAGTTGTGTGTGTATATTGTTCAGAGTTCTAGTTCTACCTGGTTTTGAATGATGAGCTGCGTTCTATATCCTTTCATTCCTATTTTCTACTCCCTGGAGAAAACCATTTTCAGTTTCTAGCTGATTTATTTACTATTTATCTTCATATTTTGGAATTGTACACTGTGGCTATGCCTTAATGTCTCTATTTTAGGCATTGTTTATTGACTTCTCACTGTGGAAAATGAATTTTGTTCTTTCCCAGCACTTTCTGCCTGACCACACATACATGCTCTTCTCCTTCCCCCATCCTCTCAGGATAATGGTATTGGATCCATAGTCTGTGGTTTTATTATTATGACTATGTCAGCCCTATTTGCAATGATGCCATGTAGTATAGTGTAACTGATTTTTCTCCCAATACCAACCTTTGATTTTTCCCTGATGTTAATTATTATCTTAGTTTTTTATTCATTTACTTAGGCTTTCTGTGCTTCTTACTAATGAACCCCCAAATACCCCCTAACTGTATAAATCTTTCCCATTTAAACCCATCAGATATTCTATGAATTTCATCTTCTTAAGATCTCTTTCTAAACCTTCTGACCTGCTCTTGTCTGGACCTCGGCCTGTCACCCTTCAGTCCTCTAAAGAGGACTTTTTCACCTGTATCTTATTTTAGTCCCTTGCTCATGGATTCAGTATCGTCTTTTTCCTTAGTCTTCCCTGTCATTTTGAAATAGCATATTATCATTAGTTTCTTGAGAAAGTAAATCTTTTTTTAGTTTTAGGAATTTCCCTGAGATTCATAAAGGCACTGCTTCATTTTTTTCTACCCTCCAGAGTCCCTGTTGAAAAGTGTGATTCATTCTGATTTTTTTTTTCCCATTCTGATTCTGACCTTTATGTGACTAGTTTTTCCTCTGGAAGCTTTGCTTTAACCTTGACGTCTTGCAAGTTCACAATGATGTGACTTGGTCACTTGCTAGATCTTCAGTCTGGGACATTTTCTCGAATTAATTCATTGATCACTTCTCTCCATGGTTTTTCGGTTCTGTCTTTCTTGAACTCCTGTTAGATTTTTGGATCTCTTAGATTGATACCCAGTTCTTTTATCTTTACTCTCCTGTTTTCTGTCCTTGTCCTTTTTTATTTTTCTTTCTGAAAGAGTTCCTCAGGTTTGTCTTCCAACCCTTGCACTGAGTTGTTTGGTTCTGCTATCAAAATGTGTATTTTTCTAGCATTCTTTTTTGTTCTCTGAATGTTCCTTTTTTCATTGCTATTAGTGATTCATTTATTGTATGATGAACAATACAGAAACTAGAAAATATAACTGCTTAAGTTAGAAGGCATTTTATGATTAAATGAGATTATCAATTGACTAGCCTCAAAATTTGTAAACTTGAGCCAGAGAAGATCACCTAAAATATGCAAAACTTAATTGTATATGATTTTTAGTGTATAAGGGTTATATTATCTCTGGCTGTTTTGTTTTGTTTGTTTGTTCATATATTTTATTTACTTGTTTATTTATTTGACAGAGAGAGAGAGAGCAAGAGAGGGAACACAGCAGGGGAATGGGAGAGGGAGAAGCAGGCTCCCTGTGGGGCTTAATCCCAGGACCCTGCAATCAGGGCCCAAGACAAAGACAGATGCTTAACAACTGAGCCACCCAGGTAACCCAGTTTTGTTAGTTCTTAATACTTCTTTTCAAAAGTTTGTATCTTCTGGGATGCCTGGGTGACTCAGTTGGTTAAGCATCTACCTCCCACTTAGGTCATGATCTCAGCCTCCTGGGATCAGGCTGCTCCCCCTGCTTGTGCTCTCTCATCTCATTCTCAAATAAATAAACAAAATCTTTTTTTTTTTTTTAAGATTTTATTTATTTATTTGACAGAGACAGATCACAAGTAGGCAGAGAGGCAGGCAGAGAGAGAGGAGGAAGCAGGCTCCCTGCTGAGCAGAGAGCCCGATGCGGGACTCGATCCCAGGACCCTGAGATCATGACCTGAGCCGAAGGCAGCGGCTTAACCCACTGAGCCACCCAGGCGCCCTAAATAAACAAAATCTTTAAGAGAAAATTTTCTATCTTCCTCTGTAGTCTCTTTTTTCCTCTTAAGTTGCTTTTTTCTCTTTGTTTTGGTTTGTCTTTCATTTCGGTTTCTGGTGATCCTTGGCTAGTTTTTTATATCTAAGAACAGGCAGTTAAATGGGTACTTGAGATCTATGGACTTGTGAGCAAAATTTATGGGCTGTGGGGGTGGTCTGCATGAGTCACTTCTTGGGATACCTCTCTTATCTGTTTCTTTAAGTCTTTTATCTTGGCTGGTCTGATTCTGTTGGAAAATTTTTAATTTTGTACTATTCATTTTCTCTCTCCTTGCAGTTTCTAGATATGTAGTCTTTGGTTCTCATGTTGTACATAAAAATATCTCCACTGTGGGGGGCGCCTAGGTGGCTCAGTCATTAAGCATCTGCCCTCTGTCCGTTCTGATCGATCCCAGCCTGCTGGGATCTGGCCCCACATTGGACTCCCCGCCCAGCAGGGGAGCCCTTCTCCTCCCTCTGCCTGCCACTTCCCCTGCTGTGCTCTCTCTCTGTCAAATAAAGAAATAAAATCTTTAAAAAAAAATCTCTGTTGGGTCTGTGCTACAATCTTCCTTTAGATGTCCTTTGGACCTTCCTACACCTCTTCATTTGCTTTCACGGCACTTGGTAGATAGGCCGACTTGCTAAAAAGTAAACAGGAGTTGGTAGCAAATCTGAGAGCTAGAACACACCTTGAGTGCAAAGTTAGAGTCGCTTTCAGTGCATTGTTTTCCTTAATACATTTGATCAGAAATTGGATGAACCTCCGGGATGCTGAGACAGGGAAGATACTGTGGCAAGGAACAGAAGACCTGTCAGTCCCTGGAGTGGAGCATGAAGGTACTCCCCAACCCCTTGCCCTGCACAGGGCTCTGATGTTTCAGGAGCAGGGCCTAAGCATCAGGGAGCTAAATTAATGCAGATCCTGATGGGTAAACCGCTGCAGGCACAGCATGTGTTACTGAGATTCTCAGTTCCTTTCCTACCTTTTTTCCCTCTCACTTCCCAAAACTCATTCTGTGCTGAAATTTTAACATTAAAACATGCCAAAAGATATAAACTAAGCTCTTAACTTTTTTTTTTAAGATTTTATTTATTTATTTGACAGAGAGAGATCACAAGTAGGCAGAGAGGCAGGCAGAGAGAGAGAAGAGGAAGCAGGCTCCCCACTGAGCAGAGAGCCCGATGCAGGACTCATCCCAGGACCCTGAGATCATGACCTGAGCTGAAGGCAGCAGCTTAATCCACTGAGCCACCCAGGCGCCCTCAACTTTTTTTTAAAAGAAAATTTCCATTTTTATCTCCCTGAAATAAAAGAAAAACTAAGGAGTTAAAACCAACAGAACAGAGTAAAGAAGGTGTGCATTCGGCCCTTTTCCTAATGAAAACAGCTAGGGAAGGCCCTTAGATGCACTATATCTGGTGTTTCTTAAAGATCTTTCAGGGGGATACCTGGGTGGCTCAGTTGGTTAAGCAAATGCCTTCCGCTTGGGTCGTGATCTTTGGGTGGTGGGATCTTGCCCTGCATCCCTGCATCAGGCTCTCTGCTCAGTGGGGAATCTGTTTCACCCTCTCCCTCTGTGCTCTCCCTCTCTCTTTCGCGCTCTCTCAAATAAATAAATAAAATCTTTAAAAAATAATAATAAAGGTATTTCAGTCAGATGCACTTTACCAATTGGGGACCTCTGTCTTTAATTGTATTACCAAGGCTTTTCTCTGAAATTTAACATAGATAATGTGTTCTCTAAATCAGCTCTGAGAAGCTCCCAGAAACTTAAGGAATTATAGTATGTGATTTTCATTGAGAATGGCTTCAATATTTCTTTTTATTTACCAGCCCGTGTTCCCAAGAAAATCCTCAAGTGCAAGGCAGTGTCTCGAGAGTTGAACTTCTCTTCAGCAGAGCAAATGGAAAAATTCCGCCTGGAACAAAAAGTTTACTTCAAAGGGCAATGCCTAGAAGGTATTCTGTGGCCTAGTGCCTGGAAGCCCCACTTAGGATGACAGAGTAAAAAGGCAGGACCCAGTGAACTTAAAACACTGCTTTGGTAACATTCATTTTGCAACTCAGTTTGTGATGGGATTCTACACCTTGCGAGACTGGGGGCCCCAGCAAAAACAAAGCTGGCAATGACAAGGGGCTTTGAGCCCAACAAAAGGGTTTCTGACACTAGTGGGCCTGGGTTGATGCCTGCTTTATCACTGGTGAATTATAATGTGGTCACGAGGAAGCTGCCAACAAGGGCCTGGTACAGAGCTCTCAGTCTCCCACAGATCTGGCCACCAAGGCGACCCTGCACCGAGTTTCTACCATGAACTGTAAGAGTGCATGTCCGTGTCTTACAGCTGGAATTGCAAGTGAAAGGCCTAGTCTGTTCTTCTGTTTATCATATACACATAGCCTATTGCTAAGAAAGCATTGCTTATACTGTATCTGCCCACTAGTCCTCACCCTTTAGGCCCTAGAGCAGAGGGAGTAAGCCTCTGGTGTGGTCGGGGGACAGCCTGAGGGGTTGTCATGCCTCTTTCACATGCCTCTGGCCCCAGAGATTTCTGATGGCTTCATTTGTGGTTCTTGGGATAAGAAGAGGCTCACTCTAAGTGGGGGGGGGGGGTGCAGAGCCCCGAGACACTCTGGGGTGCCCACTCACCAGCTTTTTGTTGTGCCCACTCACCAGCTTTTTGTTCTTCCTTTAGAATGGTTCTTCGAGTTTGGCTTTGTGATCCCAAACTCCACAAACACCTGGCAGTCCCTGATAGAGGCCGCGCCCGAATCCCAGATGATGCCCGCCAGCGTGCTAACGTGAGTGAGCAGACCACAGGCGCTGGGGAGTGGGTTCCAAGCAGGGGGGCTGACGGTGCTGCTCAGCGGGCAGCCCTGGGTGAAAATAAAGGGAGAGAGTATTCAGGGGTATTTGAGTTTACAGGTTACTGACATGGTCATAGGAAAAAGACAGTGTGATCAAATGGAAAAAAAATAAAAAAACTTTAGATTAGACCTTTAGACTAAATTCCTGATTAACCCTGACTTGCCGTGCAATCTTGGACAATGTTTACCTCCCTGGCCTTATTTTTCTCCTCTCTACACATAGAATTAATAATTCTATCTCTCAGAGGTGTAGTGAGGATGAAAGAAGATGATATGGGAGGAAACTAGCCTGTACTCTATGTTAAACCTAGGCTAATTTGCTCACTTTCCTGACAACCAAACTTCTGATACTCTGTACTTTTCTTGAATGGCCTTTAATGGAATCTGGCAAAGTTCTAAGTTTGTTTTAGAGGATAATGTTTGGTTATGGTTTTTCAGAGACTAGCTTACCATTTTCATAGTTATGCTTCCTGCTCAAAGAATAATTTGTTTGTCCTTTATCCAAAAACACTGTCAGTAAGGGCCCAGCTGACATTTTCTCTTCGGAAAAGGTATTAGACTTTCAGAGGTCTTAATAATAGTGTCTAGTAATGAGTTATTCCCACAGATATTTGTGTAATATTGGATTGTCCCCTTAAACAGATCCTTGGTGAAAGCCACACTGAATGTAAATAGAGGTTGTTTGCTTTATAAGATTTTGCTTTATAAGAAGTTTAATAGATTTTTAATTACAATGGTAGGTATTTTTATATTCTAATAGCCAATTAAATCTTGAGTTTCTTATGTACCTATTTTATAATTAATTGCCAACAAAAATGTATCTGCTGGCTATTAATTACCCTGGGAAAGTACAGGGTAGTATATAGAAGGGCATTTTTTGTATTTTATTAACCTTCATTGACTCCTTCTTGGCCAGGTCCAATAAGTCTGTGATGACTTATTTAGGTTCTTTAACTCATATTTTACTTTCTGGAACCCAAAAACAGTACCTCTATTGTCCTTAACTTGGTTCGAGAGTGGTTTGGTTTGGAAGCACTAAGATACCCACCAAGAAAAATGAAATTCTCCCCTGTACAATACAGGTGTGTCATTTGGGGTTCTTTGGCTGCAAGCCATAGAAATGACTCCAGCTGATTGGACAGACCTGAAGAGGGGTGGGGGTGGCAGATGGCACTGAGACCCGGGCAGCTTCAAAGATGCAGGTGGCAGGAATCCATCAATGATCTCCTTCAGGAGCAGCCATAGGAAGGATCCTGCTCCAAAGGGGAGCAGGGGAAGAGTCTGATTAGCCCATATTATATCCTGTGCCCAGCCCTCTGCCAGGTGAAGGAGAGGCTACTGGACTGACCCATGGACTAGAGATGTGGTGGGCCCCCAGAAGAAGGGCAGAGTGCTATTACCCAAAGTGATGGAAATAGATGCAGGAAAGACCAACCCATAACTGCCTACCAGAGACCTGCAGGTTTCCATGTATATCAAAAAGTCATTCATATTTTTAAAAAAAAGTCTTATGTATAAGCACCCCCGTTTGCAGAGCACTCTGCTAAGGGGTTTACATATATCAAGGATTAAAACATGCTCTTTCTTCTTGTTTTCTGAACTTGAGGAGAAAAAAATCTAATCACAAAGTTAAATGTCACATTAGACTTCTAACCCCATTTGGACGTAGATTTAAGTGTCCCCAAGCCAAAGTTCTAGGTAGGTGCGTGTCCCCAGGCCCAGCAGACCCAAACTGAAGCCACTTTGTGGAAATGAAATCTGTTGCCTAACACACTCACTCTTTTGCCCTCTCTTCTTACTTATAGTGGGAATGTTATCATAGAGACAAAGTTTTTTGACGACGATCTTCTTGTAAGCACATCCAGAGTGAGACTTTTCTACGTTTGAGAGAAGAATGTGTGTGCATTTCAAGAAATTTGGGTTTTGGGGGGGGAAAGGAGGAAACTGTTGACTTTTTTCCTCCACGCATTTGATTTTTGACATTTCCACCCCTAATTCCCTGTACGGCAACCCACCTGCGGCCACCAGGGGACCAGTTCTGTGTAGGTAACCAGACGGCTCTTTCCTCCCAAGCCGCCATCTTCCACTGACCAGACTCAACTCCCAACCCCAGACCAGGGCAGAGGGTGAGCCTTGACTCCTTCCCAGGGTGACACAGGGACAGATGCTTACCACAAGAGCCAATGCTGTTCCCACCCCCTCTGCTTCCTCCTTGGGCCCTACAGGCAATGCATCTTCCTTTGGCCCCTGGTTTTGGAAAAATTCATATTCCTGACCTATGTTTAGTTTTTTTCCTACCATTTCTATTTCATACATTCTCATACATTTAACTTGTAAAATAGACTGTGATATTATTATTACATAATGAATTAAAACATATGAATTAAAATATTCCTACAGTCTTTAGCATGGCACTGCTTTCATCTCTGCTTTTTCTGGAACATGAACCCAGCCCCATGACGTGAAGAAAGACATTTATCAGACCATAGGACCACAACTGTATTTTACTCCAGAAATCAGCTAATAGATTTTGCATTCCCGATGCTTCAGTTGCTGCTTTCCAAGAATGTACAACGTACCCAAACAAGACCCATGACCTTAACATTTGTCTTTGAGACATGATATGCAGTGGTTCTTTTCCACAACATGGATGTCCCCTTTGTTTGGTGTTGCTTTTAACTTTTCTCATACCTTTATGATGTACCTTTACTCAAGAGGTTTCAGAAAAGGGTAGAAGTCCAAGCTGACAGAGTAGAAACCCTTCTGTTCTTCTGTGAGAGGACAGAAGTTCCAGAATGGAGAAAAGATCTCCCTGAAGTCATGTGGAGAATGGTGGGAACACATCTGGGATGGGGTGGTGTGCTGGGAGGCCTTAAAACCCAGGCAGAGGAAGCCAGCGTGGGAGAGAGTGATGGCAGCTGGGTGCCTGCAAGTCTGATGTGACAGAGAAGGGTTCTTTTTTAGAAGCTTACCTCTGAGCTACCAGCAGCCTTCACTGTTCTTTATACAATATCAGCAATTAATGGGTTTCCAATTTGCACAGTAGTAAGACTGAGACCAGAGGGAAGGAGAATATCGCCAGAGATGGACCCTCTGGCATAGCCCCTGCTCACATATTCCTCCTCTTTTTTTTTTTTTTTAAAGATTTATGTATTTGACAGACAGAAATTACAAGGAGGCAGAGAGGCAGGCAGAGAGAGAGAGGAGGAAGCAGGCTCCCCGCTGAGCAGAGAGCCCGATGTGGGGCTCGATCCCAGGACCCTGGGATCATGACCCGAGCCGAAGGCAGAGGCTAATTTAACCCACTGAGCCACCCAGGCGCCCCCTCCTCTTTTTCTTACCAAAGGGTCTGTTTGCCTCTGTGGATGGGGAGGAGAAGGACATTTTTAGTGGACTGTCACCATCTTTCAGTGATAATTCCATTCCTCACATGAGGGCTCGTCTTCAAAAGCTTATTTTTAAATACCAAGATTGGATGAGAAAACAAAGTTAAAATGAATCCAGATTTCCTTTTGCTTTCTGGAAATGCCATCTCTTCCCTCAGAGTAAGCTCATCTCCTTTCCTGAACTACATCTGCTCCCCAGAATTCCAGCGGGGAAGGTGCTTAGGGAACTGGACACCTCCCAGTGGAGAGAAGTCATCCCAGGGAAGCTTCCCCCCTTGCTCAGAGCATCCTTCACTGCCCCTTTCCACTCACTTACCCAGCCAGAACTGTCAGGGACACACTTCTTTGTCAGCTGCTCTGAGAAAAAAAAAAGAACTATAGCCTAGTCATTCTTAGACATTCACCATCTCTCCAGGCAACAGTGTGTGTGTTCAGGCAGCGCTGATCATTTTATCATGAAACAAGGCCCAAAAAGTGTGCTCCGGGGACAGTGCGATTGACAGGTTCTGAGCTGTGCAGGAGGGACTGGGGCTGGCCAGGAGGATGGCTGCAGCTATGATGGGAGGAGGAAGAGGGAAGGGGTGCGGGCCGGGGTGAGCACAAGCGAAAGGAGAGGACACAAGAGCTATAGAGACTCGGGCCCTTGTGGGTCAGAGTCAGCTCCGGTAGGATAGGTGCAGGTCTAAGTGCCTGCAGAGCTGGGGGTTTTGCGGATACATCAAAGGCCACAGAATGTTACAAAGGAGAGGCATGGGGATGCCTGGGTGGCGCAGTTGGTTGGACTACTGCCTTCGGCTCAGGGCGTGATCCTGGAGTCCCGGGATCGAGTCCCACATCGGGCTCCCAGCTCCATGGGGAGTCTGCTTCGTTCTCTGACCTTCTCCTCGCTCATGCTCTCTCTCACTGTCTCTCTCTCTCAAATAAATAAATAAAATCTTTAAAAAATAATAAAAAATAAAATTAAAAAAAAAAAAAAAACAAAGGAGAGGCATGCAGCCCAGGCCCAGCACGTGTACGGGTACCTGCCCCACACTCCAGAGATTGGGCTTCAGTAGGTGCAGGGCCCAGAAATCTACCTGCTGCAGCAGCCCAGGTGGTTCTGACACAAGCGGTCTGTGGACCAGACCTTGAGAAATGCTGGTAGAGGCAGTAAGTGTCAGAAACAGATAGATGTACACGGGCGGCTATAAAGTAAGCTAAAGTCGCATGCAGGCTTGCGGACTTCTGTGATGGGGGTGTGGTGAAGCACCGAGTCTGGCCTCAGTTGGGCGGGAAGGGGTTGGAGGGAGTCCAGTCCACCGAAGGCCACACTTACGCTCTTCCCATATGCATACGTGGGAGGCACAGGCCTGGCTCTCAGGGATTTGTCTCTAGTAGAGGGAGATGACAGGTGATGGTAACTCCTGCGATAAGGGAAGTGCAAGGTGAATGAAAGGAAGAAGAGATTTTTTAAAAAGTGAAAATGAAATAAATGAGAAGAGATTACACATACTTCAGCAAAATCCGGAAAGCCCTCTCTTCTCTGAATCCTAAAACTCTTAGCCTATGAAACCTGTTCAAGTGACCCTAAAAATATAAATTTAAAAAAACTAAGGCTTGTGGGGTGCCTGTGTGGACCAGCTGGTTAAGCGTTGGACTTCAGCTCAGGTCATGATCTCAGGGTCCCAGGATGGAGGCCCGGTGTTGAGCTCTGCACTCAGTGGGGAATCTGCTTCTCTCCCTCTCTCTCCCCACTCTGCCCCTCCCCTGGCTCATACTTACTCTCTCTCACTCTCAAGTAACTTTTTAAAAAATTTTTAAAAATAAGGCTTTCCTTCAGTCCTGCGACGCCTACAGCTCCTGCTCCATCCTCTTTCTCTGCAGATCAAAATTCTTGGGATTGTCTCCACTCACTCTTTCCACCTCCCTACCTCTCATTTACTCCTCAACAGTCGCTGTCGGGCTGGCCCTGACCGGGCCTCCTTTCCGCCAGTATGTCTGTGAACTCCACTGACCCACTGCCCCCTGCTGGTCGTTCCTGCTTTGTCTGCTGCATTGGATCTTCTAACACCTCCTGGAAATTCTTGTGGATTCTGGGAGCCCCTTTCCTGGGAGTTCTGCTCCTTGCAGGCTGTTCATTTGCTTCCAACCACCTTGTCCCTAAAATCTTTGTTAGTGGATTTCTGGATTTTTTTCTGTTTTCTTTCTTTCTTTTCCTAGTTGTTGTATATCGAGAACATTCTATGTGCAACGTCTTTAAGCATTATGCATTCAGTCCACACATTTACTGAGCACTGTTTATGTACCAGACGCTATATTACGTGATGGACATACTTGTTCAACCAGTGAAGTCCCTACCATCCCATTCCAATGAGAGGAGACAGGAAGCGAATAATTTTAGGTAGCAATCAATGCTCGAATTAACAGGACTATCCAGTGCCAGCATCAGTCTGATGTGAGAAGCAATGGAAAGAAGTCAGCGTTCAGATTTTGACTACCAACCCAGGAGGGACAAGTTCCCAGCAAACCAAGAGCCATGGAAAGCCAGGCTTTACTCAAAAAGATTTTTAAGTCTCTTAAACTATCAACAAAGCAAGAACTGGGTGGTAGAAGGGAGGGGACACACAGGATTGTCTCATTTACTACAAAGAGCTCCTCCTTGTGGGAAGAGTGAACCTGCCACTTCCCGCCCTGGTATAGGATGGAGAGGAGAAATGAGGAAGAAGGCCACAGAGGTCAGCTGCAGATGTCTCTGCTTTCCTTCCCCGCCCCCTCCCTCCCAGGCTGGGGTGGAACTGGCAGATAAAAACTGGGTTCAGGGGAAGAAAGAGAATTTCAGGGTTGACAACTGCTTCCTGGAGGTTAGCAGGGCTGCCCCACAATCCAGACCAAGGCCTGTTGACTAGCCTTACAAACATCTTCACCCTGACTCCTCCTGCCACAGTTCCTAGAACTACCTGGGGCCTGTCGGGCCAAAGGCATCTTCTTCCCTTCTGATTTATCCTCCAGGTCTCCGCCAAAAAGAGCGCCGAAATGTGCACCTGGTCACCAGTCCCTCTGTATTGAACAGTTTATTTTCAGAACTTGCTGCTAGTGACCTGGTAATTGTTTTGCGGCTCTCAAAATACTGTTAAAATAGTCCTCAAAGTGAAGAAGACCAAACCTGGCTTAGCAGTTTTTTGGTGCACTTTTATTTGGTTCGAAACTAAGCAGCTTTGTCCATAGTTTTGAATAGACGGGGGGGTGAAGTTGAATGGAGAGAGAAGCAGAAATTTGGTGGATACATTTGGTTCCCAAACTGTGCACCAAGGCACCCCAGGGCACTGCAGCAAATTCACAAGGGTTCCAAAGGATATTTTAATTTTCAAAGGAAATGCAGCCATTGGGGATGTCTGTTGTACCGTGCTCACTATTAGCTCAAGATAGTTTAGTTTCAACATTATACTGCACCACACTACGTTCTTTTTGGTGAGTTATCTTCACAAAGCTGAATTTTTGCACATTTTGGCGATAAACAAGTACCCCTGAAAAATCCATGTGAACAGGGGTGCCTAGTGGTTAAGCGTCCAACTTTTGGTTTCAGCTCAGGTCATGATCTTAGTTCGTGGGTTCGAGCCCCACATCGGGCTCCACACTGAGGGTGGAGTCTGCTTGGGATTCTCTCTCTCTGCCCGCCACCCCCAGCTGCACTCACTCACATGCTCTCTCTAAAATAAATGAGTAATTTTTTTTTTTAAAGTGTGAACAGGAAATGAGGGTGGTTGTGTCCAATCTGATTCCAAGGTTTGAGAAGATGTGCACACATCACATCAATAAGTCATTGTGATTACAAATAAAATAAAAATATTTTTCTCTCGATTTATGTGCCTTTTCTTTTTCCCCAATAATATGACAGCTACTAGGTTAGGATATAAATACTTAACAAGTTGTTTGAACCTAACTACATAATAATAATTTTAAAAACATTTTGGTTTTGTTACACTATGGAAAAATAACTGACACACTAATTGTCCTGTGAACAGAGGAAGTTTAGAGACCCCTAAATAAGCCATTTGGGTTTTTTTTTCAGAGTTTATTTTTTTAAGTAATCTCTACCCCCAACAAGGGGCTCAAACTCATAACCCTGGGATCAAGAATCACATGCTACTACACCCTCAGTTTAAAAATAATGTCTGGGGCGCCTGGGTGTCTCAGTGGGTTAAGCCTCTGCCTTCAGCTCAGGTCATGATCTCAGGGTCCTGGGATCGAGCCCCACATCGGGCTCTCTGCTCAGCGGGGAGCCTGCTTCCCCCTCTCTGCCTGCCTCTCTGCCTACTTGTGATCTCTGTCTGTCAAATAAATAAAATCTTTTTTAAAAAATAAATAATGCCTTTCAGGAGCACCTGCCCGGCTAAGTCAGTAGAGCATGCAACTCTCAATCTTGGGGTCATGATTTTGAGCCCCATGTTGGGGGTAGAGATTACTGCAAATAAAATATGCCTTTCAGAGGGTTAGAAACCCAGGCACGTGCATTACCATCACTGACAGCCACAGCAACAAGTATTTACCAGCCCCGTAAGAACCCCTAGACAGCTCTTGGTTCCATGGAATGCTTTTGGATTCTTGTACTTATTAAAGAAAATGTTTTCAAAGGAAAAGAGGGCATTTATTCAAATTTCTTAGAGTGGCTTTTTAAATGACTTGATTTATTCAAATCATCCCCCAAATAGCTCTTCTCAATTATAAGAGGATAAGCAAGATTATTATCACTTGGATGTTTTATATATAATTGTTACTTTCGTTTGGGGGTAAAGTATGTGCATTAGAGCCATACAACATGAAAATTTGAATACGGAGCACAGGGATCCCCTGTGTAATTAAGTACACATGATTGGTGTACGTCTTTACAGAACTTGAAATTTCATTTCACTTTTTTATGTTATAGGAAATGATAATGGTCCTTTCTTTCCTTTCCTGGTATGTCATTGGCCATACACGCTGTTTACTCAGGGCCCAGCCCTTGGTCAGGATTGGAATCCAAATCCTCTTTTCTGGAAGAATGTCTAATTGTTTCTCTCTTTTAATTGGCTTGTATTCAGCAACAGTCTACAATACGTTTGGTACAATTAGGCTAAGGTTTTTCTTAGAGGGTTCATGTTTACTTAAAAGTAGACACTTGATATACAAGAGGTTTTATGACCATCACGATCCTCCAGCGTTTCCAGGCTCAAATGATATCGTTCGGGCACAGAATTCTGAGACCTCAGTATGGATTTGGTTGTGTTTTGACGCAATCATTTGCTGAAAGAAACCTTGCCTCTGCCCAAAGGTCTCCCTGGAGAGGCAAGTGGTCACTGGGAGTGCCACATCTAAGAAATGCCATCACGTAACAAGAGACTAACCATTTAAAAGTTAAGTCACCCCTGAGCAGAGCGGGAAAATAATAGAAAGCCCACCTACCTAATAATGGGACTCATTTGACGCCAGGGTCTTTAAAATGGATTCAGACCACACTGTCTCCAAGGAAAGAAATGAGCATCTCTAGTAAGAGGTGCTTACTGAGAGGTTGACTAGTAGAGAGGTCATTGGGCCCTCAAAGTTGACTAAGGACAATGTTGACAAAGGGGTCAGAATTGGAGAATCCACTGTCACTTCACCCCATGTGGCTGGAACCCATCCAACCTCAGTATCTTCTAAGAGTAGATGTCTGGGGGCGGCTGGGTGGCTCAGTGGGTTAAGCCTCTGCCTTCGGCTCAGGTCATGATCTCGGGTCCTGGGATCGAGCCCCACATCAGGCTCTCTGAGCCTGCTTCCTCCTCTCTCTGCCTGCCTCCCTGTCTGGGCTTATGGTCTCTCTCTCTCTGTCAAATAAATAAATAAAATCTTAAAAAAAAAAAAAGTGTAGATGTCTGTCCAGCATCACTGTCAAGCAGGCCACACCCCCAGGCTCTAGTGGAAACCACAGGAGTCACACTTGGGACATTGTGGGGAGATTGGTGAGAAGGACCCAGAGAATACCTCTGGGAAGGGGTAGTAGCTTTCCTGGGATACAGAATGGAGATGGAGATGAGATGAATTTCTAAGACAAAAGAGCATGTGCACATTTTTTTTGGAACTTGACATACAGGGTCAAATGCTTTCCAGAAAGATTTGTACCCATTTCCACACCTTAGCTACGTCCAAACCTACTGACACTAACCACATCCTGGGCTGTGTTGACAAGGGTCACAGGACCCCAGACCACCTGCCACTGAGGGAGCCTGCATGAGGCCTGTCTGTGCAGGATTCTTTGGCCAAACTATGGAACCAGTTCCCAGAGGAATCCTTTCCTATCATCTGTTTAGTTCAGCAAACAATCCCTGAGCCCTGGTGGGGGTCCTTGTACAAGATCAACTTTTTCTGGACACTAACATCCTTCAGTATGTTAACAGGTTTATGTGAAAAAAAAAAAATCAAAGGGGCACCTAGGTGGCTCAGTAGGTTAAACCTCTGCTTTAGGCTCAGGTCACGATCTCAGGGTCCTGGGATCGAGCCCTACATCAGGCTTTCTGCTCAGCAAGGAGCCTGCTTCCCCCTCTCTCTCTCTGCCTGCTTCTTTGCCTACTTGTGATCTCTGTCTGTCAAATAAATAAAATCGTTTTAAAAAAATGAAATCTTGCCATTTGCAACAACATGAATGGAACTAGAGGGTGTTATGCTAAGTGAAATAAGTCAGAGAAACACAATTATGACTTCACTCATGGAATTTAAGAAACAAAACAGGGTCATAGGGGAAGGGAGAGAAAAATAAAATAAGATACAATCAGAGAAAGAGATAAATCATAAGAGACTCTAAACTATAGGGAACAAATAGGGTTGTTGGAGAGGAGGTGGGGGGGATAGAGTAACTGGGTGTTGGGTATTAAGGAGGGCACATGATGTAATGAGTTCTGGGTGTTATATGCAACTGATGAATCACTAAACTACCTCTGAAATGAATAATACACTATATGTTAATTAATCAAATTTAAATTTTAAAATTTCAGGTCAAATTTGGAATGAGCTGCATCTTAAACTATCCTCTTAGAGACTCCTTCATATGTTAAAGACCCAGGTAGTCTGTTTTCTTTCTTTTCTGTTATGCAAAAAGAAAACCCTTCCCATTGCTTACCCAGCACTTTGCCAAACAAGATGGATTAACCTCTCAGGCACACCCTGGAGCAGAGAGACAGTTGGGAGATGCCAGGCTGCATGAAGATGGGGGTCTCACCCATGAGTCCTATGACACTGTGTTTGGCTGTGAGGCATAGGTGGGAACCTTGTAAGTTCTGTGAGTTCCTGGAAGGTCAGAGGACCAGAGACCACTGCAGGCTGGAGAGAGGGAAAGGGGGACTCCAGGCAGTGGATGCAAGGTGGGCAGCTCAGATGACTGGGCCATGGCCCGCCCCACACACTCGGCTGGAAATGAGTCCAGCAGGGACTCTGTGATCTTATTGAGAGATGAACCATGAGCATCACAGCCTCTTCTTTTCTTTTCTTTTTTTTTTTAAGATTTTATTTATTTATTTGACAGACAGAGATCACAAGGAGGCAGAGAGGCAGAGAGAGAGGAGGAAGCAGGCTCCCTGCTGAGCAGAGAGCCCGACGTGGGGCTCGATCCCAGGACCCTGGGATCATGACCTGAGCCGAAGGCAGAGGCTTTAACCCACTGAGCCACCCAGGCGCCCCATCACAGCCTCTTCTGAGACTGATTCACCTGCCTCTGTTCTCCTTCAACCTGGAAACCACACCAGAAGTCAATACCCATACCCCTGTGCTCTTCCTTCCTCAAGTTGTCTCTGGTTCATGGAAGTCTGATTGGCTTCGGAGTTTAGAGCCTGGAGCCCAGTATCCTTCGGTCTACTAGTGTGACTCAGTTACAAATGACAAAAAAGCCAACCTGAACCAGCCTGAACTAAGAGAAAATGTACTGACTTGCATAACTGAAAAGTTGGTACGGCATTACATACAGGCCAACCCAGAGACTCGAATAATGTCATAGAACTTGGGGTCCCTCTTCCCCTTGACTCAACTCTTCTGTGTAGGCTGCAGTCGCCACCCCTCACATCACCTTAAGATCCAGTCTCACTGCCCAGGCCCAAGCTCCTTCCCTTTGCAGCGACTCAATCAAAAAATCCCAGGAGTGGGCACCTGGCAGTCTCAGTCAGGGGAGAACGCAAGTCTTGATTTCAGAGTCCAGAGTTCCAGCACCATATTGGGCTAGAGCTAACCTTTAAAAAAAAAAAAAAAAAATCCCAGTGCTCACTCTGATTGGATCAGCTAGGGTCATATGCCACCCCTGAGCCAATCAGTATAGCAAAGGGTTCCTGGGCACTGATTGGCCAAGACCATGGCCATATTCTGCTGGTGGCATATTCTGCTGGTGGAATTGGGTTGAGAATGGGGGAGGGGAAGTTCTTCAAGAGGCAAACTGGACACCATTTCAGGAGATTATTGCCAAGAGAAGGGTGATGGGATGGCTGTTGGTGACAAAAACAACATATGTCCCCTGGTACCTTACGGAATCTTCACCAGCAGCTCCTTCCTGGGAGAGATCTGCTCCCTGCCGAGAGCCTCACAGCTGGGCCCCGGCTTGGCTGAATGTGAAATGAGGTTGTCTCAAGTGACCACCTGGCACTTCTCGTTGCTATGGGCAGCAGCTTTGACGGAGAGCTCATGACATACTCCCTCTAAGCTGGGTCCCTTGGCTATGCTCAGGACTTCACAGCCACAGGCTGCTAGGCCTTCTCCTTCAATAATACATCTATCAGGGCGCCTGGGTGGCTCAGTGGGTTAAGCTGCTGCCTTCGGCTCAGGTCATGATCTCAGTGTCCTGGGATGGAGTCTCGCATCGGGCTCTCTGCTCAGCGGGGAGCCTGCTTCCTCCTCTCTCTCTGCCTGCCTCTCTGCCTATTTGTGATCTCTCTCTGTCAAATAAATAAATAAAATCTTTAAAAATAATAATAATAATACATCTATCATTCCCCTAGTATACAAGGTCAGTGTTGTAGGCCGCCTTCCAATGTTTCAGCTGTGTTTCCTATTTGAGCTTTTGTCAACTCTCTGAACTCAGAGCAAAATCTGTGAGTGGAGGCTGAGCTCTCTGGAGAGGAAGTCCTGGGGAGAGCCCTGCCCTCCATCCTGGCTGGCCCTACCCTTCCCTCCAAGCACTTGGAACTGGGGGTTGACAGCCGCACTGCAAAATTGGACTACTCCATGTAAAGCTGGGAGCAGGGTTTCTGTCCCCATGAAGCAGTTTTCAGCAGGCAGGGATTACAGAGTGGCCAGGTCCTGAGGCAGGCAGGGTTGGCCTTTACCCCGGACACAGAAGGCCACATAGTAGGTATGGCAGAAGAAGGCTGGGCATTGAAGACCTAGGTCTTTGGACCCCTGGGCCAGCAACGGCAGCCAGGGAGAGGCGGCACAGACCGTAGGGAAGCCTGATGGACAGCTCAGAGAGTGGCCAGGAGGGCAGCTGGGAGCCTTCAAACTCCAGCCCCCATTCCCTGCAGCTGAGGACCCTGGGACTGGGACTTAGGTCAGCAGTCACTATGAGTAGTGAGTAGAGAGGACCGAGAGCTGCACCTGCCCAGGGAAGGTGTCGTGCACCAGGCATTCAAAGGGATTAAGCAATAAGGAGCCCAGGGAACCAGAACCCAAGGAGGAACCAACCCTGGCCTCAGCTCAGGCTCTGGAGAGGCCTGGGGTCTCCCTTTGAGAAAAAGAAGGACCAGATCAGCTGACCAGAGGGAAGGCTTGGGAAATGACCACTGACTCTCAGGTCTGACCCGGGTTCCAGAAACAGAGAGGGAGGAAGGGCTTTCAGCTGGAGTCGCGGTGGCTGGGGCCGCTCTTTCCTGGACGGTACAGAACCTGGCAGAGCCCCGTGCAGTTCCCCTACGTCCACCAGAGGGAGCCCGTTGCTCGCAAATCTCCCAATTTGGGCTGTATGGGCCGCCCGATCCTTGGCTTTTAGAAAGATTTTGGGAGTGAGGATGGGTGAGACTCTGGACTCCCAGAGCAGATCATCAGGCAGTGATAAATAGTGTGCTAGTCTTGGGACTAGAGGAAAGTAGGCTCTGCTGAAGGCAGCAAGGACTGTTCAGGCCAAACTTTTGGTGGGATGAAGCTATGTGGTGAGGCTAGGCCGCTGGGACAGAAGAAACGGAGTTTGGCCCAGACATGGGACATTAAGAAAGGCAGCCTGGACCCTACCTCCTGGCTCACACTCTTCTTGCCATTGTGCACAGGAGGAGACTGAGGCCCAGCAAGTTTGAATTACTTGCTCTGTATTAACGTGCCTGTCGTGTCTGTGTCTGGATGGGGCTCAGCCTCTCACCTCCTTTCTGGAGGTTTTGAGGGGAGTAGTCCCCTCTGAGCAGGGCCAGAGCCTGAGAGGGCCTGGGAGCCTGATTCCAGCTCCATGTGTTGCCTGCTCTGCGGTCTTCTTGGCCCCTGGGCTGGACACCCCGCCCAGGCTCTGGGCCTTGTGGACATCTGCAGGACTGAGCTGCGCTGGGAAGCAGAACAGAGAGCAGCTGGTCAGTCTTGCCTCAAGAGCCTGTGCACAGCAGGGGAGCGGGTGGCAACTGCGGCCGCAAGTTCCCTCCAACCAAGGCCTTGATCTGACCCTGGCAGCCGTCTGAGTGCAGCTTAGTGAGGGACAGGCAGCCTGGGGCTTGAGCAGCCCAGGGAGGACACTCCACACTGTCCTTACTCCACAGGCTCCAACCCTTGTGAAGGGCAAGCCTCCCGCCACCCCCAAAAAATGGGGCACCTGGCAGAAACCACAAATGAGGGTCGGGAAGACAAGGATGTAGAACGCCGTTCCACCACCAAGAGGTGTCCTGTGGTGTCCTGAGGAGGGACCTCCTCTCTCGTGCTCTTTTCTGTATCTCTGGAGCCCAGAATGGAGTCAGGCACAGTGACAACATTCAGTACACATGCAAATGAATGAATGAACGAAGGAACGAACAAACAGAATATTATGTGCAGGGAAACGTGGTGAATAAGGCATGGCCCCTGGCCTCAGTAGGGCACAGTCAAAAAACACAAACTAGTAAATAAACAAGCTCACTTTGTGAGAAGTGCTATGTGGCCGAGGGACAGAACTGGGGATGGCTTTCTTGACGTCAGGGACAAGGAAGGCCTCTCTGGGGAGATAACATGTGCTGAGACCTAACATGGATCAAGTTATGAGAAGTCTGGGAATCAGACATTCCTGGAGCAGGAATAACCAGTGCAAATGACCTCCGCCAGGCCCAAGTTTCCCTTGGACACAGGGAGGCTGATGTAGCCGGTGAGCCAGGTGGGCAAGGCAGAGGATGAAGGGAGAGGGGGCCTTGGACTTGGAGCCTTCATTTCCTGGAACAGACAGCACTCAGCTCCCTGTGCTCGCTCGTGTGACCTAAGCCTTATGTCTTCTTGCTAGGCCCTTTTCCTGGCCTGTCTGGTTTATACCTCGGCCTCCATTACTCTGGCCCAAGCCAGACCTCTTGCCGGCCTTCCGGACCTGTGTACCCACCAGCCTCTGACAGTTCACCTCAAACACAGGAGGTCTCCATGCAGCTTTAGACCTTCATCTCCAGCCCCTGGCATATCGTAAATGGCACCTCCCTGTGCTGGAGGGCTCAGGCCAGAACCTGGAGGATCCTTGCCTCCAACACCCATTCTGTCCCGGAATCTTGACACTTTAACCCATGTGTATTTTTTTTTTAAGGATTTTATTTATTTATTTGAGAGAGAGAATAAGAAAGAGAGAGCATGAGCAGGGTGAGGGGCAAAGGGAAAAGTCAAGTACCCGCTGAGCAGGGCTGAGCAGGGAGCCCATGCAGGACTCGATCCCAGGACTTGATCCTGGGAGTCCAAGATCATGACCTGAGCTAAAAGGAGACAGACTGAGCCAACCAGGCACCCCTACCCCATGTGATATCTTAAATGCACCTGTTTCTCTTCCACCTTGCCCTTCCCCCTTACTCCGGGCCCCCTGCCTCTGCAGATGTCACAACAGTGCTTTCCAGGAGCTTTTCTACCTCAAACCATCCTGTGGCTTCCTCAAATCCTAGCTCTGCACCTGGTCCACAGCCCGCCCACCCCCTTTGCCCATGCACCCTTAGCACTTTCCTGCACAAGGCCTCCCCATGCACCACTCCTGCCCCCTAACCTGTCCCCCATCTCCTCTCTCATCCTCCTGGCCCTTCCAGTCTCAGCTTCAATGCCACCTCCCCAGGGAAGCCCTCCCTGCTGTCAGGTCCCCCTGTCTTTGTGCTCAGGGTCCCATTATTCATAGATGGTCCTTAAGGAGTTGTGGATGGATACTTCAGTTAACAGCCCTATCCTCCCATCCCTTGCTATGGGTAGGTGTCTTGCAGGCTCCCTAACAAAGAAAGTGGAGGCCTGAGAAGGAAGGAGGTCAGGGAAAGATAGGAGAGCGATAGGGGGTGGTTATCAGCAGAAACTGGGGTCCCAGGTTTCTTCCTTTGGATAAAGCAGTGTGTAAGTCAGCCCTAATGTGATCCAAGGACTCCCACATGGCCACGATGTTGGGGAACAGGAGTGGGTAGGGAGCGTGCCTGGCTTCTGTCCCCACCCATTTCTGACTACAGGGTAGACTTGGGCATTCCAGACAGAGGTGTCCCTCCTGAGGATTCTGTCCCCCTCCCTTCTGTCCCGCTTTCCCCTGCAGCTGTGAGTGCATGCATCTTTAGACTGCATTCAGGGGATGCCTGTCACTTGAACATCTGACTCTTGGTGTCTGCTCAGGTCAGGATCTCAGGATTATAAATTTGAGCTCCGCGTTGGGGTCTGCACTTAAGAGTCTCCTGGAGGGGCGCCTGGGTGGCTCAGTGGGTTAAGCCGCTGCCTTCGGCTCAGGTCATGATCTCAGGGTCCTGGGATCGAGTCCCGCATCAGGCTCTCTGCTTAGCAGGGAGCCTGCTTCCCTCTATCTCTCTCTCTCTGCCTGCCTCTCCATCTACTTGTGATCTCTCTCTGTCAAATAAATAAATAAAATCTTTAAAAAAAAAAAAGAGTCTCCTGGAGATTCTCTCTCCCTCCCCCAAATAAATCTTCACACCCCCCCAAAAAAACAAACAAACAAACAAAAAAAAAAACAGCTGCATTCAGGAAGGATAAAGGAGGCCCAGGATCACCCAGCTGGTTACAGAAGTGGGAACAGAACCCCTGCTTTTAGATCCTTAGTGAACAGACTGTCCCATTCTCAGCACCCCGAACAGCTAAGGTGTCAACCCTTGCTAACCCCCTAGAGAATGGGCATGATTCAGGAGCACGCTATGGAAGCTTGTGAGGGGCGGGGGGGGGGGGGGGGTGTTGCAGGGTTCCACTTGTGAAGCTTACCTGCAAGCCCCAGGAGGCTTAGAGCGCTCTAGTAGCTCCTGCCCCCAAGGACTTGAACTCCTGTTCACCTTCACTTCCGTTAGCTTTCCCGACTCACCGCACACAACCAGCCGTCTGAAAATCCTAAGCGCTCATCTACGATCTTCAACTGTGTTCAAGGGGAAGGCTGGCCAACCTCCCTAACCAAGGTCCACTTCTTTCTCCTTGAAAAGAGCTTGGGGAATTAGGGCAAGCCTACGTTGGGGCCCTGAAAATAAGTCCAGAGGGACAAGGTGCCACATGCCACCACCAGGGGGAGCCACAGTCACCAACTAATTGGGTGAGGACCCAGGAGGAAAGGCTTAGGTTATGGGTAGCCCCATGGGCAGGTGGCTTATCTGCGGTCTTGGCCATGTTCACACTTGGCCTGTGCCACCACCCACCCACCCCAACCCTGGGGGGGTGGGGTCTGTGTAACAACAGTGCCTCATGTAGCCCATTCCTGGTAGTACCTGGGGATGCGGACATTATCTTCCAGAGCACCCTGATCCACCTGACATCCAATACCACTGGGAAATGGCTCTTGGTACAATCAGTAGACCAACTCCCCGGAAGTGGCCTCCCCTTCAGAATTCTTAATTCCCAGTACCCTCCCGGAAGGTCTTAGTGGCCAGCCACAGCTCAGCTCTTGATCTCTCTGGCCACCCACCATGCTGCTCCCACCCATTCTTGACAACTGGGGGGTCTTCAGCCCACTATCCCCAGGAAATCTGGCTGGGCTTGAATTCAAGATCCTTCCAATGCCCCCTCCTCCTGTCCTTGCCCCCCCCACAGGTCACCTAGAGAAACTGAAATGCAGAAAAACCAGGCTTGAGACAGCTTTGTTAGAACAACTCAGCAAAATAAAATTCCGGTTTATTGTTGGACAACATTGTTTCACACATACATCAAACAGGCCAAAAAAAATAAACAGCAACTTCATAGACAAAAAAGGAAAAAAAGAAACCTTTTATCTTTGGCCTTTTTAACCATCTCATACAAACCAACTACTTATAGTACAGCTAAGTACATACACAAAAAAAGTTACTGGAATGCTCGGAATAAGATTGTTTTTTTGTTGTTGTTTTTGCTTTTTTTACAAGGTTTTTTTTCTCCTTTGAGATTATAATGAACATGGTCACACCACAAGTAAAGTCAGAAGTAGGACAGAGAACGCTCCAAAGGCTGATTTGGTCATCCGAGATCATTAAAAATGGCTGACCCCTAACAATATGTACAAAAATATAAAATGTAAATAAAAAATACAAACAAATTTTCCTTTTTAAAGTACTTTTAAGAAAAAAAGCAGGGCCTTGGAAGTTTTGGTTCTTTTTTCCTCCCCTGTTGCAAATTCACGTTGTGGTTTTGGTTGGGTGGCGGAGAGCGTGTGTCATCTGCGGGTGGCACTGCCTGCGCTGGGCAGGCGGGCGGGACTCTCTACTCGAAGGTGACCACGTTTAGATTCTGAGACGGGAAGTGGAGGGTGAATAGGTCACGGTGGCCTTTTTTTTTTTGTTAAGTTTAACTTTTCCTTTTTTGCTGTCTAGTCATCCTCATCAGTCTTCTGCTTCTTGGTGTCAACATCATCATCCTGCACAGAGAAAGATGGTCAAGGCCCTGCAAGCACACACCGGGCCCACCCCCACTTCTACAGAAAAAAGGCAAGGGCCAGGCACTGGCTGCTCCAGAGGCTTCCAGAGCTCTGAGAAGACAGGCCTAGCTTCCTTTCTGTTCCTGCTCAAGATAAGGGAGCCTTTCAGGACTGCACAGCAGGAACGAGCCCCTCTGCCTATCATGTCTCAGGTCCCAACTCCCCACCAAAGCCAGAACCCACCTCATCATCTTCAGCTGCCCGTTTGCCCGTAGCTGCCTCAGCCTCCTCATCTTCATCTCCATCCTCTTCTTCACCTGCAGAATCAAATCCCAGGGTAAACCACATTGCCTTCCCTCAAACACCAGGAAGAATCCTGATACCCTACCCACCCAGCGACAACCTGAACTTGGGTGGGGACAAAAAAACACCGCAGCTCCTCAGGGGAACTTCCCAGTGAAAGATTCTCCAGGGAACAGAAATATCCCTGATCCCTGCTGCCTGACAAACGAGGCAGCCAAAGGCACCTTGCCACCTCCATGCAGGCACTGGTCTCCAGAGAAGGAGAGAGCAACAGACCAGTGTGTGGAAGGCACCAGTGGAAGCGTGCATACATGGGGACACAGCTTCACTTCGCTAGCCTAAAACCAGCGAAGTCCTAGCCCCGCTGTACCAACCCAGCTGTAGGTGGGCCACTGGTCCCCAACCCCAGGACCCAACTCCTGTCCCTTTGCTAGACAAGGCCAGGGAAAGGTACCCCCTAACAGGAGAGACAAACAAGGCTACTCACCATCACCTTCCTCTTCTTCCTCCTCCTCCTCCCCACCTTCTTCCTCTTCTTCATCTACCTCATTGTCGGCCTCCTGCTCCCCATTTTCCTCATTCTCCTCGACAGAAAACATACCAAGTTGTTAATAAGAACAGATCACCACTCCTGTCCAATCCCGGCTCTTCCCCCCCCACAGCCCACCCAATGCACGTGCAGCCCAAGACCAGGCAAGAGACCTCAACTCCTCTTCCTAAAGCTCCACCAGGAGACCACGATGCAGGAACTAGCCAAGGGCTCAGCCTTCTTGCTCACCCCAGACTAAGCTCAAGCTGGAGTGAGAGAACTTCCTGGCCAGGAGCGGCTAGGCATCATGGGCAAGGCAGACACTCACAGCGTTCCCATTAGCAGGTGCGTCTCTTCCATTCTCTGTCTCCTCCACAACTTCCTTCTTCTCCTTTAAGTCCTTCAAAAAGTAAGAGGGAACTAGTAAGTCTTTTAAGAAACCCGGGGCTGGCAAAGAGGCCCAGAACTCAGGGGCATGAATACAGCGCTGATCGGGATGTCCTAACAGCCCCATGTTACACTTGGAAACACGGGAAGGAAGGGCTCCAGGACAGCCGGCAAGTCTGTGGTCAGGGTTTCCTCCAATTTCTCAACCCTTAAAAAACACATCAAGAGTCCCCTACAGTTGTTCCCACTGCCCCTTACTCCTACTTCTTAAGACAAGAGCCATGTGGCACCACAGCCTTAAACCCGTCTGGCCGGGCAGACGAGCCAGAGAACACTTCACTCACACACCCATCACGGACTGGTTTCCAACCAGAGGGAGCTCCGCCTCTCACAAATCCTTCTTGGAAGACAGCAGGTATGTGCCATAAATAAATAAGGTAATGGAGGGAGGACCCGGGCACTGCGGGAGAACTCCCGTGGGCGGGCTAGCCCGGGAAGGGAATGGAAGGGAGGGAACTGGCAGAACCCGGGAGGTCGGTTCAAGTACTCCCCGCCGAGCTAAGCACCAATCAAGCCCACGGCAGCCCACCTCTTTAAAAAACCCAAACCCACCAGTCCCCTAGCTGTGACAGCTGTCCCAGGAGGTCACAGGTCTTGGCCGAGGAACGTGCCCGGGCTTAAGAGACTGACCCTCCTTCAGGAAGGGAGCCGCCCCGCGCGGCCCATCTCAGCGACCGTCAGACCACACCTCGAGGAGCGGACCCAGTCCACTTTCCAAAGGGCAGCGCCACCGCGAGCGCCCCGAAGCCCCGTAACTTTTTCCGCCTGGCCCTGTCGACCCTGCCGCCAACACGAACAGGCGTCGAGCCAGACACAGCTCAGACTCCGTCCAGTGAGCGGCCTGGGGCACCTGTCGGCCCCATTACCACCCGCAGCCAAGCCGCGAACCCCGGTGCCGCCCGCTCCCGCCCCCTGGCGGCCGAAGCCCCGGGGAGCGGGTGGGGGCGGGGAGAACGCGGCGCGCAGGCGCGTAGCCCCCGCCCGGCGGGCTTTGCGCGCGGGCCTCGGCACGCACCGCGCGCGCAGAGCACGTGGCCCAGGGCCGCCGAGTGCGCCCCCTGACCCTTAAGACCAGGAGCCTGCCGGCTGCGCTGGCCCCACCGCCGCGCGAGGTGCTCGGCAGTCTTTCCTGGCGCTTCTTGACACCCTGCACAGCAGGCCTCGATGCGTGGGTCTGCCTCTCGGCATTTGGCGGGCAAAGTCCCGCGGGAGACTGCCCCGAAGTCCATGGGGCTTTTTCAGCCCCGCAGCCTGAGGCCGTCGGGGGACGCGCTCCACGGGGCTATTTATTGCTGCCGGCGGGAAATCACCTTGGAGGGAAGCGAACGCGGACGTCCGCACTGGGAAGGGCCGACCCTCCCCCCACCCAACCTAGTTCCCGGGCTTGGTCCGGAGGGGGGGCCCGCTGGAGCCCTTGCGGAGATTCCAGTCGCCAGCTCCACTCCGCCGGGGGAAGTCACCCCTGGGAGAAAGCCAGAGGTGACGCCAGGGGCATAGAGGTTAAGGAGACACCAAGGTGACTCCTGTCCGTCCCCGAAGAGGCACGAGGGGCGCAGAAAGAGCCGATCTGCCTTAAAGTGCCGCGCTCCGGGCGAGAGCGGAGCGAAGACGCTCCCCGCGCCGGCCGCGAGAACGACCCGGCGCGCAGAACCGGAGCTGCGCCAAACGCGCAGGATCTCAAAACCGAGGGCAGCGACCCCGCAATACCAGTTCCCGACAACCCCCCAGCGCCCGGCTCGACCCCACAACCGGCCAGCCGCGGCCACAGCTTTTGTTCGTCCGCGTTGCCTCCGGAGCAGCGACGCACACGGAGCTCCCGGGCAGCCGCGGGGGGCGCCCATCGTCGCCCCGGCGCGCCGTTCCTTCACTTTCCGTTTCCTCACCAACGGCGCGTGGGCTCGCCTCCTCCACAGCCAAACCCGGGTACCGCTGTAAATTACTTAAGCTAGGCGGTTGCTCCCGGCGCTCTCTCCCCGGAGGACGCCTACCCCCGCCCTCCCTGAGGGCTCCCAGGGCAGAGAAGACCTTCACACCTCCGCGGAGACAATCGACGTCGCGGCCCGCCGACCCGCTGCCCGACTCCACCTTATCAACGCTTAGTCCAGATAAACCACCTCGGACCCACTGCAAGGCGCGAAACGAGGCGGCCCGGCTCCGAACAAAGAGGAGCGCCGCCGGCGGGCGCTCGTTGCGGGGCCGCCGCTTCCCGCAGCCGCCCCCGCGCCAGCACACGCGCCCCCCCCCCCAGCACTTCCGATTCCAAACGCGCTTGAGTTTCAAAGTTATTTCCGTGCGCCCTGCAGGCTGACGACCCTCGGCCGGCCCCTCTCCTCCCGCCACCTTTCAGACGACTCACAAACAAGTTTCAGGAGCCGTAAAACACCCCGCCCCCCCGAGCCCCTCAGCCCCCGCCCCTCGGGGGCCCCGCGGGCGCCCGGCCCACTCCCCGACGGGCATCACGCCTGCCGCTGCGCTTCCCGCCCCCTCCCCCGCACACAAAAGAGTGAGCTGCCTGGGGGCCTAGGCCGGGGGCGAGAGGTCTCTCCGCCCGAAGAAGAGACACCAGCCGCCGTGCGCGCGCCAAACACCGCTCCGGCGGCAGCAGCGCGCGGACCCCGAAGGGGCGGGCGGCGTCCAACCTCACCTTGGTGGTGATCTCGGAGCTGGTGTCCACGGCCGCGTCTGACATGATGGGCACGCCGGTGATCCGATGCAGCGGATTAAAAAGAAAGCAAGAGTTCGAGGACTCTGGCGAGAAAGCTACCGGAGTCCGCGGTGGCGGAGGAAGCGCGCGGCGGAGGTGGTTGCGGCGAACGAAGAGCCGGACACAGGAACAATGCAAAGATGGCTTTTCAGAGCAGCCAGTGGGGAACTCACGCGGCGCCAGAACCTTTAATATAGATTAGTGGGCGGCGCTCAGCCTCCTCTGCCAGAGTGCTATTGGCTGAGCGCAGGGAGCGGGCGCTCGCTCATTGGCTCGATTCCGAACAATGGGCAAGCGTGCTTAAAGCGGCAGTGCCTTGGTGCGTCCCGCGCTGCGCAGTCGCCGACCGCACTGTCATTCAGGGCTCTAGTTTGCCGGGTCTCGGCGGCGCCGGCGCCGCGGGGGATGGGTGCACGAGCGCGCTCTAGGCGCGCGCTCCCGCCGCTGTTTTGCTGGGGCTGCTGACGCAGAAAGCCAAAGCGCGGCAAAGCCGCCCGCCCAGCCCCCAGTCCTCCCCTCCCCGCTGCTGCTCGGAAGGAGGGGGAGGGAAGAGGAGGCGGTGGCCGGGCTCGCACGACGGCTGCCAGCGAGGGGGAGGGGAGGCCGGGTGCTGGGCTGCGCTTGCCCGGGGCGGTGCCCTGTGCGGTGCCCGAGGAGGTGCCCGCCCCCCCCGCCCTTGGGCACCTTTCAACCGAGAATTTTCCCCGTGCAAGTGGGTCGAAGCCCTGCGACGAGCAATGAGGCGGTGAGGCCGAGACCCGCGCTCCTGGGCCGCCCCGTCTGTACTTCGTCCACACCCTGTGCCCGGCCCCAAGTGCCCCGGGTCTTTGAAGAGGTGACCCCGTTGCCCACCACGAGCCCCAGCGTTGGCCGCATGAGCCAGCCGACAACCGGGCTCCGTGCCAAGCACACACACACTCTGAGATTCATGCTTCGAAGGGACTCGTGGGCCGGTGTTAGCTCCTGCCTTCGAGAGGATAGCCCCCTGGGCGTCGCACCACACAGAAGTCTCCGCACTCCAGGGGTTTGGACGGCGCCTACCCCGACTGGCCACTGCCGTCGCGACAGCTTCAGGGAGCTCCTTTCAGGGCCCGGCCATCTGGTATATCATTTCTCTCACCCCACTGAAGGGACTGCGAGGGGCACATGAACTTACATACTGACAGTTTACTGGGGTAAATAATCGCCCCCTTAGACCAGTTTGTCTAGTCCTTGGGGACTCCTTGAAGTTTGGGACGCCATTTAGAGGACCACGCGGAGCCCTGAGAAGGGAACCATCAAGTCGCCACACTCAAGATGGCGTTGGGCTCAGCAAGCGTGGCGTGACGTGGCGATCCGATCACGCAAACGACCTGAAGACCACAGGTTACAGGCTCCTTATCGCCACCGCATTTGACTGTCGAACTTAGAAAGTAGCTGTGTGGGAAGAAGGATTAGAATAGGTGGGGAAATGTTCCAGAAAGAAAATAAATGTGCCGCACTCAACATGGCGATAGATAGCGTTCATCCCTGTGTGGCCAGAAGGGGGCGCCCGACACGGAAGGCGGGACTCCGGAGAAACGGGCGCGCACTGGCTGAGAGTGGCGGGCGAACACAAAGTTGACGCTTTGCGTCCTGCCATTGGCAGGTTCCACTGTCTGTCTCTTGGGGCCGCGGATCTGGGAGTGGAGAAAACCCGGAGTCTGAAATCGTGGAGGAGGGACGTATGCCAAGTCCCGTAGAGGTTCAAGCGAGGAACGGGAGGAGGGGTTGCGGCGCCCTTCTTGGTTCTCTTGGGTCACGGGCTCGCTGACCCCGTTCTCACTGCGAGACTCCCTTTTCTGAGCTTACCACGCACTCGCCCGGCTGCCTCCTCTGGCCCCGGACTCCAGTGCCCGGCTCGGGGGAGGCGCGGAGCGCCGGGACGCCACCTGGGTCTGGGCCCCCTCCCCTTTCCCCTGGCCCGCAAGCGTCAGGCCCGCATCCTGGTTCACATCTTTCAGTCTGGCCGTTGGGGCTTTCCCGATCGGCTTGTCCTCTGGGAGGAGAAAAGCCCAGGCTCCATGTCCTGTGGCCGGAAGAAACGAGGACAGGTGTGGAACAGGGAGGGAGAGCCGCGCCACCTCCTGTTGCTTGGCGATCGCGATCCCGTCCCGGTTAAGCTGCGGCGGTGGCGGAGGGGGCGGCCGCCGTTCTCAGTCGTGCCCCCAGGTACCCCCATGGCTGGAAGTGGGATTTTCCCCAGGGTGGGCGCTCGCCAATCCTAGGCACCCACAGTGGTGTCCCCGGACCACGCGTCCCAACTCTTTGTTCGGTCCCCTCCTTCCCCTGGCCAGTTGCCCTCATTGCGGCGCAGACCTGGGGCCTCCTTTCGACCCAAAGCGGGAGAAGGCTCGTTGGCCGCTGCCGCTGTGTTCCCTCCTTTGTGCCATAATTTTCCGAGAATTGGAGGGATTGGGCGGCGTGGTAGATGAGGCAGGACAGCGCCTTCTACCTGCCATGCATCCATTAATCTCTGGTTACCCTAGAAGGGATTGTTCAGTCCGCAAAACCCGTCTGCTCCCGAGAGCTTGGTCTTTGCCACATCTAAGCGATTGAGGCCTCTTCCCTCCCTGGATGGTGGCTTTGGGCGGTCGTCTCTGTGTCCAAGCTGAAAGCTGAACTTGACCCGGATTCTTGCTCAGGCGGGGGTGGGGGTGTGTGGGGAGAGGGCTTGCACAGGAGCCAGCAGCCGGGAGGAGCTGGGTGAACGTGAATTTCCCTCGAAGAACTGCTTTGCCTGACCCTGTCCCCAGGCAATTGGCTTTGCTAGAAGTGGTAAGGATGGCTCATCCCCACCTGATTCAGGAGCCAGTATTTACATTCACCAAGTGTTCACTGGATGCCTGCTGTGCGTAGGGCAGTGAATCTTTGGCTCATGCTTCAAACATTTTCATTTATCCCCTGCACCTTGCAAGGTAGACAGGACAATTATAGGGTTGAATCATATGAAACTGATGTTTTTGTAGGTCAAAACCAATTGAAAATCAGCAAATTAGTACGTTCAACCTCTAATATGATAACCCTTTACTTGTAACAAGTCCGAGAAGCCGACCAAGGGATTATTGCAGGGAACTTGAAGTAACCAAGTGAATCAGTTACCAGACTGGGGCTAAAATCATAAAATGGAGGACTCTGTTTTGTTAAATGAGTCTTGTAGCAGAACGGGCCTCCTTGCATCTCTTTGGGCTCATAGAGGATAGAGTTCTTCAGGCTATCAAGAGTCTCCTCCCTCAAGGAACAGGTAACTCACATCATCTTTGCTGTTTCTAAATGGGCTGTTCTTCCTGTCCTCTGTCACTTCCACTCACCCAATGCATCTCTGTCCTTTCAAACCCCCCAAGACAAGCTGGTATGCCCCCATTAGGCCACATTTCCTGGTGCAGGTCGAGGTGCGGTGCAGTAGGCTTATGTTAGAGCTGCTCTAAGAAGGGAGGGGTGGGGTTGAGGGTTGTGGTGGCAAATGTCCTCCAGGCAAGTTTCAATTTAGGGACTTTGTATGAGAACATCTCTGGCTTGCCAACCCATTCTCCAGCTGGAACCACAGGCCGCTCCCCACCAGGCCTGAGTCACACATTTATGTCACCTACCAGGCCGTGTAGGCACTGAAGTTTGCAACATGTGCTCCTAAGCCATTTCCAACATATCCCTAATTGCTTGTCTCACAATTCTGCTTGATGCCCAAAAGACCAAAAAGGATATAAATGCTGGTAAAGCTGCTTGGGTTCATAGCCCAGTCATGCCACACACTAGCTGTCGACCTGGGCAAGTTACTCCCTCACCTCTAAAGAATGGAGACGACAATGGCAGGGCCCACCTTCCGGGGTTAGAGTGGGCACTGAACTAGTTAATATTCAGAAAGTGCTTGAAACCGTGTCTGGCACATCCAGGAACACCATCGGTGTTCTCGGGACCCCATTTTCCAGCTGCTCTCTACCTCCATGACTTAGTTTCAATGTATGCGGGTCTCTGGACAAAGGAACAATGTCTTCAGCAAACTCTTCCCATATTCAGTGGGAAATAAGGGCACCAGCCTTGCTGAGTTTCTGGAAGCCTATGATTCGGTGCCCGACATGCTTGGCAGCCCTTGTGGCCTCAGAGGAATGACAGAGTCTGGGAAGCAGCCTGAGTGGAGCAGGCCTCAAAAAAATCCCGCCTTCCCGCCCTTCAGAAACCCAGGCGTTTCAGGCTGTGGTTTCCTTGCCTGGGTATAAGGGGCTGGGGAGCTGCCAGGGGCCTTTCAACCCTCCCGCCTTGCCGAGCCCGGATGGGATTGTGTAAGAGCCCCCTCCCCACCCCCATGCCTGCTCCCTTGTGCAGCACGTCTGGGCCTGCCCGTTCTCCCGGGGAGCTATGCCAGAAGGCCCTGCTACCAGCGCAGGTCTGGCAGCCCCAAGAGGCTCCTGCCAGGCAGGGAAAGGGTGGGGGGACATCTCCTGACGTTTGGGGCCTGGCCCCAACTTATGCCAAACCGGAGCTCTGGTTGGAGACCAGATAAGGAGGCCAGGGGAGGAGTGTGTGCTGTGTCCATGGCCACCGCTGCCCCCTGAGCACACTCGTGCCATGGTGCCAGTGCTGGACCCCCTGTGCATGTGCCCCCTGTGGTGTTTCTAGAACCTTCTGCCCCCCTCCTGCCGTTGCCTGGCCCCGCTTCCCCACATCCATCCGTGTGTGTGCGCCTGTCTGCAGACCTCAAGTTCCGTGGGCTCCGTGGGTGTTTTGCTTAAGCTCTGGTTACCGTGTGTGAGCACATGGGCCGAGCATCCCACTGGCAGATGAAGGTGCTGGTGGGGTAAGGGGTGGAGCACGTGCCTGGGCACACATCGGTCGCCCTGCCCATGAAGGCCTGTGGGGGTGGAGCATCCAAGGAAAGTTTAAATACCTCTGTGCCATGAGGAGACCCTGAACTGGGCAGCTCCACACCTGTCCCTTCTTGCCACCTGGCCCCACATAGGAACCTAGCAAGAAGGAAACCTCCAGTGGGCCCTGGAAGAGGGTCTTTGTGGCCCTGGGAGGCCAGAGCCCCAGGCCAGGTAAGGTTGAAGTGGGGAGAGGCAGACTCTTTAACTTCCTGAAGTGTCTGCTTTCCTCCTCGCTGTCAACCTCAAATCAGTCTTTCCTTCACCCCAGCAGAGAAGCCCCCTCCAGTCCTATTGTGGGGGGAGAAGGTGTAAAATACAGAGAACACACCCCCAACCAGAATTTGCTCACTCCCTCACAGCAAAGGGGAGTACAGACAGGGTGACCAGTTGTCCCAGTTGCTGCAGGGCATAGAACTCTCGGTGCTACAACCAGGAAACCCCCAGGTGCCCTGGGACAAGTTGGTCACCCTGGTCCAATCCTTCTTCACAAGCTGGGAAGAATTCCATTTCTGAAGAAATCTATAAAACACCACCAAGAAGGGTCCTGTGGTCTTTGATCCAAAAACAGCCTCCCCCCTTGGAGTCTGCTTGTCTTTGCCACAGGCAACCCAGGGTAACTCTGGGAGCATTTGGCTTGCACATGGCAGAGCAGAAGGATTGAGGGGCTTAGCAAAGATCACAGAGGAAGCTGGTGGTGCTGGGATCAGGACCTCCCGCACCCTCCCAGGAGGGCTCTCAGCTGCCACGTGCCGGAAGGGCTGCTACACAGTAACAGTTGTGAGCAGGGGAATCTGTTTCTAGATCCAGGTGGGAGCCAGGCTCTCTAAAACAGGGGGATATTTCTTAGACTCCTTTCAAAAGGACTGTCTCCTCCAAGAAGATTTCTGCGAGTCTCACAGGGGAGAAAAAACAAAAATCTCCCTTAGACAATTCTGTAGGAAAATCTCAAAGCAGGATGAAGCTTTACCCCAAAACCCAAACCTCCCCAGAGAAGGGATGGTGGCAGTCCCTTTTCCAGGCAACTGCCAGCTCCTCACACATTTAAAGCCTGAGAGGAGGGGCCCCCAGGTGGCTCAGATGGTTAAGTAACCGGATCTTGATTTTGGCTCAGTTCATAATCTCAGTGTCTTGAGATCCAGCCCTGCATCGTGCTCCACACTGAGCAGGGAGCCTGCTTCAGATTCCCTCTCTCCCTCTCCCTCTGCCCCACCCCCACTCTTGCACTCTCACACTCCCTCTCAAAGAAAGAAAGAAGAAAAGAAAGTCGGAGAGGAAAGAGTTCACACACGCAAACCGAGAGCCACCTCAGCGCTTTCCCCAGCTATAGCACATCCTCGACTGCTGTGTTGGGGCTGGGCCTTGCTTGCGCTGTGACCGTTCACTGGCTCTGAGCAGCAGCTTTTCCCAGGTTCTTCCATCTCTTGCCACTGAGGCACTTTAAGACTGTTTACCTCAAAAGCATCAGCCAGACACCTACTGGTACACTTGGCTCCTGGCAAGGTCTCAGTCTTCCCGGTTGCTAGACTGAGAGAGCATGGCCCATCTCCCAGGAAGAAAACAATATGGCCACCTGTCCCTGCTCCTGGGCTGTTCACAGGGCCACAGCACTCTGAATTGCAAAGTCCTTGGCCAAGATGTGGTTTTGAGACCCCCAAAGTATTTCTCACCTTGGTGGTAATCAGTCTTGGGCCTATATGTGATCTGTTGGAGGCCTACCTCAATCAAGATTTTCAGGATGAGAACACGTATTCCAGAATGTTCTTCAGAAGTCACTACTACTATAAAGGTTGAATTTGGATTCAGGGACATTCCTGATAGAAAGTAAAATGTGTTCTGAATACCTGCAGAAATAAATAAGAGGGAAATCAGAAATTAATAATTAATGTTAAAAAGTGAAACTACATGAAATGAAGCAGCTCTCAAAGCGGGAAGGGACAAGCATTAAGAAACATCCTTAACCAAGAACCCTGGTTTCTGGTTTCTCAGAGCTCTCAGCCACATGGATGGCTGTGGTCAGCAGCCATGGGGCTTCTCCATGCCTGCTTTTCTGCAGTCCCAGGCTCTTCCTCTGGAGCCACCAGTAGGAGTTAGGAGAGCAAGGATTGCAGGAAAGGGCTCCTAGGCTTGACTGACACTACTAGCCCATGACCTGGGCTAAAATGAGAGGGGACCTCTGAGCCTAGCCAGTCACCTAAGCACCCGGCTCCCGTCCCGTGCCGTGAGCTGGTGGTGGCAGGGCAGTCATGTTGGGCCCAACGCAGCATGGCCCTGGGCCTTGTATTTCCAGTTCTACTTCCTCAAGAAATGACCGTTCAGTTGTTCTGAATGAAATGGAATTGGGCCCAACGTTCCACTGAGCCCCCATCCCAGGATGCTGACACCTGCTCCATGCCAGAGGAGAAGAGAAAAATTGAACACACTTCAAGCAGTGATGGCAAGCACCACCACCCCCACCCCCACCCCCCCGCCCAGATGGAGAGGATGGAAAAGAGCCTCATTCTACAGATGGAGGCACTGGGACCCAGAACGGGAGGCTGATTTGCCAGCAGAGTGGCCCCTGGCCAGGAACAGAGCCCCCTTGGCCCTGGCTGCCAGGGCTCCATTCCACCCACTCACCCTCCCTCTCACTGAACGACTGGGTCCGGCTGACACCGGCTTTGAAAACTCAGGAGAGTTTGGGGGTATATCCTGGGGCAAGTGGGGCTTGGCAGGAGCCTGAAGTCAGGGTAAGATGTGAGGCCGAGAGCAAGAGTGAGACGGTTGGCAGCTCCAGCATGTAATCCAGCCAGGCAAGAGCGTGAAGGAGAAAGTGCAGCAGGAGGGGCACTGGGCTGGGGGGCTCTTTGGAAATCCAGCTTGCCCCCACCGAACAGAAGCATTCCAAGTGTGCCCTTCCACTTCGTTACACGGCTGGAGCCTCACAGCCCTGCCCCTTCGGGGGCACAGCAAGGGACCATAGTCACAGCCCCAGCACATCAGAGGTGCGAGAGGAGAGAGGTCCCATGAGAATGGCAACTCTTGCTTCTCTGAACAAACTCTGGTCCAGACGGTGTTCTGAGTTCTAGACATGATAACTTATTCAGTACTGTGAGGCTTGTGGTTAACCCACTTTGTGAAAGGGGAAACTGAGGCACGGAGCAGGCAGGGGCGGCCCAAAGGAAGTGGCAGAGCTGGGATTTGGAGCCGGGCCGGGCTCCAGAGCTCTAGAGGCACGTGCAGCCCTGTGGCTCTCCGAGGGAAAACTTGCTGGTCCTCAGTGCCCCTCCCGCCATCAGCCTCTGCCCAGCCCTCCTCCTCAAATGTCAAGGACAGGATCTTGGGGTTTCCTCTCTTGATCGGTAAGGGGTTTATTTTCACTGACTGAGGCTCTCATCTCCCAACTGGTGCCTCTCAGGTTGTAGGAATTGCAGGAGAAGTCCTCCCCAGATCAGTGATTTCTGGTTGTAGGGCAAGACTTTTTCCGGGGTGACCTGGAGATCTGGTGGGGGTGGGGTTGCAAGTGTTTGCTGCCAAGGGCTCACCAGAAAATCAGTCTGCTAAAAACCAAGTGTTCCTAGGCTGTTCCACTGAGTTTCTTCATGACATCAGCAGAAAACGGGTAACATCTGTCTTGAACATTTCTCTAGGCTACTGTTCACCGTGGCCTGACACTGGGCTCTGGAACTACAACGCTGTGTACAATGTTTTTTATAGCGACCCACAGGACAGACTTCTCTCTGGCCTCAGCGCTAGCAGGACACAGCAGGACAGTGTGGCCTGACGGTTAGGAGTGTAAACTCCAGGTCTCCCCTTCCTCCTTCCTGTCCCCCTGGGGAGGTAAGAGCTCATCGGATCAGGGTTCCCCACCTACCTCTGTGGCTCAGTGTGGGTCAACAATTCTCGGTTTTCTCACCTGTAAAACAGTAATCAGTAACGACCTCCTAAATATCTCCTGAATAGTGTGTTTCATTCTATCGTTACAGACCCTCCTTGTCTTATACCAAATCACATTTCCCTCTCTGTCTGGGCTGCGGAAAGGTCAGCACCCAACTCGACGGCACTTCTCAGTTCCAGAACATTCCCTGAGGTTGATGGAAGTAACCATATCCCTGGCTTCTTCATCTTTGCTACTCACTTTCCCATAGCCCAACTTCTTCCATGATTCCTTTTCTGTTGGTCTTTAGGTAGTTCAATAAACTTTAGAACTGAGGCCTGAATTAAAGTGATAATTAATTAAACAGCCAGAGCCCTTTATACCCAAAACACTTTCTCACAGGTTATGCTATGTAGGCCTTGCCCCCATCCAGGTAGGTGCCCCATTTTATAGAAGAAGAAATGGAGGCCCCAGAGGGTGCTGATGGGGTAGAGAAACATTGTCCAGATCTGCCCCAGCTGCCCAGCACTGGCCTCCCTTTGCCCCTGTGCTGGCTCCTTCCCGGCCCTTCTCAGCATCCCTACCCCAATATGGCTTGGTGATTCTGCCCCTCCCTGACTCTTCACTTCCACCCCTCCTTCCGTTTCGTGTTACCATCTCTTGTCCTCTGGGGGGAATTTCCAAGAGATGGTCAAGTTCAGCATGTTATTAAGGTTGAGTGAAGGGCACCTGGGTGGCTCAGTTGGTTAAGCAACTGCTTTTGGCTCAGGTCATGATCCCAGAGTCCCGGAATCAAGTCCCACATCAAGCTCCTAGCTCCAAGAGGAGTCTATTTCTCCCTCTGACCCTCTCCCCTCTCATACTCTTTCTCACTGCCTCTCTCTCAAATAAATAAATCTTAAAAAAAAAAAAAAGAAAGAAAGGAAGAATGATTGAAAAACCAGCCTCTCCATGACCCTCTTCATGGCATTTACACAAATAATTCAGATTGGGCTCTCCAAGTGCTACTATGCTTTTCAGCCTGAAGGAGGTGTGGCATCAAATACTCCCAGAACTGAGCCACAGGAGCTCAGAATGCAGCCTCCCTGTCCATTTCCTGGGACCATCAACATTCCACTGTTGGGCCTGGGCTGGTCCCTCAGAGAACCCAAAGGTGGGCTGGGAAGAGTGACTGCCCAGCCCAGCACCCCCTCACTCCCTGAATGGACTCCCTGGGGAAAACCCAAGACCCCGGAGGGGGGTGCTCACAAATCCCCAGTAAAATGCAGAAAGGACCCTCTTTTCAAACCCAGCTGCCCTCAGAGGCTTGGAGTCTCTGAGTCCAGCCGAGCACCTGAAGCTCCGATGGGCTGACATGGGCTGGGGGCTGAGCTGGGGTCAAGGTGGAGAGAGCTGAACCACTCTGCAGAATATGGGGGCATTTGAGCTTTTCCAGGACACCGAGCACCAGTCCTTTTGCTCCCATCTCAATGACAGAGCAACCGTGACTTAGACCATATTGATAACTTTTATTGTTATTACTTGACGGCGATTTCCCTTCTTGGTGTTCAGAGCTCCTGGCTGACAGCTTTTTTTTTTTTTTTTTTTAAGATTTTATTTATTTATTTGACAGATCACAAGTAGGCAGAGAAGCAGGCAGGGAGAGAGGGGGAAGCAGGCTCCCTGTTGAGCAGAAAGCCTGATGCGGGGCTCGATCCCAGGACCCTGGGATCATGACCTGAGCCGAAGGCAGAGGCTTTAACCCACTGAGCCACCCAAGCACCCCACTGGCTGATGTCTTTTGAGAAACTGTGGCAATGTGGTTAGTGGGATCAGCTTCAGGTCACCCAGCTTTGCCCTGAAGGCACTGATCCCTGCCCTCTGGTCCCCTTCCTGGGGGGCACCTCAAACTCGATCTGCTCACAGCGGCCACACCCGTGTGTAAGTCATCCAGGAGACAGGACCGCCTGCTACCTCCTTGTAGCTGGAGGTCAGGGGACCGGTCTGGCAGAGGGCTCAGCAGGAAAGGCTGGGAAAGAGCCAAGTGTTGCAGGCTGAAACCCCGGAAACAGGGTCAGGAAGCCCCAACCCTGCTGGCTCCTGTGTGGGCTCCAGGTAGATGAGGGAGCTCGCCTTGCCTATTGAGACAGAGCATGGAGAGGGAGTGGCAGCTGGCCTGGACACCCTCGGCCGCCCGGCACAGGGCAGGCATGCAGCAGCCACACCCAGCCTTGGCCCAGCCTTGCTCTTCTCTGGGACAAGCCCCTTTCCAGATCATGGGTATGCATGTGCGTTGTATGAACCACATATCCCAGATCTATGTCAGGCAACATGTCTCATGAGAATGGGCCACGCGTGTGTGTTTGTGCATGTGCAGACCTGGGCGTGTGCCTGGCACGGCAGCGGTCATGGAAGCCTCCTTCCCCTTGAGGGGCTGGGGCACCAAGCCAGTCCCTGCAGGTGCATGGGTGTTTGCTTCAATCTCGTTTGTAATTTTCTGTATTTTTCTAACCTTTCTAACCTTCCCAACACAGACACAGACACACACACACACACACACACACGCACACACACACACACCCAGGCTCCTGGCCCTGCTCACCACCCAGTAGGGGAGGCAGGCACAGTCAGGAAGGTCCCAGGGCCAGAGCAGGGGAAACCAGAGGAGAGAGGGGATGAGCTCTGCCTGACCAGTTACGGAGGGCTTCCCAGAGGAAGCATCCTCTGAGCTGGGGCTTCAAAGATGATGAGCAGGAACGCCTGGGTGGCTCAGTCGGTTAAATGTCTGCCTTTGTCTCAGGTCATGATCTCAGGGTCCTGGGATCGAGGCCCACATCGGGCTCTCTGCTCAGCAGGAAGCCTGCTTCTCTCTCTCTGCCTGCCTCTCCATCTACTTGTGATTTCTCTCTGTCAAATAAATAAATAAAATCTTAAAAAAAAAAAAATAGGGGCGCCTGGGTGGCTCAGTGGGTTAAGCCGCTGCCTTCGGCTCAGGTCATGATCCCAGAGTCCTGGGATCGAGTCCCGCATCGGGCTCTCCGCTGAGCGGAGAGCCTGCTTTCCCCTCTCTCTCTCTCTCTCTGCCTGCCTCTCTGCCTACTTGTGATCTCTCTCTGTCAAAGAAATAAATAAAATCTTTAAATAAATAAATAATAAAAATAATCAATCAATAAAATGAAAAGAGAAAGCGATTATGGGAATAACCTAGTCCTAAATCCCATCCTGCGAGCCATGATGGCTCCAAGAGCCCCCTTCAGGGATCTGTGGCATGCACAGACAAGCATACAAGCCTGCGCCCACACCCATGCGCCCAGCCTGCCTTGGAAGGGCCCACCTGCCCCATCAGCCATCAGACCCCAGGTAACCTCCCTGCCTCCTGTAGAGCTCTTAACCTGGGTCTCCCAGCTGCTTGGAACTGGGGATGCAGTGTGCGAGGGACCAGCAGGGTCCTTAGGCTGGGAGAGCTGAGCTCTGCCTCCCCCTTCCTGTGTGGTCTTAGAGAAATCGATGAACTTCTCTGAGCCTCTAAGTTTCTTTTTGTAAAGGTAGTAAGGGAATGAGGAACAAGTTAGTTTGTAAACTGTGAACTTCTCTGCAGATGCTATTTATTATGAAGAAACCACGTGAGAGCAATTACAGAGCAACCATCAAGGATTATAGAACAATACAGGGCAAATGCCACACATATGTGCCCGCGAGGCCCCCCAGGAAGAGCACTTTGAGCAGAGTCCTCTCGCGGCTGCCATTTGGGTGGTATCTCCATGCTCCATTTTCCTCGCACAAGATAAAACACCTCTAAGGCTCAAAGCCAGCCTGGAGGTTGGGGGCTAGGGAGGGTCAGCCACATGTGATCATGAGGACCTGTTGGCTCAAAGATTCCATCACACAGCTCAGAGACAATAGGCCTGTGCTGGAATTCAGATCTTCTGGTGGTGAAACGGAGGTGCTTTCCACTCTGTAGGGGCAAGAGGACAGTATTCAAGCCAGAGATCTGAGAAGATGTGAGTCACAAGCACTGATGAAGAGAAGTGGCTGTTTGCTGCGGGGAAGGGCATTCATTCATTCATTCATTCATCCACACCTGTTTCTGAACACCTGTCTCCCATTGATTAAATGAGAATGAGAGGTGGTGAGGCATCAGAGGGGTGGGGGCTTCTTAGGGCTTCTTTGTCATCCAGGTTAGTCCTAAAGCCAAGACCCCGCCTGAGGCTGGCAGGGCCCAGACCCAGGCCATCGCTGGCAACTTCTTACACATGGGCAGAGCCTCTGTTTTTCATCAAGACTGGTTAAGTGAATCCCAGGGCTTCAGTTGAGGGGGGCAGAAAGGCAGAGAGCGAGAGGGAAAGAGGATGAGGGAGCCTCCCTTGGGTCATTCAAGGGGCCTAAGGGATGAAGGGAACGGGAGACAGAGCCTGGCACAGGCCTGGCACAGCGGCCAGGTTGGCGGAAGCAGGGCTGGGCATGGGTCCAGGGCCACCAGGCCTGCATGAGGGAGGGGTGGGCGGATGGAGGCCAGCGCAACCCGAGGGAACAGGGAGCAGCCTGATTAATAGGATGATAGGGGCAGATGGCCGGGCGGCCAGGGATGCTCTGGGCACCAGCCTCCCATTGCCCAGCCGCCAGCCAGGCCAGTGGTCTGGGGGCAGGGACACCGCTGGCCTCTGGTGAGGGTGAGGCTGTGGTGAATGAATCATGCAGGGCCAGGAGCCTACAGGCCTCAGCACTCGCTCCCGGAGGACTAGCTAATTCACTTGGAGTGAGGCCGGGCCGCTAAGGATAAGAGCAGCCCGCCTGGGCCCTGCTGAGCCCCATGCACGGCTGACCACTAAGCCAGGGGCTGGGCCTCAGGGGACAGGAGAACCCACCCCTAATGCAGGCTTGGCCAGGGTTCCCCACCTGCCTTCAGGAGGGACAGCAATGCCCCTAACGATGGCAAGCCCCGCATCCTGGACCAGCCTGTGTCTGGGGGTCTGAACAAGGCACAGACTCCCCCTCCTGAGCTCCAAAGAGCCTAATGATGGTGACAGCTGAGAATCAGGTTGGAGGGTAGGACAGGGAGGGCCAGCCTCATCCTTCTGTCCTGGGAAAAGGAGGAAGAAGAACCTCATTCAGCCAAGGCACAAGGCCAGGTTGCAAGCTTAGCCCCACCAGGAATAGACATTCAAGGCCCCGAGAAACAAACCACTTGGAAAACAAGGCCTGGCATCTTGCCAGGCTCTCCCTGACGCAGGCTGTTTGCTGATGATGTAGGCGTGGCATTCTCTGGCTGACCCCTATGATGTTCGTGCCTCCAGGTTTCGTGAGCACCTAGGGCATGGCTTTCGGCTGGGGTCCAAACACTGTCTCAAGGGCTGCTAGGAAGGGCTGAGCACACAGTAATCACAGCAGGGGTGACACCCAGCTTCCACATACCAGGTGCCCAGCCTCAAACCAGGGCATGTAGCATGTGCTACCTTGTCTGCCCTCAGTTTCCGCATCTGTAAAATGGGCAAGGCAGGGACTGTTGAGGATGCCCATTTTACAGATGTGAAAACTGAGGCATAGATCACAGGCCCAAGGCCTGTAACTTGTGGGCAACAGAGGGAGGTCTTCAATGACTCCCAGATATAACCCCCACTTTGCACAGCTCCAGAACTCTTGGTTTCAGATTGGGGGTTGGTAAGACCGAAAGCTTCTGTCCTTCCAGAGTCAAAGTCCTCACCAGTGTGCTTATCAGGGTCAGAAGAGCTGAGCACTGGTGAAAGGGGAGGATTGAAGGGTTTGCTTTTGGGGCCCTAGCCTCCATTTCAGTGGTCAGGGTCCCCCTCCCAGGAGACAATGTGTTAGAAAGACTCTTGGACAGATAGTGAGGGGAGGGGAAAGGCTGCGGGCCTATGAGGTCCCCAGGGGCCGCATGGTCCTGCCTACCAGCCTGGATCATAAACTAGCTCTCCCTTCTTGTGGTGGCTGTCATCCCCGCACTGTACCCCACAGCCCCCCAGCTCATCTCCAGGGCCAGGAGGAGCAAGACCAAGCAGGGCCCCGAGGACTCTGTGGCGAAGCGTTCCCCAGGTACAGTGGCCTCCTCCGGGGTTGGGGAACAAAGGAGACCTGGCCTGGGAGGGAGCGTGGTGACCACATGCTCCCCCCTCCCGAGGCGGCTGGGCCCGGAGGGAAGGGGGCCTCGAGCGCCCTCTGCTGGCCTGGTGACTCCAGGAGGAAGGAGGTGGCCGCCACAGCAGGGATTTGCAGCTCCTTCTCCTGAACCCCGGGCCTGGCTGAGTGTGCCACCTGTGGGTGCGAGTGTCTGTACGTGGCTGTAAGTGTGGCTGTGGGTGCCTGGGACGCATGTGTGTGCATATCTGCATCTTTGAGAGCGCCTATCCCAGTGTCTGTTGGTATGTGTGCACATCAGACTTGTGTGTCCGAGTGTGTGTGTATCTGTGTGCACGTATGTGGGTAAATGCATATGTCCACCTGGGCCCCGGGTGTGTGGGGTGTGAATGGAGCTGGGCTTTGGCTGGCAGCCATTTCAGTGTTTCAGTCTGTTGGGCTGAAAACACCCCGGTCAGGTAGTCCCTGGGGCCGACAGCTCATGTGGGCATAGGTAGGAGGCGGGGAGGGGCAGAGCTGGCCACTGGCCACTCTGATATTTATTCTGTGCCTATGGGGAAGAAAGAGAGGACGATCTTGAGCCGAGTTCCATCCCTAAGGAGCTTTGCATGTGAACAGTTGTACCTAGCCTGAAAAATAAGATGATAACCACGGCAGAGGTTTAGGCCGGTGAGGGTCTAACTCAGCCTGGAGCTATCCTGGAATGCTCTCTGGAGGAGGCAAGCCAGAGCAGAGGTTTTTGGGGCACAGAGAGCAGAGATTCAGAGAGGGAAGTGAGGGTACACCAGACAGAGAAAACTTTCACTGGGTGTCCGGTGGGGAAAAGGCAGGCCAGAGAGGGGGCCAGGGCCAGGTACCCCGATTCTGCCGGCTGTATGGGTCAGGGGTCAGGGGAAGGGTGTCCCTGGAGAAGTCTGGCCAGGGCAGAGATACTGTGGGGCTCAAGGGTGGAGGGGGAGCCCTCTGCCTCCAGCCCCCGCCTGGGAAGGAAGGCCCGCGGTTTTCCTTCTGGGGGTTGCGCAGGCACTGGGTCAGAGCAGTGGCTACAGAGAAAGTTCTCCGGACTAGGATGTGCAGGACACCCACACGGACCACAGCTGCTCAGACGCTGCGCCCTGTGGAGGCCTGGGCACCACAGAGGTCATGCTGCTCCCCCTGCAAGGCCCAGTGATGCCCACGCCACGCCAGCTGCAGTGGCCTCTGGGCGCCTCTTTTTGCCATCAATGCCTCCTCTGTGGCCTGGGCCCGGGAGGGTAGGCTGGGTAAGGCCTTGGGCCCCAGCCAGCCCCGTCCCCTCTCAGGGTGGCACCAGGCCGGCCTCCTGGGCCCTGGCCTCAGGGTCTTAAGGGGGCATTCTCCACCCTGAGGGCCTGGGGCAGCAGAAGGCCCCTGCCGAGGTTGGTCTGCTTCTGGTGAGATCAAGCAGGGGGAACATTTCCCTGAAGACACACTCATTTGGGCTTGACACCATGGACACACACAGCTGCCTACAGGGGAAGCACCACTTTACTTTTTCTAAACTCCAGTGGCCTTTTTTTTTTTTTTAAGATTTTATTTATTTATTTGAGAGAGAGACAGTGAGAGAGAGCATGAGCAAGGAGAAGGTCAGAGAGCGAAGCAGACTCCCCATGGAGCTGGGAGCCTGATGCGGGACTCGATCCCTGGACTCCGGGATCATGACCTGAGCCGAAGGCAGTCGTCCAACCAACTGAGCCACCCAGGCGTCCCCTCCAGTGGCCTTTTAATGGCAAGCCTCCCTTCAATGTCTAGAACCTTGTGGGGTGCTGGCTTCTTGGCCCCACTCTGCCTTTTCCTCCGGGGTATCCAGGCCTTATAGAGGGGCCCTGAAGACCCCCCAGCTGGGGTCCCTGCAGGCCACCGCCCTCCACAGCTCTTGTTCTTGCCAACCCACATGCCCGCTCAGGCTGAGCTCGGGCTCAGGGACACATCCAGGGCATCTGGACTCCGGCCCCAATGCCATTGCTGTGCAGGGCCCGCTGGAGCCCACCAGCATTCTCACTGTCTACGCTGCTGCTCCCCCCCACACACCCCAGGAAGGGAAGTGAGCACCAGGGAGCTCCTCTGACCACGTGGAACCAGAGCCCCCAATCCAACGACTCTTTTTCCCACTGGTGACTCTAGTGCCCTTTCCAGAGAGTTCCTGTGTGCATCCCATCGTCCAACCCTCCCAACCGACCCACAAGGAGGTCTCATGTTGCCCCCAAATTACAGCTGAGGGAGCTGAGGACCAGAGAGACTGCAGGTGGAACTGAAACCCTGACCTGTCTGACCCCAACCCCCTGGTGTTATCCGTGCTACGGGCATCCAAACACACCCGGCCACCGCTCACTGCTGTGTGGCTGTGGGCTCTCCCCTGCCCTGTCCACCTGGTTCCTTGCTCAGCACAATTCCTCCTCATCGTAAACCTCCTGTGGCCCTATCGTTCTGTTCTCCAAGCCTTTGCCCAGCTCTCCTGCCTCCTTGGCCTGCTGTCTCTTCCTTCTCACTGCACACAATCCCTTTCTGGCTGAGAGAAAGAGAGAGAGAGAGAGAGAGGTGAGCTACTGAAAAGAGAGTGAAGTCCTCCGTGCCACCAGCATGCTCTGGCCCAGGGCTTGTGAAGGTGTCCTCTGCACTGCTCCCTGAAAACCTCAGCACCAGGCTACCTAGGCTCTGGCCCACAGAAGCCCCAGGCTGGAGACGTGTGGTTGTGGAAGGTTGACCTTCTCCGGGAGCAGGTGTTGGCGGGGAGCTGGAGCATCGAGGGAAAAGAGGAGGCAGCAGTCCTTGGAGGAGGGAGTGCTTGAGAGCTGCCATCCCCTCCCTGCCTGCCCCTGGGAGCCGTTGCTAGGCTAGCACACAGCAGCAGCGGGAGCACACGTTCCTGGCTCCTGTCGCAGCACCCACACAGCCCACATGGCAGGAGTGGCCACGGGCATGGGCGACTCTTTACCCAGGGAAGATGCCAACAGGCTAGCCTGACCCAGGGGGCAGGGCAGGGGATGGGCATAGCTACAACAGGGCCCTGGGCCACAGGAGAGGAAGCTCTTCCACAACCGTGCAGGCATGGGTGACCAAAGGGAGGTGGCGGGTCCCACTCCTGACACCCAGGGTCCTGGCTAGTCTTCCTTGTTTATCGGCATCCTGTCTGATGGGTCACCCAGGGGGCCTTCCTGGCTTTCCTGGGGGCGAGGGGCTGATGGGAGCCCCCAGGCCTCTCCCTTCCACTCCCCCCTCCACGTGGGGGGTAGGCCCCAAGGGTAGAGGACTCCTCTGGTCACTACACCTGGGAGCCTCCTCTCTTCTCCTGAGTTCCAGGTGCTCAGGGCTTCTCCAAGGACCTTCCCTATGACCGGGCACTCAGAGACTGGAAGTCTGGGCCAGGTCCAAGTCCTCGGATGCCCTTGGGCTCCATTAGGCTCTGGCCCTTCCGGTGGACTTTCCTGGGGCTTCTCTCAGGATATGTGTGGCCTGAGGGTGAGGATTTGAGACTTGGGATGAAGGGGCCAGATCACCAAGCCCGGGTCCTTCTTGCCTTCCCCTGCTGTGGTCCTAGGAGCAGATGTACAGCTGGGTGTGAGTGGTGAAGGCCCAGAGTGGGGGGTGGTGGAGGGAGGGGCACCACAATTCTGGGCAGACTCTTCAGCTGGCAGAGGCTCCTGCCAAGACATTTCCCCGCCCCGCCCCCCCTCCCCTCCACTCATTATCAACTTGGGGTTTGTGTGCAAACAGCAGCTGGTCTCTTTTGTCGGCCACCCCTCCCCCCTGCCCCTTCCCTCCTCCCCAATGCCTCTCAATGGCTTTTCCTTCTCAGGCCCTGCCTTTCCTTCCAGGTGATCTAGATGCTGAGGCTCTGGGGAGTACCTGAGAGAGGAGGCAGCCCCTGGCCAGTCTTGGCCCTGGGTCCTAAGTTCTCCTCTATCCCTTCCAAGATGCAATATTAAATCCATTTGAGACATAACATGAGAGCCAATGAGGATAAGAAGCAGAGCAAAGTCACACAGTGGGTAAGTGCAGAGCCAAGACACAGACCCCGGTGTGCCCGTTTGCAGAGCCTGTTTGTAGTCTGTTTGCAGAGCCTGTTTGCTGAGCCAGTTCACCTCTCAGCCTTAGCTGTTTCTCTGATCATCCTAGTGCCTGGCACCCTGGGAATACAGGTCCACTCCCAACCTTCTAACCTGTGTCAAGGGCTTCAGCTGAGGTACTTCTGTGTGCCTGGGACTGAGATAGGAAGGCGGACAGAGCCATATGGCAGGGCTCTTTCAGTTATCACTAGGAGTTGGGACTAGAAGCTAAGGACAACGGGAGAAGTATCTTGGCAAGCAGCAAGGCCTGGAGACTGTGGAGGCAGAGAACAAGGAGGCTGATTAGGAGAACAGGTGAAAAGTAGAAGGGTGTGGGCCAAGGCACAAGCCCTAGGGCAGCAATGTAGCCAGACCTGGAAGCCCAGGCTTGGTCACAGTAAGATGGTGGGCAAGAGGGATGGGCAATGGTGATACAGATACAGGAGCAGGTGTGGCAGGAGGAGGGACCTTGAGCTTGAGACAAATTGGGTTTGAGATGCTAGAAGGATACCCAGGTGGAGGTTTCTGGGGAGCGAGGAGGCTATCCCAGGGCAGGTGGAGGTGCAGGGGTGGAAGAGCTCACAGAAATGGAATAGGGGAGAAGGGAATTGAGGATGGAGTCCTGAACAGAAGGCTCAGAGATCCAGGGAGGGCACTGTGGTGGAGAGAAGTTCCACCTGATTTGGGAACTTGTAAGTAGCAAGGGCTCTGAGAGGGCAAGTCCATGGTCTGGCAGGGGCTGCGGGTGGCCTGAGTGGGTGTGGTGGCTCCTTACCAGGCACTCTGTTCTTCAAAGATTTTAGCTGTTTTAGTCCTTGTAACAGGCCTGAAATGACAAGCCTCAATCTCAAGTGGAACCAAGATGAGTTCTGAAGGTGGTGTGTGACTGTGGAAATATTTGGGACGACAGCTTGCTGCTGTCCCTCAAGTGGACAAGCATGGAGCACTGCGCTCTGCCAGGCGTCAGGGTTACTGAGTCTGGGTCCCTCTGAGCCTCACTGCTGGGGATGCCAGAAACCCAGACCAGAGCGGACCACATGCTGGGTGAGTGGGAGACACCAGAGGCACCTGCGACTCCCCTGGGCGCCAAAGAGAAAGCAACCCCCAAGGTAAGTCTGGAAAGAAGATTTCGAGTTCATCAGGTGGATGTATCGGAGGCAGCAAGCAGGGAAGTAATCGTGAGAGTGTGAGGAAAACCAGGGCCTGCAAGGAAAGGTGCAGCCCCGGGCGGGACCACTGCCCGGATTCCCGTGCTCACTCCTAGCCTCCGACCGCGGCCAAAGTTCAGCCTCTCCAAAGAGCTTTACTGGGTCTTTGGTTAGGCCCTCTGGGGTCCCTGGGGCAGCTGCGGACACACGAGCGTTCAAGACCACCCGCAGGCCTGTGCCCGCCGGCGGCGGGCCGTGCACACGCGCGCGCGCACACACCGAGTACACGGGCGCCGGCACACGGCCCGGTCCGTGCGGGCCGGAAGTAGCAGGGTTAGAGGCCTAGAGACCCGCGAGCCGCGCCGGGGGGTACCGCCAGGGAGAGCGGGAACAAAGGACACGGCGGGGCGGGGGCGGCCAGGTCGGGCCGCGATTGGTGGCTGGGGGCGCGGGGGAGAGGCCCTGCCGGGCGCTGATTGGCCGCGGCCGCAGCGGGTCCCTCGCTCCCGCCCCGCCCCTCGCGACCGAAACCGGAGCTCCGTTCTGCCGCCCCGGACCCGCCCGCGCCCCGGCCATCTGCGCAGGGGGCGGGACGCAGGCCGGAGTCGGATTCCCGCCCAGCCCCCCTCGACTGGCACTCGGCGGAGCCAGACAACCTGTGCACCTCGCTGCCCCCAGCCCCGCCCCCGCCCAGATGCGCGCGGGCTCCCGAGGGCCCCGGCAGGGTGGGGGGCCTAGCCTGAGCCCCGCTGGGGAGGCCGGAGGGCAAGGTTCTCGGGTACTAGAGGGCCAGGTTGCCCACGTGGAAATGGGGTAGGGCCCAGGAAGCCGCCTCTTGCGGGAGCCTGGCCGGGCCTCGTGGCTGGACTGGGAGAGGGGTCAGAGAACAGGACACTGCTCAGAGAGGACTGGCGAGGGGTAAAAGGAGTGGAGGAGGGCGCGGGCTGGAGGACGCCCCAGGAGAGGGGTGGTTGGATGACCTGAGGCCCGGGCTACTCAAAACCTGGCAGCGCTAGCAATCACTGGGGCTGATGGCGGCGCCAGAATGCCAGACAGGGCCCTGGCAGGGTTTGGGGGTAGGAGAGGTAGTTAATTGAGTTCACTGCCAGCCAGGCCACGCTGTGTGCTTAAGGACATACAGGATAAGGGCATTCTCAACCCCATTCCTCTTTCTTAGCTGCCTGGGAGGTGAGAGGGAAGGGGTGGGGCGAGGGACCCGGGCCACCAATCACAGCCTCAGTCCCGCTTTGAATCTGGGCTGGCGGCTGGCGGCTAGGGTTGGCGGCACACCTGGCAGCCTCTTTGTCCCCACTTGCCTGCCTAGACACGTCCCACTCCACCCCCACCCTTTGGGAAGCTCTCCCCCACCCACCTAGTTCCCCTCCTTTCATAGTTTCCCTAGCTGGGACTGATGCCAGACCCTGGTCTTCCTGGACTCCAAACTATGTCCCCATCTCTGCCCCATTCTGGGCTGTGCATGGAAACCTAAACTGCGGGGTGTAGGGACCTCCGTGTCCCCAAGATGGCCACCAAGAGCCAGTGGTGCTGGGAGTGCAGTGGGCGGGAGACGACAGTTTGCGACCAAAGTCCTGGCAGAGGGCTAGTCCAGGCACAAGTTATGTGACCCAGGGTGAGCCCCTTACCTCCGAGGTGGCTCCGGCAGCTGCACAGCCATGGTAATAAGGATCTACTCCCAGGCTGTTGTGAGGATTAAATGAGATCCTGCAGAAGACAGAGCTTTGTGAGCCTGAAGCCTCAAAGTGTGTGTGGGAGAGGAGGGGATGTTTGCATCTGGTCCCATGCGGGCCAACAGGCAGCCAGAGAGGGTGGGTGAGACTCCCTGGTCCTGCCCCGTGGGCAAGGGCCAATGTGCCAAGTTGGATGGCAGAGAACAGCACAGTGCCATCCCTGTGGAGCCCAGAGCCCACTAGACCCTGAACAGAGGGGGCCAGAGTTTAGAATTCCTGGCCTCACACATCCCCAGGCTCTCCAGGAAAGACGGGGCAGAGGAATCTGGGGGTGGCTCTTTTTTATGTTCAGGTCTGAGGGCATGGAGCCCTCTCCCAGATCAAGACCAGAGGGCAGGCCAGGGGCCTACAGATTTCTCACTTCAGGTGCCCCACATACTCCTGCCCTCTTCCAACTCTGCTTCCCCATCCCCAACTGCTTTCTACCCACCCCACCCCGAGCTCTGGCATGAAATTGGTCACTAAGACCCTCCAGGCTGCTTCCTTAATGTCTCTCAAATCTGTCTTCTCTGTCTTCTTTCCACCCCTCCACTGCCATCCTAGTCGCAGCTGGGACTGCGGTGATAGCCTCCACCTGACCAGTGTCACCCTGACCCCAGGCTGCCCCCCTCCCCACAGCCAGCACAAAAAGCAAACTAAGTCTTTTTCCTTCCCTACTAAAATTCTCTAGTGGCTCCCCACTGCCCCTAGGACTCCCTGATTGGAACTACAAGGGGTCTAATAAGTGGGTAAGCCCACACTCTGGAACCAGCCTGCTCATGATTGAACCCTGAGGCCATTGCTTGTTTTGTTCTGTTTTGAATTAACCACACCAGCATAGAGTCCAATGCTGGGACTTGAACTCACCACCCTAAGATCAAGACCTGAGGTGAGATCTAGAGTCCACGCTTAACTGACTGAGCTACCCAGGCACCCCTGAGGCCATTCCTTATTAACTGTGCCTTGGTTTCCCCATCTGTAAAATGGGGATGTGTTTCCCTTACAGCAACTCTATGAAATGACTAGCATGCCTGCCATATTGCACCCACAATACGCACAATGAAAGTAGAACGATGGGAAAACCAAGTTTGTATTGTTATGGATTACAGAAGCTAAGGCACAAATCTAGAGCTTGGAGCACAGCTGGGGCTCAGTACATTCTAGCAGTTACTTCTGACCCCGCCCTTCAGCCAAATCTTTGCCCTCGAACCTCCAGTCCCACAGAAGCATAGGTGAGTGCCTCTTGCCTTGCCCTAACCACCTTTCATCTCCCCTCTCCCCTCGCGCGGGTCCTCTCACCTGGCAGAGAATGGGTGCTTATTACATATTTTGGAATCAGGGAAGGAGGGCTCCGGAGAAGGCTGGACTGAAGGGATTATTCAGTGCTCCCGCGCCCCCTTGTGGCCATCCTGGACATTGCCTGCCTCGGCTCAACATTTCAAATGGGAGGGCGGAAGACAGTTTCAAGGCCTGGGAAGGTGGGGGCAGGCCACCTGAGGACAGACTCTGTAACCCACATTAATTCCAGGGCTCAGGCCCCAGGGGTTTTCAGCCCCTTCGCCAGCTCGACCTTTCTTCCTCTTCTCTCCGAGAATTCTGTGTATTTGTCAGTGTGAGCTGGACTATGCACCCCAAAGACCAAGAGTTCAACTGTGTCTACACAGGGCAGCAGCAGTTTCCAGAAGATATGTGTGTATGTGGGGGGATTGGGGGGAGTGGCCAAGCCCACCGTCAAATATATGTCCCTTGCTTTTGTGTGTGGCTAGCTCTGGACCCTGTCTGGGCTGAGAACACAGAGCCTCAGCCTTCCAGGGAACTGAGGCGGGCTGTAGCCTGTCAATGGAACTTTCTAGATCTTAATGAACTCCGTGGTGTCCAGGTCTCCTGTTCTCGAAAGATCAGTCCCCAGAGTCTGAGTCTTCTTGCACACATCCCCAGGTACTGGGCCACTCTGGGCCTGTGTGTGCACCTTGGAGGGGAGTGGGTTTGTTTCTCCCTCTGTCTCACACATCTGCATTCACCGCGCTTGTGAGACCGGACTGTCACAATTCCACTTGCTTCTGCCAAGAGCTCGGGCTGTGTGTGCTCCCCACATGCACATCCGCACTCATGAGCATCTCACAGTATGCCTGTGTCTCTCCTAGTTATTTTGCCAGATTGTATTCCTGTGCATAGGCAGGCTTGCATAAGAGCGAGGAATTGGAGTCAGACATGTCTGAGCTCAGAGTCAGCTAGGACCTGGCTGGGTCATTTTAGACAAGGGATTTACCTTGTCTTGGGCCCCAGACTCCTCATCTGCTCAGTGGTAATAATGGTACGTATTTACTAGGTTGTTGTGAGAAGTCAATGAGAAGAATGGCAAGCCAGGGCATGGGGACAGGCACACAGAAGGCAGGTGATAAATGGGGGTGATTTCTGGTGCTGCTATGTTCTGGGGTTCTAGCAAGGCCTCTGTGCTCTGCTTCCTGTCCCCATGTCTCCCAGTCCTGAGACCAGCGGCACAAGGAAGAGGGCTGGGCTGGGCCCTGCAGACAGTCCTCCAAGAATGTTCAGAATGACAGCAAGCTGCTGCCACAAGCTGGCTAAGAATACCGAGACCCATACACTGCTTGTTCCGTGTGGACAGGAACACACAGGCAGGTGACCTCGTTTTCCCACCCTCAAATTGGAATACCTGGTCTGACCATGAGGTTGTATTTGTGGGGCTAAAGGGGCACAATGTCTGAAGTGAGCCCTTGCAGACGCCCCAGCTTCTAGCCTTGGCACGTATGGCCACCTGGGGGAGCCCTCTGTCACTCTGGGAAAAGAGGGAGTGGAGGGGGATGTGTGGAAAGGGGAGGGGTGCCGGCAGCTTGGGGGATGGGGACAGCCTGGGAGAGTGGAGGGGGGGCTGTCCCATGCCCTGAGCAGCATCTCTTCCAGGAGCTAGGCCAGGAGTTAACCCATCTACTGCCAGGCTCCAGCCCTTCTGCCCCAGGGGTTTCTGGGTTCTAAATAGAGATGCCCAGAGCTGGGTGTGCTGGGAGCGGGTGCAGCAGTAGCCAAAACAGGGAATTCTGGGTGAATGACTGAGCCCCTCGAAACTTTCCCACCCTATGCTCAGGAAGAGAAATGCCTGTGTGTGTGTGTGTGTGTGTGTGTGTGCGCGCGCGCGCGCCTGCCTGTCTCTCAAATCAGCCAAACTGCCTGAAGCCCTTAGAAGCCCTCTGTGAACCTTATTCCTGGTTTTCCCACCCTGGACAGCCTGCACTAAGGGAGGGCATGTGCTTCCAGATCCTCACAGGACCTGGGAGGTCACTTCCACTTTGTCCTCCCCACTTGCCAGCTGAGGAAGCTGAGGCACAGAGAGTGAGAGGCCTTGGCCTTGGCCTTGAGCAGTAAGGCCTCTTTGAACCCAGGGCATCTGGTGCCAGTGCCCTCCTCCGCAGCCTGCCCTCCCCTCCCTCTGTCTCTTCTGGAAGGAGAATTCCAGCACTGAGACCCAGGCCGGAGGAGGCACCTGCCAGCAGGACTGGAAGGGGAGGCAGGTGAGCACTGGTGAGAGCAGAGGAAGGAGGACGGAGAGCCAGACATGGCACTGCGGAGACACCCCTTGTGGTTTCAGGGTGGCTATGGGCTGAGAAATGAGGAAGGGAGGCAGAAGTGGAGCCGGATGTGGACATTTCTTACAAGAGGGTATCTGGGAGGAAAGGGAGCCAAGGAGGCGGTGGGTTCAGGGCCTTTGGGGGTAACTTGGAGGGACCTGGGAGCTTCCGCGTTGGTGAAGGAGCCAATGCTGCTGCGAATAGAATGAATGTGGAGTGGGGTGCCCAGAACCAGGGCTGGGGGAGGGCAGGAGGCAGCAGATCAACTCCCAGTCACCTCTGCTTCCTCTCTGGGGAGGGGAATGTGAGCTGTTTGCAGGTGACAGAGGAAGGAAGTGGGATGCCCTGCAGGAGGGGCTCTCCAGGCTTTGGGACTGGGATAGTAGGAAGAGAGAGCCAAGAGGAGGGAGGGGGAAAGGGAGGAGTGGGGCTTTCCAGCTAGCTCAGGGCTGGGGTGGTGAGAGTCCTAGGGGGACATGCTCAGAGACAGTCTCCCAGGTCCAGAACCCCTCTCCTATGCCTCCTTCCTGAGGCTCTTATCCGGCTCTTCAGGGGGACTCCAAGGACACTAAAAAATGGAGACTCACTGATTTTGGTGAAAAACAAGAGTTGCAGTAAAATGGGGACCCTCTGTCCTTGTCCAGGGCCTGAAAGGGCTTTGACATTGCCAGGTGGTCTAGGTCTGAGGCCTTTTTGGTGCCGTCTGGCAGGCAGGCGGAGAGAGGGACCTGGGGAGAGGGGGTAGACTCTCCCATCTTCCCTTGGGGACTGACCTTCTTTTCCTGGCCTCTTGTCCCCCTCCCCACCAAAGTCCCATCTTTCCCTATATCTACTCAGCTCCCCCACCAGGACCCCCTGGAGCCTGCTTCTGGGGAGTGAGCCCTGGAGGGAGGCCCTGTCAGCTGGTGCTGGGAAGCCCCTCCTGGTGGAAGCCTGCAACCTGGGGAACAGATGGCCCCCCTCCCTGACTATTCCTTAGGAAACCCTGGGGGCCCCTCGGCTCCTCCTTGTGGCCTCCCCCATACCCCCCCCTCCTACTTTGGAAAGCAGCTTGCTGAAAAGAGACAACATCTGGGTCTCCCCAGGGCCCCAGTGACCCAGCTGCGGGCTGGCCAGCAACCCCAGGAAAACAGCCACCCCTCCCCCCAGCACTGGTGTCCCCCTGCTCAGCATCATTTGAATACCTGCCATCCTTTGAGGCAGGATCCCAAACTCAGCACCCTTTGATTGCAAGGTATTTCATGCAAGAAAGAGCCTCAGGGTCCTGACCTCCAGAGATGCCTGGCCAACGCCACAGCTGTCCCAATTACAGTAGGTGGCCAGTCAGCTCCTCAGAGGTCTTTGCCGCATCTGCCACCAGACCCACAGGACCAACTCAGCCCCAGACTGAAAGACATTCCCCCATGGGCCTGGAGAAGGGTCCATGCCACCAATAGTCTGTGGGACAAGTGACCACAGAGGAGCAGAATCCTGTGCCTTTCATTGGACAGGGGACTGGGGCCCTGGGCTCAGCCCAAGGAAGGCTGGTTCCCAGCACGTGAATGCCACTCACTGTGCCCCCACATGTGCCCAGCCTGCTCCCCTCTGTGACAACACCCAGAGGTTTGGCCACAGGCACGCTGGGGAGCATCCCAGAGTCTCACTGGGCCTTGCCTGAAAAGAAGGAACAAATGTTAACTGATTTACAGATTGAGTTCTCTTTTGCATTTCACACCAGACTCTGGCCTTGACCTTCTCCTCGCTGCTTCTCCCACCTTCCTACCTGCTCATAGGGTTTACTCTCTGAGAACCAGAACAATTACATGTTGGCCCGCATGTCTGGGGTCTGAGGGCCAAGGGCCAATGAGCACAGTAACTGGATGGAGGTCAAGCAGCCAGCTGGGGTCAGAGCAGGACCTTACCCCTGCCCCTGAGAACCCACCCAGGGCTCTTTTCCTACCCGTCCAACCTGCCACAGACCCTTAGACAGACTGTGGGGGATTCAGGAGGCTCAGGTTGTCTCAGGCCTGAGGCAGGGAGCAGGGAGGGAAGCACTTGCCCCCACTCGGAGCCTACACAGTGGTGAAGGTGTGTGCTGGAGCTGGTGGAAGGCAGGGACTGTGAGGGTAAGGTCTGGGTGTGGGTCCTGCTTTCCTTGACACACCTGGCCATCCCAGTGCCCTGCAAATTAGGAAAGGCCAAGCTGGTGTCCCCCCAGAGCTAGGCCTAGCCAGTGCCCTACTGCCCCCCACCAGGACAGAGCGGAGAGCCTGTCGCACTCAAGGTCCAGGAGAGTCACCACCCCACAGGGCTCTCCTGCACTTTCTTTTTCTTTTTTTCTTTTTTTTTTTATTTTTGTTTTGTTTTTGTTTAGACTTTATTTATTTGACAGACAGAGATCACAAGTAAGCAGAGAGGCAGTAGGTGGGAGAGAGAGGGGGAAAGCAGGCTCCCCACTGAGCAGAGAGCCAGATATGGGACTCGATCCCAGGACTGTCTGAGATCTCTCCCTGAGATCATGACCTGATCCGAAGGCAGAAGCTTAACCCACTGAGCCACCCAGGTACCCCTACTTTCTTTCCTTCTCAGTCTCTGGGGAATTCTATCTTCCTTTCAGGGGCCCCATACTGACCCTATTGGTTTCTGGGGTTTCCTCTCTGTCCTAAGAATCCTGCCGTGGGATACAGAAGGAGCAAGGATCCTCCCCAACTCTTGCCCCTCCCCCCACCAGCCTGGCCCTGCCAGAGCTCCCACCACAGCACCACCTGGCACATGACCCCCTGGAGTGATGCCTGCTGGTCACTCTGTGTTGCATAGAGTCTCTCCAGGGGAGGAAGATCTCCCTGGGCAGAGGCCTCAGGTCCTTCCTGGGGGAACTTGATGGGCTTTACCTTCCACCCGCCTTGCGTCAGCGACTGAGACCAGGGCTGATCCCAGGTCAATTCCCAGTCCCCCGGAGGCAGCCTCAGGGCCAGAGCCTCCTCCCACCACCCCTCATCAGATCTACAAACTGATGGCAAAAGATGGGAGTCTGCCCTGGCCCCACACTGGGGATGGGGAGGCACCAGTGTCCAAAGCATGGACACTGCCTATGATGGCTCCCTGCCTCCAGGCCATCCAGGGGTCAGCCAGCAAACCCACAGATTAACCCACAGCCATGTGTTCATAGCTACCCTGCACCCAGGCAGCTTTGTGGGAGGGCAAAGCTGAACCACAGAATCTGGGAACTCTGGGGCCTTCTGGGGCTCTGACAGCCACGGCCAGGGACCTGCCAATGATTGGTCTCAGCTTGGGGGTCTTGGCGAGATCACCAAAGTCAGATTTTGCTTGATGAGCAAAGGCCATATTCCGGCATCTTCTTTGCCCACAGTCAGGGTCTTGGCCCCATAAGCAGGTACCACCAAGGAGCACTCAGGCTGGTCATTGCTCAGCCCGGCCTCCTGAGACGCCAGCTGGCATCAAGGGCCCATCTCAGGGCATGACACTGTTGTCACATGCAGTAAGGAGCCCTCCCCTTTGCTAAAATTGTGATAGTTAAAGTGCCAGCCATGTGGGCACCTGGGTGGCGCAGTCGGTTAAGCACCAGACTTGGTTTCAGCTCGGGTCGTGATCTTAGGGTCGTGGGATCGAGCTCTGCACCGGGCTCTGCACTCAGCATGGAGTCTGCTTGAGATTCTCTTTCCTTCTCCTCTGCCCTTCACGCTCACGCTCACGAGCACAAGCTCTCTCGCTTTCTAAAATAAAATAAATCTGAGGAAAAAAATAAAAAATAAAGTTCCATCTGTGCCGCACAAAGTACCAGCCTTTGAGAGCAAGGCAACTGTAGGGGGCATGAACAATAAGGCCTCCTGGGGTCAGGTAGCACAGAGCACACCACTGCTTAGAAGAAACACTGCAGGGGCACCTGGGTGGCTCAGTGGGTTAAAGCCTCTGCCTTCGGCTCAGGTCATGATCCCAGGATCCTGGGATTGAGCCCCACATTGGGCTCTTGCTCAGCAGGGAGCCTGCCTCCCTGTCTCTCTCCACCTGCCTCTCTGCCTACTTGTGATCTAGCAAATAAATAAATAAAATCTTAAAAAAAAAAAAAAGAAGAAGAAGAAGGAGAAGAAACATTGCAACCTGGGTGCGCAGCTGGCTGGGAAGGATGAAGAATGTTCTAGAAACAATGTCATATATGCAATGATGGGAGAAACTGGTGTGGCTTATCCCAGAGTGGATAACACTTTGCTGAGCATTCAGTGTTATTTTATCATTCATTCCGAGAATACCGGCTACAGTCCTGGGAGCCTGGGACCATGCCTCAAAGAACACATGGACAGACAGACAAGGACCATGGAGACGGACATGAAAGAGACAAATTTCAATTCTATATAAGACAGAACACACTGGGACTCTTGGGTAGGTGGCTCAGTCAGTAAGTGTCTGCCCTGGGCCCAGGTCATGATCTCAGGGTCCCGGGATAGAGTCCTGCATCGGGGCTCTCCCTGCTCAGCACTCCCCCTGCTTGTGCTCTGTCTCTCTGACAAATAAATAGGGAATTTTAGGTAATTGCAGTGACAGAGATGAACACTAAGATCCCCTCTTACTGGATGATTTGGCCATGTTATCAGTGTATGGATTATAGAGCGTCTCCTGCTTTTCAGTGTCTGTGTCCCCACCTCCCTTCTCCAGATGCTTTGGGGCCTCTACCCAGTGTGAAAAGAGAATCTCAAAACTGAACAGTCTATCCGCTAAGGTACTGTTTCAGCACATGGGGCAAGAACGACCATTGTCCTCTTACAGGATTCACTATTTTTTTCCTTAAGATTTATTTTTTGCTAATCTCTACACCCAACGTGGGGCTCAAACTTACAACTCTGAGATCAGGAGTTTCACGCTCTACCAACCAAGCCAGCCAGGCAGCCCTGACAGGATTCTTTACTTCAGGTTCTGGAGCCTTATATTGTATAGGAGAGTGTTTTTCTGACTGGGGTCTTGAATCCTTCCGAACAAGGATGGGTGAGTGGGCTGGAGCTGTGGGGGACTTTGAGGCTGGAAATCATTTTCTGGTGTTGGGTAGTAAGAGCAGGGCTTTGGGAAGGCAGCTTGGGCATGAGTGCCCCATGACTCAGGGACAGACCCCAGGGAGCCAGGAATCTAGGGACTGCAGGAAGAGGGATGGGAGTCACAGGGAAGCTGGTGACTTTCCAGACCAGGCCTCCCAGACCAGGATTCTCTCTCTCAGATGCAGTCTCAAATTATACTCTCTGAAATTAGCCCAATTCTTAAAAAAATATCCCATAGGAAACCCGCCCTATCCAGTATTAAAGTTTGCTCCAAGGCTCTAAGGGGCAGGGATGCTGGCCTGAGAATGCAGGTCAGTTCCAGGGTCGGAGCAGACACTTTCCAAGCCGGAGTGGGGGTGTGTCAGAGCCCAGGGCGCACTTATCAGGCTCTGGAGACCTGCCCTTGCAGCAGGGAGGCAGCCTGTGGCCCCCCAGTTTGGATGCCAGGCTCTCTCTTGGAGGGCTGGAGCCTGAAACCCCCTCAGAATGGAAAGGAAAGCAGCGACATTTCTTGAGCTCATCCACTTCCCACCCCGGGGCCATCCCTCCCATGAGTCACCCTGTTATCCCTCCATGGCCAAATATAGCTCCCAAGGCAAATGAGGGTGCTGCATTGTGCAGATGGGTCAGGGAGGGGCCCGGGGGACGGGGTGGCCCGGACCAGGGGACTAGGCAGCCCACCCGGGGCCCCTTCAGACCTGAGTGGTCTCGGCCTGAAGGTCAGATCTCAGGGCCGCTTTCCCACAAACGCAGGGAAGTCGGGGAGACAGAGGGTCTGACCCACAGGCAGTGGGATCACTTCCTTCTCGGGAAGGAGGAACACGCTCTGGGGAACAAACAGGGCAGGGGGCCTTCCCTCTTGGTCCCGTCCGGCAGATGAGGCCCAGGTCCCCGCCGCTGCGCCGTACCAGCGTGGCCACGAGGTCCCGAGCCTGTCGGCCGTCCCCAGCAGCCCCCCGGGCGCCGCCCCGGCCCCGCGGAGCCACCACATAAGGAAATGTTTGCGCCTGGGCGCTCGCTCCCGCCTCCCTCCCTGCCTCCCCGCCCGCCGCCCGGACGGGCCAGGCAGGGGCGGGCGCCGCCGGGAGGAGCCGCCCGCGGGCAGGGGAGGCGGAGCGGGAGTGGGGGGAAGTCGGGGTGGGGGAATGCGGGGGGTGGCCTGAGGGGTCGCCCTGCCAGGCTGGGTGGAACCGGCCGGAAGCCTTCTCCCACCCCAGCGCCCGGTCAACGACAGGGACCCGCTGCCTAGCGGAGGGAGGCGGTGGCGGGGTGGCGGGGAAGCACGGAGGACTAGCCGGACACGTCTGGGGCCACGGGGACCCTGGCTTTGCATCTCAGACCCTGGAGTCTGTGACCTGGGCCGCGGGGGCGGGAGGGGGGGGGCGGTTTGTAGGGATGGTCCCTCCCGCCCTTTCGAAGCTGGCACACTCGGGCCAGTTGTCCCTCTCCCGGAGTCCAGAGCAATGTCTTAGTCCTCTGCATGGTGACTGTGGCATCCTGACTCCGAGTCACTCCTTAGAGAAGAAATATTTTATAGCTGGCTTGCTGGCCGGCGAGGTCAGGCTCACAAGGACTGCGTCCCTTCTGGAGTTTTCCATTAAGTTATTTACACAGACCCAGTCCCCAACAAGCCCACAGACCTCTGTAGGAGGCTGGCTGGTACAAGGCTGCATTTATTCTGCAAACGGTCTCATTTCCCCAGGGTCCCTCTCCTCTCTTTAATGTTGCCCTTGGAGGTAAGAAGAGGCCAAGGGTGGTGCCTTCTAGGTCTCTGTGGTTTACTCTTGGGAGCTAAAGAAATTCCCCACCAGGTGTTTCCTGGGGACGGACTCCACGCCCAGCAGGCATTCAGAAGGGGCAGCTGGCCCTCTGTTCAGAGGTTCGGAGGCTGGGGAGCTGGAGTCCGGAGCATTCTCCAAGAAAGGGTTATTGAGGGAGAATGGTATCACCCAGATCCTTGGCTTTGGGAAAAGTGTGACATGCAGAACAGTAATCCAGAACAACCTGCCCGTTCAGCTGGAGAGGAGGTGGGACCACCTCACCTACTTCTAGGTTACACAGATTTGACAGATCAGATCTCAGGCTTGGTTTCCTAGGAGGTTCCAGCCTGCAGCCCTGCTGGTGGATTAAAGCAGTGGTGTGTCAACCTTGCCTTAGTGACACTGGTACAACGGCCATTTATCCCCAAGGCCCCACCTCCCAGGCAGGCAGGGCTGCCCAGAAGTGGCAGCCAAGAGGGCTCCACAGGATCGCCCCCATCCCTAAGAGCAAGTGGGACCTTCTCCCTGCCCACAGCCCCCCTTCTGAGGAAGGTCCCTAGTGGTTCTTTCCAAATGAAGCCTGGTTCCCCCATCATGGGCTCAGCTCTCTCCACCCCTAGTAGTAAGGGCTGTGGACCATGTCCAGGACCAGAACAACTGTAGAACAAATGTGGGAGAGTGAGACTGCGTTTGACAAGGTCACTGACTGTGGGGGCCCATGGTTGTGCACCCATCCAGTCCTCACTTACACAGCTCCCTTATTTTTAAGTAATCTATACACCCAACACAGGACTCGAACCCACAATGCAGAGATCAAGAATCTCCCGCTCTACCAACAGAGCCATCCAGGCATCCCCTCCCTAGCCTTTTAATTCAGGATGTACAGGGACAGCCCAGCAGGCTGTAATCCATACTGCATAGACTTTCAGCATGTATCAAGTGTGAAGAAGCTATTTGCTCTTGGACCCTGGCATCCAGCAATTTGGGTCTATAAGCTCCAAGGTGCAGAAACTATCTGGCTGCTGCAGTGGTGGTGAAGTTTTCCCTTCTTCCCTTCTAGGTTCTTTGGCTGGTCTAATAATTAAACTTATACAAGACAGATTAACGAGAAAAACAGACAAAAATAAACAAGAGTAACTCAGTATCCAAAATGACCAAAGCCATGCCCTTAAAAACCACTTTCAGTTAAAGACAAAAGATGCTGGGGGTAGGGAGCCAATTACAGGACGCTACCGCAAAGCCCAGTAAACAGGTGTAAACTTACTGTGTAGATTTAAATGTTGTCCTCTCCATTGATAAGAGTCTCCAGAGATTAGAGCCATCGCCCTCTTCCTGGAACAGTGAGTGAGACACCCTTACAAATGGAGATTTCCCTTTTAAATGTAAATGTCTCTCACAAAAGGGTAACTTCACCTTTGTCTGCTGTTTCTGAAAAATAACCTGCCTAAAATAAACAGTATGCTAAAGAGGCATATTTTGGGGTAGTATATTTTGCTCCCCTAGCCTTAACATAAGCTTAACACAGCATATGCTCAGAAAGTATCTTTTGGGTGGCAGAATAAAAAAAACTTAATTTCAGATCACAAAGATCTGGTCCTTATAAAGGTATATTATACGTGTTTCATCTAAAAGGCTGTCTTATGAAGTCCCCCATTCTCCATCATGAGACACATTCAGATGGGGTACAATGACAATGGGGTAGTCGTAGAGGGGTTCTCAATGGGATGTAGAGATATGTTATAGGTGATATATTTAATTTTTAAGATATTATTTATTTGAGAGAGAGAGAGAGCATGAGTGGGATGGGGCAGAGGGAGAGAGAGGAGCAAGCTCCCAGGCAGCCTCATGTGGGGCTTGATCCCAAGACTCTGAGATCATGAGCTGAGCAGAAGGCAGACATGCTTAACCAACTGAGCCACGCAGGTGCCCCAGAGATTATGTATTTTATGCCTTTAAAATATAACTAGGAATAGGGAGCATAAGAAGAAAATATTCCTAACTATATGAAAGGCAACCAAGAGGTGGTTCTTTGGTAACAGGACGAGGGCCGGACTAGGGAACTTGTAGTCAGTCAGCATAAATGCTAACAGCCATGTTTCCTGAATACTTACTCTGTGCCTGCAATACTCCCCAGGCAGGATCCCCCTCCATCTCCACTGACAGTACTTACTTGTCCAGGCACCCAGCCAGGTCAGAGCAGGGGCCTGAGGCTTTGTCTCTCCCCTTCGGAAAGGGGTATGCTCAACACAGAAGAGCTGGAAACAGCAGGAAGTATAAACAACTGGGGAGACCCCATTCCCTCCCTGGAGAGGCCACTTCCCTGCTGAGCCTGTTCCCCACTCTCTGGTCTGTACCCCACAAATGGCCTCTTTCCCACACACCCTCCTATCACCTGCCTTTTCTACTTCAACCCCATCCTCTCAAATATGAATTTGGTGGCATCTCCTGTTTAAATGCCCCCCTAGAACAAAGTTCTCAGGCCTGATTAGAAACTGGGGCTTGACCCCTAATTCCCTCTGTAGCCAGGCCCTGAACTTGGTTCATGGCTTCCTCCAGGAAGCTTTTTAAATCTTGCCAGGTAGGGGCCTCCTTCCCAGCTTCATCGTGTTGCCCTTTACTGCCCACTTCTTTGTTTCTCTCACCGACTGTCCATCATTGTCACTGTGACCCCATTGCAAATTGGGGGCCATGGCACGAACCCAATGAGCCGGGAGGAAAGAATAGAGGAAAGGTTAAGAATAGCATAGAGTAGTAGGCAGGTGGTTATGCTTTGCATGTAAACTCAGCAAAGTTAAAAGAATCCAAAACAGGCCAGAAACATGATCATTTTCACGGCTGCTACAAAATGCAGGTGGCTGAGCTTGCACTCATGGGTCTGCACACAGCCCAAGGCAGTTTGCTGTATACACCAGATTCACGAATCCACGCACCTGTGCACATCTTGGGTTCATGTAAACCCGAGTCCGTACATACACGGACCTGTGTAGGCAGCCAGTCGGAGCAAAAACAATTGTGTGCATACTCGGGTGGAAGCATCCTCGAGATGCAGCACACAGAAGACACGTGGAAATCCACCGGTTAGTGCACGTCAGATGGTGCACAAACAAATTTGGCATACTGGGGCGTGCGCACTAGCCCGAGATTGTGCACACGTGTCAAGATGCACACCCCAGGGTTGTGCGCATACGAGGCCATGCATGCCGCCCCGCCCCCCTCGCCGGGGGCCAGCTCGCGCACCCACTCGGATGCTTGGATGAGGTGAAAGAGCCCATTTCTCCCAATACTCTGACATAGTTTCAGCGTCTGGGCGCCATCTTCGCCTCGCGAGCAGCGGAAAGATCAGCAGGACGAGCAGCCCCTGCGCTGGGGCCTTTGTTGTCCCGGCTTCCGGGCGTCCATCATGCGGAGGCCCCGCGCGCTCGAGCACGAAATGGCGGTTGGGGGCGGGGCGGGACTGGGCGACCAGGAGCAAGGCCCACCCCCTGCGAAGCCGCTGAGTGTTTCTATTGGCTGCTTAGGGTGCCAATCGGCGAGGTGAGCTTTCCATTGGCTTTGGGGCGGGCGCTCCCAGGCTAGGGGGAACGAGAAGGGATCAGGAGCGGGAGCTAAGGGGAGGGAGAGGCCGGTCCGGGTCTGGCCGCTGCCTCTGCTCGCCCGAGGTCTCCAGGCCGGGCTGCGGCTCAGTCCTCCGTTCGTGGGCACCGTCTGCGAGGCTCCGCCGGGCCAGCGTGAGAGAGCCGCGGGCGGCGGCCGCCGCAACATGTCAGCCAAGGACGAGCGGGCCAGGGAGATCCTGAGGGGCTTCAAACTGTATCCGCCCGGGAGCGGGGCGGGGCCGGGAGGACTTGGGAGGTGGCCTCTAGCTGAGGAGACGGGCCGGGGGCGGGGGCCGCGCGAGGTGGGCACCGGACGGGAGCGCGGCTGGAGGGACAGAGGGAACGGCGTCCGGGGCCCCCTGTGGGACCGGGCACTGGAGGCGAGGCAGGGGGCGTCCTGAGGGAGGAAGGGGACGTTGTCTGGAGCCCCGGGGACTGGAGGCGGAGGACCCCGGACGCAACTGGGTTGGGAGAAGCGCCTGGCGTCGGAAACGGGATTCGGGGAGGCCGGCTAGGGTCCGAGCCTCGGGCCGCACCCAGAGGCCGGGAAGGGGCTGCGGCCCGTAGGGAAGGACTGAGGGGGCGCGGTGAGCTGGACTCGGAGCCCCGCAGCCCGTTTGGCGGGAAGCCCCCGGGGGAGCAGGAAAAAGTGACTCGGAGCGAGTGACCTTGTGTGGGACAAATGCAAATACTTGCGCTAAACTCTCCCGGGTTCCCCTGTCCCACTCGACCCCCGCCTTGTTTCCACAACTTCTCTGCCTCACTTGTGGCTCCTTCCAGGGCTGGAGCCGAGGAAGGTGGGCAAAGAGAAGCCCGGGATCGACCTTATCTTACCTCTGTCTTGGCCTTTTGAGGCATTGGATGGTGGCTGCTTCTTTCTCAGCTTTTCGCTTTTCTGTCCAGCGAAGTGAGGACCCTAAACTCTTGCGTGAGGTGCCTTGAAGTGTTGTGGTGTTGCACTGGGACTCCTGGCAAAGGTATCTGCTCCTTCGCGTTTGTGTGGTTAACGCGTAGACAAGGTGGAGCTGTCCAGCAATTACTTGATTACGTTGGGGAGACCGTAGGATTTAGCAGGATAGAGAAATCATTGCCTTGGGCCTGTTGTGCCGCTTGTGCAACCTTCGCTCCTTAAAGTAATGAGGAAACCTCGTGTTGTAATGGAGGGTCGATCTGTAACCATAGAATGCGTATGAAAAAAAAATGCAATCCTGGACATTCCAATTTCAGATTTTCCTGCTGACCTTTTTCTCTTTTTACATGGTGTGCGTACAATATGGGACATTCTCAAATTCTTCTCTCGGTGAAATTGTAGTCCTCACTTTAGATCTGTTCCCCTAAAAGGAGATTGAGTGAGGCACTTTTCTCTGAGCTGCCTGTGTTTTCACAATGCCCATTTCACCCTGCAAATTTTAATTGCTTTGTCACCGTCAGAGACCAATTCGGTAGTAAATTTTAGAACACAAAATGCAAAAAAGTTACAGGATGCTTTGGATTTGCAAATAAGAAGTTTCAAATGGAAGCCGACCTGCTATGCTTCTTCCGGAAAAAAAAACCGATTGGCGTTATCACCTGGGCCTAATGCCATTCCTGATAAACTTTTTCAGTACTTTAACGTAGTGAATTTTAGTAACAGCCTCTTTTATAGCTCCATGTACCTTTTGGTGTTTCTCTTCATAATAGCACCTATAAGTAAATAGGGATGGCTGATGTGTTAGAAAAGCTATGACACAAATTTTATTTTTCACTTAAGTAATTTATATTGTTACTTAACGTGTGTGCTGTAGACAGTAAAACCGGAGACTGGAGAATTGAGCGATTTCAGAAGCACCATTTTTGTGCGATTGGAGAAAACACATTGCTGAGAACAATAAAAATAAAAATCCATGGCTTTCAGACAAAGCAGAAGGGGAAAATTTAACTTCTTACCTCAGTCTGGGCTCAGTCTGGTGAAACTGTTGAAAAAGAGGCCAAGGGACAAATGTGGAAAAGAGTAGAAAGCAGAACCTTCATCAGCCCCATAAAGGGCAGGTGAATTAACCAGTTCAATGATGACTTTAGTGTGTTAAGAAACAGACTTTCAGAGAAGGTTTGACCTGAGCTGATTAAATCTTAACAGAAGAAGCCACATAAAAAAGTTAACATGGTAGCAAGAAGATACTCATCCTCTGGTAGCCTTTATTGACATCTGAGGATTGAGAGAGAAAGGGAAAGGAGTTCTAGAATTTGCCCATTACCTTCAGGACAAAAACAATGTTTTCGTAAAACAAACTACCTATTGTCCCTCTTTATTATTGGGTAAATTGTTTTTCTGAACTTCCACTGCATCTGTTTCTGTTAAGTATTTTCTACCAAAAAAAAAAAGCTCCATTATATTCTCCTACCAACAATGACAGTGCTCATTTCCACATTGACTATGTCTGTCTTTTATATTTTTGACAATTTAGACAAGTAATACCTTGTTTTAGTTTGTATTTCCCTGGATACCTAGATTCCTGAATAGGTAATGGAGCATAGTGGTTAAATACAGCAATTCTGGACTGTAGAGCTGTACTGTCTGTGTTGGAATCCCAGCCTTGTACTCTTGGTTGTGTGTCTGTGAGCAGCTTCTTTAACCTATGCCTCCATTTCCTCATCTGTTGCGAAGATCGAATGAGTTGATAGCTGAAGCATTTAGAAAAGCACCTGATGCCTAGTAAACATTATATAGTAGCTCTTTTTTTTTTTTCTTTAAGATTTTACTTATTTGTCAGAGAGAGGGAGAGTGCTTGAGCAGGGGGAGAGGCAGGCAGAGGGAGAAGCAGGCTCCCTGCTGAGCAAAGAGCCTGATGTGACAGATGTGGCACTCGATCCCAGGACCCTGGGATCATGACCTGAGCCAAGGACAGACCCTTAACTGACTGAGTCCACTCAGGCATTCCTATAGTAGTTCTTCTTATTATTAGAGAAGTTGCAAAATATTCTGTTTGGCAGTTTCTTTTCCATGAATTGCCTATTGATTTTGGTTTTGCCCATTTTATTATTGAATTTCTTATTACTGGTTTGTAGGTGTTCTTTATTTTAATATTATTTGCCTGTTCTGTATGTTGCAAATATTTTTCATCAATGTATTGCTCATCTCCTTTTTTATTGAACAAATTTTATTTATTTATTTATTTATTTATTTATTTATTTATTTTCAAAGAGTTTATTTGAGAGAGCATGGTGTGGGGGGAGGCCAGAGGGAGAAGGAGAAGTGGACTCTCCACTGAGCAGGCAGCCCAACTGGGGGCTTGCTCCCAGGACCCTGAAGGCGGCAGATGCTTGTCTGACTGAGCCACCCGTGTGCTCCTGTTGAACAAGTTTTAAATTATCATTTTAAATTCATCAATATTTTACATGTGATATCTGCATTTTGTGTCTTTTTTTTTTTTTAATTTATTTGAGAGAGAGAGAGAGACAGAAATAGTGACAGAGAGCCCAAGCTGGAGGGGAGAGGGAGAAGCAGGCTCCTCACTGAGTAGGGAGCCTGATGCGGGACTCAATCCCCAGACCCTGGGATCAGGACCTGAGCCAAAGGCAGACGCTTAACTAACTGAGCCATCCAGGCACCCCTGCATTTTGTGTCTTAAAGATTTATTTACTGGAGTGAGAGAGAGAGAGCACGCGCATGTGGGCCATGCATCACACCCCCTCGCACAGGCACAATCAAGAAAAGTGGGGGAGGAAGAAGGAGAGAATCTCAAGCAGACTCCCCCTGATGTGGAGCCATCTCAGGGCTTGATCTCTCCATTCTGAGATCATGACCTGAACTGAAATCAAGAGTTCGATTCTTGGGACGCCTGGGTGGCGCAGTTGGTTAAACGACTGCCTCCGGCTCAGGGCGTGATCCTGGAGTCCCGGGATCGAGTCCCACATCGGGCTCCCAGCTCCATGGGGAGTCTGCTTCTCCCTCTGACCTTCTCCTCGCTCATGCTCTCTCTCACTGTCTCTCTCTCTCAAATAAATAAAATAAAATCTTAAAAAAAAAAAAAAAGAGTTCGATTCTTAACCGTCTGAGCCACTCAGGCACCCTTGCATTTCGTGTCATAAGAAGACCTTCCTGACCTTGGGCAAGTCACTCCACTGTCTCTTCCCATCCATTTTTTTAATATTCAAACAGATAAAAATCATAGTATCTACTTTATAAGTTTGCAATACAGATTAAATTAATTGTTATGACTAAAGAAACAAAACAAAACTTTTCTTATCTCAAGATTAAATATTCTATGTTCCCATCTCTTTTTAATGTTTAGCTCTTTAATCCACCTGGAATTTTTTACACAAATTATATGTGGGAGAAATCTAACTTCTTGTGCTGTTTTAAAGTGGTACTTAATTTTTCCATTACCAACCTCAGCCCCCAGAAATGACCTTTATTGATATTTTAATATAACCTTCCAATATGGCTAATGTAGTATATTTGCTTTTATAAGAATTGAATCATAAGCATTATTTTGTAACTTATTTTTTCTCCTAATAATTAATTTACCATGTTCATAACTTGCAAAGATTTTTACTTTTAATTGCCATCTTTTTTTTTCCTTAAGATTTTATTCACTTATTTGTCAGAGAGAGAGACTATAAGCCAGGAGGAGTAGGAGAGGGGGAAGGAGAAGTAGGCACCCTGCTAAGCAGGGAGCTCAATTCAGGGCTTGATTCCAGGACCCAGAGATCATGACCTGAGCTGAAGGCAGATGCTTAACTGACTGAGCCACCCACGCGTCCCTTTAATTGCTTTCCATGACATAAATTTGTTATAGTCCTTTTATACAAGTTTTCCAGTGTACCCTGTATAATGCACTGTTCTTCCTCTTCAAACTGCTTTTCCTCAACATAAATACAGTTGGCCCTTGAACAACACTGATTTAAACTGTGCAGGTCCACTTACACAAGAATTTTTTAAATAGCTATGGTATACAGTATTGTAAATGTGTTTTCTCTGCCTTATGATTTCTTTTTTTTTTTTAAAGATTTTATTTATTTATGTGACAGACAGAGATTACAAGCAGGCAGAGAGGCAGGCAGAGAGAGGGGAGGAAGCAGGCTCCCCACTGAGCAGAGAGCCCGATGCGGGGCTCGATCCCAGGACTCTGAGATCATGACCTGAGCCGAAGGCAGCAGCTTAACCCACTGAGCCACCCAGGCGCCCCTGCCTTATGATTTCTTAAGAACATTTTTTCCTCTCACTTACTTTGAGGCACCTGGGTGGCTCAGTCATTAGGCATCTGCCTTCAACTCAGGTCATGATCTCAGGGTCCTGGGATCGAACCCCACATCAGGCCCCACATCAGGCTCCCTGCTCCTCAGGAAGCCTGCTTCTTCCTCTCCCACTCCCCCTGCTTGTGTTCCCTCTCTCGCTGTGTCTCTCTCTGTCAAAGAAATAAATAAAATCTATTTTAAAAAAAAATAGGGGAGGCACCTGGGTGGCTCAGGCGCCCATATAATTTTATTATTCTTATACCATTTGGAATTTGCTTTGGTCTAGGATATGAAGTAGTGATTTAACTTTTCCTTTGAAGATTAGCTAATTGCCCCATTTACTTGTACTCCAGAAGTTAATATAATATCTAGAATATAAATGATTGCCACCAGGGGCACCTGACTGGTTCGGTTGATGGAACATGTGGCTCTTGATCTTGAGGTCGTGAGTTTGAGACCCACAGAGATCACTTAAAAATAAAATCTTTAATTAATAATAATCTGAGTGGCTCAGTCAGTTAAGCATCTGACTCTTGATTTTGGCGCAGGTCTTGAGCTCAGGGTCATGCGATGAAGCCCCACATCAGGCTCTGCACTGGGCATGGAGCCTGCTTAAGATTCTCCCTCTCCAGGGCACCTGGGTGGCTCAGTGGGTTGGGCCTCTGCCTTTGGCTCAGGTCATGATCTCAGGTCCTGGGATTGAGCCCCACATCAGGCTCTCTGCTCAGCGGGGAGCCTGCTTCCCCCTCTCTGTGCCTGCCTCTCTGCCTACTTGTAATCTCTGTCAAATAAATAAATAAAATCTTAAAAAAAAAAAAAAGATTCTCCCTCTCCTTCTTTCTCTCTCTCCCTTTCTCTCTCTCTCCCCCTCTCAAAAATAAGCAAATAAATAAAATATTTTAAAAATTAAAAAAATAAACAACTGCCTACGAATCAGTAAAATAAATGGGTGAGCTGGGTGGCTCAGTCAGTTAAGCGTCTGCCTTCAGCTCAGGTCATGATTTCAGGGTCCTGTGATTGAGACCCACGCCTGGCTCCCTGCTCACTGAAGAGCTTGCATCTCCCTCTGCCCCATCCCCCTGTTTGTGCTCTCTCTCGCTCTCTATCTCAAATAAATCTTTTTAAAAAATAAAATAAATGTTTAACTCAAAATGGACAAAGAATATGAACAAAGAGTTCACAGAAGAAAACTACAAGTAGCCAATGAATATATTAAGAGATGTTCAACTTTAATAAATCAACAGACTGTCTCTTTTTTCCCAATTAATTAACAAAAATTTAAAAAGTTGACAATAGGGGCTCCTGGCTGGCTCAGTCAGTAGAGCATACGTCTCTTTTATTTTTATTATTTTTATTTTTTTAAAGATTTTTTTTTTTTGACAGGGAGAGATCACAAGTAGACAAAGCAACAGACAGAGAGATGGGGGAAGCAGGCTCCCCACTGAGCAGAGAGAACCTGATACGGGTCTCGATCCTCGGACCCTGAGACCATGACCTGAGCCAAAGGCAGAGGCTTTAACCCACTGAGCCACCCAGGCACCCCTCCTTTTTTTTTTTTTTTTTTTTAAAGATTTTATTCATTTATTTGAGAGAGTGCACAATCTGGGGGAGGGGCAAAGGGAGAAGGAGGAGCAGACTTCCGGCTGAACAGGTAGCTGGATACCAACCTTGATGCCAGGATCCTGGGATCAGGATCTGAGCTGAAGGCAGATACTTAATGACTGAGCTACCCAGGTGCCTGAGCATGCAATTCTTGATCTTTGGGTTTTGGGTTCCAGCCCCACAAGGGCCATGGAGCCTACTATAAATAAATAAATCAAAATCAATAATATTCAGTATTGACAACTATTTGGGGGAAAACGGACACTTCACTTGCTCTGTGTGTGTGTGTGTGTGTGTGTGTAGCTTTTATGGAGAAAGTTTATGAATAACTGCAGCAGAGCAGAACAGTAGTTAAAGAGTTCAGTGGTTAAGAGCGTGGACTCGAGGTTCAGACTTACTGCCTTCAGCATTGTTACCCTAGATAGAGCATTCAAACTGTAAACCTCAGTATCCGTATAATTTCCTCACAATGTTGTTAAAATTACATGAGACTGCATATAAAATAATTAATATAGGGCCTGGCACATAGTAAGTAATAAATGTTAACTATGTTATTATTTGTTTTATTAATAATTATTAACATTATAACAATAACAGTGGTAATAATATTGCTGCAAAGCCAGTTTTTTTTTCCTGAGGTAAACCAGTGCCTTCATGCTGTTATTCTCTTACAAAGAAAATAGAATATTTCTGTTTTGCCTGTTTGAAGAAATGATTTAATTAGTAAACATTGATGTATGCCTAGTGTTTACCTTGTTTTCTGGGAAGTAGTTACATTTCAATTTATGACAGCTTAGCAGAAAAGGAACTAGTTTGGCTCAGAAGGTTTCTGAAAGTAACTTACACGTGTTTTTTTTCATTCCCTCTCCATAGTTTGGTCCTGGATCCCCCACATCCTCTTTCTCATAGCATCTTTTTTTTATTTTTAAGATTTTATTTATTTATGTGACAGAGGTCACAAGTAGGCAGAGAGGCAAGCAGAGAGAGAGGAAGGGAAGCCAGGCTCCCTGCTAAGCAGAGGGCCGGAGGCCAGACTTGATCCCAGGACCCCGAGGCCATGACCTGAGCCGAAGGCAGAGGCTTTAACCCACTGAGCCACCCACCCAGGCGCCCCTCTCATAGCATTTTGATCTTTGACTTTACTTCTAGTCAAAAATATTTGGCTTTAAATCTTCTATTCATTTAGATTTCCTTATTAAAAATAGTAGACTGTTGAACTTTTCTTGAAAGTCGGTATTCCCTGGGACGCCTGGGTGGCTCGGTTGGTTGGACCACTGCCTTCGGCTTAGGTCATGATCCCAGAGTCCTGAGATTGAATCCTGCATCAGGCTCCCAGCTCCACGGGAAGTGTGCTTCTCTCTCTGACCTTCTCCTCACTCATGCTGTCTCTCACTGTCTCTCTCTCTCAAATGAATAAATAAAATCTTTAAAAAAAGAAAAAAAAAGAAAGTCAATATTCCCTAATATATGCCTTGGCCAGGTGTTAAAATTGAGTTTGATTTTTGAGTTTATGATTTTCTAAAATACAGTTTTTGTTTATCAACTCAAGCTCTGGGGAAGCAACCAAAACACAGTACTCATAAAGCCAATGAACAGTGTTGATCACAGATTGTCCAGTCATAAACTTCATGTAGATTATGATTGGTAGTGTGTTTTCCAGGATGAGAAGTTGTTATTATTACCCTGAATGGATTAAGTGAAGTTATGCCCTATCGATCATGTTATTTAGGATTTTTAAATGGGAATTCCTGCTTTCACATTTTGGGGAGGAATTTTGAAATATAATTAGATAGTCTTCAGATCTTCTAAATTTCCTTGAGGATTCTATATATGGTTTATAGTGAAACATTATAGTAACTTCTGGAGAAATGCAACAGAATATGGTGAGACTCCCATGAAAAATTCTGGCTATATTGTCACTGTATTTGATAAAGGGCTAGCAGTGGTGCTGAGGTTTGGCAGCTCTGGGTTCCTATTAAGCTTGACCTCACTTTTGGCTCAGAGGCCTCCCTTGTAAGCAGTCCGCAGCCTCAAATCTGCATGGTAAAGGAAAACTTAACTTCTGAACGTACAGACCAATCCCTATTCCTGAGCTTTAGCATCATAGGAAGATAGTTTAAAGGCCATTGTGACGGGGCACCTGGGTGGCTCAGTGGGTTAAACCTCTCCCTTTAGCTCAGGTCATGATCTCAAGGTCCTGGGATCGAGCCCCGCATTGTGTTCTCTGCTCAGCAGGGAACCTGCTTCCCCCTCTCTCTCTGCCTGCTGCTGCCTACCTGTGATCTCTCTCTCTGTCAAATAAATAAGTAAAATCTTTAAAAAAAAAAAAAAAGTCTATCGTGACTAGTAACCTAAAGTTTCCAACCAGTGCCTGAATACTTAAAACTCAGATTGTCAAGAAGTTTCCAACCAGTGCCTGAATACTTAAAACTCAGATTTTCAAGAAGTTAAGATGAGTAGGTTCTTTTTTTGCTTTTGACCTGATGATAATTTTGAAGCTGAGAAGAAAAACAAGTATATTTTCTTACAGTCTAATATCCATAAAAATCTCGTGATTGGCAAAGAAGTCCCACATGTGAGGAACTTGTTTGGTCTATAATGAGAGGTCATGGCTAAGTCCACCTGGTCCAGAGGAGAGGCACTGGAATCATGTGGAGAATGGGAAGGTTTGACCTGAAGATGAAGAATTAAGCAAGGGATGTGAGTGTTCTAAAGTTTAAAAAGCTGTTCTAGAGAGAAAGAATTAAATGTATTCTATTTGGCTCTCAGTGAAGGGTAGATGTTATAGAGGACAAAGTTTTTTTAGCCCAATTACCTGAAAGGGGGTGGGGAACGTTTTCCAGAAAGTATTTTAAGCAGCAAATGGATGTTCCTGTCCATCAGGAGGATTGCAGAGGGAAATTTTGTGTGCATCAAGATAAAGTGTTAGAGAGATGATCTCCGGAAGGACTCAAATCATTTTCCAACACCACAATTCTTTGATTTGGTGACAATCATTCTTCATTAACGAGGATGCTTTGCAGCAGGTATTTCTATTTAGATAGGAGCTACACCTAAAATAGGCAAAACATTGTTTGTAATTTGACATAATTAAAACAAGACTTCATTTCCATTTTGTTTTTCAGACAACTCTTTTCTTAGATGCTCAGTATTGATGAAGTATTCTATTTAGTGTATTGTGGACCCACTGATTCAGAGTCCTGGAAAGTAATTACTGTCTCTGAATTTAGAGAAAATCTAGAGAACTAAACAAATAACTCTAATATAAATAACACTTTAAATATAGCCATAAGAAGAAAGGGGATGACCTAATAATATTTGACATTCCTATAGTCTTTTTCAGTTTTTCAAACTACTTTAATATACTATTACATTATTGCAACAACTCTATATAATTACTCACTTTATAAAAAAATGGGAAATTAAGGATTGATGACATTATCCCTGAGATTAAGGCAGAACCTGGAGGTTCTGACTACAGAAATGTCATACAATTAGGCCACCCCCTTTCTTTTTATGGCTATATTTCAAGCGTCACAAAATAAGTGCCTAAGTAGCATAAAGTGCTGTAGTATCTCAGAGGAAGGTTGACTACTCCTGGAGATGTTGAAGGCTTTAGAATTGTCCTTGGGATAGGATCTTAAAAGAGAGATGAGTAGGTGTTGAGCAGCTTAATTTTCAAGATCCTGGAGAGTAACAGAGGAGGGAAGGTGACATGAAACATGCAGGAAGAGAGTGCTTTGGAGGCGATTTGGGATCAAGAATGAGGAGGAATGTAAATTGGAAGGGGAGATGAACCATGAGAGACTATGGACTCTGAAAAACAATCTGAGGGGTTTGAAGTGGCAGGGGGGTGGGAGGTTGGGGTACCAGGTGGTGGGTATTATAGAGGGAAGAGCTTGCATGGAGCACTGGGTGTGGTGAAAAAATAATGAATACTGTTTTTCTGAAAATAAATAAATTGGAAAAAAAAATAAAAATAAAAAACAAAACAAAAAAAAAAAAAGAATGAGGAGGAATGGAAGTCAAAAACAAGTCCTTGGAATTGCTGGAAATTGAATTCGTTCACTGAATGTTTGAGACTACTAAGAATCCCATGATACCTTATAGGTCATTGGTGATCTTTTTGAGAGTAGCCGATACTTGAGGAAACAAATTAAGTATAATCTGCCGGGATTAGAAAATGGATAATAGATGAGGAAATTAAGTCACTTTACTTTTTTTTTTTTAAGATTTTATTTGTTTATTTGATAGAGATCACAGGCAGGCAGAGAGAGAGGGGGAAGCTGGTTCCCCACTGAGCAGAGAGCCCGATGCGGGGCTCGATCCCAGGCCCCTGAGATCATGATCCGAGCCAAAGGCAGAGGCTTAACCCACTGAGCCACCCAGGCACCCCAATCACTTTACTTTTTAAGAATTTAAAGAATACTTTACTTTTTCTAGAAATCTGGTGACCTAGGAATGCAGAGATCAAAGAAGTAGCTTGAGGAGGTAGGTCTTATTAAAGAATGAAAATCACTGGGGTGTCTGGCTGGCTCAGTCGGTGGAGTATGCGATGCTTAATCTTGGGATCATGAGTTTGAGCCCCATGTTGGGTATAGAGATTACTTAATTTAAAAAAAAAGAATGGAAATCACTTATTTAAGTTACCTAACTTTGTGCAAGTTGCTTAACATCTGTAAAACAAGGAGAATGCTTGCTTTGTCTGCTTAACAGAGATGTTCTGAAATTTGAGTGAAATATTTTATGCCAACTCTCTTTAAAAACCATAGCTCTACAGAGGCACCTGGGTGGCTCATTGGGTTGGGCGTCTGCCCTCGGCTCTGGTCATGATACCGGGGCTCTAGGATCAAGCCCCACATTGGCTTACCTGCTCAGCAGGGAGTCTGCTTCTACCTCTCCCTCTCCCTCCCCCTTCTGCGCTCACTCACTCGCTCTTTGTCTCTCAAATAAATAAATAAAATCTTTAAACATCAACAACAAACACCATAGCTCTGCAAATGCATTGTGCTTACTATAGCATGGTTTCAATTATTTATCTTTGTTTTAAAGTTCAGGGTTACTGTCTCTTGTAGGTTTCATGTTTCAGGGTATTGATAAAGCCAGAGTCTTAGTGATTCTTTTTTACCCCAGCTTAGACATCTGAAGCCTTTTTTCACAATTCTGGAAGTAGTGACTGTTGAAGTGATAGCAGAGGAAGCCCTCTACATGACACATGTCCCACTTGAAAAGCAAAATTATCTATGCCTTTTCTTTTTTTAGGAGGCTTCTAACTTGAAGAAGTTGGTTTCCCTCTCAATACTGTAGCATGTTTTTAAAACTAGGTAAAGTTCACAGGTCTCTGAATGTGACTTTTGATAGGATTCCAAGCAATATCCTTATGCCTTCAAATAACATATAGGAAATAGTGGCTGAACCTTTTGGGATCACACCCTTGGGGAAGGGCCTTGTATTATCTCCATGACTGTGTCTATTCTAGCTTGTTTCTGACCAGTTTCAGGCACATAACTGCACACATTAGTAGAGAAATGGACCTATGAGGGGAAAAAAAGGTTAGTTTCATTTGACTTTGCTAGTGAGAAGAGTGTGTGGTGTTTCAAATAGTGATCTTCTCATTGCTAAATTACTTGCCTCCACTGTTTCCTAGGCCAGTTTGAATTTTGATTGTATGCTTTCCAAGCACAGTGCCTTTGCCAGGGGCAGAGTATTATTTCACAGGGATATCACCACTGATTACAGTGCTGCATATTATGTTTCAAGGATACTGAAACCTGGTTTCTCAGGGATCCATTTATATTTTTCTCACCTCATCCCCCATAAATAGGAAAACTACCATGGGGAGAATCACCAACTAGGATTGGTTCTCACAAATGTGAGGATACATACAGGATGCTCTGTCTAACCAGTGCTAGTGCAGAAAAAGCCTAGAAGGAGGGCTTTGAAAGAAGTGATATTTAAGAATTAATGAAACTTTGGGACACCTGGCTGGCGCAGTCAGTAGAGCACACGACTCTGGATCTCAGAGTTGTAAGTTCAAGTCCCATGTTGGGGTTGGAGATTACTTTAAAAATAAATTAATACAAATTTATAAAAAGGAAGAATGAAGGTGGGAGTAAGAAACAGAAATGAGTTAAATGAGTTCAGAAAGTGAGCAAGGAGGAGCAAGTTTGAGAGGGGAGAGATCATGAAGGCAGAGTGTTAAAAGAGAGCAAGAAGAAGAAAAAAGGCCACAACCCAAAGCTAGGGAAGCAGAGCAAAGAAAGGAATTCCTTTAAAAAGAAAAAAAAGGGGGGGGGGAAGAAAGGCATTCCTATGATGAAAATGTGTAGGATACCACCAAATAGAGACTCCCTTTGTTTATTGCTAGTCTGTACAGCTGCTTTCAGCCCAGAGGAATGAGAAGACAGAGGTTTTTCTTCATGCCTGTGCCCTTGGTGCTGAAGCTTTTGCTTGTATTACCCTGGGCTGCTGTGGTAGACATTAGCATATATCAGTATGTGCTGAGTCAGCCACTTTGCCTGGAACTTCTACTTACCTTGGAATTCCTCAAACTATAGGTAATGAACCGCATGCCCATATATAATTTACAGATACTCTGCCAAGTCGTGAATTCAACTTAATGTAGGATGGGCTTTTAAATTCTAATGTGTTTTTACCTGCAGTTTGGCTGACTGACTAACTGTTCTCCTTAGGGAGAATGGGATTTTTTTGGTGCTTCCTTTGCTGCTTGTTTTTGCTGAGCTCCAGGTTTAAGTTGCCCTTGGCACAGCCTTCTGAATCCTGAATGAGCAGTTCTCCATGTTTGGCTCCTGGACACTCTTCAGTGAGCTTTGCTTTCTGGTTGCTCAGCCTGAGAGGGAGAGTTCTAGCAACCCTTCTGACTTGCTCTCTGTTACTCATTGTGGTTCAACACACATCTGAGTGTCAGTTAGGTGCGGAGCACTGAGAAGGGATAAATAGTATTGTGCCATGGAACTTGACTTGCAAATTTGACTGACATTCTTTTTTTTTTTTTTCCCAATTTATTTATTTTCAGAAAAACAGTATTCATTATTTTTTCACCACACCCAGTGCTCCATGCAAGCTCTGCCCTCTATAATACCCACCACCTGGTAACTTTTTTTTTTTTTTCAAAGATTTTATTTATTTATTTGACAGAGAGAGATCACAAGTAGGCAGAGAGGTAGGCAGAGAGAGAGAGGAGGAAACAGGCTCCCTGCTGAGCAGAGAGCCCGATGCGGGACTCGATCCCAGGACCCCAAGATCATGACCCGAGCCGAAGGCAGCGGCCCAACCCACTGAGCCACCCAGGCGCCCCTTGACTGACATTCTGATGAGTACTTCCATGCTGGTGTAAACAAATCTATAGGTACACTGAGGAGGGATCAGAGAGGTTGACACAGCACTGTGACTTTAAGGAGCATCCTAGAGTGGGATGCATGTTCTAGGCATAGTAGAGCCGCATATGCTAAACACTGAAACACAAGAATATACTGAGACGCAGGAACTCTAAGGCTCGCTGGAGGATAGGTGCATGTAGGGGCTGGAGTAAAAGGTAATTCTGAAGAATGGAACGGATGGCAGAGACTCTGTGTCTTTCTTCCTCCAACAAACCTGGATTTACCCTCTTGACTTCCTTACCCCAGGCTTAGAGCACTTTATTATACCTGCTGCCCTTCTGGTTTCCTTCTGAGTTGCTGTTCTTTATCAAATTGTCCTTTCTGCTTGCTTGACATTACCTTCCTATCTCACCCATCTCTGTTCTTCTTTTAACCTATTATCAACTCTTTTAACCTATCATCATCAACCTTTTAACCTATTATAACCCCCCCTTTTTAAAAAATCAACATTCCCCAAAACTGCTTCAAAGCTTGAACTTTATATGTCCCTCAGAAATGTGTGTCTGAAAATGGAAGGACTTTTTTTATTGGACATTCACATAGGATTATACTGAGACCATATTAAGACCAGAGATCTTATCTTTCAATCTAGAATAGTGTTTCTTGAACTGTCACTGGTAATGATCCAGGTTTTTATTTTTAATCCTTCACAGACCAACATTTTCATAAAATAAAATGAGTTCATAAAAATCATAGATATGAGTTAATTTTAAAATGACATATAAAATAAAGCCAGAAGGCTTTATTAGAATCCACAAATAAATCTGCTTAATTGCTATTACAGTTTTTAAACACTTATCTTGTCACAAACTGGTAACAGACGATTCACAAACCAGCCCCACTGGTCTATGGATCACGTTTTTGGCAGCACAGTTATAGAATCCTCAGTATAACTTGTACACAGTAGAACTTCAGTGAATGAGGTGGTTAGCATGATTATACCAGAGAAAGGGAAAAATAACAGTAGCAACTCTCTTTGGAGGCTTGGAAGTAAATGATAAAGGGAGAAAGAGTGCTACAATAACATGACCCCCCCACCAATAAAACAGACTTTTCATCATCACTCTCTCTGAACATCACTCATTTGGCTCTGTAGTGAGCCAGATAGATTTTAATAAATCATTTGTGTAGATTACTGAGAAATTACAGTTTTGTGTTTGCTGATTATGCAAAACTTACTCTGTCTGCAGAAAGATGTCAACTCATGTCTCTAAACTAGCTTTCATGAGCAGATGTACAATTTGCCTAGGGTTAATTTCAAATCCTAACCATCCCGCTCTTCAAATCAAAGCATTTCATAATGTAGGCCATACTGCCAAATGCTTTCCTGCCTGAGATTTTGTTTCCCTTGGTTTCTTCTGAATAGTGTAAGAAGTCTTTTTTTTTTTTTTAAGATTTTATTTATTTATTTGACAGAGATCACAAATAGGAAGAGCAGCTGGGGAGGGGTGGGGGCAGTGTGAGCAGAAAGCCAGATGCAGGTCTCCATCCCAGGACCCTGAGATCATGACCTGAGCTAAAGGCAGAGGCTTAACCCACTGAGCCACCCAGGTGCCCCAGGGTAAGAAGTCTTTTTATCAAAAACTTTCTAACAAACCTATCAGCCTTCTGTGTCAATTAACATAATTTTAGATTGCTTACAACACTGCAGTTTTTCAGTTCTTCAAAGCAGATTGTAAGGTCTTGAATCCCCTTCAAGAGGGATTCATGATATCATCCAAAAGATAGAAAAGCAGGTCACTTTTTTTTTTTTTAAGATTTTATTTATTTATTTGACAGACAGAAATCACAAGTAGGCAGAGAGGCAGGCAGAGAGAGGGGAGGAAGCAGGCTCGCCGCTGAGCAGAGAGCCAGATGCGGGGCTGCATCCCAGGACCCTGAGAACATGGCAGGTCACTTTTTATTTTTATTTTTTTATTTTTAATTTTTTTTAAGATTTTATGTATTTATTTGACAGAGAGAAATCACAAGTAGATGGAGAGGCAGGCAGAGAGAGAGGGAAGCAGTCTCCCCGCTGAGCAGAGAGCCCGATGCGGGACTCGATCCCAGGACCCCGAGATCATGACCTGAGCTGAAGGCAGCGGCTTAACCCGCTGAGCCACCCAGGCGCCCCAGGTCACTTTTTTTTAATATTCAGATACATAGCTACAGTCGAAGGATATCATTATTTTGAAATATTTAAACTCAATTTTTGTATGTAACTTATAATAGGGAAGTTTTATTATCATAAATAAAACTTTGTTTTCCTTGTGGATCAGTATAGCACCAATAATTCAGTAGATCATCCTCTTTCCCTGCTAGCCATACCCCAGGAGAACATCGTTAGAAGGCCAAAAAGACCACTTCATGGCATATTTGAGGATCTGGCACCCCTTTTTTCTCACCCTCTTATCCGTTCCCTCAGCTTTTCTAGCTCTGGAGACCTGTACTCACAAGGATACCCCAGACCTTGCAGCTGCCTGAAGCCACTCTTAAGAGTATATAGTGTAGACAGACATCTGTCTGAACACTAGCTATGTTGTTTACTAACTGAGTTGCTGAGAAAAGTATTTAACTTCTGAGGGTGTCAGTATTAAAGGAGATAAAATTGAAAAATTAAAATGAACTGATTCTAATTTGGTATATAACTTGGTATGTATATTGAATGTAGGTTATTGAAAATAGCAGCTATTTTAACCTGCCTTCTCTTTCTTTGAGGACCAGCTTTAAGCAGTGAATGTTGCCAGCTGCCAGATAAGGCTGGATATGCTGTTTACCTTTTCCCTGGCCTTACACTATCAGCAATTACTAAGTTAAACAAGACTGTTAGGAAGCTAATTCTGAGAAATGCAAAAGATTAGGGCTTTGTCTGCTTTAGTAATGAACCACTGATTAAGAATTATTGACCTTGAGGCACCTGGCAGGCTTAGTCAGAAAAGCATGTGACTCTTGATCTGCCGGTGGTGAGTTTGAGCCCTGTGTTGGGTGTAGAGATTACTTAAATTAATAAAACTTTTTTTAAAAATTGATCTTTTTAGCTATCGTTAGACTAACTCAGTGAGATTTCCCTTAGCCCCTGGAGACTGCAGAAACTCAGAAGAGAGACTAGAACCTCAGTCTTAGTTAGACTGATCTGTTTTCCCAGTCTTGACTAGAATGGATTGTCTGGCCACACACCTCAGCTTTGGAATGTGGAAGAGATGGACCCTCAGTTGGTCCTAGATCTGTTACCTGGACATTGTGGCTTCATCAATTTTATATAGTTTGGTGTGGTTCAGTAATTTCTGGGGAGTTTGTGTAAACTAGAAAATAGTGTCTCTAGTCATACAATGTGTCCTTTTTGTAAATATATCTTTTACCCATCAAGGATATATATAAAAGATCAAGAATCAGGGATCCCAAAAGTGAATGAACTATGTATGACCTGTGGAGCATGCTAACAGCATAATTTGAGCTTGCATTCTAAGGCATTAAAGACAACCTTATTCTGCTGTTTGGAAGTGCCATTCTAGCCTCTTGTCCTAGAAGGACTGCTTGTCCTGTATCATGAGCTTAAGGACCATGACTTCTTCATCTTCTGTCCCCCTGTCTTGAGTATAGTCTCTCCCCGGTACAAAGTAGGCATGCGGGATAGCTGACTGTGTCACATAAACGTTGAGAGCATGGACATTAAATCAGGCAGTCAAAAACCAACTTTACTGCTTACTGATTCCGAGACCTTTGAGCAAGGTACTTGCCATCCCTAAACTAGATTCCTCATTCATGAAAGAACTCTAATAACAGCACCTATTTCATAGCATTGTGAGAATTAATTTAGATATGGATCAAGCACTTAGGCCAGTATCTGGCATTCAGTATGTGTTAGCCATCCTCGTTATACAGTGAGTGCTGAATGTAAAGATGTTGTGATTGCCTATGTTTCGGCCGAAGATCCTTACACTCAAGAGATGTGTAACATGAATTATCTGACAACAGAATCCTTTCCATTTCTTGGTAAAATCTTCGCCTCTAGTTTCTTCTGTTCACTTAAACAGAAATTTACTTAGAGGGGACGCCTGGGCGACTCAGTCGTTAAGTGTCTGCTTGGCTCAGGTCATGATCCCAGGGTCCTGGGATCGAGGCCCGAATCAGGCTCCCTGCTTGGCAGGAAACCTGCTTCTCCCTCACCCACTCTCCCTGCTTGTGTTCCCCCTCTGTCAAATAAAGAAATAATATCTTAAAAGAAGAAGAAGAAGAAGAAGGAATTTACTTAGAAATGGCCCACTTGAGGGACTCCTGGGTGGCTCAATCAGTTCAGTGTCTGACTTTGGCTCAGGTCCTGATCCCAGGGTCCTAGGATTGAGTCTCCCCCATCAGGCTCCCTACACAGCTGGGAGCCTGCTTCTCCCTCTCTGCCTGCCACTCCCCCTGCTTGTGCACCTGCTTGTTCGCTCTCTTTCTGTTAAATAAACAAATACAATCTTTGACCAAAAAAATGGCCCATTTGTTAAGGAATGCCTCATAAAGTATACCAGCTGATTCATTTAATTGTTCCAGATAATGTTATGTGAAAATTTTCATATTCCATTGTTTTTAGAAATTATTTTGGAAGAATAAGTATGGTGGCAACTTATGAATATTTTTATATTATTTTTTATTTTATTTATTTTATTATATTATTATATTTATATAATAATATATATTTATTTCATATAATTATAACTTATAATATATTTATTATTATATACATTTTATTATTTGTATTCTAAAAAATATACTAAACATTTCCCATTTCCATGGGAAAATCCTCAGGGGAAAAATTTTTTCCCTTTCTTTTCCTTTCTTTTTTTTTTTTCAATAGCTCTAGTGAAGTTTAGAGATTTAAAGAAGGGTATTCCCAAGATGCTGCAAGAGACCCCACGTTTGAGCTTCTTAATGTTCTTTCTACAGACAAAGAGAAACATTTGGGTACATAGTCCACTGTTTGTTGTTGGTTCCCAAAGCACTGCCAAGGGAGACCTAATACTCTTGGGGTCTCTTCTTAGGTCCCCAGGAGGGAGTTGATGGAAGATGGTTATTAATCTACACCAACCTCAATTTATTAGCTGTAATGTTTCCCAAACATGTTTTTGGCAGAGAAATAAACTCTGTAGTTCTCCTTATAGTGTTTCTCTATCCCTTTCCAGCACTGCCAACCAATGGTTTGATTTTTTCCAGAAGAATATTATAGACATTTGATCTTTTTTCTTATTGCTCACCTCTCTTCTTCCTCCTGTTTGCTTGCACTCCTTTGTGCACACAAAATAGATGAGCTTCGATGATCGTTTTTCCTCTGAAAAATGTGTTATTCCTAACTTTCTTTCAGTTTTCTAAAATCTTATTTCCTAGAAACATCTTTTAATAACCAGTGTCGATTCTTTGTTTATCCACTGTGGATCACCACTCTCTGTCTTGTGGTATAGAGTATGGACTTCAGTGGCTGTAAGTTGTTCTTTCCATCCTTTAAAAGCCTTTTCTTTCCCTGAACCCTAAAGCTTGAAGTTTGGTCCCTAGGCCAGTAGTCTTGGCATCACCTGGGGAGCTGATTAGAAATGCAAAATCTCAGGTCCTACCCCAGACCTACTGAACTGGAATGTATATTTTAACAAGGGAATATATATGCACATGAAAGTTTAAGAAAGTACTACTATCAATCATGATTTGTTCAGAGGGAAAAGCTCTGTCATGTCGTAGTTCTCAACCCTGGCTATTTATTTATTTGACAGACAGAGATCACAAGTAGGCAGAGAGGCAGGCAGAGGGAGAGGGGGAAGCAGGCTCCCCGCTGAGCAGAGAGCCTGACAAGGGGCTCGATCCCAGGACCCTGAGATCATGACCTGAACCGAAGGCAGAGGCTTTAACCCACTGAGCCACCCAGGAGCCCCAGGCTTTTATATTATTTAAAGTGAATCCTGACCCAAGGTGAATGGATATTTGCCTTAAAATATATGTTTATGGGGGCACCTGGATGGCTCAGTCAATTAAGCATCTCCTTTGGCTCAGGTCATGATCTTAGGGTCCTAGGCAAGCCCTGCAGCAGGTGCCCTTCTCAGTGGGGAGTCTGCTTCTCCCTCTCCCTCTGCCCCCTACCCACTGGCTCATGCTTTTCTCTCACTCTGTCTCTCTCACATAAATAAAATCTTTTAAAAATGTAGGTTTACATACTGACTGTTGTTTTGAGAGACTAACTGTTTAACTCTTAAAAACCCTCAGTGTTTGGAAGCTTTCCTTATCCACAGAAGGGAAGGCTTGTTCTTTGTGTTTGTTTATTTTTAAGATTTTATTTATTTATTTGACAGAGATCACAAGTGGACAGAGAGGGTAGAGGAAGCAGGCTCCCTCCTGAGCAGAGAGCCTGACATGGGGCTCAATCCCCGGACCCTCGGATCATGACCTGAGCCAAAGACAGAGGCTTAACCCACTGAGCCACCCAGGCACCCCTGTTTGTTTAAAGATTTTATTTGTTTATTTGATGGAGAGAGACACAGTAGGAGAGGGAACACAAGCAGGGGAATGGGAGAGGGAGAAGCAGGCTCCCTGCTGAGCAGGGAGCCAGATGTGGGGCTCGATCCCAGGACCCTGAGATCATGACCCAAGCCGAAGGCAGACACCTAATGCTGAGCCACCCAGGCACCCCAGGAGAGGTGTTTAAATGGAAGTGTCAAAACTGCAGTTAAGTCAGGTCAGACCTTCCCAGGAGCTTTTGCAACTATTGTCAGTTGAGTACAGCATTTTCTTGAGTTCTTAAACCTAATACATAGAACCTGACTTTACTGTGCCAGAATATGCTATACCCTAGGGAATTTTTTTTTTTTTTTTTTTAGAGAAAGAGAGAGCTCATGAATGGGGAAGAGTAGAGGGAGAGAGAGAATCTTAAGCAGGCACCATGCCTGGGATGGAGCCCGATGTGAGGCTCAATCTCATGACCCTGAGATCATGACCTGAGTCAAGATCAAGGACACCTAACCAACTGAGCCACCCAGGTACCCCCAGCCAGGGAATTCTTAATGATGTTTGGATTGTAACTTATCTGTCCTGTTGGTGGGGATTATATTTCTAAACTTCCTCTTCAGATCTTTTTTAGTTTAGTTGGAATTGTGCTTCAAGACAAGATCTCCTACAATTTGAGTTTCCTCTTCATTAATACATGCACTGTGATATGGAAAGCTGGAAAATTCCTAGCGTAACATCTTGAAAGCTCAGTGGTATGGAGTTGTCCAAGCTATGTTATAATCAGGGAAAGTCAAATACATCCTCTTGCCCAAACCTTGGGAATAAAAAGTTTTAGTTTTACAGTTTTTCAGTTTTACAACTTCAGAACCATAGTCTGCCTCTGAAACTGTCTTTAACCCAATCAAGTTGCATTATATGAGAAGAGAATAACCTTGCTAATGGTCTCTTCGCCAGAAAGGAGACACAGTCTGCATTAGGGAAACTTTCAAAGATGCACAGTAGCTTGCTCTGCAGGAGGAAGCTCTTCTTGCCATCTTCTCTACCAGAATCTGTATATAAAAGGTTCAGAAATGTGCAGTTTTTAGTTTCAGAGAAACGGGCTTAATTTATTCACAGAATTGAAGTTCTGGCTAACAGCTTTTGAACTTAGCATTTCTTCTGAAGAGGTTTGTAAGCACTTCGCAATGTAAAGACCAGGAGCTGCATTGTTGCCTAAGGTCATCACACGATGTGTGTTCTTTAAAGTACTTAGTGTTTGGTGTGAGTTTTCCCCTTAACCTGAGGTGATGGCACACTATCAACCTTGGCTATCTTCTCTGAATATGCAAATCAGGAAGAGACAAGACACCTGGGTAGAGCACAGTACTGAAAGGTGATACAAGTTAGTGAGTGGGTACTCTGCTTTGGAAGCATGTTTTAAGACACTGATATTTATCTTATCTCACAAGACCTGATCACAAGTAAACTGAAGAAGGTACTTTGTACAAGTCTCCATTAGAGATAGTCCTTCTCACATTGCATTGCAATTATTCTTTTACCTGGTGGTTTTCCCTACCTGGAGGAGAGCTCCAGGGAACATATATGGGGATTATGTTTTATTAATCATAGTATATCCTAGCCCGGAGCCTAATACTCATAAACCTTCAGTAAATGAAGTGTCTAATTCAGCCTTGGTATAATCCAAAATTCTTTGGTTGTATTCAAATCTGGGTTAACTTTTTTTTCTTTTTTACCAGTTATAACTTGATCATTACTTATTGCCAGTAAATGATTAACAACTATAAAGTAGATGACTATTCCAGACATTCTGGGGGGAAAATAATTATGAACCCTTTTATCTAAAATTTTATCAATGTTGGGGATTTGGGGGCCACTTGGCTGGCTCAATTAGTAGAGCATGCAATTCTTGTCTCGGGTTGTGGGTTTAAGCCCCACACTGGGTATAGAGATTGCTTAAAAATAAAAACCTTTGGGCACCTGGGTGGCTCAGTTGGTTCAATGTCTACCTTTGGCTCAGGTCATGATCTCAGGGTCCTGTGATCAAGCCTCATATTCGACTCCCTGCTCATCAGGGAGTCTGCTCCTCCCTCTCCCCATCTGCCATTCTCCCGTATTCATGCTGGCTCTCTCTGTCTCTCTCTCAAATAAATAAATAAATAAAATCTTTTTACAAATTGGAAGATTCAAATTTTAGACCACATATGTGTTCAGAATGAACATATTACGGAGGACAAGTATATCTTTCAGTACTCTCATGGCGCTTTTAACTTTTTTTTTTTTAAGAGAGGAAGGGAGAAAGAGGGGCAGCAGGAGAGGGAGAACTTCAAACAGGCTCCACTCTCAGCACAGAACCTGGCTCAGTGCAGAACCTGACATGGGGCTCAGTCTCAGAACTCTGAGGTCATGACCTTAACCAAAATAAGAGTTGGACACTTAACTGACTGAGCCACCCGGGTGCCCCATGGTGCTTTAACTCTTAAATAAGACATGAAAACACAAATTTAAAAAATATTTCCCTGGTCACTTATGTTAATATATTAAGTAATTTGAATGGATGAGACACATGTTTGATTTTTGGATGTATAGCAAAGTTATGCCTGAAACCATTATTTTGACTCCGTAAGCATTAGTGTCTGCAGTAGTCACCTTGGAATTTGTTCTTCCTAATAGTTTTTTGGTTTTGTTTTTTTTTTTAAGAAATGACATCTATGATTGAGATTAGTGTAGAATATGTATAACACTGTATGTTAAACTGTATTTCAGTATATACCAAATTACTATTTAAAATGAGTTCTAAATAGTGTAAGAGAAAATTCACCAAGAAATAACTGTGGTAAAATGAAGGAATATTCTGTGCAAAAGAGAAATTTCTTTATAAGCTTAGAAGGTGACTTTCGTAGAGGTATTAGTAGAGATAAGACCTGAGTTCTAATGTATTTCCACCTCTGATTAGCTGTGAGCTTTAAATCTGTTAATGTCTCTGAGGTTATTTTTTAATCTCTAAAATGGGAAATGGGAATGATACCTGCTTCAAGAGGGCCAGCTGAGTTAATATGTGTAAAAGTGATTTATAAACTTTCAAGGTGCTATACAAATGAATGATGGATTTCACTGATGTCCTTTGGTTTGATAGCCCAATTCTGTACCTTTTTATTATTGCATAATAAATCATAGTAAGCCTATTAAAGCAATGGTTTGGAAAACATTAGGGTAGAAGGTTTACTTAGGCATAAAAAATAACTACTAATAAGCTTTATATATATCTACAGAGTCTATGTGCCGACCAGACTTTTTTTTTTAATTTTTGCAATAATACTGCAAAGAAAGGTGGGGCAGGCTATGTTGGACTCTCCGTACTTTTTCTTTTAATATGTTCCAATTTTATCATAATATAATTGACATGAATACAGTTTTCCTTTTGCCTTTTTTTTTTTTTTTTTTTTCAGAATAGATCCAGACCAAGAATATATTTCCTCTTTGTACTAGATCCATCCCATTCCTACAGATCCCTTTTTCACATGCTTATCAAGTGTCTCTCTGAATCTTTTTTGTTTGTTTGTTTGTTTGTTTGTTTAGGGCCACCTGGATGGCTCAGTGGGTTAAGCCTCTGCCTTCAGTTCAGGTCATGGTATCAGGATCCTGGGATTGAGCCTCACATTGGGCTCTCTACTCAGCAGGGAGCCTGCTTCCTCCTCTCTCTCTACCTGCTGCTCTGCCTACTTGTGATCTCTCTGTTGAATAAATAAATAAAATCTTAAAAAAAAAAAAGATTTCATTTGTTTATTGAGAGAGAGAGAGCACAAGCAGGGGGTAGTAGCAGAGGGAGAAGCAGGCTCCCCTCTGAGCAGGGAGCCAGACCTGGGGCTTGATCCCAGGATTCTGGGATCATGACCTGAGCTAAAGGCAGACTACCTGACTGAGGCACCCAGGCTCCTCATGTCTCTCTGAATCTTCATTGGATTTTTGCTTTTGAAACATTTTATGACCCTTTTATTAATTTTCAAAGTCTTTTCTTGTTATCTCTATAATCCTTTAAAAAATAATTGTGTATATTAAATTGCTAATGAACATTTGGGTTGTTTCCACTTTTTTGGCTATTATGTATAATGCTATTGTGAACATTCTCATACAGGTATTTGTGTGAACATGTGTTTTTACCTCCCTTGGGCAAATACCTAGGAGTGGAATAGCTGGGCCATAGGGTAATTCTATGTTTAATTTTTGAGGAACTGCCAGATTCTTTTCCAAAGTGGGTGTACCATTTTACATTTCCAGCAATAGCATATGAGGGTTCCAATTTCACTACCTTCTCATAAACACTTGTTACTATATCTTTTTTAGAAGACTTCCTAGAGAGCATTAAGTGCTATCTCATTGTGGTTCTGATTTACATTTTCCTGATAACTAATGATGTTGAGCATCTTTTTATGTGCTTATTGGCCATCTTTGGAAAAATGTCCAGATTCTTGGCCCTTTTTTTTTTTAAAGATTTTATTTATTTATTTATTTGGGAGGGAGCAGAGGGAGAGGGAGATAACTCCAGCAGACTCTGTGCTGAACATAGAGCCTGATGACTCGATCCCATGAACCTGAGATTCATAACCTGGGCTGAAACCAAGAGTCAGACACTTACCCCACTAAGCCACCCAGGCACCCCTTGCCATGTTTTAATTGGATTATTTATCTTAAGATTGAGTTGTAGGAGTTCTTTATGCATTCTGGATACATTTCCCTTATCAGATTACGATTTGCAAGTATTTTCTCCCATTCTGTAGGTTGTCTATTTTCTTTTTTTAAGTTTTTTTTTTTAAGATTTTATTTATTTATTTGACAGAGATCACAAGTAGGCAAAGAGAGACGGAGAAGCAGGCTCCCCGCTGAGCTCGAATCCAGAACCCTGGGATCATGATCTGTGCCGAAGGCAGAGGCTTTAACCCACTGAGCCACCCAGGTGCCCCTTTTTTTAAGGTTTTATTTATTTATTTGACAGAGAGAGAGCAGGAGAGCATAGGCAGGGGGAGCAGCAGAGGAAGAGGGAGAAGCAGGACCCCTGCTGAGCAGGGAGCCTGACGTGGGGCTGGATCACAAAACCCCTGGGATCATGACCTGAGTCAAAGGCAGTTGCTTAACCAACTGAGCCACCTTGGCACCCCTCTATTTTCTTGATAGTATTCTTCAAAGCATAAGCATTTTTAATTTTGAGTAAGTCCAATTTTTTGTTATTGTTGTCACTTGTGTTTTTGTTATCATACCTAGGAAAGCTCTGCCTAACTCCAAGTCACAAGGAGTTACTGCTGTGTTTTTTTCTAATGGTTTCATAATTTTAGCTTTTACGTCTGGATCTGTGACCCAGGAAGTATGACTTGCCCAACTTTGTTCTCTTTCTCAGGATTGTTTGGCTACTCTGACACCCTTGATTTCTGTATGAATTTAAAGATCAGTTTGTCAATTTCCACACAAAAAAATCCAGCTGGGATTCCAAAAAGGATTAAGTTGAATCTATAGATCAATTTGGAATTATTGCCATCTTTTTTTCTTTTTTTCTTTTTTTTTTTTTTAATAGGCTCCACGCCCAGTGTGGAGCCCAAAACAGGGCTTGAACTCATGGCCCTGAGATCAAGACCTGAGCTGAGATCAAGAATCAGAAGTTTCACTGACTAAGCCACCCAGGCTCCCCAGTATTGCCATCTTAACAGTATTAATTTGTACCATCCATGGAATTCTATTTTGATCTATAGAAAAGAATAACAAGGGGCGCCTGGGTGGCTCAGTGGGTTAAGCCGCTGCCTTCGGCTCAGGTCATGATCTCAGGGTCCTGGGATCAAGTCCCGCATCGGGCTCTCTGCTCAGCAGGGAACCTGCTTCCCTCTCTCTCTCTCTGCCTGCCTCTCCATCTACTTGTGATTTCTCTCTGTCAAATAAATAAATAAAATCTTTAAAAAAAAAAAAAGAAAGAAAAGAATAACAAAAAGTGTTGCAACAAAAGTTCTTGAGTTCCCTCTACAAGTAAAAAGCCTCTGGGAAGAATCCCACAATGGAGGGGAAGGAAACCTCAATCCCAGTGTCCCAGCTCAGGGAGTTACATACACTGAGCCTTGAAGAATCCACAACCAGGGTTTCCAGAGGCTGACAGGGGGGCTGTCCCCTACTGATAGGGACATGGATTTTGTTCCTTCTGACCTCTAAAGTATCCCAGGTGGTCAGAGACAGCAGGGGAGGCATGTTTGTTTCCTAAGTAGATGAACCTGTTGTTTTTGTATCCTTTAGGCCTCTAACTTCCCTGGGCATGAGAAGATTGCTTTTTGTTGTTGCCATTTTGTTTTATGGCTGTTAGTTTCTTCTGCTTGTATGTTTTGGAGGAGTTCTTAACCTTTATCAGCCAAAACAGTTTGAGAGTGAGCAAGATAAAATTTGCAGGTTTAGCTTAGAGGCCACACTTCTTCAGAGTCTGGAAACTGTAGGCTCCTAAAGAGACATAATGTGTGATGATTCCACTGGAAATCAGTTTGTAAATGTAATTACAATATCGGTTAATTAAATGGTTCATTTTTATGTTCCTTCAGTTCTTCCCCCGCTAAAGTCTACTTGGATGTAGTTGTTCCCATATGTAATAGATCAAAGTAAAGAAGTAAAGAATATATACCAGTGGGTCTGTCCTTCCCGTGCCCTTCGTGATTTTGTCTTCTGATTCTTAAGGCTCACAGTCTTTTAAATGTTACCTTTGGGAAAAGTTGGCCTCTTCTGTACTCAGGAGGCTTGGCTCTTTCTGTTAAGAGCCTCTCTTTTTTATCCTCAGAAAACTAAAGGATGATAAAGGATCCCTTTTACTGATGGAAACCTGGTTCTTGTTCGTGATCCCAGATGGCATGATTTCTGACTCTGGAAATGATCTTCCTCTCTTCTTATAACAAAACATGGAGCTTCTAGTACATGTGCTCTTTCTGAAAGTCAAAGGGTAACAGCAGTCCCTGGAGGAAAGCACAGGCTCCGGCTGTTTGGGGAGTGATGTTGAAGCCAGATCTAGTGACAGCACTCAGTTCTCCCTGGGGAAATCTCTAGGTTAGGAAAGAACGACAGAACTGGCTCATTAGGATTGCCTAGTGATCATTCGTAGAAATTCTAGGCAAATTTCAATCTTAAAAATAAGTCAGTAGGGTGCCTGGGTGGCTCAGTGGGTTGAGTCTCTGCCTTTGGCTCAGGTCATGATCCCAGGGTCCTGGAATCGAGCCCTACATGGGGCTCTCTGCTCAGCAGGGAGCCTGCTTCCCCTTCTCTCTCTGCCTGCCTCTCTGCCTACTTGTGATCTCTCTCTCTGTGTCAAATAAATAAACAAAATATTTAAAGTAAATAAATAAAAAGTCTTGTCTGAAAAAAAATAAGTCAGTAAAACAAACAAAAAAAATCACTTGCATCTTTATCCCACTTTTTGCTAGCCATTTAATAGTAGGTAAGGATTTTTAATATCTCCAAAATTTCATTTTCCCATCCAGAAAGTGAAGTAGGACACCCCTCCCACTCCCCTGCTTGTGTTCCCTCTCTCTCTGTCTCTCTCTTTGTCAAATACATAAAATCGGGGGGGGGGGTGAAGTAGTAAAGGTAATGATACCTAAACTGTAGGGTTTTGTGTTTTGTTTTTAACATTTTATTTATTCATTTGTCAAAGAGAAGGGGAGAGAGAAACAGAGAACAAGCACAGGCAGGGGGAGCTACAGGCAGAGGGAGAAGCAGACTCCCCGCATAGCAGGAAACCAGATGCAGGACTCCATCCCATGACCCTGGGATCATGATCTGAGCCTAAGGCAACCCCTTAACAGACTGAGCCACCCAGGCGTCCCTAAGCTGTAGGGTTTTATATCTGTAAAGCCCATAATGCAGGGCTTGGCACACCAACTGTTAATGAGATGAAGTCTCTAAAGCATAGGGAAACAAGACCTAAATAGAAAAAGTTTAAACGTAGGAGATAAAATAAGAGTGCACACAAACTATTACGAGCTAGTGAAACAGACTTTACACTCAGAGAAAAGACTGTATTTTGACAATAATATTAATACTAACCTAGTGAGTATTTACTTGTTCCGGGCACTGTCCTATATTAATTCTCACTGAATCTTCACAAAAAGCCATGTAAGTACTTATTACATTTTGGAGTTGAGGCTAATTAAGCCTTAAGAATGGCAGAGCCTTGGTTTTGACCCAGGCTGTGAGACTCCACACCCATGCTTTAATCCCATGTACACTGAAAGGAAGAGAGGGATTGTCGTAGAGAAGTAAAAGGGAAAGAAAAGGGGAGGGGGATTTCAGGTGGATTATCAGGTTTAGGAAAGTATGGAAGGTTTCAGAAGATGGTGTCCCATATAGGGCTAGTTCAGAGTCCAACCAGCTGGCTGGAGCATATGTTTTTTAGGTGAACTGGAGACATCTCAGAGTTAAGGGTGTTGGATGAGGGTGTGTCTGCACTTGATCCAGTGACAGTAGAAAGCACTGAAAGATTTTGGAGCAGGGAGGGGACAGGATCCAACTGATATTTTAGAAACAAAAATCTGGCAGTAATGTGTAGATTGGGTTGAAAAAACATGCAAATGCATTTCAGTGGAAGAAAGAGCAGGGCTTGGTGACTGACTGGAAAGGAAAAGTTGGGGGTGGGGCAAGTGTCATGAAGGTCAACGCCCAGAGAGAGCCCTCCGGCACTTTTTTTTTTTTAAATTATTATTTATTTATTTATTTTCAGAAAAACAGTATTCATTATTTTTTCACCACACCCAGTGCTCCATGCAAGCCGTGCCCTCTATAATACCCACCACCTGGTACCCCAACCTCCCACCCCCCTGCCACTTCAAACCCCTCAGATTGTTTTTCAGAGTCCATAGTCTCTCATGGTTCACCTCCCCCTCCAATTTACCCAAATTCCCTACTCCTCTCTAACACCCCTTGTCCTCCATGCTATTTGTTATGCTCCACAAATAAGTGAAACCATATGATAGTTGACTCTCTCTGCTTGACTTATTTCACTCAGCATAATCTCTTCCAGTCCCGTCCATATTGCTACAAAAGTTGGGTATTCATCCTTTCTGATGGAGGCATAACACCAAAATAGCTTTGTCAAATTTGGAAAGCTTGAGAATAGGCTTTAAATGACTCCTTGACTCCCATTCCTGCAAACCTCCTGTACTTCCCCAATATATAGGCTCTTCCAGGCCTTAGGCCCTTCTGGTTGTCTCATCCCTTTGCTTATACTCCCCATTTCTCCCCAGCGGGCACCCTGTCAGAGAGCCCTTTTCCCTTCTAAGCAATCCCCTCCTCCTGGAGCTTTTCATGGAGTCCTCCCTCCCATTTGCCCGCCTCCTGAAACCGGACCCTTCCCCACGGAGGAGGCATCTTCCTTAGGAGCACTGAGGGGGACAGCTGTTCTCCCACCCACTCCAAGGGCCAGTCTCAGTGAGCCAGTTTGACAGGCAAAAATGTTCATTTCCCCCATGTTTTGCCTAGTATTCTTTTGAAACATTTTATCTTTTTCTTATAAAAATGCTCCTTGTATGTAAAGACCCTGTCCCTTTGCTTGTCATATTATAAATATTTTTCTAGTTTTTCATTTGACTTTACTTATGATGGTTTTGATGTTTGGAAGGTGTTCTGGTTTTCTTTCAGAAACACTTTCAGAATTAATTAACTCCGGGAATACACAAGTACATTTTCCTTGTAAAAACTTAAAATAATTTGAGTAAACTAGTCCATTTTTATCTCTACCCAATCCTCATCCTCTTTCCTTCCTCCTGAAACCACTCAGATTCTAAACTGTTTCTGTGGAATAATATATACTTAGTTTTTTTGTATTTGTATTTTTTATAATTCTTCTTTTGCTTTTCTGCTGAGAGAGGCCTTCCTCATCCTTAGGTAATATAAATATTCACCTGTATTTTCTTTGTCTAATTCCTGAGACCAGTTGGGTACAGGTATCCCCTGCCTTCCGAAAGTTCATGTTAGGCCACTTTACATTTACAAAAGACCTACATTAGTACTTGTTCTCACTAACTGAAAGAAATCCAAGAGGATTTTCACTTCTACAGAAAAGGGGGAAAGTCAACAATAGGGTTGAACATTTGTCTTGCAGTGAGTTAGGAGGCAGCACGCACCCCCCCCATCCAGCAAGGAACATGGTCCTGCCCAGCTCCCACCCTGGAAACTACCCCCAGCATCTCAGCTTCAAGTCACCATAGCTTTTAGTTGTGTCTATGAGCATTTGTGCTTTACCTTCATTTATTAAAAATCAATACAATACAAATGCTTTTATTACTAAAGCACTTGTTAATTTTAATTTTTATTATTAAAGCATATTATTTTATTATTAAATACAAATGCTTTTATTATTAAAGCATTTGTCCTTTACCTTGATTTATTTTGTGCATCTGTTAGCAAGATGTGTGCTAAGTTATCAGAAAAACCTAAGAGATGATTTTATACATGTAGAAATACTCAAAACTTTTTCCCCGATAATGATAATTACTTCTTGACTTTGCACCATTTGGGCTTACCAAGTTTTCTTTTTCTTTTCTTTTTTTTCAAGATTTTATTTATTTGGGCACCTGGGTGGCTCAGTAGTTAAGCATCTGCCTTCGGCTCAGGTTCATGATCTCAGGGTTCTGGGATCGAGGCCCACATCTGGCTCCCTGCTCAACAGGAAGCCTGCTTCTCCCTCTCCCACTCCCCCTGCTTGTATTCTCCCTCTCTCTGTGTCTTTCTGTCAAATAAATAAAATCTTTTAAAAAAAAAAAAGATTTATTTGTCAGAGAGAGTGAGAGAAAACACAAGCAGGGCGAAGCGGCTGGCAGAGGGAGAAGAAAACTCCCCACTGAGCAAGGAGCCAGGTGCGGGACTCCATGCCAGGACCCTAGGATCATGACCTGAGCTGAAGGCAGACGCCTAATGAGCCACCCCAGGCATCCCTCAGCTTATAAGTTTTCTTAGGAACACCATACTTTTGGATAGTGGGGGAAGCCTATATATTATAGTAAGCAGTGTGAGGTAGTTAACCATTTATCTTCACTGGTTTGGAATTTAGCATATATAAAAGTCAGTATATGCTGGGGTCATAGCTAAGTTTTTTGGTATATCAATTTACCTATTTTTATGCTAGTACCAAACTAATTGTAGCTTAGAATACAGTGTACTTCACCTGCATGTTCTTCATTACCTTTTTTTTTTCATCTTTGAGGTTCTTGAAAGGCCTTCCTAATAGCATCCTCCTTTACCACCCTTTTCCCCCTTCTCTCTAAAGTAAATTCAGGGCACCTGGGTGGCTCAGTTGGTTCAGCGACTGCCTTCTATACAGGTCATGATCCTGGAGTCCCACATCAGGCTCCCTCCCCCGTAGGGAGTCTGCTTCTCCCTCTGACCCTCCTGCCTCTCATGCTCTCCCTCTCTTTCTCTGTCTCTCTCTCATTCTTTGTCTCTCAAATAAATAAATAAAAATATGTTGTATGGATAACATACATTCTAGAATTACGTTGAGAGTTCACTTGGCCATGCATGGAACCATGCATGGAATAGTCATGGAACCAGCAGCTTTTCAGCTATCTTATTTATATGGGGGCTCAGTGATACATATTAAAAGAAATGAGAGGTTGAGCAAAGAAACAAAGGACAGTGGACTTCCTTGTCAAAGCCAGTTCTGCAAAATGTCCTTTTGTTCCTCCTCTGATAGACATTTCCGTGTTCCCCAAGTAGCCAACCAGAAGTTTCATGGAACAGCAGATTATTCTCCTGTTTGGTATGTTGTCTCCAGTTTTACCGTTTCCAGGGGAGGAGCCAGGAGTCAAGTTAGGCAGGGGAGGGACTCCATAGCCTCTGCTGTTGTTACAAGTCAAAAGCAAACCCCGTGGCCCTCCCCTGTGACTTTGGACTGAGACAAAGGAAAATGATGTGACAGGAACAAATTGACAGTGGCCACATCTGCCAGCACTAATATAGCACAGAATGTCAAGTTCTCTGGTCAAACAGAGTTGTTGCTGCCCTAGCAGTTGTTTCCCATAGTTTGGTCATAATGCTTGCTTGAGACACCATTGGAAGTGTATGCTTGTCATAGAGTGTCATTGATATATAAAACAGTGCTGTTTTCAGGTTCTTTGGCAAAGGAAAAAAAAAGGAACAAATATAAGTTGATGACATCAAGGGATTTTTATAAAATTTTTGTCTATTTCTTTATTTTGAGCAGTTGTTTGTGGCAGAGAAAGGTGTATTACAGTGGTGTGACAAACTAAGGTCTGACTTTTTAGGGGACTCAGGATCTGAAGTGTGATTACATCCAAGTGGAGTATAATCTTTAGAAGTTGTTACCATCTCATAATGACTGGAATTCTTCCTTATCACAGCAAAGACTTCTCTCTCAGGATATACCCTGCCTTAAGAAATCACCATAAACAAATTCACTTACATACAAGTCTTAAATTGGGGCAGGGTACCTGCGTGGCTCAGGCTTGAACTGATTCTCTTTCTTTTTTTTTTTTTAAGATTTTATTTATTTATTTGACAGAGATCACAAGTAGGCGGAGAGGCAGGGAGAGAGAGAGGAGGAAGCAGGCTCTCCACCGAGCAGAGAGCCCGATGTGGGGCTCAATCCCAGGACCCCGGGATCATGACCTGAGCTGGAGGCAGAGGCTTTTTTTTTTTTTGACAGAGAGAGAGATAACAAGTAGGCAGAGAGTCAGTCAGAGAGAGAGGGGGGAAGCAGGCTCCCTGCTGAGCAGAGACCCCCGATGCTGGGCTCTATCCCAGAACACTGAGATCATGACCTGAGCTGAAGGCAGCGGCCTAATCCACTGAGCCACCCAGGCGCCCCGAGGCAGAGGCTTTTAACCCACTGAGCCACCCAGGCGCCCCAGGGTTGAACTGATTTCTTGCTTTAAGTTCAGGTCATGTAGGGCGCCTGGGTGGCTCAATGGATTAAGCCTCAGCCTTCAGCTCAGGTCATGATCTTGGGGTCCTGGGATCAAGCCCCACACTGGGCTCTCTGCTCAGCAGGGAGCCTGCTTCCCCGCTCTTCTGCCTGCCTCTCTGCCTACTTAAGATCTCTCTCTCTGTCAAATCATTTTCACTGTTTTCTTTTTTTTTTTTTAAAGATTTTATTCATTTATTTGACAGACAGAAATCACAAGTAGGCGGAGAGGCAGGCAGAGAGAGAGAGGAGGAAGCAGGCTCCCCGCTGAGCAGGGAGCTGGATGCGGGGCTTGATCCCAGCTTTTTTATTTCTCTTTTCCCCAACTGTTTTAAATTGCTAAAATTCGCCTGTATAAAAAAGCATTCTTTGAGGTGTCTGGGTGGCTCAGTGGGTTAAGCATCTGCCTTCGCCTCAGGTCATGATCCCAGAGTTCTGGGATCAAGTCCTGCATCTGGCTCTCTGCTCAGCAGGGAAGCCTGCTTCTCCCTCTCACTCTGCCTGCCTCTCTGCCTACTTGTGATCTCTGTCAAATAAATAAATAAAATCTTTTTAAAAAAATTTTTAAAAAGCATTATTTTTGTGTTCTTGTATTAAGGCATCTCACAGACTTTTTTTTAAAGATTTTATTTATTTATTTGACAGTACAAGCAAGGGGGGCAACAGGCAGAGGGAGAAGCAGACTCCCCAGTGAGCAGAAAGCCTGGTGTGGGGCTTGACACATGACCCTGCGATCATGACCTGAGCCAAAGGCAGACAGTTAACCATCTGAGCCACCCAGGTGCCCCAACATTTCACAGACTCTTAGATGTGATACATTTCTCTAGTTAAATGTGTACACTCACATGACCAACAAGCAAATATACTCATTTATTTTGAAAAGCTAACAAATCTCCAAAAATTGTATGAAAATATAAAGAGACTTTGCTATTTATTTAGGATAATACCCATTTATAAAAGAGTCCTTCATCATATATCAGCTATACTTCAGTAATAAATTTTTTAAAGGCTTTATTTATTTATTTATTTATTTAGAGAGAAAGTGTACATACACACCAGCATTCAGAGGGGCAGAGGGAGAGAGAAAGAGAATCTCAAGTAGACTCCACACGGAGCCCAACATGGGGCTCAGTCTCACAACCCTAAGATCACAACCAGAGCCAAAACCTAGAATCAGATGCTCAACAAACTGAGCCACCCCAGTGCCCTTCAATAATAAAAAATTTTAAATAAATAAGAATACAAAAAAAAATTTTAAGCTTAAAATCCCATAGAATATATATGTCAGCAAAATTCAAGGACTTCCAAATGGGCATGCCTAATATTTGAAAGTGAATTGAAGGGCCACCTGGGTGGCTGAGTCAGTTAAGTGTCTGCCTTCGCTCAGGTCATGATCTCCCCATCCTGGGATTGAACCCTGTGTTGGGCTCTCTTCTCAACAGGGAGTCTGCTTCTCTCTCTGTCCCTCCTCCCTTCTCTCTCTCTCTCTTTCTCAGATAAATAAATTTTAAAAAATTGTAAGTGAATTGAATATTTTTATAAGATAAGAATTATGTACTTGTGATTTTTGCACTTAATTGGAAAAATCATTCCAAATGAGATGTATTCATTAAAAAAAACTAAGACAAAATTATTTATGCTTGGTCAAGTTTCATACTAATAGCACTAATAATGATCTTTGTTTTTCTGTCATAGCTTTAGGAATGTACCCCTGTTTTGACTTTGGTAACATCTTTAAGAGATTTAATTTTCTGAAGTTTATAGTCCTAAACTGTCAAGAAAGATTATTTCTAGAATCTGATTATTTATTTATTTATAAGATTTTATTTATTTGAGAGAGAGCACATGAGCAGGGGGAGGGGCAGAGGGAGAAGCAGATACCCCCCACTGAGAAGGGACCCCCGACTTGGGGCTCTGTCCCAGGACCCTGGGATCACAACCTGAGCTGAAGGCAGACACCCAACCGACTCAGCCACCCAGACGTCCCAACACTGACTATCCTTATACTGAGTGTCCCAAACCTAATTATCTATAAACAGTTTCCTATCATTTGTCCTTCCTAGTGATATTATCCAAAAGAAAAATAAAATCTTTTTTAAGTACTTTCATACAGTAGAAGTTTCCTGATTGATGTGGCTAAATTCTAGGAAGTCATAGCCAAAGATTACTCTGCTTTTGCTGTCAACTCAAGGAGAGGAAACACCTCTGCCCTCAAGAAGCCCATAATCAGGGCGCCTGCTGGCTCAGTCGGTTAGGCTTCTGACTCTTGCTTTTGGCTCAGGTCATGACCTGAGGACCCTGGGATCAACCCCCACGTGGGGCTCCCTTCTCCGTGAGGAGCCTGCTTCTCCCTCTCACTCTCCCTCTGGGCTCTTCTCTCTCTCACTCTCTCTCAAATAAATAAAATCTTAAAAAAAAAAAAAAAAAGATTTTGAGTCAATAAAACCAAAGCAAAACATTAACTAACACAACTAAGTTTTTGGTGCCTTTTCCCTTACTGAAAAGAATAAGAGAGTTTAAGGTAATACATGTTTTTATTAGAGAATGTGAAGTAGCTCATAAGTTACTTCTATAAGGTGTTTTGGTTTTGTTTTGTTTTTGCTTTGTCTAATCCTGAATAATTATGGTATTATTATGAATAGTGAAGACTAGTCAGACTTGATATATTTTAGAGAAATTTGCTTGGATGGCTTTGCTATACAGTTAGTACCTCTGGGGTAGTTGTAATCCACTTTTGCCAGTGATAATTTCTTTGTCTTTGTTACTCCCATTTCCTTCTGTCATGGTTGCCTCCCTCAGGGTCCTCTAAGCTGAAGAAAGGTTTCTTCCCACCTCCTTTTATCAGTTTGTCTGGTGTGGCCTTTGACGATCATAACACTTGGTTGGATCCCCAGAAAGCAATTCAGCTCTTTTTTTATTTTGCTGGATGCTTTTATGGGAGACTTCAGATGAGTGTCCAATGCCCAAGCTGAGCAGAGAGCACAGGGGTGTATGAGAGTATAGTATCTCACCTGAGTCTAGATGAGAATAGAGAGTAGGGAGGAGTGCATAGCAGAAGGGGTGGCCAGAGACATATTGGGGCCACAAGGTAAAGAACTTAAAATGCTAAGCTAAGAAGTTAGGACTTTCCTCAGTGAAAATCTTTTGATGGGGCAACTGGATGGCACAGTTGGTGAAGCATCCGACTCTGGCTTTTGGCTTGTGAATTTCAGGGCTGTGAGATAGAGCCCCATGTCGGGCTCTGTGCTCACCACTGAGTCTGCTTGAGATCTCTGACCCTCTCCCTCTGCCCCTCCCACTCATGTGTGTGGTTTCTCTCTTTCTCTCTAAATAAATCTTAAAAAAGAAGAAAAGATCTTTTTCTTTTTTTGAAGTTTTTGAAGGGGAAGTAATGATATGACCCAGCTTGTGTTTTAAGAATGTTGCTCAAGTCACTGTGGATTAACTTATAAAGGCTACATGAGTGGGACCTCAACTTTATTGCACAGAAGAATTGCTTTTTTTTTTTAAGAATTTTATTTATTTATTTGACAGAGATTACAAGTCAGCAGAGAGGCAGGCAGAGAGAGAGAGGAGGAAGCAGACTCCCCGCTGAGCAGAGAGCCCGATGTGGGGCTCCATCCCAGGACCCTGGGATCATGACCTGAGCCGAAGGCAAAGGCTTTAACCCATTGAGCCACCCAGGCGCCCTGAAGAATTGCTTTTTAAAATGAGCATTCTGGGCTGCCTGGGTGGCTCAGTGGGTTAAGCCTCTGCCTTCGGCTCAGGTCATGATCTCAGGGTCCTGGCATCGAGCCCCACATGGGGCTCTCTGCTCAGCAGGGAGCCTGCTTCCTCCTCTCTCTCTGCCTGCCTCTCTGCCGCCTTGTAATCTCTCTCTCTCTCTCTGTCAAATAAATAAAATCTTTAAAAAAATAAAATAAAATGAGCATTCCTCAGGGCACCTGGGTGGTTCAGTGGGTTAAGCCTCTGCCTTTGGCTCAGGTCATGATCCCAGGGTCCTGGGATCAAGCCCCACATCTGGCTCTCAGGAGCTCATCAGGGAGCCTGCTTCCTCCTCTCTCTCTGTCTCCTTCCTCCTTTCTCTACCTGCTTCTCTGCCTTCTTGTGATCTCTGTCAAATGAATAAATAAAATCTTTAAAAAAATAAAATGAAATGAGCATTCCTAAGGCACCTAGCTGGCTCAGTCACCCTGAAACTTAAAGGTGAACATCTTAACTAGATATTTTTAAGCAGATTGTTTAGTGTTGAAATATTTTCATGTTGGAGATAAAAATTTGGGTATCAGAGCAAAATCATTTGATGATAAAAACCAACTGGCCTCATATAAATAATTGAATAAAAATCACTGGGAGAAGAAACAAATCTCCACTGCAAAATTCCAAATAATTCACATTCTTCCCTCAAGAAGATGGAGCATAACTCCCCACCTGTTTGGGCTGTATACAGTGACTTCCTTCCAAGAATACAATACAGAAAGAAGGGGGAAACAACATATTTGCAGTGGAGAAACCTGACAGGCATTCCCTCAGCCAGGTGATCAAGATCAGCATCAGTAATGATAAATCATGCCGATAGTACATAGCCTTGACATGGTGGGATGAAAATGGCACTTTACCTCAATGGTCTTCCGCCTTAAAACTCACAGCCCCAGCCAAATCATGAGAAAAACATCAGACAAACCCCAATTGACAGACACCCAGAAAATACTTGACTTGTCAGGATGCCTGGGTGGCTCAGTTGGTTGGGTCATGATCCCAGCGTCCTCGGATCGAGTCCCACATCGGGCTCCTTGCTCAGCCGGGAGCCTGCTTCTTCCTCTGCTACTCTGTCTGCCTGTGCACTTGCTCGCTCTCTCTCTCTCTCTGACAAATAAATAAACAAAATCTTTAAAAAAAAAAAAAAAGGAAAATCTAAGAAACTCTCACAACCCACAGGAGCTTTAGGAGACATGATTACTAAATGTTATGTGGGATCCTGGAACAAAAAAAGGACATTAAATTAAAACTAATAAAGTGTGAACAAACTGTAGACTTTAGTTACTAATAATGTGTTAGCATTAGTTCATTTGTTGTGACAAATATAAGATGTCTATAATCTATTTTCTACAGAATATATAGACACTATAATAAGTTTTTTTGTAAATTTTAAAAAGCTTACTTTTCAGAAAGGGCTAGAACAGAAAAACAATTAATAAACCAATACCCTTCTTGGTAAATTGTTAGGAATTGAAATAATATAGCTCTTCCATCCCTAGATTAGTAATCAGGATCTGAGTTAATATCATTAGAGAATTATCTCAGTATCACTGAGAATTATCCAGCTTCAGTATGAACTGTTTTGAGGGACATGAATAAATAAGTTATTTGGTTTTATGTAGAGGAAATCCACAGAATCATCAGAATAATGCCCAAATATAAGTTGACCCTGAATATAAGGCAATCTCTTAACATTCCAATGAAAAATATATATATTTTTAAAAAGGGATTTGGGTGTGGGGCGCCTGGGTGGCTCAGTCAGTTGGGCGTCTGCCTTCGGCTCGGGTCATGATGCCAGGGATTGAGCCCTCTATTAGGCTCCCTACTCACCAGGATCCTGTTTCTCCCTCTCCTTCCTGTTCCCCCTGCCTGGATTCACTCACTCTCTCTCTCCCTCTCTCTGTCAAATAAAAATATTTTTTAAAAAAGGAGAGGGGGTATGGGCAGAATAGACAAATGTGTATTTTACCAACATAGTTAAGACCATAAATTTATAAAATAATATAAAATTTAGAAATATCCCTTTCCACTTGTCTGTTACTTTCTATGAAACAATTTTGCCCAGATTTTTTACATGCTGCTTTGATGTCCATACCTGGCACATAGTAGTTTGTCAATAAGCACTTACTGAATGATAATTTGAGATCAGGTATATGGAGAGACCTGGATCAGTCTGGGAGGACCCTTTGAAGGTCTTTGACCAGGAAAGTATCAGCAAAAGTGAAGTGGTATTTAGCCTCTCCTCAGAGGTGATGGAGATGGCACAAACTTTCTGCTTAGGAGAGGTCAGGACATAGCCAGGGTTGGCATGGGTACACAAAAGGAGCCCAAACTTCGGAGTCAGGCAGATCTGGACTTGGAGATGTGGTCCCAAGAGCCTCCCTGAGGAGGTACCCCTGAAGCCAGGATTTGGGGGTGTGAAGAGTAAGGGCAAGAACACTCAGGCAGCATCACGGGCAGAAGAGACACTAGTGTGCTGAAGAGAGAGACAGGAAGCTATTAAGGGTGGAACATGGTGACTGGGCACCTTGTAAACTATGCAAAGGACTTGAGTTTTGTTTTTAAGTGCAAAGGAAAACCGGGGGTTAACATCTAATTCACAGTTTTTATAAAATTACCTTCTGTGAAGAGAATGGATTGAAAGAGGGAGCAAGAATGGAAGCGAGGAGGGGCACTTTAGGTAGCCCAGTTGGTTAAGCGTCTGACTCTTGATTTTGGCAAGGACAGCCATCAGGAGCCTAGACAGGAGATGATAATGGATTCATAACAACACCACTCTGCTTCTAAGATTCTTAGCACCTTACATGAGCCAACTCATTTAAGTGTGCTGTCCCGTTAGCACCCTCTTTCATTCTCAAAAGTACTAGTTTGGGTGATAAATTACAGGAAACTATGAATCAGCCAATTAACATTTTCAGGGGGATATTCTTCCTACCCATCAATTTCAAACCATTCTATGAAAGCCACTAACCATGACAACTCTGTAATATAAGATTCAAGCAGGAAAAACTGGAATCTCATCTCTGAACATCCTGAGCCCCTTCCTTCTTGTTCCCTTCTGTTTGGGCCTGGTTCTCAGTTACATGTGGGCATTTTTTTTTTTTTTTAAGATTTTGTTCAGGGGCGTCTGGGTGGCTCACTGGGTTGAGCCGCTGCCTTCGGCTCAGGTCATGATCTCAGGGTCTTGGGATCAAGTCCCGCATTGGGCTCTCTGCTCAGCAGGGAGCCTGCTTCCCTCTCTCTCTCTCTCTCTCTCTCTGCCTGTCTCTCTGTCTACTTGTGATCTCTCTCTGCCAAATAAATAAAAATCTTTTAAAAAAAATTTAAAAAAAAAAGATTTTATTCATTTATTTGACAGAGAGAGATCACAAGTAGGCAGAGAGGCAGGCAGAGAGAGAGGAGGAAGCAGGCTCCCTGCTGAGCAGAGAGCCCAATGTGGGACTCGATCCCAGGACCCTGAGATCATGACCTGAGCCGAAGGCAGCGGCTTAACCCACTGAGCCACCCAGGCGCCCCATGTGGGCATTTTTATTTGTCTCTTTCTCAGTATCTTTTTTTTTTTTTTTCTTTCCTCTTCCCTCTCTTTTCCTTCCCCATTCCTCCTCTCTACTCCAGTTTCTTCCTCTCCCCTAATCTCCTTCTGGTCTCTTCTCAATTGGCTGGTGAGTTCCTGCCATGTACAGTGGATCCGTTCTGTTTAATATATAAAAATGAAGGTATAGTTGTACTTGTGTCAAAATGCTTCTAGATGATTGTCACTAAATATTTTAAATTCTTTTATCCCAGTGCCTGCATTCACATCTTAAGGAAATTTACCTCATATGCCATTCATCAGACTGCTTTCTTTTTTTCTCCCCAAGCCTTTACTTCCCACTCCACCACCACTCCCTGATGGCCTTCTCTACCTTAGGTCTGTCCCCAGCCCCACACTGGACCAAAATCATACCAGGTCACAGCTATTTAAAACACAAGACTTATGTAACCTTCTGTGTGGCGCCAAGTGACTCTCATTCTTCCCTGCATCTTAGTTTACTTCCTTTTTTACCTTTCCTAAGGCTTGACATTCTACAGACTATTGATTTTTTTTTTTCCTGGAACTTATTGTTTCCAGGCTGAAGCCTATTTTTAACATGCTCTTACTTTTACATACGAGAGTGTGCCGCTTTTGTCTGCCTGGTTCCAAATAAGAAGGTACCAGGAACAGCTCTCCCAGCAGAGGTTTCCCATAGTAAAGGAGTTTTCCTTTGTGTTCACCCTGGGTATAAATCACCTGGGAGCTTTTAAATGAGAAAAGACCTGGCTGACCCAGAAGGTGGTATTTATAAATAGTCCTCTAACCTCCCCCACCCCTTTAAAGCTTCTACCTAATCCTCTCCTCTCTCAAGATTGGAAGTGACTTGACCTTTGAGTCTTAAACCTCAGGCTCTTTCTCTCTGAAAAATCTAGTTAACAAAAAGCTGCTAAAACAAAAAAAATGTTTCTAACCAGATGATGAAGAAGCCATTAAAGCTTGCCTTTCATTTCCAACATTTTTTTTTAATAAGTTTTATTTACTTGACACAGAGAGAGAGAGCACAAGCAGGTGGAGTAGCAGGGAGAGGGAGAGGGAGAAGCAGACTCCCCGCTGAGCAAGGAGCCTGATGTGGGTCTCTATTCCAGGACCCTGGGGTCAGGACCTGAGCCGAAGGCAGTTGCTTAACCAACTAAGCCACCCAGGCACCCTCATTTCCAACATTTTTAGTGAAATACACTTCCTCTTTTGAGGACCATCTTTTCTTGTGGTTATTTTAAGATACCTACCTCAGGGACACCTGAGTGGCTCAGTCGGTTAAGCACCTGCCTTCGGCTCCAGTCATGATCCCAGGGTCCTGCGGTTTAGCCCCGCATCAGGCCCCCTGCTCAAGGGGAAGACTGCTTCTCCCTCTCCTCCTCCCCCTTCTTATGCATGTGCTCGCACTCTTACTCTCTCCATCAAGTAAAAAATAAAACTTAACCAAAAAATACCTACCTCAATAATTTTTATTTCTTTTTGCTATTGAGCTGTCATGGATTTGTATTTTTACGATTTAAAAAGCTGTTCCCAAATGGCAGCATCTTTGCCATGAATTAAGAGTGTTCCTTTTCACCCCTACCTTAGAGAACTTGGAGGGACTCTCAGTAGCCTCCATCCCAACATCATTGGATGGAGCTCAGTGTGTATTTCTCTAATTTTGTAGTATTTATTGAGGGTGAAATCTTACAGGTTTTGGTAGGATTATACAATGAAGTCCATGATACAGACTGATAGGTTTCTGGATTAAGGTACATGCAAGAAATGCCTAATAGTTGAACTGGCCAAAATATGTTTTTAAGTATATTTCAAAAAAAAACAATAATAAATTTCCTAAAGAGATAATTAAGTCCTTAAACTGATAATTTATAAAGACAGGAGGCGTTTATGTTAGGAAGATAAGCCATATATTTTTAGCACCTTCTCTCCCTTGCTGTAAAATGGAGGAATCTTCAATTCACCATCCACTAATCATCAGAGAGCACACTCTCATTTAAGACTTCTTTCTTTCTATCCTCTAATAGATTGAAGAGTAAATTCTGGTGCCAGACTTTTCTTTGCTGACCCAGGCCAGCAACAGTAATGGTTTTTTTTGGAAACTGCTAGTTCTGATCTAGCTGTTGCTTTACAAAGGGAGCCCCCTTTCCCAGGCTTTTCTCGCAGTAGTTTTGCTGGAATGCCCCACTTGTATGTGAGCCTGAAATTTTAAGAGTAATTTTAGTTTTGTTATTTAAGAAAATCTGGTGTCCAGTGTGGCTACATTGGTACCTAAGAGAGTATCCGAAGAGAAAGAATGAAAAGCATATACGGAGCAGGTTAAATGAGTGCTGTGTCTTCTGAAAACCTTGGGCTTAAATGTCTAAGGCAATTCTGTTAGATCTGAGTTCTGAGTGGACTTGCTGGAGCAGAAGTAGCTACTGTTTCATTTCTCCAGCTGGGGAAGCTTTGTCTTCATATACAGAGACCCCAGAATAGCTAAGCGTATTTATAGTCATTGGAATTTTAATACGTGATCTGGGGGCGCATGGCTGGCTCTGTTGATAGAACTTGCAACTCTTGATTTTGAGCTCCTGAGTTCATGACCCACACTGGACAAAGAGCTTACTTTAAAACAAACAAACAAAACACACACACACACACACACACATATACACACACACATTTTAAAAAGGTGATCTAAGCAAGTGTGTATACTACTGACTTGCTTTTGAATTTAGTTTTTAAAAAAGTGGAATTTCAAAATATGAAGCAGAGAAGAAGAAAATTGCAAAGGTATATATAAGAGCAGTAGTATCTGGGGATATAATGAGCATATGAGGAGACTGTTAGGATTATACACAAGGAGAAGAGAGAAGCACAACCAACCCAACTTGAAAGCAATGGTAGGTTCATAGGGGAGTGGGGTGGGGATGCAATACACCAGCAGGTTGAGAGCACAAGAAGCCAGGGTAACCCTTGGTTATCTTTTGTGACTTCAGTAACAGCAAAACCTAGAAAGAATGTCTCCAGAGGGTTAACTGTACCATTTCATGCATAGTGATGCTAATCAGCCATGTTGCTCTGGGTTCAACACTGCAAGCTACCCAGTCAGAAAGGCTGAGGGCTCCCTGGGATTTCAGTGGTCACAAAGCAGGGAAGTTTGGGTTAGCACAGCTCCTGCCCCCATCTTGCAGAACTGCTGATTTTTCCTCAACTCCTAGTACCCAGGCTTCTAAGCCTGGGTCATGTGCTTGCCCCCAGCTGCACCAGGCTCTGGAGGGAAGGATTTGGATCTTCTAGTTACAGTAATGCCTTGCAGTCGCTGCCTCCCACAGGGGCAACATGGTGCTATTGGAAAGAGGGGTTGGTTGCTAGACAGCAAAAACGGAAAAAAAAAAAAAAAAAAGACCTGTAAACTTTATCAACTGTTTATCTGAAGGTCCATCTCTTTGTGAATATTAGCTGTCTTTCTCAGACTTAACCTCTATGTATAGAAATACGAATGTTTTTAAAATTATTTGTCCATTGTTTAAAAAAACTCAGGACGGTCTTTTTAAATTTCGTGTTCATATTTATCAAAGTTGTGTGTGTATATTGTTCAGAGTTCTAGTTCTACCTGGTTTTGAATGATGAGCTGCGTTCTATATCCTTTCATTCCTATTTTCTACTCCCTGGAGAAAACCATTTTCAGTTTCTAGCTGATTTATTTACTATTTATCTTCATATTTTGGAATTGTACACTGTGGCTATGCCTTAATGTCTCTATTTTAGGCATTGTTTATTGACTTCTCACTGTGGAAAATGAATTTTGTTCTTTCCCAGCACTTTCTGCCTGACCACACATACATGCTCTTCTCCTTCCCCCATCCTCTCAGGATAATGGTATTGGATCCATAGTCTGTGGTTTTATTATTATGACTATGTCAGCCCTATTTGCAATGATGCCATGTAGTATAGTGTAACTGATTTTTCTCCCAATACCAACCTTTGATTTTTCCCTGATGTTAATTATTATCTTAGTTTTTTATTCATTTACTTAGGCTTTCTGTGCTTCTTACTAATGAACCCCCAAATACCCCCTAACTGTATAAATCTTTCCCATTTAAACCCATCAGATATTCTATGAATTTCATCTTCTTAAGATCTCTTTCTAAACCTTCTGACCTGCTCTTGTCTGGACCTCGGCCTGTCACCCTTCAGTCCTCTAAAGAGGACTTTTTCACCTGTATCTTATTTTAGTCCCTTGCTCATGGATTCAGTATCGTCTTTTTCCTTAGTCTTCCCTGTCATTTTGAAATAGCATATTATCATTAGTTTCTTGAGAAAGTAAATCTTTTTTTAGTTTTAGGAATTTCCCTGAGATTCATAAAGGCACTGCTTCATTTTTTTCTACCCTCCAGAGTCCCTGTTGAAAAGTGTGATTCATTCTGATTTTTTTTTTCCCATTCTGATTCTGACCTTTATGTGACTAGTTTTTCCTCTGGAAGCTTTGCTTTAACCTTGACGTCTTGCAAGTTCACAATGATGTGACTTGGTCACTTGCTAGATCTTCAGTCTGGGACATTTTCTCGAATTAATTCATTGATCACTTCTCTCCATGGTTTTTCGGTTCTGTCTTTCTTGAACTCCTGTTAGATTTTTGGATCTCTTAGATTGATACCCAGTTCTTTTATCTTTACTCTCCTGTTTTCTGTCCTTGTCCTTTTTTATTTTTCTTTCTGAAAGAGTTCCTCAGGTTTGTCTTCCAACCCTTGCACTGAGTTGTTTGGTTCTGCTATCAAAATGTGTATTTTTCTAGCATTCTTTTTTGTTCTCTGAATGTTCCTTTTTTCATTGCTATTAGTGATTCATTTATTGTATGATGAACAATACAGAAACTAGAAAATATAACTGCTTAAGTTAGAAGGCATTTTATGATTAAATGAGATTATCAATTGACTAGCCTCAAAATTTGTAAACTTGAGCCAGAGAAGATCACCTAAAATATGCAAAACTTAATTGTATATGATTTTTAGTGTATAAGGGTTATATTATCTCTGGCTGTTTTGTTTTGTTTGTTTGTTCATATATTTTATTTATTTGTTTATTTATTTGACAGAGAGAGAGAGAGCAAGAGAGGGAACACAGCAGGGGAATGGGAGAGGGAGAAGCAGGCTCCCTGTGGGGCTTAATCCCAGGACCCTGCAATCAGGGCCCAAGACAAAGACAGATGCTTAACAACTGAGCCACCCAGGTAACCCAGTTTTGTTAGTTCTTAATACTTCTTTTCAAAAGTTTGTATCTTCTGGGATGCCTGGGTGACTCAGTTGGTTAAGCATCTACCTCCCACTTAGGTCATGATCTCAGCCTCCTGGGATCAGGCTGCTCCCCCTGCTTGTGCTCTCTCATCTCATTCTCAAATAAATAAACAAAATCTTTTTTTTTTTTAAGATTTTATTTATTTATTTGACAGAGACAGATCACAAGTAGGCAGAGAGGCAGGCAGAGAGAGAGGAGGAAGCAGGCTCCCTGCTGAGCAGAGAGCCCGATGCGGGACTCGATCCCAGGACCCTGAGATCATGACCTGAGCCGAAGGCAGCGGCTTAACCCACTGAGCCACCCAGGCGCCCTAAATAAACAAAATCTTTAAGAGAAAATTTTCTATCTTCCTCTGTAGTCTCTTTTTTCCTCTTAAGTTGCTTTTTTCTCTTTGTTTTGGTTTGTCTTTCATTTCGGTTTCTGGTGATCCTTGGCTAGTTTTTTATATCTAAGAACAGGCAGTTAAATGGGTACTTGAGATCTATGGACTTGTGAGCAAAATTTATGGGCTGTGGGGGTGGTCTGCATGAGTCACTTCTTGGGATACCTCTCTTATCTGTTTCTTTAAGTCTTTTATCTTGGCTGGTCTGATTCTGTTGGAAAATTTTTAATTTTGTACTATTCATTTTCTCTCTCCTTGCAGTTTCTAGATATGTAGTCTTTGGTTCTCATGTTGTACATAAAAATATCTCCACTGTGGGGGGCGCCTAGGTGGCTCAGTCATTAAGCATCTGCCCTCTGTCCGTTCTGATCGATCCCAGCCTGCTGGGATCTGGCCCCACATTGGACTCCCCGCCCAGCAGGGGAGCCCTTCTCCTCCCTCTGCCTGCCACTTCCCCTGCTGTGCTCTCTCTCTGTCAAATAAAGAAATAAAATCTTTAAAAAAAAATCTCTGTTGGGTCTGTGCTACGATCTTCCTTTAGATGTCCTTTGGACCCTCCTACACCTCTTCATTTGCTTTCACGGCACTTGGTAGATAGGCCGACTTGCTAAAAAGTAAACAGGAGTTGGTAGCAAATCTGAGAGCTAGAACACACCTTGAGTGCAAAGTTAGAGTCGCTTTCAGTGCATTGTTTTCCTTAATACATTTGATCAGAAATTGGATGAACCTCCGGGATGCTGAGACAGGGAAGATACTGTGGCAAGGAACAGAAGACCTGTCAGTCCCTGGAGTGGAGCATGAAGGTACTCCCCAACCCCTTGCCCTGCACAGGGCTCTGATGTTTCAGGAGCAGGGCCTAAGCATCAGGGAGCTAAATTAATGCAGATCCTGATGGGTAAACCGCTGCAGGCACAGCATGTGTTACTGAGATTCTCAGTTCCTTTCCTACCTTTTTTCCCTCTCACTTCCCAAAACTCATTCTGTGCTGAAATTTTAACATTAAAACATGCCAAAAGATATAAACTAAGCTCTTAACTTTTTTTTTTAAGATTTTATTTATTTATTTGACAGAGAGAGATCACAAGTAGGCAGAGAGGCAGGCAGAGAGAGAGAAGAGGAAGCAGGCTCCCCACTGAGCAGAGAGCCCGATGCAGGACTCATCCCAGGACCCTGAGATCATGACCTGAGCTGAAGGCAGCAGCTTAATCCACTGAGCCACCCAGGCGCCCTCAACTTTTTTTTAAAAGAAAATTTCCATTTTTATCTCCCTGAAATAAAAGAAAAACTAAGGAGTTAAAACCAACAGAACAGAGTAAAGAAGGTGTGCATTCGGCCCTTTTCCTAATGAAAACAGCTAGGGAAGGCCCTTAGATGCACTATATCTGGTGTTTCTTAAAGATCTTTCAGGGGGATACCTGGGTGGCTCAGTTGGTTAAGCAAATGCCTTCCGCTTGGGTCGTGATCTTTGGGTGGTGGGATCTTGCCCTGCATCCCTGCATCAGGCTCTCTGCTCAGTGGGGAATCTGTTTCACCCTCTCCCTCTGTGCTCTCCCTCTCTCTTTCGCGCTCTCTCAAATAAATAAATAAAATCTTTAAAAAATAATAATAAAGGTATTTCAGTCAGATGCACTTTACCAATTGGGGACCTCTGTCTTTAATTGTATTACCAAGGCTTTTCTCTGAAATTTAACATAGATAATGTGTTCTCTAAATCAGCTCTGAGAAGCTCCCAGAAACTTAAGGAATTATAGTATGTGATTTTCATTGAGAATGGCTTCAATATTTCTTTTTATTTACCAGCCCGTGTTCCCAAGAAAATCCTCAAGTGCAAGGCAGTGTCTCGAGAGTTGAACTTCTCTTCAGCAGAGCAAATGGAAAAATTCCGCCTGGAACAAAAAGTTTACTTCAAAGGGCAATGCCTAGAAGGTATTCTGTGGCCTAGTGCCTGGAAGCCCCACTTAGGATGACAGAGTAAAAAGGCAGGACCCAGTGAACTTAAAACACTGCTTTGGTAACATTCATTTTGCAACTCAGTTTGTGATGGGATTCTACACCTTGCGAGACTGGGGGCCCCAGCAAAAACAAAGCTGGCAATGACAAGGGGCTTTGAGCCCAACAAAAGGGTTTCTGACACTAGTGGGCCTGGGTTGATGCCTGCTTTATCACTGGTGAATTATAATGTGGTCACGAGGAAGCTGCCAACAAGGGCCTGGTACAGAGCTCTCAGTCTCCCACAGATCTGGCCACCAAGGCGACCCTGCACCGAGTTTCTACCATGAACTGTAAGAGTGCATGTCCGTGTCTTACAGCTGGAATTGCAAGTGAAAGGCCTAGTCTGTTCTTCTGTTTATCATATACACATAGCCTATTGCTAAGAAAGCATTGCTTATACTGTATCTGCCCACTAGTCCTCACCCTTTAGGCCCTAGAGCAGAGGGAGTAAGCCTCTGGTGTGGTCGGGGGACAGCCTGAGGGGTTGTCATGCCTCTTTCACATGCCTCTGGCCCCAGAGATTTCTGATGGCTTCATTTGTGGTTCTTGGGATAAGAAGAGGCTCACTCTAAGTGGGGGGGGGGGTGCAGAGCCCCGAGACACTCTGGGGTGCCCACTCACCAGCTTTTTGTTGTGCCCACTCACCAGCTTTTTGTTCTTCCTTTAGAATGGTTCTTCGAGTTTGGCTTTGTGATCCCAAACTCCACAAACACCTGGCAGTCCCTGATAGAGGCCGCGCCCGAATCCCAGATGATGCCCGCCAGCGTGCTAACGTGAGTGAGCAGACCACAGGCGCTGGGGAGTGGGTTCCAAGCAGGGGGGCTGACGGTGCTGCTCAGCGGGCAGCCCTGGGTGAAAATAAAGGGAGAGAGTATTCAGGGGTATTTGAGTTTACAGGTTACTGACATGGTCATAGGAAAAAGACAGTGTGATCAAATGGAAAAAAAATAAAAAAACTTTAGATTAGACCTTTAGACTAAATTCCTGATTAACCCTGACTTGCCGTGCAATCTTGGACAATGTTTACCTCCCTGGCCTTATTTTTCTCCTCTCTACACATAGAATTAATAATTCTATCTCTCAGAGGTGTAGTGAGGATGAAAGAAGATGATATGGGAGGAAACTAGCCTGTACTCTATGTTAAACCTAGGCTAATTTGCTCACTTTCCTGACAACCAAACTTCTGATACTCTGTACTTTTCTTGAATGGCCTTTAATGGAATCTGGCAAAGTTCTAAGTTTGTTTTAGAGGATAATGTTTGGTTATGGTTTTTCAGAGACTAGCTTACCATTTTCATAGTTATGCTTCCTGCTCAAAGAATAATTTGTTTGTCCTTTATCCAAAAACACTGTCAGTAAGGGCCCAGCTGACATTTTCTCTTCGGAAAAGGTATTAGACTTTCAGAGGTCTTAATAATAGTGTCTAGTAATGAGTTATTCCCACAGATATTTGTGTAATATTGGATTGTCCCCTTAAACAGATCCTTGGTGAAAGCCACACTGAATGTAAATAGAGGTTGTTTGCTTTATAAGATTTTGCTTTATAAGAAGTTTAATAGATTTTTAATTACAATGGTAGGTATTTTTATATTCTAATAGCCAATTAAATCTTGAGTTTCTTATGTACCTATTTTATAATTAATTGCCAACAAAAATGTATCTGCTGGCTATTAATTACCCTGGGAAAGTACAGGGTAGTATATAGAAGGGCATTTTTTGTATTTTATTAACCTTCATTGACTCCTTCTTGGCCAGGTCCAATAAGTCTGTGATGACTTATTTAGGTTCTTTAACTCATATTTTACTTTCTGGAACCCAAAAACAGTACCTCTATTGTCCTTAACTTGGTTCGAGAGTGGTTTGGTTTGGAAGCACTAAGATACCCACCAAGAAAAATGAAATTCTCCCCTGTACAATACAGGTGTGTCATTTGGGGTTCTTTGGCTGCAAGCCATAGAAATGACTCCAGCTGATTGGACAGACCTGAAGAGGGGTGGGGGTGGCAGATGGCACTGAGACCCGGGCAGCTTCAAAGATGCAGGTGGCAGGAATCCATCAATGATCTCCTTCAGGAGCAGCCATAGGAAGGATCCTGCTCCAAAGGGGAGCAGGGGAAGAGTCTGATTAGCCCATATTATATCCTGTGCCCAGCCCTCTGCCAGGTGAAGGAGAGGCTACTGGACTGACCCATGGACTAGAGATGTGGTGGGCCCCCAGAAGAAGGGCAGAGTGCTATTACCCAAAGTGATGGAAATAGATGCAGGAAAGACCAACCCATAACTGCCTACCAGAGACCTGCAGGTTTCCATGTATATCAAAAAGTCATTCATATTTTTAAAAAAAAGTCTTATGTATAAGCACCCCCGTTTGCAGAGCACTCTGCTAAGGGGTTTACATATATCAAGGATTAAAACATGCTCTTTCTTCTTGTTTTCTGAACTTGAGGAGAAAAAAATCTAATCACAAAGTTAAATGTCACATTAGACTTCTAACCCCATTTGGACGTAGATTTAAGTGTCCCCAAGCCAAAGTTCTAGGTAGGTGCGTGTCCCCAGGCCCAGCAGACCCAAACTGAAGCCACTTTGTGGAAATGAAATCTGTTGCCTAACACACTCACTCTTTTGCCCTCTCTTCTTACTTATAGTGGGAATGTTATCATAGAGACAAAGTTTTTTGACGACGATCTTCTTGTAAGCACATCCAGAGTGAGACTTTTCTACGTTTGAGAGAAGAATGTGTGTGCATTTCAAGAATTTGGGTTTTGGGGGGGGAAAGGAGGAAACTGTTGACTTTTTTCCTCCACGCATTTGATTTTTGACATTTCCACCCCTAATTCCCTGTACGGCAACCCACCTGCGGCCACCAGGGGACCAGTTCTGTGTAGGTAACCAGACGGCTCTTTCCTCCCAAGCCGCCATCTTCCACTGACCAGACTCAACTCCCAACCCCAGACCAGGGCAGAGGGTGAGCCTTGACTCCTTCCCAGGGTGACACAGGGACAGATGCTTACCACAAGAGCCAATGCTGTTCCCACCCCCTCTGCTTCCTCCTTGGGCCCTACAGGCAATGCATCTTCCTTTGGCCCCTGGTTTTGGAAAAATTCATATTCCTGACCTATGTTTAGTTTTTTTCCTACCATTTCTATTTCATACATTCTCATACATTTAACTTGTAAAATAGACTGTGATATTATTATTACATAATGAATTAAAACATATGAATTAAAATATTCCTACAGTCTTTAGCATGGCACTGCTTTCATCTCTGCTTTTTCTGGAACATGAACCCAGCCCCATGACGTGAAGAAAGACATTTATCAGACCATAGGACCACAACTGTATTTTACTCCAGAAATCAGCTAATAGATTTTGCATTCCCGATGCTTCAGTTGCTGCTTTCCAAGAATGTACAACGTACCCAAACAAGACCCATGACCTTAACATTTGTCTTTGAGACATGATATGCAGTGGTTCTTTTCCACAACATGGATGTCCCCTTTGTTTGGTGTTGCTTTTAACTTTTCTCATACCTTTATGATGTACCTTTACTCAAGAGGTTTCAGAAAAGGGTAGAAGTCCAAGCTGACAGAGTAGAAACCCTTCTGTTCTTCTGTGAGAGGACAGAAGTTCCAGAATGGAGAAAAGATCTCCCTGAAGTCATGTGGAGAATGGTGGGAACACATCTGGGATGGGGTGGTGTGCTGGGAGGCCTTAAAACCCAGGCAGAGGAAGCCAGCGTGGGAGAGAGTGATGGCAGCTGGGTGCCTGCAAGTCTGATGTGACAGAGAAGGGTTCTTTTTTAGAAGCTTACCTCTGAGCTACCAGCAGCCTTCACTGTTCTTTATACAATATCAGCAATTAATGGGTTTCCAATTTGCACAGTAGTAAGACTGAGACCAGAGGGAAGGAGAATATCGCCAGAGATGGACCCTCTGGCATAGCCCCTGCTCACATATTCCTCCTCTTTTTTTTTTTTTTAAAGATTTATGTATTTGACAGACAGAAATTACAAGGAGGCAGAGAGGCAGGCAGAGAGAGAGAGGAGGAAGCAGGCTCCCCGCTGAGCAGAGAGCCCGATGTGGGGCTCGATCCCAGGACCCTGGGATCATGACCCGAGCCGAAGGCAGAGGCTGATTTAACCCACTGAGCCACCCAGGCGCCCCCTCCTCTTTTTCTTACCAAAGGGTCTGTTTGCCTCTGTGGATGGGGAGGAGAAGGACATTTTTAGTGGACTGTCACCATCTTTCAGTGATAATTCCATTCCTCACATGAGGGCTCGTCTTCAAAAGCTTATTTTTAAATACCAAGATTGGATGAGAAAACAAAGTTAAAATGAATCCAGATTTCCTTTTGCTTTCTGGAAATGCCATCTCTTCCCTCAGAGTAAGCTCATCTCCTTTCCTGAACTACATCTGCTCCCCAGAATTCCAGCGGGGAAGGTGCTTAGGGAACTGGACACCTCCCAGTGGAGAGAAGTCATCCCAGGGAAGCTTCCCCCCTTGCTCAGAGCATCCTTCACTGCCCCTTTCCACTCACTTACCCAGCCAGAACTGTCAGGGACACACTTCTTTGTCAGCTGCTCTGAGAAAAAAAAAAGAACTATAGCCTAGTCATTCTTAGACATTCACCATCTCTCCAGGCAACAGTGTGTGTGTTCAGGCAGCGCTGATCATTTTATCATGAAACAAGGCCCAAAAAGTGTGCTCCGGGGACAGTGCGATTGACAGGTTCTGAGCTGTGCAGGAGGGACTGGGGCTGGCCAGGAGGATGGCTGCAGCTATGATGGGAGGAGGAAGAGGGAAGGGGTGCGGGCCGGGGTGAGCACAAGCGAAAGGAGAGGACACAAGAGCTATAGAGACTCGGGCCCTTGTGGGTCAGAGTCAGCTCCGGTAGGATAGGTGCAGGTCTAAGTGCCTGCAGAGCTGGGGGTTTTGCGGATACATCAAAGGCCACAGAATGTTACAAAGGAGAGGCATGGGGATGCCTGGGTGGCGCAGTTGGTTGGACTACTGCCTTCGGCTCAGGGCGTGATCCTGGAGTCCCGGGATCGAGTCCCACATCGGGCTCCCAGCTCCATGGGGAGTCTGCTTCGTTCTCTGACCTTCTCCTCGCTCATGCTCTCTCTCACTGTCTCTCTCTCTCAAATAAATAAATAAAATCTTTAAAAAATAATAAAAAATAAAATTAAAAAAAAAAAAAACAAAGGAGAGGCATGCAGCCCAGGCCCAGCACGTGTACGGGTACCTGCCCCACACTCCAGAGATTGGGCTTCAGTAGGTGCAGGGCCCAGAAATCTACCTGCTGCAGCAGCCCAGGTGGTTCTGACACAAGCGGTCTGTGGACCAGACCTTGAGAAATGCTGGTAGAGGCAGTAAGTGTCAGAAACAGATAGATGTACACGGGCGGCTATAAAGTAAGCTAAAGTCGCATGCAGGCTTGCGGACTTCTGTGATGGGGGTGTGGTGAAGCACCGAGTCTGGCCTCAGTTGGGCGGGAAGGGGTTGGAGGGAGTCCAGTCCACCGAAGGCCACACTTACGCTCTTCCCATATGCATACGTGGGAGGCACAGGCCTGGCTCTCAGGGATTTGTCTCTAGTAGAGGGAGATGACAGGTGATGGTAACTCCTGCGATAAGGGAAGTGCAAGGTGAATGAAAGGAAGAAGAGATTTTTTAAAAAGTGAAAATGAAATAAATGAGAAGAGATTACACATACTTCAGCAAAATCCGGAAAGCCCTCTCTTCTCTGAATCCTAAAACTCTTAGCCTATGAAACCTGTTCAAGTGACCCTAAAAATATAAATTTAAAAAAACTAAGGCTTGTGGGGTGCCTGTGTGGACCAGCTGGTTAAGCGTTGGACTTCAGCTCAGGTCATGATCTCAGGGTCCCAGGATGGAGGCCCGGTGTTGAGCTCTGCACTCAGTGGGGAATCTGCTTCTCTCCCTCTCTCTCCCCACTCTGCCCCTCCCCTGGCTCATACTTACTCTCTCTCACTCTCAAGTAACTTTTTAAAAAATTTTTAAAAATAAGGCTTTCCTTCAGTCCTGCGACGCCTACAGCTCCTGCTCCATCCTCTTTCTCTGCAGATCAAAATTCTTGGGATTGTCTCCACTCACTCTTTCCACCTCCCTACCTCTCATTTACTCCTCAACAGTCGCTGTCGGGCTGGCCCTGACCGGGCCTCCTTTCCGCCAGTATGTCTGTGAACTCCACTGACCCACTGCCCCCTGCTGGTCGTTCCTGCTTTGTCTGCTGCATTGGATCTTCTAACACCTCCTGGAAATTCTTGTGGATTCTGGGAGCCCCTTTCCTGGGAGTTCTGCTCCTTGCAGGCTGTTCATTTGCTTCCAACCACCTTGTCCCTAAAATCTTTGTTAGTGGATTTCTGGATTTTTTTCTGTTTTCTTTCTTTCTTTTCCTAGTTGTTGTATATCGAGAACATTCTATGTGCAACGTCTTTAAGCATTATGCATTCAGTCCACACATTTACTGAGCACTGTTTATGTACCAGACGCTATATTACGTGATGGACATACTTGTTCAACCAGTGAAGTCCCTACCATCCCATTCCAATGAGAGGAGACAGGAAGCGAATAATTTTAGGTAGCAATCAATGCTCGAATTAAACAGGACTATCCAGTGCCAGCATCAGTCTGATGTGAGAAGCAATGGAAAGAAGTCAGCGTTCAGATTTTGACTACCAACCCAGGAGGGACAAGTTCCCAGCAAACCAAGAGCCATGGAAAGCCAGGCTTTACTCAAAAAGATTTTTAAGTCTCTTAAACTATCAACAAAGCAAGAACTGGGTGGTAGAAGGGAGGGGACACACAGGATTGTCTCATTTACTACAAAGAGCTCCTCCTTGTGGGAAGAGTGAACCTGCCACTTCCCGCCCTGGTATAGGATGGAGAGGAGAAATGAGGAAGAAGGCCACAGAGGTCAGCTGCAGATGTCTCTGCTTTCCTTCCCCGCCCCCTCCCTCCCAGGCTGGGGTGGAACTGGCAGATAAAAACTGGGTTCAGGGGAAGAAAGAGAATTTCAGGGTTGACAACTGCTTCCTGGAGGTTAGCAGGGCTGCCCCACAATCCAGACCAAGGCCTGTTGACTAGCCTTACAAACATCTTCACCCTGACTCCTCCTGCCACAGTTCCTAGAACTACCTGGGGCCTGTCGGGCCAAAGGCATCTTCTTCCCTTCTGATTTATCCTCCAGGTCTCCGCCAAAAAGAGCGCCGAAATGTGCACCTGGTCACCAGTCCCTCTGTATTGAACAGTTTATTTTCAGAACTTGCTGCTAGTGACCTGGTAATTGTTTTGCAGCTCTCAAAATACTGTTAAAATAGTCCTCAAAGTGAAGAAGACCAAACCTGGCTTAGCAGTTTTTTGGTGCACTTTTATTTGGTTCGAAACTAAGCAGCTTTGTCCATAGTTTTGAATAGACGGGGGGGTGAAGTTGAATGGAGAGAGAAGCAGAAATTTGGTGGATACATTTGGTTCCCAAACTGTGCACCAAGGCACCCCAGGGCACTGCAGCAAATTCACAAGGGTTCCAAAGGATATTTTAATTTTCAAAGGAAATGCAGCCATTGGGGATGTCTGTTGTACCGTGCTCACTATTAGCTCAAGATAGTTTAGTTTCAACATTATACTGCACCACACTACGTTCTTTTTGGTGAGTTATCTTCACAAAGCTGAATTTTTGCACATTTTGGCGATAAACAAGTACCCCTGAAAAATCCATGTGAACAGGGGTGCCTAGTGGTTAAGCGTCCAACTTTTGGTTTCAGCTCAGGTCATGATCTTAGTTCGTGGGTTCGAGCCCCACATCGGGCTCCACACTGAGGGTGGAGTCTGCTTGGGATTCTCTCTCTCTGCCCCCCACCCCCAGCTGCACTCACTCACATGCTCTCTCTAAAATAAATGAGTAATTTTTTTTTTTAAAGTGTGAACAGGAAATGAGGGTGGTTGTGTCCAATCTGATTCCAAGGTTTGAGAAGATGTGCACACATCACATCAATAAGTCATTGTGATTACAAATAAAATAAAAATATTTTTCTCTCGATTTATGTGCCTTTTCTTTTTCCCCAATAATATGACAGCTACTAGGTTAGGATATAAATACTTAACAAGTTGTTTGAACCTAACTACATAATAATAATTTTAAAAACATTTTGGTTTTGTTACACTATGGAAAAATAACTGACACACTAATTGTCCTGTGAACAGAGGAAGTTTAGGGACCCCTAAATAAGCCATTTGGGTTTTTTTTTCAGAGTTTATTTTTTTAAGTAATCTCTACCCCCAACAAGGGGCTCAAACTCATAACCCTGGGATCAAGAATCACATGCTACTACACCCTCAGTTTAAAAATAATGTCTGGGGCGCCTGGGTGTCTCAGTGGGTTAAGCCTCTGCCTTCAGCTCAGGTCATGATCTCAGGGTCCTGGGATCGAGCCCCACATCGGGCTCTCTGCTCAGCGGGGAGCCTGCTTCCCCCTCTCTGCCTGCCTCTCTGCCTACTTGTGATCTCTGTCTGTCAAATAAATAAAATCTTTTTTAAAAAATAAATAATGCCTTTCAGGAGCACCTGCCCGGCTAAGTCAGTAGAGCATGCAACTCTCAATCTTGGGGTCATGATTTTGAGCCCCATGTTGGGGGTAGAGATTACTGCAAATAAAATATGCCTTTCAGAGGGTTAGAAACCCAGGCACGTGCATTACCATCACTGACAGCCACAGCAACAAGTATTTACCAGCCCCGTAAGAACCCCGAGACAGCTCTTGGTTCCATGGAATGCTTTTGGATTCTTGTACTTATTAAAGAAAATGTTTTCAAAGGAAAAGAGGGCATTTATTCAAATTTCTTAGAGTGGCTTTTTAAATGACTTGATTTATTCAAATCATCCCCCAAATAGCTCTTCTCAATTATAAGAGGATAAGCAAGATTATTATCACTTGGATGTTTTATATATAATTGTTACTTTCGTTTGGGGGTAAAGTATGTGCATTAGAGCCATACAACATGAAAATTTGAATACGGAGCACAGGGATCCCCTGTGTAATTAAGTACACATGATTGGTGTACGTCTTTACAGAACTTGAAATTTCATTTCACTTTTTTATGTTATAGGAAATGATAATGGTCCTTTCTTTCCTTTCCTGGTATGTCATTGGCCATACACGCTGTTTACTCAGGGCCCAGCCCTTGGTCAGGATTGGAATCCAAATCCTCTTTTCTGGAAGAATGTCTAATTGTTTCTCTCTTTTAATTGGCTTGTATTCAGCAACAGTCTACAATACGTTTGGTACAATTAGGCTAAGGTTTTTCTTAGAGGGTTCATGTTTACTTAAAAGTAGACACTTGATATACAAGAGGTTTTATGACCATCACGATCCTCCAGCGTTTCCAGGCTCAAATGATATCGTTCGGGCACAGAATTCTGAGACCTCAGTATGGATTTGGTTGTGTTTTGACGCAATCATTTGCTGAAAGAAACCTTGCCTCTGCCCAAAGGTCTCCCTGGAGAGGCAAGTGGTCACTGGGAGTGCCACATCTAAGAAATGCCATCACGTAACAAGAGACTAACCATTTAAAAGTTAAGTCACCCCTGAGCAGAGCGGGAAAATAATAGAAAGCCCACCTACCTAATAATGGGACTCATTTGACGCCAGGGTCTTTAAAATGGATTCAGACCACACTGTCTCCAAGGAAAGAAATGAGCATCTCTAGTAAGAGGTGCTTACTGAGAGGTTGACTAGTAGAGAGGTCATTGGGCCCTCAAAGTTGACTAAGGACAATGTTGACAAAGGGGTCAGAATTGGAGAATCCACTGTCACTTCACCCCATGTGGCTGGAATCCATCCAACCTCAGTATCTTCTAAGAGTAGATGTCTGGGGGCGGCTGGGTGGCTCAGTGGGTTAAGCCTCTGCCTTCGGCTCAGGTCATGATCTCGGGTCCTGGGATCGAGCCCCACATCAGGCTCTCTGAGCCTGCTTCCTCCTCTCTCTGCCTGCCTCCCTGTCTGGGCTTATGGTCTCTCTCTCTCTGTCAAATAAATAAATAAAATCTTTAAAAAAAAAAAAGTGTAGATGTCTGTCCAGCATCACTGTCAAGCAGGCCACACCCCCAGGCTCTAGTGGAAACCACAGGAGTCACACTTGGGACATTGTGGGGAGATTGGTGAGAAGGACCCAGAGAATACCTCTGGGAAGGGGTAGTAGCTTTCCTGGGATACAGAATGGAGATGGAGATGAGATGAATTTCTAAGACAAAAGAGCATGTGCACATTTTTTTTGGAACTTGACATACAGGGTCAAATGCTTTCCAGAAAGATTTGTACCCATTTCCACACCTTAGCTACGTCCAAACCTACTGACACTAACCACATCCTGGGCTGTGTTGACAAGGGTCACAGGACCCCAGACCACCTGCCACTGAGGGAGCCTGCATGAGGCCTGTCTGTGCAGGATTCTTTGGCCAAACTATGGAACCAGTTCCCAGAGGAATCCTTTCCTATCATCTGTTTAGTTCAGCAAACAATCCCTGAGCCCTGGTGGGGGTCCTTGTACAAGATCAACTTTTTCTGGACACTAACATCCTTCAGTATGTTAACAGGTTTATGTGAAAAAAAAAAAATCAAAGGGGCACCTAGGTGGCTCAGTAGGTTAAACCTCTGCTTTAGGCTCAGGTCACGATCTCAGGGTCCTGGGATCGAGCCCTACATCAGGCTTTCTGCTCAGCAAGGAGCCTGCTTCCCCCTCTCTCTCTCTGCCTGCTTCTTTGCCTACTTGTGATCTCTGTCTGTCAAATAAATAAAATCGTTTTAAAAAAATGAAATCTTGCCATTTGCAACAACATGAATGGAACTAGAGGGTGTTATGCTAAGTGAAATAAGTCAGAGAAACACAATTATGACTTCACTCATGGAATTTAAGAAACAAAACAGGGTCATAGGGGAAGGGAGAGAAAAATAAAATAAGATAAAATCAGAGAAAGAGATAAATCATAAGAGACTCTAAACTATAGGGAACAAATAGGGTTGTTGGAGAGGAGGTGGGGGGGATAGAGTAACTGGGTGTTGGGTATTAAGGAGGGCACATGATGTAATGAGTTCTGGGTGTTATATGCAACTGATGAATCACTAAACTACCTCTGAAATGAATAATACACTATATGTTAATTAATCAAATTTAAATTTTAAAATTTCAGGTCAAATTTGGAATGAGCTGCATCTTAAACTATCCTCTTAGAGACTCCTTCATATGTTAAAGACCCAGGGAGTCTGTTTTCTTTCTTTTCTGTTATGCAAAAAGAAAACCCTTCCCATTGCTTACCCAGCACTTTGCCAAACAAGATGGATTAACCTCTCAGGCACACCCTGGAGCAGAGAGACAGTTGGGAGATGCCAGGCTGCATGAAGATGGGGGTCTCACCCATGAGTCCTATGACACTGTGTTTGGCTGTGAGGCATAGGTGGGAACCTTGTAAGTTCTGTGAGTTCCTGGAAGGTCAGAGGACCAGAGACCACTGCAGGCTGGAGAGAGGGAAAGGGGGACTCCAGGCAGTGGATGCAAGGTGGGCAGCTCAGATGACTGGGCCATGGCCTGCCCCACACACTCGGCTGGAAATGAGTCCAGCAGGGACTCTGTGATCTTATTGAGAGATGAACCATGAGCATCACAGCCTCTTCTTTTCTTTTCTTTTTTTTTTAAGATTTTATTTATTTATTTGACAGACAGAGATCACAAGGAGGCAGAGAGGCAGAGAGAGAGGAGGAAGCAGGCTCCCTGCTGAGCAGAGAGCCCGACGTGGGGCTCGATCCCAGGACCCTGGGATCATGACCTGAGCCGAACGCAGAGGCTTTAACCCACTGAGCCACCCAGGCGCCCCATCACAGCCTCTTCTAAGACTGATTCACCTGCCTCTGTTCTCCTTCAACCTGGAAACCACACCAGAAGTCAATACCCATACCCCTGTGCTCTTCCTTCCTCAAGTTGTCTCTGGTTCATGGAAGTCTGATTGGCTTCGGAGTTTAGAGCCTGGAGCCCAGTATCCTTCGGTCTACTAGTGTGACTCAGTTACAAATGACAAAAAAGCCAACCTGAACCAGCCTGAACTAAGAGAAAATGTACTGACTTGCATAACTGAAAAGTTGGTACGGCATTACATACAGGCCAACCCAGAGACTCGAATAATGTCATAGAACTTGGGGTCCCTCTTCCCCTTGACTCAACTCTTCTGTGTAGGCTGCAGTCGCCACCCCTCACATCACCTTAAGATCCAGTCTCACTGCCCAGGCCCAAGCTCCTTCCCTTTGCAGCGACTCAATCAAAAAATCCCAGGAGTGGGCACCTGGCAGTCTCAGTCAGGGGAGCACGCAAGTCTTGATTTCAGAGTCCAGAGTTCCAGCACCATATTGGGCTAGAGCTAACCTTTAAAAAAAAAAAAAAAAAAATCCCAGTGCTCACTCTGATTGGATCAGCTAGGGTCATATGCCACCCCTGAGCCAATCAGTATAGCAAAGGGTTCCTGGGCACTGATTGGCCAAGACCATGGCCATATTCTGCTGGTGGCATATTCTGCTGGTGGAATTGGGTTGAGAATGGGGGAGGGGAAGTTCTTCAAGAGGCAAACTGGACACCATTTCAGGAGATTATTGCCAAGAGAAGGGTGATGGGATGGCTGTTGGTGACAAAAACAACATATGTCCCCTGGTACCTTACGGAATCTTCACCAGCAGCTCCTTCCTGGGAGAGATCTGCTCCCTGCCGAGAGCCTCACAGCTGGGCCCCGGCTTGGCTGAATGTGAAATGAGGTTGTCTCAAGTGACCACCTGGCACTTCTCGTTGCTATGGGCAGCAGCTTTGACGGAGAGCTCATGACATACTCCCTCTAAGCTGGGTCCCTTGGCTATGCTCAGGACTTCACAGCCACAGGCTGCTAGGCCTTCTCCTTCAATAATACATCTATCAGGGCGCCTGGGTGGCTCAGTGGGTTAAGCTGCTGCCTTCGGCTCAGGTCATGATCTCAGTGTCCTGGGATGGAGTCTCGCATCGGGCTCTCTGCTCAGCGGGGAGCCTGCTTCCTCCTCTCTCTCTGCCTGCCTCTCTGCCTATTTGTGATCTCTCTCTGTCAAATAAATAAATAAAATCTTTAAAAATAATAATAATAATACATCTATCATTCCCCTAGTATACAAGGTCAGTGTTGTAGGCCGCCTTCCAATGTTTCAGCTGTGTTTCCTATTTGAGCTTTTGTCAACTCTCTGAACTCAGAGCAAAATCTGTGAGTGGAGGCTGAGCTCTCTGGAGAGGAAGTCCTGGGGAGAGCCCTGCCCTCCATCCTGGCTGGCCCTACCCTTCCCTCCAAGCACTTGGAACTGGGGGTTGACAGCCGCACTGCAAAATTGGACTACTCCATGTAAAGCTGGGAGCAGGGTTTCTGTCCCCATGAAGCAGTTTTCAGCAGGCAGGGATTACAGAGTGGCCAGGTCCTGAGGCAGGCAGGGTTGGCCTTTACCCCGGACACAGAAGGCCACATAGTAGGTATGGCAGAAGAAGGCTGGGCATTGAAGACCTAGGTCTTTGGACCCCTGGGCCAGCAACGGCAGCCAGGGAGAGGCGGCACAGACCGTAGGGAAGCCTGATGGACAGCTCAGAGAGTGGCCAGGAGGGCAGCTGGGAGCCTTCAAACTCCAGCCCCCATTCCCTGCAGCTGAGGACCCTGGGACTGGGACTTAGGTCAGCAGTCACTATGAGTAGTGAGTAGAGAGGACCGAGAGCTGCACCTGCCCAGGGAAGGTGTCGTGCACCAGGCATTCAAAGGGATTAAGCAATAAGGAGCCCAGGGAACCAGAACCCAAGGAGGAACCAACCCTGGCCTCAGCTCAGGCTCTGGAGAGGCCTGGGGTCTCCCTTTGAGAAAAAGAAGGACCAGATCAGCTGACCAGAGGGAAGGCTTAGGAAATGACCACTGACTCTCAGGTCTGACCCGGGTTCCAGAAACAGAGAGGGAGGAAGGGCTTTCAGCTGGAGTCGCGGTGGCTGGGGCCGCTCTTTCCTGGACGGTACAGAACCTGGCAGAGCCCCGTGCAGTTCCCCTACGTCCACCAGAGGGAGCCCGTTGCTCGCAAATCTCCCAATTTGGGCTGTATGGGCCGCCCGATCCTTGGCTTTTAGAAAGATTTTGGGAGTGAGGATGGGTGAGACTCTGGACTCCCAGAGCAGATCATCAGGCAGTGATAAATAGTGTGCTAGTCTTGGGACTAGAGGAAAGTAGGCTCTGCTGAAGGCAGCAAGGACTGTTCAGGCCAAACTTTTGGTGGGATGAAGCTATGTGGTGAGGCTAGGCCGCTGGGACAGAAGAAACGGAGTTTGGCCCAGACATGGGACATTAAGAAAGGCAGCCTGGACCCTACCTCCTGGCTCACACTCTTCTTGCCATTGTGCACAGGAGGAGACTGAGGCCCAGCAAGTTTGAATTACTTGCTCTGTATTAACGTGCCTGTCGTGTCTGTGTCTGGATGGGGCTCAGCCTCTCACCTCCTTTCTGGAGGTTTTGAGGGGAGTAGTCCCCTCTGAGCAGGGCCAGAGCCTGAGAGGGCCTGGGAGCCTGATTCCAGCTCCATGTGTTGCCTGCTCTGCGGTCTTCTTGGCCCCTGGGCTGGACACCCCGCCCAGGCTCTGGGCCTTGTGGACATCTGCAGGACTGAGCTGCGCTGGGAAGCAGAACAGAGAGCAGCTGGTCAGTCTTGCCTCAAGAGCCTGTGCACAGCAGGGGAGCGGGTGGCAACTGCGGCCGCAAGTTCCCTCCAACCAAGGCCTTGATCTGACCCTGGCAGCCGTCTGAGTGCAGCTTAGTGAGGGACAGGCAGCCTGGGGCTTGAGCAGCCCAGGGAGGACACTCCACACTGTCCTTACTCCACAGGCTCCAACCCTTGTGAAGGGCAAGCCTCCCACCACCCCCAAAAAATGGGGCACCTGGCAGAAACCACAAATGAGGGTCGGGAAGACAAGGATGTAGAACGCCGTTCCACCACCAAGAGGTGTCCTGTGGTGTCCTGAGGAGGGACCTCCTCTCTCGTGCTCTTTTCTGTATCTCTGGAGCCCAGAATGGAGTCAGGCACAGTGACAACATTCAGTACACATGCAAATGAATGAATGAACGAAGGAACGAACAAACAGAATATTATGTGCAGGGAAACGTGGTGAATAAGGCATGGCCCCTGGCCTCAGTAGGGCACAGTCAAAAAACACAAACTAGTAAATAAACAAGCTCACTTTGTGAGAAGTGCTATGTGGCCGAGGGACAGAACTGGGGATGGCTTTCTTGACGTCAGGGACAAGGAAGGCCTCTCTGGGGAGATAACATGTGCTGAGACCTAACATGGATCAAGTTATGAGAAGTCTGGGAATCAGACATTCCTGGAGCAGGAATAACCAGTGCAAATGACCTCCGCCAGGCCCAAGTTTCCCTTGGACACAGGGAGGCTGATGTAGCCGGTGAGCCAGGTGGGCAAGGCAGAGGATGAAGGGAGAGGGGGCCTTGGACTTGGAGCCTTCATTTCCTGGAACAGACAGCACTCAGCTCCCTGTGCTCGCTCGTGTGACCTAAGCCTTATGTCTTCTTGCTAGGCCCTTTTCCTGGCCTGTCTGGTTTATACCTCGGCCTCCATTACTCTGGCCCAAGCCAGACCTCTTGCCGGCCTTCCGGACCTGTGTACCCACCAGCCTCTGACAGTTCACCTCAAACACAGGAGGTCTCCATTGCAGCTTTAGACCTTCATCTCCAGCCCCTGGCATATCGTAAATGGCACCTCCCTGTGCTGGAGGGCTCAGGCCAGAACCTGGAGGATCCTTGCCTCCAACACCCATTCTGTCCCGGAATCTTGACACTTTAACCCATGTGTATTTTTTTTTTAAGGATTTTATTTATTTATTTGAGAGAGAGAATAAGAAAGAGAGAGCATGAGCAGGGTGAGGGGCAAAGGGAAAAGTCAAGTACCCGCTGAGCAGGCCTGAGCAGGGAGCCCATGCAGGACTCGATCCCAGGACTTGATCCTGGGAGTCCAAGATCATGACCTGAGCTAAAAGGAGACAGACTGAGCCAACCAGGCACCCCTACCCCATGTGATATCTTAAATGCACCTGTTTCTCTTCCACCTTGCCCTTCCCCCTTACTCCGGGCCCCCTGCCTCTGCAGATGTCACAACAGTGCTTTCCAGGAGCTTTTCTACCTCAAACCATCCTGTGGCTTCCTCAAATCCTAGCTCTGCACCTGGTCCACAGCCCGCCCACCCCCTTTGCCCATGCACCCTTAGCACTTTCCTGCACAAGGCCTCCCCATGCACCACTCCTGCCCCCTAACCTGTCCCCCATCTCCTCTCTCATCCTCCTGGCCCTTCCAGTCTCAGCTTCAATGCCACCTCCCCAGGGAAGCCCTCCCTGCTGTCAGGTCCCCCTGTCTTTGTGCTCAGGGTCCCATTATTCATAGATGGTCCTTAAGGAGTTGTGGATGGATACTTCAGTTAACAGCCCTATCCTCCCATCCCTTGCTATGGGTAGGTGTCTTGCAGGCTCCCTAACAAAGAAAGTGGAGGCCTGAGAAGGAAGGAGGTCAGGGAAAGATAGGAGAGCGATAGGGGGTGGTTATCAGCAGAAACTGGGGTCCCAGGTTTCTTCCTTTGGATAAAGCAGTGTGTAAGTCAGCCCTAATGTGATCCAAGGACTCCCACATGGCCACGATGTTGGGGAACAGGAGTGGGTAGGGAGCGTGCCTGGCTTCTGTCCCCACCCATTTCTGACTACAGGGTAGACTTGGGCATTCCAGACAGAGGTGTCCCTCCTGAGGATTCTGTCCCCCTCCCTTCTGTCCCGCTTTCCCCTGCAGCTGTGAGTGCATGCATCTTTAGACTGCATTCAGGGGATGCCTGTCACTTGAACATCTGACTCTTGGTGTCTGCTCAGGTCAGGATCTCAGGATTATAAATTTGAGCTCCGCGTTGGGGTCTGCACTTAAGAGTCTCCTGGAGGGGCGCCTGGGTGGCTCAGTGGGTTAAGCCGCTGCCTTCGGCTCAGGTCATGATCTCAGGGTCCTGGGATCGAGTCCCGCATCAGGCTCTCTGCTTAGCAGGGAGCCTGCTTCCCTCTATCTCTCTCTCTCTGCCTGCCTCTCCATCTACTTGTGATCTCTCTCTGTCAAATAAATAAATAAAATCTTTAAAAAAAAAAAAGAGTCTCCTGGAGATTCTCTCTCCCTCCCCCAAATAAATCTTCACACCCCCCAAAAAAAACAAACAAACAAAAAAAAAAAAAAACAGCTGCATTCAGGAAGGATAAAGGAGGCCCAGGATCACCCAGCTGGTTACAGAAGTGGGAACAGAACCCCTGCTTTTAGATCCTTAGTGAACAGACTGTCCCATTCTCAGCACCCCGAACAGCTAAGGTGTCAACCCTTGCTAACCCCCTAGAGAATGGGCATGATTCAGGAGCACGCTATGGAAGCTTGCGAGGGGCGGGGGGGGGGGGTGTTGCAGGGTTCCACTTGTGAAGCTTACCTGCAAGCCCCAGGAGGCTTAGAGCGCTCTAGTAGCTCCTGCCCCCAAGGACTTGAACTCCTGTTCACCTTCACTTCCGTTAGCTTTCCCGACTCACCGCACACAACCAGCCGTCTGAAAATCCTAAGCGCTCATCTACGATCTTCAACTGTGTTCAAGGGGAAGGCTGGCCAACCTCCCTAACCAAGGTCCACTTCTTTCTCCTTGAAAAGAGCTTGGGGAATTAGGGCAAGCCTACGTTGGGGCCCTGAAAATAAGTCCAGAGGGACAAGGTGCCACATGCCACCACCAGGGGGAGCCACAGTCACCAACTAATTGGGTGAGGACCCAGGAGGAAAGGCTTAGGTTATGGGTAGCCCCATGGGCAGGTGGCTTATCTGCGGTCTTGGCCATGTTCACACTTGGCCTGTGCCGCCACCCACCCACCCCAACCCTGGGGGGGTGGGGTCTGTGTAACAACAGTGCCTCATGTAGCCCATTCCTGGTAGTACCTGGGGATGCGGACATTATCTTCCAGAGCACCCTGATCCACCTGACATCCAATACCACTGGGAAATGGCTCTTGGTACAATCAGTAGACCAACTCCCCGGAAGTGGCCTCCCCTTCAGAATTCTTAATTCCCAGTACCCTCCCGGAAGGTTTTAGTGGCCAGCCACAGCTCAGCTCTTGATCTCTCTGGCCACCCACCATGCTGCTCCCACCCATTCTTGACAACTGGGGGGTCTTCAGCCCACTATCCCCAGGAAATCTGGCTGGGCTTGAATTCAAGATCCTTCCAATGCCCCCTCCTCCTGTCCTTGCCCCCCCCACAGGTCACCTAGAGAAACTGAAATGCAGAAAAACCAGGCTTGAGACAGCTTTGTTAGAACAACTCAGCAAAATAAAATTCCGGTTTATTGTTGGACAACATTGTTTCACACATACATCAAACAGGCCAAAAAAAATAAACAGCAACTTCATAGACAAAAAAGGAAAAAAAGAAACCTTTTATCTTTGGCCTTTTTAACCATCTCATACAAACCAACTACTTATAGTACAGCTAAGTACATACACAAAAAAAGTTACTGGAATGCTCGGAATAAGATTGTTTTTTTGTTGTTGTTTTTGCTTTTTTTACAAGGTTTTTTTTCTCCTTTGAGATTATAATGAACATGGTCACACCACAAGTAAAGTCAGAAGTAGGACAGAGAACGCTCCAAAGGCTGATTTGGTCATCCGAGATCATTAAAAATGGCTGACCCCTAACAATATGTACAAAAATATAAAATGTAAATAAAAAATACAAACAAATTTTCCTTTTTAAAGTACTTTTAAGAAAAAAAGCAGGGCCTTGGAAGTTTTGGTTCTTTTTTCCTCCCCTGTTGCAAATTCACGTTGTGGTTTTGGTTGGGTGGCGGAGAGCGTGTGTCATCTGCGGGTGGCACTGCCTGCGCTGGGCAGGCGGGCGGGACTCTCTACTCGAAGGTGACCACGTTTAGATTCTGAGACGGGAAGTGGAGGGTGAATAGGTCACGGTGGCCTTTTTTTTTTTGTTAAGTTTAACTTTTCCTTTTTTGCTGTCTAGTCATCCTCATCAGTCTTCTGCTTCTTGGTGTCAACATCATCATCCTGCACAGAGAAAGATGGTCAAGGCCCTGCAAGCACACACCGGGCCCACCCCCACTTCTACAGAAAAAAGGCAAGGGCCAGGCACTGGCTGCTCCAGAGGCTTCCAGAGCTCTGAGAAGACAGGCCTAGCTTCCTTTCTGTTCCTGCTCAAGATAAGGGAGCCTTTCAGGACTGCACAGCAGGAACGAGCCCCTCTGCCTATCATGTCTCAGGTCCCAACTCCCCACCAAAGCCAGAACCCACCTCATCATCTTCAGCTGCCCGTTTGCCCGTAGCTGCCTCAGCCTCCTCATCTTCATCTCCATCCTCTTCTTCACCTGCAGAATCAAATCCCAGGGTAAACCACATTGCCTTCCCTCAAACACCAGGAAGAATCCTGATACCCTACCCACCCAGCGACAACCTGAACTTGGGTGGGGACAAAAAAACACCGCAGCTCCTCAGGGGAACTTCCCAGTGAAAGATTCTCCAGGGAACAGAAATATCCCTGATCCCTGCTGCCTGACAAACGAGGCAGCCAAAGGCACCTTGCCACCTCCATGCAGGCACTGGTCTCCAGAGAAGGAGAGAGCAACAGACCAGTGTGTGGAAGGCACCAGTGGAAGCGTGCATACATGGGGACACAGCTTCACTTCGCTAGCCTAAAACCAGCGAAGTCCTAGCCCCGCTGTACCAACCCAGCTGTAGGTGGGCCACTGGTCCCCAACCCCAGGACCCAACTCCTGTCCCTTTGCTAGACAAGGCCAGGGAAAGGTACCCCCTAACAGGAGAGACAAACAAGGCTACTCACCATCACCTTCCTCTTCTTCCTCCTCCTCCTCCCCACCTTCTTCCTCTTCTTCATCTACCTCATTGTCGGCCTCCTGCTCCCCATTTTCCTCATTCTCCTCGACAGAAAACATACCAAGTTGTTAATAAGAACAGATCACCACTCCTGTCCAATCCCGGCTCTTCCCCCCCCACAGCCCACCCAATGCACGTGCAGCCCAAGACCAGGCAAGAGACCTCAACTCCTCTTCCTAAAGCTCCACCAGGAGACCACGATGCAGGAACTAGCCAAGGGCTCAGCCTTCTTGCTCACCCCAGACTAAGCTCAAGCTGGAGTGAGAGAACTTCCTGGCCAGGAGCGGCTAGGCATCATGGGCAAGGCAGACACTCACAGCGTTCCCATTAGCAGGTGCGTCTCTTCCATTCTCTGTCTCCTCCACAACTTCCTTCTTCTCCTTTAAGTCCTTCAAAAAGTAAGAGGGAACTAGTAAGTCTTTTAAGAAACCCGGGGCTGGCAAAGAGGCCCAGAACTCAGGGGCATGAATACAGCGCTGATCGGGATGTCCTAACAGCCCCATGTTACACTTGGAAACACGGGAAGGAAGGGCTCCAGGACAGCCGGCAAGTCTGTGGTCAGGGTTTCCTCCAATTTCTCAACCCTTAAAAAACACATCAAGAGTCCCCTACAGTTGTTCCCACTGCCCCTTACTCCTACTTCTTAAGACAAGAGCCATGTGGCACCACAGCCTTAAACCCGTCTGGCCGGGCAGACGAGCCAGAGAACACTTCACTCACACACCCATCACGGACTGGTTTCCAACCAGAGGGAGCTCCGCCTCTCACAAATCCTTCTTGGAAGACAGCAGGTATGTGCCATAAATAAGGTAATGGAGGGAGGACCCGGGCACTGCGGGAGAACTCCCGTGGGCGGGCTAGCCCGGGAAGGGAATGGAAGGGAGGGAACTGGCAGAACCCGGGAGGTCGGTTCAAGTACTCCCCGCCGAGCTAAGCACCAATCAAGCCCACGGCAGCCCACCTCTTTAAAAAACCCAAACCCACCAGTCCCCTAGCTGTGACAGCTGTCCCAGGAGGTCACAGGTCTTGGCCGAGGAACGTGCCCGGGCTTAAGAGACTGACCCTCCTTCAGGAAGGGAGCCGCCCCGCGCGGCCCATCTCAGCGACCGTCAGACCACACCTCGAGGAGCGGACCCAGTCCACTTTCCAAAGGGCAGCGCCACCGCGAGCGCCCCGAAGCCCCGTAACTTTTTCCGCCTGGCCCTGTCGACCCTGCCGCCAACACGAACAGGCGTCGAGCCAGACACAGCTCAGACTCCGTCCAGTGAGCGGCCTGGGGCACCTGTCGGCCCCATTACCACCCGCAGCCAAGCCGCGAACCCCGGTGCCGCCCGCTCCCGCCCCCTGGCGGCCGAAGCCCCGGGGAGCGGGTGGGGGCGGGGAGAACGCGGCGCGCAGGCGCGTAGCCCCCGCCCGGCGGGCTTTGCGCGCGGGCCTCGGCACGCACCGCGCGCGCAGAGCACGTGGCCCAGGGCCGCCGAGTGCGCCCCTGACCCTTAAGACCAGGAGCCTGCCGGCTGCGCTGGCCCCACCGCCGCGCGAGGTGCTCGGCAGTCTTTCCTGGCGCTTCTTGACACCCTCACAGCAGGCCTCGATGCGTGGGTCTGCCTCTCGGCATTTGGCGGGCAAAGTCCCGCGGGAGACTGCCCCGAAGTCCATGGGGCTTTTTCAGCCCCGCAGCCTGAGGCCGTCGGGGACGCGCTCCACGGGGCTATTTATTGCTGCCGGCGGGAAATCACCTTGGAGGGAAGCGAACGCGGACGTCCGCACTGGGAAGGGCCGACCCTCCCCCCACCCAACTAGTTCCCGGGCTTGGTCCGGAGGGGGGCCCGCTGGAGCCCTTGCGGAGATTCCAGTCGCCAGCTCCACTCCGCCGGGGAAGTCACCCCTGGGAGAAAGCCAGAGGTGACGCCAGGGGCATAGAGGTTAAGGAGACACCAAGGTGACTCCTGTCCGTCCCCGAAGAGGCACGAGGGGCGCAGAAAGAGCCGATCTGCCTTAAAGTGCCGCGCTCCGGGCGAGAGCGGAGCGAAGACGCTCCCCGCGCCGGCCGCGAGAACGACCCGGCGCGCAGAACCGGAGCTGCGCCAAACGCGCAGGATCTCAAAACCGAGGGCAGCGACCCCGCAATACCAGTTCCCGACAACCCCCAGCGCCCGGCTCGACCCCACAACCGGCCAGCCGCGGCCACAGCTTTTGTTCGTCCGCGTTGCCTCCGGAGCAGCGACGCACACGGAGCTCCCGGGCAGCCGCGGGGGGCGCCCATCGTCGCCCCGGCGCGCCGTTCCTTCACTTTCCGTTTCCTCACCAACGGCGCGTGGGCTCGCCTCCTCCACAGCCAAACCCGGTACCGCTGTAAATTACTTAAGCTAGGCGGTTGCTCCCGGCGCTCTCTCCCCGGAGGACGCCTACCCCCGCCCTCCCTGAGGGCTCCCAGGGCAGAGAAGACCTTCACACCTCCGCGGAGACAATCGACGTCGCGGCCCGCCGACCCGCTGCCCGACTCCACCTTATCAACGCTTAGTCCAGATAAACCACCTCGGACCCACTGCAAGGCGCGAAACGAGGCGGCCCGGCTCCGAACAAAGAGGAGCGCCGCCGGCGGGCGCTCGTTGCGGAGCCGCCGCTTCCCGCAGCCGCCCCGCGCCAGCACACGCGCCCCCCCCCAGCACTTCCGATTCCAAACGCGCTTGAGTTTCAAAGTTATTTCCGTGCGCCCTGCAGGCTGACGACCCTCGGCCGGCCCCTCTCCTCCCGCCACCTTTCAGACGACTCACAAACAAGTTTCAGGAGCCGTAAAACACCCGCCCCCCGAGCCCCTCAGCCCCCGCCCCTCGGGGGCCCCGCGGGCGCCCGGCCCACTCCCCGACGGGCATCACGCCTGCCGCTGCGCTTCCCGCCCCCTCCCCCGCACACAAAAGAGTGAGCTGCCTGGGGGCCTAGGCCGGGGGCGAGAGGTCTCTCCGCCCGAAGAAGAGACACCAGCCGCCGTGCGCGCGCCAAACACCGCTCCGGCGGCAGCAGCGCGCGGACCCCGAAGGGGCGGGCGGCGTCCAACCTCACCTTGGTGGTGATCTCGGAGCTGGTGTCCACGGCCGCGTCTGACATGATGGGCACGCCGGTGATCCGATGCAGCGGATTAAAAAGAAAGCAAGAGTTCGAGGACTCTGGCGAGAAAGCTACCGGAGTCCGCGGTGGCGGAGGAAGCGCGCGGCGGAGGTGGTTGCGGCGAACGAAGAGCCGGACACAGGAACAATGCAAAGATGGCTTTTCAGAGCAGCCAGTGGGGAACTCACGCGGCGCCAGAACCTTTAATATAGATTAGTGGGCGGCGCTCAGCCTCCTCTGCCCGAGTGCTATTGGCTGAGCGCAGGGAGCGGGCGCTCGCTCATTGGCTCGATTCCGAACAATGGGCAAGCGTGCTTAAAGCGGCAGTGCCTTGGTGCGTCCCGCGCTGCGCAGTCGCCGACCGCACTGTCATTCAGGGCTCTAGTTTGCCGGGTCTCGGCGGCGCCGGCGCCGCGGGGGATGGGTGCACGAGCGCGCTCTAGGCGCGCGCTCCCGCCGCTGTTTTGCTGGGGCTGCTGACGCAGAAAGCCAAAGCGCGGCAAAGCCGCCCGCCCAGCCCCCAGTCCTCCCCTCCCCGCTGCTGCTCGGAAGGAGGGGGAGGGAAGAGGAGGCGGTGGCCGGGCTCGCACGACGGCTGCCAGCGAGGGGGAGGGGAGGCCGGGTGCTGGGCTGCGCTTGCCCGGGGCGGTGCCCTGTGCGGTGCCCGAGGAGGTGCCCGCCCCCCCGCCCTTGGGCACCTTTCAACCGAGAATTTTCCCCGTGCAAGTGGGTCGAAGCCCTGCGACGAGCAATGAGGCGGTGAGGCCGAGACCCGCGCTCCTGGGCCGCCCCGTCTGTACTTCGTCCACACCCTGTGCCCGGCCCCAAGTGCCCCGGGTCTTTGAAGAGGTGACCCCGTTGCCCACCACGAGCCCCAGCGTTGGCCGCATGAGCCAGCCGACAACCGGGCTCCGTGCCAAGCACACACACACTCTGAGATTCATGCTTCGAAGGGACTCGTGGGCCGGTGTTAGCTCCTGCCTTCGAGAGGATAGCCCCCTGGGCGTCGCACCACACAGAAGTCTCCGCACTCCAGGGGTTTGGACGGCGCCTACCCCGACTGGCCACTGCCGTCGCGACAGCTTCAGGGAGCTCCTTTCAGGGAGCTCCTTTCAGGGCCCGGCCATCTGGTATATCATTTCTCTCACCCCACTGAAGGGACTGCGAGGGGCACATGAACTTACATACTGACAGTTTACTGGGGTAAATAATCGCCCCCTTAGACCAGTTTGTCTAGTCCTTGGGGACTCCTTGAAGTTTGGGACGCCATTTAGAGGACCACGCGGAGCCCTGAGAAGGGAACCATCAAGTCGCCACACTCAAGATGGCGTTGGGCTCAGCAAGCGTGGCGTGACGTGGCGATCCGATCACGCAAACGACCTGAAGACCACAGGTTACAGGCTCCTTATCGCCACCGCATTTGACTGTCGAACTTAGAAAGTAGCTGTGTGGGAAGAAGGATTAGAATAGGTGGGGAAATGTTCCAGAAAGAAAATAAATGTGCCGCACTCAACATGGCGATAGATAGCGTTCATCCCTGTGTGGCCAGAAGGGGGCGCCCGACACGGAAGGCGGGACTCCGGAGAAACGGGCGCGCAGTGGCTGAGAGTGGCGGGCGAACACAAAGTTGACGCTTTGCGTCCTGCCATTGGCAGGTTCCACTGTCTGTCTCTTGGGGCCGCGGATCTGGGAGTGGAGAAAACCCGGAGTCTGAAATCGTGGAGGAGGGACGTATGCCAAGTCCCGTAGAGGTTCAAGCGAGGAACGGGAGGAGGGGTTGCGGCGCCCTTCTTGGTTCTCTTGGGTCACGGGCTCGCTGACCCCGTTCTCACTGCGAGACTCCCTTTTCTGAGCTTACCACGCACTCGCCCGGCTGCCTCCTCTGGCCCCGGACTCCAGTGCCCGGCTCGGGGGAGGCGCGGAGCGCCGGGACGCCACCTGGGTCTGGGCCCCCTCCCCTTTCCCCTGGCCCGCAAGCGTCAGGCCCGCATCCTGGTTCACATCTTTCAGTCTGGCCGTTGGGGCTTTCCCGATCGGCTTGTCCTCTGGGAGGAGAAAAGCCCAGGCTCCATGTCCTGTGGCCGGAAGAAACGAGGACAGGTGTGGAACAGGGAGGGAGAGCCGCGCCACCTCCTGTTGCTTGGCGATCGCGATCCCGTCCCGGTTAAGCTGCGGCGGTGGCGGAGGGGGCGGCCGCCGTTCTCAGTCGTGCCCCCAGGTACCCCCATGGCTGGAAGTGGGATTTTCCCCAGGGTGGGCGCTCGCCAATCCTAGGCACCCACAGTGGTGTCCCCGGACCACGCGTCCCAACTCTTTGTTCGGTCCCCTCCTTCCCCTGGCCAGTTGCCCTCATTGCGGCGCAGACCTGGGGCCTCCTTTCGACCCAAAGCGGGAGAAGGCTCGTTGGCCGCTGCCGCTGTGTTCCCTCCTTTGTGCCATAATTTTCCGAGAATTGGAGGGATTGGGCGGCGTGGTAGATGAGGCAGGACAGCGCCTTCTACCTGCCATGCATCCATTAATCTCTGGTTACCCTAGAAGGGATTGTTCAGTCCGCAAAACCCGTCTGCTCCCGAGAGCTTGGTCTTTGCCACATCTAAGCGATTGAGGCCTCTTCCCTCCCTGGATGGTGGCTTTGGGCGGTCGTCTCTGTGTCCAAGCTGAAAGCTGAACTTGACCCGGATTCTTGCTCAGGCGGGGGTGGGGGTGTGTGGGGAGAGGGCTTGCACAGGAGCCAGCAGCCGGGAGGAGCTGGGTGAACGTGAATTTCCCTCGAAGAACTGCTTTGCCTGACCCTGTCCCCAGGCAATTGGCTTTGCTAGAAGTGGTAAGGATGGCTCATCCCCACCTGATTCAGGAGCCAGTATTTACATTCACCAAGTGTTCACTGGATGCCTGCTGTGCGTAGGGCAGTGAATCTTTGGCTCATGCTTCAAACATTTTCATTTATCCCCTGCACCTTGCAAGGTAGACAGGACAATTATAGGGTTGAATCATATGAAACTGATGTTTTTGTAGGTCAAAACCAATTGAAAATCAGCAAATTAGTACGTTCAACCTCTAATATGATAACCCTTTACTTGTAACAAGTCCGAGAAGCCGACCAAGGGATTATTGCAGGGAACTTGAAGTAACCAAGTGAATCAGTTACCAGACTGGGGCTAAAATCATAAAATGGAGGACTCTGTTTTGTTAAATGAGTCTTGTAGCAGAACGGGCCTCCTTGGATCTCTTTGGGCTCATAGAGGATAGAGTTCTTCAGGCTATCAAGAGTCTCCTCCCTCAAGGAACAGGTAACTCACATCATCTTTGCTGTTTCTAAATGGGCTGTTCTTCCTGTCCTCTGTCACTTCCACTCACCCAATGCATCTCTGTCCTTTCAAACCCCCCAAGACAAGCTGGTATGCCCCCATTAGGCCACATTTCCTGGTTCAGGTCGAGGTGCGGTGCAGTAGGCTTATGTTAGAGCTGCTCTAAGAAGGGAGGGGTGGGGTTGAGGGTTGTGGTGGCAAATGTCCTCCAGGCAAGTTTCAATTTAGGGACTTTGTATGAGAACATCTCTGGCTTGCCGACCCATTCTCCAGTTGGAACCACAGGCCGCTCCCCACCAGGCCTGAGTCACACATTTATGTCACCTACCAGGCCGTGTAGGCACTGAAGTTTGCAACATGTGCTCCTAAGCCATTTCCAACATATCCCTAATTGCTTGTCTCACAATTCTGCTTGATGCCCAAAAGACCAAAAAGGATATAAATGCTGGTAAAGCTGCTTGGGTTCATAGCCCAGTCATGCCACACACTAGCTGTCGACCTGGGCAAGTTACTCCCTCACCTCTAAAGAATGGAGACGACAATGGCAGGGCCCACCTTCCGGGGTTAGAGTGGGCACTGAACTAGTTAATATTCAGAAAGTGCTTGAAACCGTGTCTGGCACATCCAGGAACACCATCGGTGTTCTCGGGACCCCCATTTTCCAGCTGCTCTCTACCTCCATGACTTAGTTTCAATGTATGCGGGTCTCTGGACAAAGGAACAATGTCTTCAGCAAACTCTTCCCATATTCAGTGGGAAATAAGGGCACCAGCCTTGCTGAGTTTCTGGAAGCCTATGATTCGGTGCCCGACATGCTTGGCAGCCCTTGTGGCCTCAGAGGAATGACAGAGTCTGGGAAGCAGCCTGAGTGGAGCAGGCCTCAAAAAAATCCCGCCTTCCCGCCCTTCAGAAACCCAGGCGTTTCAGGCTGTGGTTTCCTTGCCTGGGTATAAGGGGCTGGGGAGCTGCCAGGGGCCTTTCAACCCTCCCGCCTTGCCGAGCCCGGATGGGATTGTGTAAGAGCCCCCTCCCCGCCCCCATGCCTGCTCCCTTGTGCAGCACGTCTGGGCCTGCCCGTTCTCCCAGGGAGCTATGCCAGAAGGCCCTGCTACCAGCGCAGGTCTGGCAGCCCCAAGAGGCTCCTGCCAGGCAGGGAAAGGGTGGGGGGACATCTCCTGACGTTTGGGGCCTGGCCCCAACTTATGCCAAACCGGAGCTCTGGTTGGAGACCAGATAAGGAGGCCAGGGGAGGAGTGTGTGCTGTGTCCATGGCCACCGCTACCCCCTGAGCACACTCGTGCCATGGTGCCAGTGCTGGACCCCCTGTGCATGTGCCCCCTGTGGTGTTTCTAGAACCTTCTGCCCCCCTCCTGCCGTTGCCTGGCCCCGCTTCCCCACATCCATCCGTGTGTGTGCGCCTGTCTGCAGACCTCAAGTTCCGTGGGCTCCGTGGGTGTTTTGCTTAAGCTCTGGTTACCGTGTGTGAGCACATGGGCCGAGCATCCCACTGGCAGATGAAGGTGCTGGTGGGGTAAGGGGTGGAGCACGTGCCTGGGCACACATCGGTCGCCCTGCCCATGAAGGCCTGTGGGGGTGGAGCATCCAAGGAAAGTTTAAATACCTCTGTGCCATGAGGAGACCCTGAACTGGGCAGCTCCACACCTGTCCCTTCTTGCCACCTGGCCCCACATAGGAACCTAGCAAGAAGGAAACCTCCAGTGGGCCCTGGAAGAGGGTCTTTGTGGCCCTGGGAGGCCAGAGCCCCAGGCCAGGTAAGGTTGAAGTGGGGAGAGGCAGACTCTTTAACTTCCTGAAGTGTCTGCTTTCCTCCTCGCTGTCAACCTCAAATCAGTCTTTCCTTCACCCCAGCAGAGAAGCCCCCTCCAGTCCTATTGTGGGGGGAGAAGGTGTAAAATACAGAGAACACACCCCCAACCAGAATTTGCTCACTCCCTCACAGCAAAGGGGAGTACAGACAGGGTGACCAGTTGTCCCAGTTGCTGCAGGGCATAGAACTCTCGGTGCTACAACCAGGAAACCCCCAGGTGCCCTGGGACAAGTTGGTCACCCTGGTCCAATCCTTCTTCACAAGCTGGGAAGAATTCCATTTCTGAAGAAATCTATAAAACACCACCAAGAAGGGTCCTGTGGTCTTTGATCCAAAAACAGCCTCCCCCCTTGGAGTCTGCTTGTCTTTGCCACAGGCAACCCAGGGTAACTCTGGGAGCATTTGGCTTGCACATGGCAGAGCAGAAGGATTGAGGGGCTTAGCAAAGATCACAGAGGAAGCTGGTGGTGCTGGGATCAGGACCTCCCGCACCCTCCCAGGAGGGCTCTCAGCTGCCACGTGCCGGAAGGGCTGCTACACAGTAACAGTTGTGAGCAGGGGAATCTGTTTCTAGATCCAGGTGGGAGCCAGGCTCTCTAAAACAGGGGGATATTTCTTAGACTCCTTTCAAAAGGACTGTCTCCTCCAAGAAGATTTCTGCGAGTCTCACAGGGGAGAAAAAACAAAAATCTCCCTTAGACAATTCTGTAGGAAAATCTCAAAGCAGGATGAAGCTTTACCCCAAAACCCAAACCTCCCCAGAGAAGGGATGGTGGCAGTCCCTTTTCCAGGCAACTGCCAGCTCCTCACACATTTAAAGCCTGAGAGGAGGGGCCCCCAGGTGGCTCAGATGGTTAAGTAACCGGATCTTGATTTTGGCTCAGTTCATAATCTCAGTGTCTTGAGATCCAGCCCTGCATCGTGCTCCACACTGAGCAGGGAGCCTGCTTCAGATTCCCTCTCTCCCTCTCCCTCTGCCCCACCCCCACTCTTGCACTCTCACACTCCCTCTCAAAGAAAGAAAGAAGAAAAGAAAGTCGGAGAGGAAAGAGTTCACACACGCAAACCGAGAGCCACCTCAGCGCTTTCCCCAGCTATAGCACATCCTCGACTGCTGTGTTGGGGCTGGGCCTTGCTTGCGCTGTGACCGTTCACTGGCTCTGAGCAGCAGCTTTTCCCAGGTTCTTCCATCTCTTGCCACTGAGGCACTTTAAGACTGTTTACCTCAAAAGCATCAGCCAGACACCTACTGGTACACTTGGCTCCTGGCAAGGTCTCAGTCTTCCCGGTTGCTAGACTGAGAGAGCATGGCCCATCTCCCAGGAAGAAAACAATATGGCCACCTGTCCCTGCTCCTGGGCTGTTCACAGGGCCACAGCACTCTGAATTGCAAAGTCCTTGGCCAAGATGTGGTTTTGAGACCCCCAAAGTATTTCTCACCTTGGTGGTAATCAGTCTTGGGCCTATATGTGATCTGTTGGAGGCCTACCTCAATCAAGATTTTCAGGATGAGAACACGTATTCCAGAATGTTCTTCAGAAGTCACTACTACTATAAAGGTTGAATTTGGATTCAGGGACATTCCTGATAGAAAGTAAAATGTGTTCTGAATACCTGCAGAAATAAATAAGAGGGAAATCAGAAATTAATAATTAATGTTAAAAAGTGAAACTACATGAAATGAAGCAGCTCTCAAAGCGGGAAGGGACAAGCATTAAGAAACATCCTTAACCAAGAACCCTGGTTTCTGGTTTCTCAGAGCTCTCAGCCACATGGATGGCTGTGGTCAGCAGCCATGGGGCTTCTCCATGCCTGCTTTTCTGCAGTCCCAGGCTCTTCCTCTGGAGCCACCAGTAGGAGTTAGGAGAGCAAGGATTGCAGGAAAGGGCTCCTAGGCTTGACTGACACTACTAGCCCATGACCTGGGCTAAAATGAGAGGGGACCTCTGAGCCTAGCCAGTCACCTAAGCACCCGGCTCCCGTCCCGTGCCGTGAGCTGGTGGTGGCAGGGCAGTCATGTTGGGCCCAACGCAGCATGGCCCTGGGCCTTGTATTTCCAGTTCTACTTCCTCAAGAAATGACCGTTCAGTTGTTCTGAATGAAATGGAATTGGGCCCAACGTTCCACTGAGCCCCCATCCCAGGATGCTGACACCTGCTCCATGCCAGAGGAGAAGAGAAAAATTGAACACACTTCAAGCAGTGATGGCAAGCACCACCACCACCACCCCCACCCCCCCGCCCAGATGGAGAGGATGGAAAAGAGCCTCATTCTACAGATGGAGGCACTGGGACCCAGAACGGGAGGCTGATTTGCCAGCAGAGTGGCCCCTGGCCAGGAACAGAGCCCCCTTGGCCCTGGCTGCCAGGGCTCCATTCCACCCACTCACCCTCCCTCTCACTGAACGACTGGGTCCGGCTGACACCGGCTTTGAAAACTCAGGAGAGTTTGGGGGTATATCCTGGGGCAAGTGGGGCTTGGCAGGAGCCTGAAGTCAGGGTAAGATGTGAGGCCGAGAGCAAGAGTGAGACGGTTGGCAGCTCCAGCATGTAATCCAGCCAGGCAAGAGCGTGAAGGAGAAAGTGCAGCAGGAGGGGCACTGGGCTGGGGGGCTCTTTGGAAATCCAGCTTGCCCCCACCGAACAGAAGCATTCCAAGTGTGCCCTTCCACTTCGTTACACGGCTGGAGCCTCACAGCCCTGCCCCTTCGGGGGCACAGCAAGGGACCATAGTCACAGCCCCAGCACATCAGAGGTGCGAGAGGAGAGAGGTCCCATGAGAATGGCAACTCTTGCTTCTCTGAACAAACTCTGGTCCAGACGGTGTTCTGAGTTCTAGACATGATAACTTATTCAGTACTGTGAGGCTTGTGGTTAACCCACTTTGTGAAAGGGGAAACTGAGGCACGGAGCAGGCAGGGGCGGCCCAAAGGAAGTGGCAGAGCTGGGATTTGGAGCCGGGCCGGGCTCCAGAGCTCTAGAGGCACGTGCAGCCCTGTGGCTCTCCGAGGGAAAACTTGCTGGTCCTCAGTGCCCCTCCCGCCATCAGCCTCTGCCCAGCCCTCCTCCTCAAATGTCAAGGACAGGATCTTGGGGTTTCCTCTCTTGATCGGTAAGGGGTTTATTTTCACTGACTGAGGCTCTCATCTCCCAACTGGTGCCTCTCAGGTTGTAGGAATTGCAGGAGAAGTCCTCCCCAGATCAGTGATTTCTGGTTGTAGGGCAAGACTTTTTCCGGGGTGACCTGGAGATCTGGTGGGGGTGGGGTTGCAAGTGTTTGCTGCCAAGGGCTCACCAGAAAATCAGTCTGCTAAAAACCAAGTGTTCCTAGGCTGTTCCACTGAGTTTCTTCATGACATCAGCAGAAAACGGGTAACATCTGTCTTGAACATTTCTCTAGGCTACTGTTCACCGTGGCCTGACACTGGGCTCTGGAACTACAACGCTGTGTACAATGTTTTTTATAGCGACCCACAGGACAGACTTCTCTCTGGCCTCAGCGCTAGCAGGACACAGCAGGACAGTGTGGCCTGACGGTTAGGAGTGTAAACTCCAGGTCTCCCCTTCCTGTCCCCCTGGGGAGGTAAGAGCTCATCGGATCAGGGTTCCCCACCTACCTCTGTGGCTCAGTGTGGGTCAACAATTCTCGGTTTTCTCACCTGTAAAACGGTAATCAGTAACGACCTCCTAAATATCTCCTGAATAGTGTGTTTCATTCTATCGTTACAGACCCTCCTTGTCTTATACCAAATCACATTTCCCTCTCTGTCTGGGCTGCGGAAAGGTCAGCACCCAACTCGACGGCACTTCTCAGTTCCAGAACATTCCCTGAGGTTGATGGAAGTAACCATATCCCTGGCTTCTTCATCTTTGCTACTCACTTTCCCATAGCCCAACTTCTTCCATGATTCCTTTTCTGTTGGTCTTTAGGTAGTTCAATAAACTTTAGAACTGAGGCCTGAATTAAAGTGATAATTAATTAAACAGCCAGAGCCCTTTATACCCAAAACACTTTCTCACAGGTTATGCTATGTAGGCCTTGCCCCCATCCAGGTAGGTGCCCCATTTTATAGAAGAAGAAATGGAGGCCCCAGAGGGTGCTGATGGGGTAGAGAAACATTGTCCAGATCTGCCCCAGCTGCCCAGCACTGGCCTCCCTTTGCCCCTGTGCTGGCTCCTTCCCGGCCCTTCTCAGCATCCCTACCCCAATATGGCTTGGTGATTCTGCCCCTCCCTGACTCTTCACTTCCACCCCTCCTTCCGTTTCGTGTTACCATCTCTTGTCCTCTGGGGGGAATTTCCAAGAGATGGTCAAGTTCAGCATGTTATTAAGGTTGAGTGAAGGGCACCTGGGTGGCTCAGTTGGTTAAGCAACTGCTTTTGGCTCAGGTCATGATCCCAGAGTCCCGGAATCAAGTCCCACATCAAGCTCCTAGCTCCAAGAGGAGTCTATTTCTCCCTCTGACCCTCTCCCCTCTCATACTCTTTCTCACTGCCTCTCTCTCAAATAAATAAATCTTAAAAAAAAAAAAAAGAAAGAAAGGAAGAATGATTGAAAAACCAGCCTCTCCATGACCCTCTTCATGGCATTTACACAAATAATTCAGATTGGGCTCTCCAAGTGCTACTATGCTTTTCAGCCTGAAGGAGGTGTGGCATCAAATACTCCCAGAACTGAGCCACAGGAGCTCAGAATGCAGCCTCCCTGTCCATTTCCTGGGACCATCAACATTCCACTGTTGGGCCTGGGCTGGTCCCTCAGAGAACCCAAAGGTGGGCTGGGAAGAGTGACTGCCCAGCCCAGCACCCCCTCACTCCCTGAATGGACTCCCTGGGGAAAACCCAAGACCCCAGAGGGGGGTGCTCACAAATCCCCAGTAAAATGCAGAAAGGACCCTCTTTTCAAACCCAGCTGCCCTCAGAGGCTTGGAGTCTCTGAGTCCAGCCGAGCACCTGAAGCTCCGATGGGCTGACATGGGCTGGGGGCTGAGCTGGGGTCAAGGTGGAGAGAGCTGAACCACTCTGCAGAATATGGGGGCATTTGAGCTTTTCCAGGACACCGAGCACCAGTCCTTTTGCTCCCATCTCAATGACAGAGCAACCGTGACTTAGACCATATTGATAACTTTTATTGTTATTACTTGACGGCGATTTCCCTTCTTGGTGTTCAGAGCTCCTGGCTGACAGCTTTTTTTTTTTTTTTTTTAAGATTTTATTTATTTATTTGACAGATCACAAGTAGGCAGAGAAGCAGGCAGGGAGAGAGGGGGAAGCAGGCTCCCTGTTGAGCAGAAAGCCTGATGCGGGGCTCGATCCCAGGACCCTGGGATCATGACCTGAGCCGAAGGCAGAGGCTTTAACCCACTGAGCCACCCAAGCACCCCACTGGCTGATGTCTTTTGAGAAACTGTGGCAATGTGGTTAGTGGGATCAGCTTCAGGTCACCCAGCTTTGCCCTGAAGGCACTGATCCCTGCCCTCTGGTCCCCTTCCTGGGGGGCACCTCAAACTCGATCTGCTCACAGCGGCCACACCCGTGTGTAAGTCATCCAGGAGACAGGACCGCCTGCTACCTCCTTGTAGCTGGAGGTCAGGGGACCGGTCTGGCAGAGGGCTCAGCAGGAAAGGCTGGGAAAGAGCCAAGTGTTGCAGGCTGAAACCCCGGAAACAGGGTCAGGAAGCCCCAACCCTGCTGGCTCCTGTGTGGGCTCCAGGTAGATGAGGGAGCTCGCCTTGCCTATTGAGACAGAGCATGGAGAGGGAGTGGCAGCTGGCCTGGACACCCTCGGCCGCCCGGCACAGGGCAGGCATGCAGCAGCCACACCCAGCCTTGGCCCAGCCTTGCTCTTCTCTGGGACAAGCCCCTTTCCAGATCATGGGTATGCATGTGCGTTGTATGAACCACATATCCCAGATCTATGTCAGGCAACATGTCTCATGAGAATGGGCCACGCGTGTGTGTTTGTGCATGTGCAGACCTGGGCGTGTGCCTGGCACGGCAGCGGTCATGGAAGCCTCCTTCCCCTTGAGGGGCTGGGGCACCAAGCCAGTCCCTGCAGGTGCATGGGTGTTTGCTTCAATCTCGTTTGTAATTTTCTGTATTTTTCTAACCTTTCTAACCTTCCCAACACAGACACAGACACACACACACACACACACACACGCACACACACACACACCCAGGCTCCTGGCCCTGCTCACCACCCAGTAGGGGAGGCAGGCACAGTCAGGAAGGTCCCAGGGCCAGAGCAGGGGAAACCAGAGGAGAGAGGGGATGAGCTCTGCCTGACCAGTTACGGAGGGCTTCCCAGAGGAAGCATCCTCTGAGCTGGGGCTTCAAAGATGATGAGCAGGAACGCCTGGGTGGCTCAGTCGGTTAAATGTCTGCCTTTGTCTCAGGTCATGATCTCAGGGTCCTGGGATCGAGGCCCACATCGGGCTCTCTGCTCAGCAGGAAGCCTGCTTCTCTCTCTCTGCCTGCCTCTCCATCTACTTGTGATTTCTCTCTGTCAAATAAATAAATAAAATCTTAAAAAAAAAAAAATAGGGGCGCCTGGGTGGCTCAGTGGGTTAAGCCGCTGCCTTCGGCTCAGGTCATGATCCCAGAGTCCTGGGATCGAGTCCCGCATCGGGCTCTCCGCTGAGCGGAGAGCCTGCTTTCCCCTCTCTCTCTCTCTCTCTGCCTGCCTCTCTGCCTACTTGTGATCTCTCTCTGTCAAAGAAATAAATAAAATCTTTAAATAAATAAATAATAAAAATAATCAATCAATAAAATGAAAAGAGAAAGCGATTATGGGAATAACCTAGTCCTAAATCCCATCCTGCGAGCCATGATGGCTCCAAGAGCCCCCTTCAGGGATCTGTGGCATGCACAGACAAGCATACAAGCCTGCGCCCACACCCATGCGCCCAGCCTGCCTTGGAAGGGCCCACCTGCCCCATCAGCCATCAGACCCCAGGTAACCTCCCTGCCTCCTGTAGAGCTCTTAACCTGGGTCTCCCAGCTGCTTGGAACTGGGGATGCAGTGTGCGAGGGACCAGCAGGGTCCTTAGGCTGGGAGAGCTGAGCTCTGCCTCCCCCTTCCTGTGTGGTCTTAGAGAAATCGATGAACTTCTCTGAGCCTCTAAGTTTCTTTTTGTAAAGGTAGTAAGGGAATGAGGAACAAGTTAGTTTGTAAACTGTGAACTTCTCTGCAGATGCTATTTATTATGAAGAAACCACGTGAGAGCAATTACAGAGCAACCATCAAGGATTATAGAACAATACAGGGCAAATGCCACACATATGTGCCCGCGAGGCCCCCCAGGAAGAGCACTTTGAGCAGAGTCCTCTCGCGGCTGCCATTTGGGTGGTATCTCCATGCTCCATTTTCCTCGCACAAGATAAAACACCTCTAAGGCTCAAAGCCAGCCTGGAGGTTGGGGGCTAGGGAGGGTCAGCCACATGTGATCATGAGGACCTGTTGGCTCAAAGATTCCATCACACAGCTCAGAGACAATAGGCCTGTGCTGGAATTCAGATCTTCTGGTGGTGAAACGGAGGTGCTTTCCACTCTGTAGGGGCAAGAGGACAGTATTCAAGCCAGAGATCTGAGAAGATGTGAGTCACAAGCACTGATGAAGAGAAGTGGCTGTTTGCTGCGGGGAAGGGCATTCATTCATTCATTCATTCATCCACACCTGTTTCTGAACACCTGTCTCCCATTGATTAAATGAGAATGAGAGGTGGTGAGGCATCAGAGGGGTGGGGGCTTCTTAGGGCTTCTTTGTCATCCAGGTTAGTCCTAAAGCCAAGACCCCGCCTGAGGCTGGCAGGGCCCAGACCCAGGCCATCGCTGGCAACTTCTTACACATGGGCAGAGCCTCTGTTTTTCATCAAGACTGGTTAAGTGAATCCCAGGGCTTCAGTTGAGGGGGGCAGAAAGGCAGAGAGCGAGAGGGAAAGAGGATGAGGGAGCCTCCCTTGGGTCATTCAAGGGGCCTAAGGGATGAAGGGAACGGGAGACAGAGCCTGGCACAGGCCTGGCACAGCGGCCAGGTTGGCGGAAGCAGGGCTGGGCATGGGTCCAGGGCCACCAGGCCTGCATGAGGGAGGGGTGGGCGGATGGAGGCCAGCGCAACCCGAGGGAACAGGGAGCAGCCTGATTAATAGGATGATAGGGGCAGATGGCCGGGCGGCCAGGGATGCTCTGGGCACCAGCCTCCCATTGCCCAGCCGCCAGCCAGGCCAGTGGTCTGGGGGCAGGGACACCGCTGGCCTCTGGTGAGGGTGAGGCTGTGGTGAATGAATCATGCAGGGCCAGGAGCCTACAGGCCTCAGCACTCGCTCCCGGAGGACTAGCTAATTCACTTGGAGTGAGGCCGGGCCGCTAAGGATAAGAGCAGCCCGCCTGGGCCCTGCTGAGCCCCATGCACGGCTGACCACTAAGCCAGGGGCTGGGCCTCAGGGGACAGGAGAACCCACCCCTAATGCAGGCTTGGCCAGGGTTCCCCACCTGCCTTCAGGAGGGACAGCAATGCCCCTAACGATGGCAAGCCCCGCATCCTGGACCAGCCTGTGTCTGGGGGTCTGAACAAGGCACAGACTCCCCCTCCTGAGCTCCAAAGAGCCTAATGATGGTGACAGCTGAGAATCAGGTTGGAGGGTAGGACAGGGAGGGCCAGCCTCATCCTTCTGTCCTGGGAAAAGGAGGAAGAAGAACCTCATTCAGCCAAGGCACAAGGCCAGGTTGCAAGCTTAGCCCCACCAGGAATAGACATTCAAGGCCCCGAGAAACAAACCACTTGGAAAACAAGGCCTGGCATCTTGCCAGGCTCTCCCTGACGCAGGCTGTTTGCTGATGATGTAGGCGTGGCATTCTCTGGCTGACCCCTATGATGTTCGTGCCTCCAGGTTTCGTGAGCACCTAGGGCATGGCTTTCGGCTGGGGTCCAAACACTGTCTCAAGGGCTGGGCCAGGAAGGGCTGAGCACACAGTAATCACAGCAGGGGTGACACCCAGCTTCCACATACCAGGTGCCCAGCCTCAAACCAGGGCATGTAGCATGTGCTACCTTGTCTGCCCTCAGTTTCCGCATCTGTAAAATGGGCAAGGCAGGGACTGTTGAGGATGCCCATTTTACAGATGTGAAAACTGAGGCATAGATCACAGGCCCAAGGCCTGTAACTTGTGGGCAACAGAGGGAGGTCTTCAATGACTCCCAGATATAACCCCCACTTTGCACAGCTCCAGAACTCTTGGTTTCAGATTGGGGGTTGGTAAGACCGAAAGCTTCTGTCCTTCCAGAGTCAAAGTCCTCACCAGTGTGCTTATCAGGGTCAGAAGAGCTGAGCACTGGTGAAAGGGGAGGATTGAAGGGTTTGCTTTTGGGGCCCTAGCCTCCATTTCAGTGGTCAGGGTCCCCCTCCCAGGAGACAATGTGTTAGAAAGACTCTTGGACAGATAGTGAGGGGAGGGGAAAGGCTGCGGGCCTATGAGGTCCCCAGGGGCCGCATGGTCCTGCCTACCAGCCTGGATCATAAACTAGCTCTCCCTTCTTGTGGTGGCTGTCATCCCCGCACTGTACCCCACAGCCCCCCAGCTCATCTCCAGGGCCAGGAGGAGCAAGACCAAGCAGGGCCCCGAGGACTCTGTGGCGAAGCGTTCCCCAGGTACAGTGGCCTCCTCCGGGGTTGGGGAACAAAGGAGACCTGGCCTGGGAGGGAGCGTGGTGACCACATGCTCCCCCCTCCCGAGGCGGCTGGGCCCGGAGGGAAGGGGGCCTCGAGCGCCCTCTGCTGGCCTGGTGACTCCAGGAGGAAGGAGGTGGCCGCCACAGCAGGGATTTGCAGCTCCTTCTCCTGAACCCCGGGCCTGGCTGAGTGTGCCACCTGTGGGTGCGAGTGTCTGTACGTGGCTGTAAGTGTGGCTGTGGGTGCCTGGGACGCATGTGTGTGCATATCTGCATCTTTGAGAGCGCCTATCCCAGTGTCTGTTGGTATGTGTGCACATCAGACTTGTGTGTCCGAGTGTGTGTGTATCTGTGTGCACGTATGTGGGTAAATGCATATGTCCACCTGGGCCCCGGGTGTGTGGGGTGTGAATGGAGCTGGGCTTTGGCTGGCAGCCATTTCAGTGTTTCAGTCTGTTGGGCTGAAAACACCCCGGTCAGGTAGTCCCTGGGGCCGACAGCTCATGTGGGCATAGGTAGGAGGCGGGGAGGGGCAGAGCTGGCCACTGGCCACTCTGATATTTATTCTGTGCCTATGGGGAAGAAAGAGAGGACGATCTTGAGCCGAGTTCCATCCCTAAGGAGCTTTGCATGTGAACAGTTGTACCTAGCCTGAAAAATAAGATGATAACCACGGCAGAGGTTTAGGCCGGTGAGGGTCTAACTCAGCCTGGAGCTATCCTGGAATGCTCTCTGGAGGAGGCAAGCCAGAGCAGAGGTTTTTGGGGCACAGAGAGCAGAGATTCAGAGAGGGAAGTGAGGGTACACCAGACAGAGAAAACTTTCACTGGGTGTCCGGTGGGGAAAAGGCAGGCCAGAGAGGGGGCCAGGGCCAGGTACCCCGATTCTGCCGGCTGTATGGGTCAGGGGTCAGGGGAAGGGTGTCCCTGGAGAAGTCTGGCCAGGGCAGAGATACTGTGGGGCTCAAGGGTGGAGGGGGAGCCCTCTGCCTCCAGCCCCCGCCTGGGAAGGAAGGCCCGCGGTTTTCCTTCTGGGGGTTGCGCAGGCACTGGGTCAGAGCAGTGGCTACAGAGAAAGTTCTCCGGACTAGGATGTGCAGGACACCCACACGGACCACAGCTGCTCAGACGCTGCGCCCTGTGGAGGCCTGGGCACCACAGAGGTCATGCTGCTCCCCCTGCAAGGCCCAGTGATGCCCACGCCACGCCAGCTGCAGTGGCCTCTGGGCGCCTCTTTTTGCCATCAATGCCTCCTCTGTGGCCTGGGCCCGGGAGGGTAGGCTGGGTAAGGCCTTGGGCCCCAGCCAGCCCCGTCCCCTCTCAGGGTGGCACCAGGCCGGCCTCCTGGGCCCTGGCCTCAGGGTCTTAAGGGGGCATTCTCCACCCTGAGGGCCTGGGGCAGCAGAAGGCCCCTGCCGAGGTTGGTCTGCTTCTGGTGAGATCAAGCAGGGGGAACATTTCCCTGAAGACACACTCATTTGGGCTTGACACCATGGACACACACAGCTGCCTACAGGGGAAGCACCACTTTACTTTTTCTAAACTCCAGTGGCCTTTTTTTTTTTTTTTTAAGATTTTATTTATTTATTTGAGAGAGAGACAGTGAGAGAGAGCATGAGCAAGGAGAAGGTCAGAGAGCGAAGCAGACTCCCCATGGAGCTGGGAGCCTGATGCGGGACTCGATCCCTGGACTCCGGGATCATGACCTGAGCCGAAGGCAGTCGTCCAACCAACTGAGCCACCCAGGCGTCCCCTCCAGTGGCCTTTTAATGGCAAGCCTCCCTTCAATGTCTAGAACCTTGTGGGGTGCTGGCTTCTTGGCCCCACTCTGCCTTTTCCTCCGGGGTATCCAGGCCTTATAGAGGGGCCCTGAAGACCCCCCAGCTGGGGTCCCTGCAGGCCACCGCCCTCCACAGCTCTTGTTCTTGCCAACCCACATGCCCGCTCAGGCTGAGCTCGGGCTCAGGGACACATCCAGGGCATCTGGACTCCGGCCCCAATGCCATTGCTGTGCAGGGCCCGCTGGAGCCCACCAGCATTCTCACTGTCTACGCTGCTGCTCCCCCCCACACACCCCAGGAAGGGAAGTGAGCACCAGGGAGCTCCTCTGACCACGTGGAACCAGAGCCCCCAATCCAACGACTCTTTTTCCCACTGGTGACTCTAGTGCCCTTTCCAGAGAGTTCCTGTGTGCATCCCATCGTCCAACCCTCCCAACCGACCCACAAGGAGGTCTCATGTTGCCCCCAAATTACAGCTGAGGGAGCTGAGGACCAGAGAGACTGCAGGTGGAACTGAAACCCTGACCTGTCTGACCCCAACCCCCTGGTGTTATCCGTGCTACGGGCATCCAAACACACCCGGCCACCGCTCACTGCTGTGTGGCTGTGGGCTCTCCCCTGCCCTGTCCACCTGGTTCCTTGCTCAGCACAATTCCTCCTCATCGTAAACCTCCTGTGGCCCTATCGTTCTGTTCTCCAAGCCTTTGCCCAGCTCTCCTGCCTCCTTGGCCTGCTGTCTCTTCCTTCTCACTGCACACAATCCCTTTCTGGCTGAGAGAAAGAGAGAGAGAGAGAGAGAGGTGAGCTACTGAAAAGAGAGTGAAGTCCTCCGTGCCACCAGCATGCTCTGGCCCAGGGCTTGTGAAGGTGTCCTCTGCACTGCTCCCTGAAAACCTCAGCACCAGGCTACCTAGGCTCTGGCCCACAGAAGCCCCAGGCTGGAGACGTGTGGTTGTGGAAGGTTGACCTTCTCCAGGAGCAGGTGTTGGCGGGGAGCTGGAGCATCGAGGGAAAAGAGGAGGCAGCAGTCCTTGGAGGAGGGAGTGCTTGAGAGCTGCCATCCCCTCCCTGCCTGCCCCTGGGAGCCGTTGCTAGGCTAGCACACAGCAGCAGCGGGAGCACACGTTCCTGGCTCCTGTCGCAGCACCCACACAGCCCACATGGCAGGAGTGGCCACGGGCATGGGCGACTCTTTACCCAGGGAAGATGCCAACAGGCCAGCCTGACCCAGGGGGCAGGGCAGGGGATGGGCATAGCTACAACAGGGCCCTGGGCCACAGGAGAGGAAGCTCTTCCACAACCGTGCAGGCATGGGTGACCAAAGGGAGGTGGCGGGTCCCACTCCTGACACCCAGGGTCCTGGCTAGTCTTCCTTGTTTATCGGCATCCTGTCTGATGGGTCACCCAGGGGGCCTTCCTGGCTTTCCTGGGGGCGAGGGGCTGATGGGAGCCCCCAGGCCTCTCCCTTCCACTCCCCCCTCCACGTGGGGGGTAGGCCCCAAGGGTAGAGGACTCCTCTGGTCACTACACCTGGGAGCCTCCTCTCTTCTCCTGAGTTCCAGGTGCTCAGGGCTTCTCCAAGGACCTTCCCTATGACCGGGCACTCAGAGACTGGAAGTCTGGGCCCGGTCCAAGTCCTCGGATGCCCTTGGGCTCCATTAGGCTCTGGCCCTTCCGGTGGACTTTCCTGGGGCTTCTCTCAGGATATGTGTGGCCTGAGGGTGAGGATTTGAGACTTGGGATGAAGGGGCCAGATCACCAAGCCCGGGTCCTTCTTGCCTTCCCCTGCTGTGGTCCTAGGAGCAGATGTACAGCTGGGTGTGAGTGGTGAAGGCCCAGAGTGGGGGGTGGTGGAGGGAGGGGCACCACAATTCTGGGCAGACTCTTCAGCTGGCAGAGGCTCCTGCCAAGACATTTCCCCGCCCCGCCCCCCCTCCCCTCCACTCATTATCAACTTGGGGTTTGTGTGCAAACAGCAGCTGGTCTCTTTTGTCGGCCACCCCTCCCCCCTGCCCCTTCCCTCCTCCCCAATGCCTCTCAATGGCTTTTCCTTCTCAGGCCCTGCCTTTCCTTCCAGGTGATCTAGATGCTGAGGCTCTGGGGAGTACCTGAGAGAGGAGGCAGCCCCTGGCCAGTCTTGGCCCTGGGTCCTAAGTTCTCCTCTATCCCTTCCAAGATGCAATATTAAATCCATTTGAGACATAACATGAGAGCCAATGAGGATAAGAAGCAGAGCAAAGTCACACAGTGGGTAAGTGCAGAGCCAAGACACAGACCCAGGTGTGCCCGTTTGCAGAGCCTGTTTGTAGAGTCTGTTTGCAGAGCCTGTTTGCTGAGCCAGTTCACCTCTCAGCCTTAGCTGTTTCTCTGATCATCCTAGTGCCTGGCACCCTGGGAATACAGGTCCACTCCCAACCTTCTAACCTGTGTCAAGGGCTTCAGCTGAGGTACTTCTGTGTGCCTGGGACTGAGATAGGAAGGCGGACAGAGCCATATGGCAGGGCTCTTTCAGTTATCACTAGGAGTTGGGACTAGAAGCTAAGGACAACGGGAGAAGTATCTTGGCAAGCAGCAAGGCCTGGAGACTGTGGAGGCAGAGAACAAGGAGGCTGATTAGGAGAACAGGTGAAAAGTAGAAGGGTGTGGGCCAAGGCACAAGCCCTAGGGCAGCAATGTAGCCAGACCTGGAAGCCCAGGCTTGGTCACAGTAAGATGGTGGGCAAGAGGGATGGGCAATGGTGATACAGATACAGGAGCAGGTGTGGCAGGAGGAGGGACCTTGAGCTTGAGACAAATTGGGTTTGAGATGCTAGAAGGATACCCAGGTGGAGGTTTCTGGGGAGCGAGGAGGCTATCCCAGGGCAGGTGGAGGTGCAGGGGTGGAAGAGCTCACAGAAATGGAATAGGGGAGAAGGGAATTGAGGATGGAGTCCTGAACAGAAGGCTCAGAGATCCAGGGAGGGCACTGTGGTGGAGAGAAGTTCCACCTGATCTGGGAACTTGTAAGTAGCAAGGGCTCTGAGAGGGCAAGTCCATGGTCTGGCAGGGGCTGCGGGTGGCCTGAGTGGGTGTGGTGGCTCCTTACCAGGCACTCTGTTCTTCAAAGATTTTAGCTGTTTTAGTCCTTGTAACAGGCCTGAAATGACAAGCCTCAATCTCAAGTGGAACCAAGATGAGTTCTGAAGGTGGTGTGTGACTGTGGAAATATTTGGGACGACAGCTTGCTGCTGTCCCTCAAGTGGACAAGCATGGAGCACTGCGCTCTGCCAGGCGTCAGGGTTACTGAGTCTGGGTCCCTCTGAGCCTCACTGCTGGGGATGCCAGAAACCCAGACCAGAGCGGACCACATGCTGGGTGAGTGGGAGACACCAGAGGCACCTGCGACTCCCCTGGGCGCCAAAGAGAAAGCAACCCCCAAGGTAAGTCTGGAAAGAAGATTTCGAGTTCATCAGGTGGATGTATCGGAGGCAGCAAGCAGGGAAGTAATCGTGAGAGTGTGAGGAAAACCAGGGCCTGCAAGGAAAGGTGCAGCCCCGGGCGGGACCACTGCCCGGATTCCCGTGCTCACTCCTAGCCTCCGACCGCGGCCAAAGTTCAGCCTCTCCAAAGAGCTTTACTGGGTCTTTGGTTAGGCCCTCTGGGGTCCCTGGGGCAGCTGCGGACACACGAGCGTTCAAGACCACCCGCAGGCCTGTGCCCGCCGGCGGCGGGCCGTGCACACGCGCGCGCGCACACACCGAGTACACGGGCGCCGGCACACGGCCCGGTCCGTGCGGGCCGGAAGTAGCAGGGTTAGAGGCCTAGAGACCCGCGAGCCGCGCCGGGGGGTACCGCCAGGGAGAGCGGGAACAAAGGACACGGCGGGGCGGGGGCGGCCAGGTCGGGCCGCGATTGGTGGCTGGGGGCGCGGGGGAGAGGCCCTGCCGGGCGCTGATTGGCCGCGGCCGCAGCGGGTCCCTCGCTCCCGCCCCGCCCCTCGCGACCGAAACCGGAGCTCCGTTCTGCCGCCCCGGACCCGCCCGCGCCCCGGCCATCTGCGCGGGGGGCGGGACGCAGGCCGGAGTCGGATTCCCGCCCAGCCCCCCTCGACTGGCACTCGGCGGAGCCAGACAACCTGTGCACCTCGCTGCCCCCAGCCCCGCCCCCGCCCAGATGCGCGCGGGCTCCCGAGGGCCCCGGCAGGGTGGGGGGCCTAGCCTGAGCCCCGCTGGGGAGGCTGGAGGGCAAGGTTCTCGGGTACTAGAGGGCCAGGTTGCCCACGTGGAAATGGGGTAGGGCCCAGGAAGCCGCCTCTTGCGGGAGCCTGGCCGGGCCTCGTGGCTGGACTGGGAGAGGGGTCAGAGAACAGGACACTGCTCAGAGAGGACTGGCGAGGGGTAAAAGGAGTGGAGGAGGGCGCGGGCTGGAGGACGCCCCAGGAGAGGGGTGGTTGGATGACCTGAGGCCCGGGCTACTCAAAACCTGGCAGCGCGAGCAATCACTGGGGCTGATGGCGGCGCCAGAATGCCAGACAGGGCCCTGGCAGGGTTTGGGGGTAGGAGAGGTAGTTAATTGAGTTCACTGCCAGCCAGGCCACGCTGTGTGCTTAAGGACATACAGGATAAGGGGCATTCTCAACCCCATTCCTCTTTCTTAGCTGCCTGGGAGGTGAGAGGGAAGGGGTGGGGCGAGGGACCCGGGCCACCAATCACAGCCTCAGTCCCGCTTTGAATCTGGGCTGGCGGCTGGCGGCTAGGGTTGGCGGCACACCTGGCAGCCTCTTTGTCCCCACTTGCCTGCCTAGACACGTCCCACTCCACCCCCACCCTTTGGGAAGCTCTCCCCCACCCACCTAGTTCCCCTCCTTTCATAGTTTCCCTAGCTGGGACTGATGCCAGACCCTGGTCTTCCTGGACTCCAAACCATGTCCCCATCTCTGCCCCATTCTGGGCTGTGCATGGAAACCTAAACTGCGGGGTGTAGGGACCTCCGTGTCCCCAAGATGGCCACCAAGAGCCAGTGGTGCTGGGAGTGCAGTGGGCGGGAGACGACAGTTTGCGACCAAAGTCCTGGCAGAGGGCTAGTCCAGGCACAAGTTATGTGACCCAGGGTGAGCCCCTTACCTCCGAGGTGGCTCCGGCAGCTGCACAGCCATGGTAATAAGGATCTACTCCCAGGCTGTTGTGAGGATTAAATGAGATCCTGCAGAAGACAGAGCTTTGTGAGCCTGAAGCCTCAAAGTGTGTGTGGGAGAGGAGGGGATGTTTGCATCTGGTCCCATGCGGGCCAACAGGCAGCCAGAGAGGGTGGGTGAGACTCCCTGGTCCTGCCCCGTGGGCAAGGGCCAATGTGCCAAGTTGGATGGCAGAGAACAGCACAGTGCCATCCCTGTGGAGCCCAGAGCCCACTAGACCCTGAACAGAGGGGGCCAGAGTTTAGAATTCCTGGCCTCACACATCCCCAGGCTCTCCAGGAAAGACGGGGCAGAGGAATCTGGGGGTGGCTCTTTTTTATGTTCAGGTCTGAGGGCATGGAGCCCTCTCCCAGATCAAGACCAGAGGGCAGGCCAGGGGCCTACAGATTTCTCACTTCAGGTGCCCCACATACTCCTGCCCTCTTCCAACTCTGCTTCCCCATCCCCAACTGCTTTCTACCCACCCCACCCCGAGCTCTGGCATGAAATTGGTCACTAAGACCCTCCAGGCTGCTTCCTTAATGTCTCTCAAATCTGTCTTCTCTGTCTTCTTTCCACCCCTCCACTGCCATCCTAGTCGCAGCTGGGACTGCGGTGATAGCCTCCACCTGACCAGTGTCACCCTGACCCCAGGCTGCCCCCCTCCCCACAGCCAGCACAAAAAGCAAACTAAGTCTTTTTCCTTCCCTACTAAAATTCTCTAGTGGCTCCCCACTGCCCCTAGGACTCCCTGATTGGAACTACAAGGGGTCTAATAAGTGGGTAAGCCCACACTCTGGAACCAGCCTGCTCATGATTGAACCCTGAGGCCATTGCTTGTTTTGTTCTGTTTTGAATTAACCACACCAGCATAGAGTCCAATGCTGGGACTTGAACTCACCACCCTAAGATCAAGACCTGAGGTGAGATCTAGAGTCCACGCTTAACTGACTGAGCTACCCAGGCACCCCTGAGGCCATTCCTTATTAACTGTGCCTTGGTTTCCCCATCTGTAAAATGGGGATGTGTTTCCCTTACAGCAACTCTATGAAATGACTAGCATGCCTGCCATATTGCACCCACAATACGCACAATGAAAGTAGAACGATGGGAAAACCAAGTTTGTATTGTTATGGATTACAGAAGCTAAGGCACAAATCTAGAGCTTGGAGCACAGCTGGGGCTCAGTACATTCTAGCAGTTACTTCTGACCCCGCCCTTCAGCCAAATCTTTGCCCTCGAACCTCCAGTCCCACAGAAGCATAGGTGAGTGCCTCTTGCCTTGCCCTAACCACCTTTCATCTCCCCTCTCCCCTCGCGCGGGTCCTCTCACCTGGCAGAGAATGGGTGCTTATTACATATTTTGGAATCAGGGAAGGAGGGCTCCGGAGAAGGCTGGACTGAAGGGATTATTCAGTGCTCCCGCGCCCCCTTGTGGCCATCCTGGACATTGCCTGCCTCGGCTCAACATTTCAAATGGGAGGGCGGAAGACAGTTTCAAGGCCTGGGAAGGTGGGGGCAGGCCACCTGAGGACAGACTCTGTAACCCACATTAATTCCAGGGCTCAGGCCCCAGGGGTTTTCAGCCCCTTCGCCAGCTCGACCTTTCTTCCTCTTCTCTCCGAGAATTCTGTGTATTTGTCAGTGTGAGCTGGACTATGCACCCCAAAGACCAAGAGTTCAACTGTGTCTACACAGGGCAGCAGCAGTTTCCAGAAGATATGTGTGTATGTGGGGGGATTGGGGGGAGTGGCCAAGCCCACCGTCAAATATATGTCCCTTGCTTTTGTGTGTGGCTAGCTCTGGACCCTGTCTGGGCTGAGAACACAGAGCCTCAGCCTTCCAGGGAACTGAGGCGGGCTGTAGCCTGTCAATGGAACTTTCTAGATCTTAATGAACTCCGTGGTGTCCAGGTCTCCTGTTCTCGAAAGATCAGTCCCCAGAGTCTGAGTCTTCTTGCACACATCCCCAGGTACTGGGCCACTCTAGGCCTGTGTGTGCACCTTGGAGGGGAGTGGGTTTGTTTCTCCCTCTGTCTCACACATCTGCATTCACCGCGCTTGTGAGACCGGACTGTCACAATTCCACTTGCTTCTGCCAAGAGCTCGGGCTGTGTGTGCTCCCCACATGCACATCCGCACTCATGAGCATCTCACAGTATGCCTGTGTCTCTCCTAGTTATTTTGCCAGATTGTATTCCTGTGCATAGGCAGGCTTGCATAAGAGCGAGGAATTGGAGTCAGACATGTCTGAGCTCAGAGTCAGGTAGGACCTGGCTGGGTCATTTTAGACAAGGGATTTACCTTGTCTTGGGCCCCAGACTCCTCATCTGCTCAGTGGTAATAATGGTACCTATTTACTAGGTTGTTGTGAGAAGTCAATGAGAAGAATGGCAAGCCAGGGCATGGGGACAGGCACACAGAAGGCAGGTGATAAATGGGGGTGATTTCTGGTGCTGCTATGTTCTGGGGTTCTAGCGAGGCCTCTGTGCTCTGCTTCCTGTCCCCATGTCTCCCAGTCCTGAGACCAGCGGCACAAGGAAGAGGGCTGGGCTGGGCCCTGCAGACAGTCCTCCAAGAATGTTCAGAATGACAGCAAGCTGCTGCCACAAGCTGGCTAAGAATACCGAGACCCATACACTGCTTGTTCCGTGTGGACAGGAACACACAGGCAGGTGACCTCGTTTTCCCACCCTCAAACTGGAATACCTGGTCTGACCATGAGGTTGTATTTGTGGGGCTAAAGGGGCACAATGTCTGAAGTGAGCCCTTGCAGACGCCCCAGCTTCTAGCCTTGGCACGTATGGCCACCTGGGGGAGCCCTCTGTCACTCTGGGAAAAGAGGGAGTGGAGGGGGATGTGTGGAAAGGGGAGGGGTGCCGGCAGCTTGGGGGATGGGGACAGCCTGGGAGAGTGGAGGGGGGGCTGTCCCATGCCCTGAGCAGCATCTCTTGCAGGAGCTAGGCCAGGAGTTAACCCATCTACTGCCAGGCTCCAGCCCTTCTGCCCCAGGGGTTTCTGGGTTCTAAATAGAGATGCCCAGAGCTGGGTGTGCTGGGAGCGGGTGCAGCAGTAGCCAAAACAGGGAATTCTGGATGAATGACTGAGCCCCTCGAAACTTTCCCACCCTATGCTCAGGAAGAGAAATGCCTGTGTGTGTGTGTGTGTGTGTGTGTGTGTGTGCGCGCGCGCGCGCCTGCCTGTCTTTCAAATCAGCCAAACTGCCTGAAGCCCTTAGAAGCCCTCTGTGAACCTTCTTCCTGGTTTTCCCACCCTGGACAGCCTGCACTAAGGGAGGGCATGTGCTTCCAGATCCTCACAGGACCTGGGAGGTCACTTCCACTTTGTCCTCCCCACTTGCCAGCTGAGGAAGCTGAGGCACAGAGAGTGAGAGGCCTTGGCCTTGGCCTTGAGCAGTAAGGCCTCTTTGAACCCAGGGCATCTGGTGCCAGTGCCCTCCTCCGCAGCCTGCCCTCCCCTCCCTCTGTCTCTTCTGGAAGGAGAATTCCAGCACTGAGACCCAGGCCGGAGGAGGCACCTGCCAGCAGGACTGGAAGGGGAGGCAGGTGAGCACTGGTGAGAGCAGAGGAAGGAGGACGGAGAGCCAGACATGGCACTGCGGAGACACCCCTTGTGGTTTCAGGGTGGCTATGGGCTGAGAAATGAGGAAGGGAGGCAGAAGTGGAGCCGGATGTGGACATTTCTTACAAGAGGGTATCGGAGGAAAGGGAGCCAAGGAGGCGGTGGGTTCAGGGCCTTTGGGGGTAACTTGGAGGGACCTGGGAGCTTCCGCGTTGGTGAAGGAGCCAATGCTGCTGCGAATAGAATGAATGTGGAGTGGGGTGCCCAGAACCAGGGCTGGGGGAGGGCAGGAGGCAGCAGATCAACTCCCAGTCACCTCTGCTTCCTCTCTGGGGAGGGGAATGTGAGCTGTTTGCAGGTGACAGAGGAAGGAAGTGGGATGCCCTGCAGGAGGGGCTCTCCAGGCTTTGGGACTGGGATAGTAGGAAGAGAGAGCCAAGAGGAGGGAGGGGGAAAGGGAGGAGTGGGGCTTTCCAGCTAGCTCAGGGCTGGGGTGGTGAGAGTCCTAGGGGGACATGCTCAGAGACAGTCTCCCAGGTCCAGAACCCCTCTCCTATGCCTCCTTCCTGAGGCTCTTATCCGGCTCTTCAGGGGGACTCCAAGGACACTAAAAAATGGAGACTCACTGATTTTGGTGAAAAACAAGAGTTGCAGTAAAATGGGGACCCTCTGTCCTTGTCCAGGGCCTGAAAGGGCTTTGACATTGCCAGGTGGTCTAGGTCTGAGGCCTTTTTGGTGCCGTCTGGCAGGCAGGCGGAGAGAGGGACCTGGGGAGAGGGGGTAGACTCTCCCATCTTCCCTTGGGGACTGACCTTCTTTTCCTGGCCTCTTGTCCCCCTCCCCACCAAAGTCCCATCTTTCCCTATATCTACTCAGCTCCCCCACCAGGACCCCCTGGAGCCTGCTTCTGGGGAGTGAGCCCTGGAGGGAGGCCCTGTCAGCTGGTGCTGGGAAGCCCCTCCTGGTGGAAGCCTGCAACCTGGGGAACAGATGGCCCCCCTCCCTGACTATTCCTTAGGAAACCCTGGGGGCCCCTCGGCTCCTCCTTGTGGCCTCCCCCATACCCCCCCTCCTACTTTGGAAAGCAGCTAGCTGAAAAGAGACAACATCTGGGTCTCCCCAGGGCCCCAGTGACCCAGCTGCGGGCTGGCCAGCAACCCCAGGAAAACAGCCACCCCTCCCCCCAGCACTGGTGTCCCCCTGCTCAGCATCATTTGAATACCTGCCATCCTTTGAGGCAGGATCCCAAACTCAGCACCCTTTGATTGCAAGGTATTTCATGCAAGAAAGAGCCTCAGGGTCCTGACCTCCAGAGATGCCTGGCCAACGCCACAGCTGTCCCAATTACAGTAGGTGGCCAGTCAGCTCCTCAGAGGTCTTTGCCGCATCTGCCACCAGACCCACAGGACCAACTCAGCCCCAGACTGAAAGACATTCCCCCATGGGCCTGGAGAAGGGTCCATGCCACCAATAGTCTGTGGGACAAGTGACCACAGAGGAGCAGAATCCTGTGCCTTTCATTGGACAGGGGACTGGGGCCCTGGGCTCAGCCCAAGGAAGGCTGGTTCCCAGCACGTGAATGCCACTCACTGTGCCCCCACATGTGCCCAGCCTGCTCCCCTCTGTGACAACACCCAGAGGTTTGGCCACAGGCACGCTGGGGAGCATCCCAGAGTCTCACTGGGCCTTGCCTGAAAAGAAGGAACAAATGTTAACTGATTTACAGATTGAGTTCTCTTTTGCATTTCACACCAGACTCTGGCCTTGACCTTCTCCTCGCTGCTTCTTCCCACCTTCCTACCTGCTCATAGGGTTTACTCTCTGAGAACCAGAACAATTACATGTCGGCCCGCATGTCTGGGGTCTGAGGGCCAAGGGCCAATGAGCACAGTAACTGGATGGAGGTCAAGCAGCCAGCTGGGGTCAGAGCAGGACCTACCCCTGCCCCTGAGAACCCACCCAGGGCTCTTTTCCTACCCGTCCAACCTGCCACAGACCCTTAGACAGACTGTGGGGGATTCAGGAGGCTCAGGTTGTCTCAGGCCTGAGGCAGGGAGCAGGGAGGGAAGCACTTGCCCCCACTCGGAGCCTACACAGTGGTGAAGGTGTGTGCTGGAGCTGGTGGAAGGCAGGGACTGTGAGGGTAAGGTCTGGGTGTGGGTCCTGCTTTCCTTGACACACCTGGCCACCCCAGTGCCCTGCAAATTAGGAAAGGCCAAGCTGGTGTCCCCCCAGAGCTAGGCCTAGCCAGTGCCCTACTGCCCCCCACCAGGACAGAGCGGAGAGCCTGTCGCACTCAAGGTCCAGGAGAGTCACCACCCCACAGGGCTCTCCTGCACTTTCTTTTTCTTTTTTTCTTTTTTTTTTATTTTTGTTTTGTTTTTGTTTAAGACTTTATTTATTTGACAGACAGAGATCACAAGTAAGCAGAGAGGCAGTAGGTGGGAGAGAGAGGGGGAAAGCAGGCTCCCCACTGAGCAGAGAGCCAGATATGGGACTCGATCCCAGGACTGTCTGAGATCTCTCCCTGAGATCATGACCTGATCCGAAGGCAGAAGCTTAACCCACTGAGCCACCCAGGTACCCCTACTTTCTTTCCTTCTCAGTCTCTGGGGAATTCTATCTTCCTTTCAGGGGCCCCATACTGACCCTATTGGTTTCTGGGGTTTCCTCTCTGTCCTAAGAATCCTGCCGTGGGATACAGAAGGAGCAAGGATCCTCCCCAACTCTTGCCCCTCCCCCCACCAGCCTGGCCCTGCCAGAGCTCCCACCACAGCACCACCTGGCACATGACCCCCTGGAGTGATGCCTGCTGGTCACTCTGTGTTGCATAGAGTCTCTCCAGGGGAGGAAGATCTCCCTGGGCAGAGGCCTCAGGTCCTTCCTGGGGGAACTTGATGGGCTTTACCTTCCACCCGCCTTGCGTCAGCGACTGAGACCAGGGCTGATCCCAGGTCAATTCCCAGTCCCCCGGAGGCAGCCTCAGGGCCAGAGCCTCCTCCCACCACCCCTCATCAGATCTACAAACTGATGGCAAAAGATGGGAGTCTGCCCTGGCCCCACACTGGGGATGGGGAGGCACCAGTGTCCAAAGCATGGACACTGCCTATGATGGCTCCCTGCCTCCAGGCCATCCAGGGGTCAGCCAGCAAACCCACAGATTAACCCACAGCCATGTGTTCATAGCTACCCTGCACCCAGGCAGCTTTGTGGGAGGGCAAAGCTGAACCACAGAATCTGGGAACTCTGGGGCCTTCTGGGGCTCTGACAGCCACGGCCAGGGACCTGCCAATGATTGGTCTCAGCTTGGGGGTCTTGGCGAGATCACCAAAGTCAGATTTTGCTTGATGAGCAAAGGCCATATTCCGGCATCTTCTTTGCCCACAGTCAGGGTCTTGGCCCCATAAGCAGGTACCACCAAGGAGCACTCAGGCTGGTCATTGCTCAGCCCGGCCTCCTGAGACGCCAGCTGGCATCAAGGGCCCATCTCAGGGCATGACACTGTTGTCACATGCAGTAAGGAGCCCTCCCCTTTGCTAAAATTGTGATAGTTAAAGTGCCAGCCATGTGGGCACCTGGGTGGCGCAGTCGGTTAAGCACCAGACTTGGTTTCAGCTCGGGTCGTGATCTTAGGGTCGTGGGATCGAGCTCTGCACCGGGCTCTGCACTCAGCATGGAGTCTGCTTGAGATTCTCTTTCCTTCTCCTCTGCCCTTCACGCTCACGCTCACGAGCACAAGCTCTCTCGCTTTCTAAAATAAAATAAATCTGAGGAAAAAAATAAAAAATAAAGTTCCATCTGTGCCGCACAAAGTACCAGCCTTTGAGAGCAAGGCAACTGTAGGGGGCATGAACAATAAGGCCTCCTGGGGTCAGGTAGCACAGAGCACACCACTGCTTAGAAGAAACACTGCAGGGGCACCTGGGTGGCTCAGTGGGTTAAAGCCTCTGCCTTCGGCTCAGGTCATGATCCCAGGATCCTGGGATTGAGCCCCACATTGGGCTCTTGCTCAGCAGGGAGCCTGCCTCCCTGTCTCTCTCCACCTGCCTCTCTGCCTACTTGTGATCTAGCAAATAAATAAATAAAATCTTAAAAAAAAAAAAAAGAAGAAGAAGAAGGAGAAGAAACATTGCAACCTGGGTGCGCAGCTGGCTGGGAAGGATGAAGAATGTTCTAGAAACAATGTCATATATGCAATGATGGGAGAAACTGGTGTGGCTTATCCCAGAGTGGATAACACTTTGCTGAGCATTCAGTGTTATTTTATCATTCATTCCGAGAATACCGGCTACAGTCCTGGGAGCCTGGGACCATGCCCTCAAAGAACACATGGACAGACAGACAAGGACCATGGAGACGGACATGAAAGAGACAAATTTCAATTCTATATAAGACAGAACACACTGGGACTCTTGGGTAGGTGGCTCAGTCAGTAAGTGTCTGCCCTGGGCCCAGGTCATGATCTCAGGGTCCCGGGATAGAGTCCTGCATCGGGGCTCTCCCTGCTCAGCACTCCCCCTGCTTGTGCTCTGTCTCTCTGACAAATAAATAGGGAATTTTAGGTAATTGCAGTGACAGAGATGAACACTAAGATCCCCTCTTACTGGATGATTTGGCCATGTTATCAGTGTATGGATTATAGAGCGTCTCCTGCTTTTCAGTGTCTGTGTCCCCACCTCCCTTCTCCAGATGCTTTGGGGCCTCTACCCAGTGTGAAAAGAGAATCTCAAAACTGAACAGTCTATCCGCTAAGGTACTGTTTCAGCACATGGGGCAAGAACGACCATTGTCCTCTTACAGGATTCACTATTTTTTTCCTTAAGATTTTATTTTTTGCTAATCTCTACACCCAACGTGGGGCTCAAACTTACAACTCTGAGATCAGGAGTTTCACGCTCTACCAACCAAGCCAGCCAGGCAGCCCTGACAGGATTCTTTACTTCAGGTTCTGGAGCCTTATATTGTATAGGAGAGTGTTTTTCTGACTGGGGTCTTGAATCCTTCCGAACAAGGATGGGTGAGTGGGCTGGAGCTGTGGGGGACTTTGAGGCTGGAAATCATTTTCTGGTGTTGGGTAGTAAGAGCAGGGCTTTGGGAAGGCAGCTTGGGCATGAGTGCCCCATGACTCAGGGACAGACCCCAGGGAGCCAGGAATCTAGGGACTGCAGGAAGAGGGATGGGAGTCACAGGGAAGCTGGTGACTTTCCAGACCAGGCCTCCCAGACCAGGATTCTCTCTCTCAGATGCAGTCTCAAATTATACTCTCTGAAATTAGCCCAATTCTTAAAAAAATATCCCATAGGAAACCCGCCCTATCCAGTATTAAAGTTTGCTCCAAGGCTCTAAGGGGCAGGGATGCTGGCCTGAGAATGCAGGTCAGTTCCAGGGTCGGAGCAGACACTTTCCAAGCCGGAGTGGGGGTGTGTCAGAGCCCAGGGCGCACTTATCAGGCTCTGGAGACCTGCCCTTTGATGCAGGGAGGCAGCCTGTGGCCCCCCAGTTTGGATGCCAGGCTCTCTCTTGGAGGGCTGGAGCCTGAAACCCCCTCAGAATGGAAAGGAAAGCAGCGACATTTCTTGAGCTCATCCACTTCCCACCCCGGGGCCATCCCTCCCATGAGTCACCCTGTTATCCCTCCATGGCCAAATATAGCTCCCAAGGCAAATGAGGGTGCTGCATTGTGCAGATGGGTCAGGGAGGGGCCCGGGGGACGGGGTGGCCCGGACCAGGGGACTAGGCAGCCCACCCGGGGCCCCTTCAGACCTGAGTGGTCTCGGCCTGAAGGTCAGATCTCAGGGCCGCTTTCCCACAAACGCAGGGAAGTCGGGGAGACAGAGGGTCTGACCCACAGGCAGTGGGATCACTTCCTTCTCGGGAAGGAGGAACACGCTCTGGGGAACAAACAGGGCAGGGGGCCTTCCCTCTTGGTCCCGTCCGGCAGATGAGGCCCAGGTCCCCGCCGCTGCGCCGTACCAGCGTGGCCACGAGGTCCCGAGCCTGTCGGCCGTCCCCAGCAGCCCCCCGGGCGCCGCCCCGGCACCGCGGAGCCACCACATAAGGAAATGTTTGCGCCTGGGCGCTCGCTCCCGCCTCCCTCCCTGCCTCCCCGCCCGCCGCCCGGACGGGCCAGGCAGGGGCGGGCGCCGCCGGGAGGAGCCGCCCGCGGGCAGGGGAGGCGGAGCGGGAGTGGGGGGAAGTCGGGGTGGGGGAATGCGGGGGGTGGCCTGAGGGGTCGCCCTGCCAGGCTGGGTGGAACCGGCCGGAAGCCTTCTCCCACCCCAGCGCCCGGTCAACGACAGGGACCCGCTGCCTAGCGGAGGGAGGCGGTGGCGGGGTGGCGGGGAAGCACGGAGGACTAGCCGGACACGTCTGGGGCCACGGGGACCCTGGCTTTGCATCTCAGACCCTGGAGTCTGTGACCTGGGCCGCGGGGGCGGGAGGGGGGGGCGGTTTGTAGGGATGGTCCCTCCCGCCCTTTCGAAGCTGGCACACTCGGGCCAGTTGTCCCTCTCCCGGAGTCCAGAGCAATGTCTTAGTCCTCTGCATGGTGACTGTGGCATCCTGACTCCCAGTCACTCCTTAGAGAAGAAATATTTTATAGCTGGCTTGCTGGCCGGCGAGGTCAGGCTCACAAGGACTGCGTCCCTTCTGGAGTTTTCCATTAAGTTATTTACACAGACCCAGTCCCCAACAAGCCCACAGACCTCTGTAGGAGGCTGGCTGGTACAAGGCTGCATTTATTCTGCAAACGGTCTCATTTCCCCAGGGTCCCTCTCCTCTCTTTAATGTTGCCCTTGGAGGTAAGAAGAGGCCAAGGGTGGTGCCTTCTAGGTCTCTGTGGTTTACTCTTGGGAGCTAAAGAAATTCCCCACCAGGTGTTTCCTGGGGACGGACTCCACGCCCAGCAGGCATTCAGAAGGGGCAGCTGGCCCTCTGTTCAGAGGTTCGGAGGCTGGGGAGCTGGAGTCCGGAGCATTCTCCAAGAAAGGGTTATTGAGGGAGAATGGTATCACCCAGATCCTTGGCTTTGGGAAAAGTGTGACATGCAGAACAGTAATCCAGAACAACCTGCCCGTTCAGCTGGAGAGGAGGTGGGACCACCTCACCTACTTCTAGGTTACACAGATTTGACAGATCAGATCTCAGGCTTGGTTTCCTAGGAGGTTCCAGCCTGCAGCCCTGCTGGTGGATTAAAGCAGTGGTGTGTCAACCTTGCCTTAGTGACACTGGTACAACGGCCATTTATCCCCAAGGCCCCACCTCCCAGGCAGGCAGGGCTGCCCAGAAGTGGCAGCCAAGAGGGCTCCACAGGATCGCCCCCATCCCTAAGAGCAAGTGGGACCTTCTCCCTGCCCACAGCCCCCCTTCTGAGGAAGGTCCCTAGTGGTTCTTTCCAAATGAAGCCTGGTTCCCCCATCATGGGCTCAGCTCTCTCCACCCCTAGTAGTAAGGGCTGTGGACCATGTCCAGGACCAGAACAACTGTAGAACGAATGTGGGAGAGTGAGACTGCGTTTGACAAGGTCACTGACTGTGGGGGCCCATGGTTGTGCACCCATCCAGTCCTCACTTACACAGCTCCCTTATTTTTAAGTAATCTATACACCCAACACAGGACTCGAACCCACAATGCAGAGATCAAGAATCTCCCGCTCTACCAACAGAGCCATCCAGGCATCCCCTCCCTAGCCTTTTAATTCAGGATGTACAGGGACAGCCCAGCAGGCTGTAATCCATACTGCATAGACTTTCAGCATGTATCAAGTGTGAAGAAGCTATTTGCTCTTGGACCCTGGCATCCAGCAATTTGGGTCTATAAGCTCCAAGGTGCAGAAACTATCTGGCTGCTGCAGTGGTGGTGAAGTTTTCCCTTCTTCCCTTCTAGGTTCTTTGGCTGGTCTAATAATTAAACTTATACAAGACAGATTAACGAGAAAAACAGACAAAAATAAACAAGAGTAACTCAGTATCCAAAATGACCAAAGCCATGCCCTTAAAAACCACTTTCAGTTAAAGACAAAAGATGCTGGGGGTAGGGAGCCAATTACAGGACGCTACCGCAAAGCCCAGTAAACAGGTGTAAACTTACTGTGTAGATTTAAATGTTGTCCTCTCCATTGATAAGAGTCTCCAGAGATTAGAGCCATCGCCCTCTTCCTGGAACAGTGAGTGAGACACCCTTACAAATGGAGATTTCCCTTTTAAATGTAAATGTCTCTCACAAAAGGGTAACTTCACCTTTGTCTGCTGTTTCTGAAAAATAACCTGCCTAAAATAAACAGTATGCTAAAGAGGCATATTTTGGGGTAGTATATTTTGCTCCCCTAGCCTTAACATAAGCTTAACACAGCATATGCTCAGAAAGTATCTTTTGGGTGGCAGAATAAAAAAAACTTAATTTCAGATCACAAAGATCTGGTCCTTATAAAGGTATATTATACGTGTTTCATCTAAAAGGCTGTCTTATGAAGTCCCCCATTCTCCATCATGAGACACATTCAGATGGGGTACAATGACAATGGGATAGTCGTAGAGGGGTTCTCAATGGGATGTAGAGATATGTTATAGGTGATATATTTAATTTTTAAGATATTATTTATTTGAGAGAGAGAGAGAGCATGAGTGGGATGGGGCAGAGGGAGAGAGAGGAGCAAGCTCCCAGGCAGCCTCATGTGGGGCTTGATCCCAAGACTCTGAGATCATGAGCTGAGCAGAAGGCAGACATGCTTAACCAACTGAGCCACGCAGGTGCCCCAGAGATTATGTATTTTTATGCCTTTAAAATATAACTAGGAATAGGGAGCATAAGAAGAAAATATTCCTAACTATATGAAAGGCAACCAAGAGGTGGTTCTTTGGTAACAGGACGAGGGCCGGACTAGGGAACTTGTAGTCAGTCAGCATAAATGCTAACAGCCATGTTTCCTGAATACTTACTCTGTGCCTGCAATACTCCCCAGGCAGGATCCCCCTCCATCTCCACTGACAGTACTTACTTGTCCAGGCACCCAGCCAGGTCAGAGCAGGGGCCTGAGGCTTTGTCTCTCCCCTTCGGAAAGGGGTATGCTCAACACAGAAGAGCTGGAAACAGCAGGAAGTATAAACAACTGGGGAGACCCCATTCCCTCCCTGGAGAGGCCACTTCCCTGCTGAGCCTGTTCCCCACTCTCTGGTCTGTACCCCACAAATGGCCTCTTTCCCACACACCCTCCTATCACCTGCCTTTTCTACTTCAACCCCATCCTCTCAAATATGAATTTGGTGGCATCTCCTGTTTAAATGCCCCCCTAGAACAAAGTTCTCAGGCCTGATTAGAAACTGGGGCTTGACCCCTAATTCCCTCTGTAGCCAGGCCCTGAACTTGGTTCATGGCTTCCTCCAGGAAGCTTTTTAAATCTTGCCAGGTAGGGGCCTCCTTCCCAGCTTCATCGTGTTGCCCTTTACTGCCCACTTCTTTGTTTCTCTCACCGACTGTCCATCATTGTCACTGTGACCCCATTGCAAAGTGGGGGCCATGGCACGAACCCAATGAGCCGGGAGGAAAGAATAGAGGAAAGGTTAAGAATAGCATAGAGTAGTAGGCAGGTGGTTATGCTTTGCATGTAAACTCAGCAAAGTTAAAAGAATCCAAAACAGGCCAGAAACATGATCATTTTCACGGCTGCTACAAAATGCAGGTGGCTGAGCTTGCACTCATGGGTCTGCACACAGCCCAAGGCAGTTTGCTGTATACACCAGATTCACGAATCCACGCACCTGTGCACATCTTGGGTTCATGTAAACCCGAGTCCGTACATACACGGACCTGTGTAGGCAGCCAGTCGGAGCAAAAACAATTGTGTGCATACTCGGGTGGAAGCATCCTCGAGATGCAGCACACAGAAGACACGTGGAAATCCACCGGTTAGTGCACGTCAGATGGTGCACAAACAAATTTGGCATACTGGGGCGTGCGCACTAGCCCGAGATTGTGCACACGTGGCAAGATGCACACCCCAGGGTTGTGCGCATACGAGGCCATGCATGCCGCCCCGCCCCCCTCGCCGGGGGCCAGCTCGCGCACCCACTCGGATGCTTGGATGAGGTGAAAGAGCCCATTTCTCCCAATACTCTGACATAGTTTCAGCGTCTGGGCGCCATCTTCGCCTCGCGAGCAGCGGAAAGATCAGCAGGACGAGCAGCCCCTGCGCTGGGGCCTTTGTTGTCCCGGCTTCCGGGCGTCCATCATGCGGAGGCCCCGCGCGCTCGAGCACGAAATGGCGGTTGGGGGCGGGGCGGGACTGGGCGACCAGGAGCAAGGCCCACTCCCGACTCCCGACAGGGCGCGCCGTCCCGCCTCCTTGCGCAGGCGCACGGCACGGCGCGCGTTCCCGCGTTCCCTCCGACGCGCGCCGGGACACAAAGGGCTGGAGGGAAAGCACGGAGCGCGGCCGACATCCTCAGAGCGGCTACTGGTCCGGAGCGGCCTGGCGCGGACTGTCGGGGCCGGAGCCGGAGCCGGGCTCACCGGAACAGCGCGCTGGGGCGCCTGGTGGGGCGTTGTGCTGCGCTCCTTCCCCTCCCCTCGCCCTCCCTCAACGGTCGCAACGGCCCAGCGAGCCGTGGTGGGGCCGAGCGGGAGCGCACGGCGCAGGCGTAGAGCTCGCAGCCTCTGCGGGGAAGGCCGGGCGCCTCCATTTTCCCTCGCGCTCCCTGATTGCCGGGATGGGTGCGGTGGAAGCGAGTGGTGGCCGTTAAAGTCCGAGGCCTTCTCTCCACAAATTTTTTCCTCGGTCCGCGCACCTGAGCGCGGGAGCTGACCAAGTAGCTCTTCGTAAAGTTTTGGAATGTGATATAAGAAAAGACAAGACCGACACCTTCGCAAGTTACTACAATAGTTGGCAAACTTGATATTTCCAATTGGGAATGTGGGTTTGGGGAAGGATTGAGAACACTGATGCAGAAAAGGTAAAATTTTTTCTGCCAAGGGATGTTAAAAACAGTAATCAATACAACTTTAGAAATTTTCATAAAACAACGCGTGTTCTTAGTAGAAAGTTTCGAAAGGAGTCCTAATCGCTGGGCATTCACTGAGTAGTTACGTGCCAGACCCTGTTTTAAGTGCTCTAATTTTCCTAACCAGGTACAGATGGAGAAATAAGCACAGAGAGGTTAAGTACACAAAAGTACTTAAAGGAAAATGGGAAAAGTAGTAAACCGACCTTCCAAAACAACCACTATTTAATAATAAACTGGCCTGGTTCCTGCCAGTTTTTTTTCTCTGCCTTAAGTTTGGTTCAGGGGCAGCGGGGTGGCTCAGTTGGTTAAGCGGCTGTCTTCTGCTCAGGTCCTGATCCTCCTGTCCTGGGATCAAGCCCTCTTGGGGCTCCGTGGTAAGCAGGGATTCTGCTTCTCCCTCTCCGCTTCCCACCCACCATCCCATGCTTGCTCGCTCTCAAGTAAAATCTTAAAAATAAGTTTGGTTTAAGTTACATTCAGCCTATGGCATCTTGAATAACAGAGCTGTGGTCTGGCAAATAGAAAAGGTTCAGAGGCTCAGAGGGAGCCCGGAAATGTTCTGGTTGTCTTTGGGGCACATCGGCCCTCTGAGGTCCAGGAGACTGCACTAGGTGATGCATGAAGAGCATCCCCAACTCTAGAATGTTGTCCTCTAGTGATCTTGGAGAATTCACATGACTCGTGGTAGTTTCTGGGAGTCGGGAGGAAGAGCCTCCTTATTTCTGCTTTTTGATACTGTAGCCATTTCTCAGGTCATAATTGCCTTAATTTCCCAAGCGTATTTGGGCCTATGAGGAAGTTATTTTCACTGAATAGAGTTAAGTCAGTTGAAGACAGGGCAGAGCCAGTGTAACTCCTCATTTACAGATGAAGCTGCTGAGATTTAGGGCCAGAAGCTGGGGACAAGTCCCCCAATTAATAGCAAAGCAGAGATACCTCATCCAAATTGAGGCATCTGCCTTGCAGCCTCAGTCCCCAAGTCCTCAGCTTCCATGGGATCTGTTATGTCTTTTTATGTCTTGAAAATTTTAACAATACAGAGATCCCAACACCCAGCTGTTAAATGATAGGTACTTGTCTTGCTTGGTGAAAGATTGTCTATTCTGAGCAGGTGAGGGCTAGACAGCCAGATCCTTCCCATTAATCCTTAAAGGATTCACCTGTTTGTCAAAATTCTTCTTATCCCATTTTTAGTTTACTGGTCTAAAGCATACTGTCCTTTAATTAGTTTCTTCTATTGCAATATGAATTTGGTTTCTTTTTAAACTGTGTAGTGTAAGTCATTTACTTTTATTCACTATTACTTCATTTGAAGGAGGAAACCCTATGCTCTTTTAATTTTAGAAGTGGAAAAAGGAGGAAATGGAACCAGAATATGGTTTCAGGTCTCACACACAGAATTACCCTGTCTTCTTGGTCTCTCTCTTTATTGAATCACAGATTCCTAATATGCATTTTGAAATGTTCATAGAAAATAAAGTTTCAGTGACTGAAAAACTTTCTAGATAATTGCCTTTCCTTACATCTTGTAGAAGAAAATACTTTAAATACCAGTTTGTGGCTTTGCCAAGTTACTTATTTCCTGATTCTGTGTTCTCATATATACGATGTGGATAAGAATTATGTCCTGGCAGAGTTTGGGGGGATGATATGGTAGCAGCCTAGGAGTCCATCAATAGATAAATGGATAAAGAAGATGTGGTATATATATACAATGGGATATTATTTAGCCATAAAAAAGAATGCGATCTTGCCATTTGCAATGAAATGGATGGAGCTAGAGAGTATATTGCTAAGCAAAATAAGTCTATTAGAGAGGGACAAATACCATATGATTTCACTCGTGAAATTTCAGAAATAAAACAGACAAGCAAAAAAGAGAGAGAGAGAAAGAGAGACAAACCAAGAAACATACTCTTGATTATAGAAATCAACCTGATGCTTATCAGAGAGCAGGTGGGTGGCAGAGTAGTAAAGAGCACTTTTATTATGATAAGATAAAATGATAAAAAAAGACTGCTCAGGGGCGCCTCGGTGGCTTAAAATAAAATCTTAAGAAAAAAAGAACTTCTTGATAAAAAAGTTTTGAGCAGGGGCACCTGGGTGGCTCAGTGGGTTAAAGCCTCTGCCTTCAGCTTAGGTTGTGGTCTCAGGGTCCTGGGATCAAACCCCCCATTGTGCTCTCTGCTCGTTGGGGAGCCTGCTTCCCCCACTGCCTGCCTCTCTGCCTACGTGTGATTTCTCTCTCTGTCAAATGAAAAAATGGAATAATAAAAAAAAAAGACTACTTGGGCGCCTGGGTGGCTCAGTGGGTTAAGCCGCTGCCTTCGGCTCAGGTCATGATCTCAGGGTCCTGGGATCGAGTCCCGCATCGGGCTCTCTGCTCAGCAGGGAGCCTGCTTCCTCCTTTCTCTCTCTCTCTCTCTGCCTGCCTCTCTGCCTACTTGTGATCTCTCTCTGTCAAATAAATAAAATCTTTAAAAAAAAAAAAAAAAAAGACTACTCAAAACCTTTTTATTTTTTTTTAAGATTTTATTTATTTATTTGACAGACAGATCACAAGTAGGCCCAGAGGCAGGCAGAGAGAGAGGAGGAAGCAGGCTCCCCGCTGAGCAGAGAGCCCGATGTGGGGCTCCATCCCAGGACCCTGAGATCATGACCTGAGCCGAAGGCAGAGGCTTTAACCCACTGAGCCACCCAGGTGCCCCTGCTCAAAACTTTTTATCAAGAAGTTCTTTTTTTCTTAAGATTTTATTTTTTTATTTGACAGAGAAGATCACAAATAGGCAGAGAGGCAGGCAGAGAGAGAGGGGGAAGCAGGCTCCCTGCTCATCAGGGAACCCAATGTGCTTGATCCCAGGACCCTGGGATCATGACCCAAGCCAAAGGGAGAGGCTTAACCCACTGAGGCACCTAGGCACCCCTTGATCAAGAAGTTTTAAAATTCACTACAGAAACAAGTTAGGTGCTTGGTTGATGCATCAGGCACATGTATTATCTGAGTAAATAATAAAAGGGCTTATGTGAAATGGACCCATGTAAGGTATATCTTTGAAAGGGCTGGAAAGATGGGACTTGACATCAGTTGGGACCTTGCAGGGGAAGGAGCCCTGCCCTTTCAGAGCAGCAGGGCTTGCTGAAAGCCACAGTGTTTTCTGTGTCTGGGCGCTGTGTTCTGCGCTCAGTGGATTTGTGCATGCTTCCTCTGTTTCAGTCCTGGTGGCAGGAGGTAGAATGGTGAACAAAACAACCCATCCCTGCTTTCATGGAGCCTAAAGTCTACTGAGGATGCCTGACCCTGAGCAAATGACCACGGTGGTGAATGTAGGTGGGTGCTACACAAGGTGGCAATGGCCCTGCCTTAGGCATAAGACAGGAGGGCTTCTGGGATGCAGTGATGCCTTGGCTGGGCTTAGCCTTCTCTTAGTCTCTGAATAGGGAAGAGACATATTAAACCCCAACAACTGAATACGTCCACAAAGGCTGGTCATGGGAGCTAAGGGGTGGGAGAGATAGGAGCTTAGACACAGAAAAATGCCAGACTGTGGGGATTTCTGTAGGAGTATAGGAGAAGAAAACGTTTTTTTCTCTGTCCACCTTAATTTCTCTGACAGGAGCCCTGTAATTAGACTACAAAGACAGATTACCCAGAGAAAAATAAACAAGTTTATTAAATATTTAATTTATTTATTTGATAGAGAGATATAGCAAGAAAGGGAACACAAGCAGGCAGAGGGGGAGAGGGAGAACCAGGCTTCCTGCTGAGCAGGGAGCCAAGACAGGGCTCAATCCCAGGACCCCAGGATCATGACCCTGAGCTGAAGGCAGACACTTAACAATTGAGCCACTCAGGCACCCCAAACAAGTTTATTAAAAAGTGCATCACACATACACAAGGGAGCACCCAGTGATGAGTAACTCAAAGGAGTGGTTAGAACTTGGGCTTATTGGGACGCCTGGGTGGCGCAGTTGGTTGGACGACTGCCTTTGGCTCAGGGCGTGATCCTGGAGTCCCAGGATCGAGTCCCACATCAGGCTCCCAGCTCCATGGGGAGTCTGCTTCACTCTCTGACCGTCTCCTCGCTCATGCTCTTTCTCACTGTCTCTCTCTCAAATAAATAAATAAAATCTTTAAAAAAAAAAAAAAAAGAACTTGGGCTTATTATAGCATATTAACAAAAGAACAATACATTTTTAGAGAAGTGACACGACAAAGGAAAAGGACTTTTGAGTTTCTAGGGAGGCAAGTTGTGAGAAAGAATGTATACTAGGGAAGTAATGGTAGACAAGGTTTGTTACTTAGGTTCCTCTGGTGCCATCTCCAGGCTGATAAGGGTCTAGAGTTTTCTCTGGTGACTGACTTCCGTCCTTCCTGATAGAGAGGGGAGTGGGACATCTCTGTAAACTTATGTCTTGCTTTTAGGCAAATAAGAGGAGGGCAGAGAGTTTTTCTGGTATCTGTTTCTTCTTAATTGCCTTCTATTCAAAATAATCCTTATGCCAATGTGGCATATTTGGGGTGGTGTATTCTACTACTCTTCTCCAGCTTTGCTTTACTAAATTGTTAAATATTCTTCTCATTAGACCAGTATTTTGTTTTGTTTTTTACATATAACATACCATAAAATTTACCCCTTTAAAATATATAACTGAGTCAATACAACATGCTCAGTCAGTAGAGCATGCAACTTATTTTTTTTTTAATATTTTATTTATTTATTTGACAGACAGAGGTCACAAGTAGGCAGAGAGGCAGGCAGAGAGTGAGAAGAGGAAGCAGGTGCCCCGCATCAGGCTCTGTGCTCAGTGGGGAGCCTGCTTCCTCCTCTCTCTCTCTCTGCTTGCCTCTCTGCCTATTTGTGATCTCTCTCTGTCAAATAAATAAATAAAATCTTAAAAAAAAAAGTTATGTAATTCAGTAGTTTTAAAATATATTCATGAAGTTGCACAATCATCCACACAAATTTCAGAGTACTTCATCACCCCAAAAGAGACCCTAGACTCATTAGCACTCATTTTATCATCTGCCCCTTCTGCCAGCCCCACCAGTAATCTGCTTTCTGTTTCTACAGATTTACCTATTATGGACATTTCATATAAACAGAATCCAAAATGTGTGTTCTTGTGTCTGACTTCTTTCATTTAGCATAATTTTTTAAAATTCTCTAAGGTTGTAGCATGTATCCATATCCCCATTCCTTTTCGTGGCTGAACGATACTCCTTGTGTGGCTTTAAGTCACAAGACTCTTGAGTGGAATGTGTGTATTTCTGTGATGGGAGCCAGTGCCTTGAAGTCCAGCCTCAGTGTGAGAACTACTGTACTTTGTATGGCATTTCAACTGCCTGGGCTTTACCCTCATTGGCTGTGTGTCTGGACAAATCACTTTCTTTGTGCTCATTTTCCTCTCATGAATGGGAATAACAGTAATAACTCTCATAGGGTTGGTGAATTAAATGAGTTTATACATTGAAAGGCCTTAGAAAAGTTCCTGGTGTAAAAGTCCAGTTGTTATGATGAAAAAAAATAGTCTGGAAGATACAGAACTCCCCACTGATTAGCACACTGCCCTTTGTTCCAGAATCTTCCAAACAGCTACATGGCTACTTTATAAAACTTGGAATTACAACCAGGTCTGACTATAAGAGGAAATGAGTTAAAGATAGCAATTTCTGTACCTTTTTTAGGTGAAGGGGAACAGAATATGCCACCCCAAAATGTTCCACTTTGGCATGAAGATTATTTTGAGCTGAAGGCAATCAAGTCTCTGCAGACTCAAGGAAAACTTTTACCTCTCCCTTAATTGTCTAAAAGAATTTAGATGGGGAGCCTGGCCCACAAAGAGAGTTATTACCAGAGATAACTTTTTTTTTAATCTGAAAGACCCACATGATAGGACCAACATCTGCCTAGGAAACATCTGCTCTTCTCATCTTCCTGAAAATTGCCCTCCTCCCATTTGAAGCCCCAGCCCCATATCTTTCTTCAGCTCAGGATGGCATGTGAGTCTCCATTGCCTGACTGCCTCTGGGTCTCATATTTTTATGGGGCCCCCGCGTACATAAATAAATAAATTTCTTTTTTAAAATAAAATAACAATTTTTCTTTTTCTCCTATTAATCTGTTTTTATGTCAACTGAAGTATTAGAGCAGCCAAAGAACCTAGAAAGAAAGAAGGAAAAATTCTCCCCCCAGCACCCCCTGACAGTTTGGTGACCTGCAAAGGGACATTCATTCGCTGGCTGGACACAGCTTCCTCCAGGGAGGCTGCCGCTGAGAGAGCCGCAGAAGGTAAGAATTCTTACCAGATCAGTCTCCTGGAGCTCCACCTGTAGAATCCAGTGGAAGCGAGCGTGGGGAGAGTCCTCTTTCCTTTTTCTAAATTCAGATTAGCAGGAGAAAATGTTTGTGTGAAGTAGTTCCTTGAGTATGGTGACTCTGGTAAAGATTTGTTATGAGTACTCTCGGGTCTATGGAGATAGTCATTGTTTCCTTTGGTCTTTGTCCTTTGTGTCCTTTGCCATGAGAAGGAGAATCGTAGCCCACATGAGCTTTTTCCTTTCGTCCCATCCCATGTCTTGAGAGCTTGGCTTTATGACCAGGGAGAATATTCTCACTGGAAGAGGCATGTACTGGCATGCATTGGCATATAGCCCAGTAGGTTCCAGATCCAAAAAACAGCCCTGTCTTTGACTGACTGAGCCAACTCTCAGGGGAATTTGTCTTAAGGGGTTCTGGTCCATAAGGGACTCTTGTTGGTGATGGTGATGGAAGAGTCCAAGAAGGCAGGTCTGGGACTGGAGGTGTCTCACGTTCTCACAGGAGACCAGAGCCACCATTCTTACTGCTTGTGACATTGAAGGTCTTGGCTTTCTTAGGCTAATTATGGGAGCAAACTTTCCGGATCTTCTGAGGACTGCATCCTCAGCACCCTCTTTTGGAATGCTTCTTGCATCCGTGGCTAAACCGTAAAAAGATTTAATTGGTGTGAGTCACTATTGAGATTAATATAAAATCCTTACTTGTCAATGGCCAGATAACACATCCTCTGAACAGGCTGTATTTAAAATAGGAAATTTAGAGAGCTCTCATCTAACAATTGTCTTATTGATAACTATGAAAAAAAAAACATTTTTTTTCTTATGAAAAAAAAAAAAAATAAATAATTTTTTTTGTCCCTAAAAAAAGGGACACAAAGGAGTATAACTTCTAGGCTCAGAGACTCCCTTAGCAAGATGAAAGTACAGAAATTAGACTTAGAACAAAAATTAAAGCCCACATTCAAGGTAAATTCCCCTTCTCAAAATCCTGCCCCGCCTTCCTGTTCTAGCTTCCCCTTTTCCTTTAAGATTTGTGGAGAGCGTCCTGACTTGATCTCCAGGCCCCGGGTACTGGTTACGTATGTAATGCTAAGGAGCAAGAAGTGAATTTTGGAGAACGGTTGGGGGTGGGGCAGGGCTCACTTCCATGTTTCTTCCAACTCCTCCTACACTCCAGGGCTTTGTAATCAGGCTCTGCGTGCCTTAGGTCTTCCTATGCAGTGTCTTTTGTAGGACTATCCTGGATCCTGATCACAAAGAATTTTTTTTTTTTTTTTTTGACAGAGATCACAAGTAGGCAGAGAGGCAGGCAGAGGGAGAGAGGTGGAAGCAGACTCCCTGCAGAGCAGATAGCCTGATTCGGGGCTCGATCCCAGGACCCTGAGATCATGACCTGAGCTGAAGGCAGAGGCTTTAACCCACTGAGCCACCCAGGTTCCCCACCACAAAGAATTGTTGCAAACGGAAACACATAGCAGAACTTTAAAGGATAACATTTTTTTACCTCCATTTCCAGCATATCCTACCAAATTTAGAGAAGAGTTAGAAAGATCATCCGCCGTTCACACCCCACTCACACGAACCTTGCTTAGCCGCTAAGGGGTGTTTTTTCTACCTGTGATTATACGTAGTTAATAGACAAGCCAGATGGCTCCCTGAGGAAAACCCCCCTCACGGAGTAAACAGATGACCAGAATTTCTCCTAGGTGATCCTAAAAATACTGTTCAGGGAATGAACATAAATACATAAAATCTTAAAAACAACAACAACAAGTTGATTGGTTTAATTAAAACAGACATGTCCTCAGGGGTGCCTGGGTGGCTCAGTCAGTTCGAGTGGCCAACTATTGATTCCTTGCTCAGGTCATATCTCAGGGTCTGGGATCCTGCTCCAGGCCACGTAGGGAGTCTGCTTGAGCTTGTCTCTCTCCTTTCCCTTCTTTTTTTTTTTTTTTTAAAGATTTTATTTATTTATTTGACAGAGAGAGATCACAAGTAGGCAGAGATGCAGGCAGAGAGAGAGAGAGAGGGAAAGCAGGCTCCCTGCTGAGCAGAGAGCCCGATGCGGGACTCGATCCCAGGATTCTGAGATCATGACCTGAGCCGAAGGCAGCGGCTTAACCCACTGAGCCACCCAGGCGCCCCTCTCCTTTCCCTTCTGCCCCTCTCCTTCATCATGCGCTCTCTCTCTTTCTCAAATAAATAAAAAAATCTTTTTTTAAAAAAGATTTTATTTATTTTACAGAGAGAGATACAGAGAGAGAGGAACACAACCAGGGGGAGTGGGAGAGGGAAAAGCAGGCTTCCGGCTAAGCAGAGAGTCTGACATGGGGCTCCATCCCAGGACTCTGGGATCCGGACCAGGGCCGAAGGCAGATGCTTAATGACTGAGCCACCCAGGCACCCCATAAAAAAATGAATCTTAAAAAAAAAAAAAAGACATGTTTTCACAATCTCAGTATTAAATATAATCCAGACATGCAACTTTTATTCTACCTGGGTTTTCTAGTCAAAAAAATTTGGGGCACCTGGGTGGCTTAGTCATTAAGTGTCTGCCTTTGGCTCAGGTCATGATCGCAGGGTCCTGGGACAGAGCTCCACATCGGGCTCCCTGCTCAACGGGAAGCATGCTTTCCCTCTCCCCTTGTTGTGTTCCTTCTCTCACTGTGTGTGTCTCTCTCTCTGTCAAATAAATAAATAAAATCTTAAAAAAAAAATTCATGAAATCTCTGTTACAAAATTTGTCAGCAAGAAAAACAGCTTGGGATGAAGGCTAACTCCATCTAACACCTCAGAAAGTTCTTGTGGGTAGTCTAAGCATAATTGCTGGGAACCAGTGACTTAGATAGATGAAATTGGAATAAGAAATTTTAGGTGAATTTTCCAGCCATTATTATGTTTTATGCCGTGTATCCTTAAAAATACCATCCCAAATCAGAGGCACCTGGCATAGTTGGCTGAGTCCAACAATTGGTTTCAGCTCAGGTCGTGAGGTTGAGCCATGAACTGGGCTCAGTACACAGTCCTGCCTGAGATTCTTTCCCTCCCCCTCTGCCCTCCTGCTTGTGCTACCTCTCTCTCCCAAATAAATAAATAAATCTAAAAAAAAAAAGAAAAAGCAAAAAACTCAGACCTTCCAAAATCATTTGATAATTTCCACCATTAGAGTTTTACTAAGTTAAGTAATAGAAATTCATTGAATATCTAGATCATTTCCAAGTTAGATAAAATCTTGAAACATTAATTACTGAACATGGGTTTATCTACATTTTGCTTCTTATTATAGAGAAGCTAAAAGATGTTTGGATGTGTTTGTACTACATTGGAAAATTGTACTATAAAAAAAGTATATGCTTTCAGAAATTATGAAATGTATTTATAAATTTACCAGTCTAAAGAACGCTAGTATAACAATTTACATCTTAGGTTTTACTAAGGGGTAACAATTTCTAAGGGTTAATGATTCTGATAAATGACATTAAAACTATGAGAAATAGGGGCACCTGGGTGGCTCAGTGGGTTAAGCCTCTGCCTTCGGCTCAGGTCATGGTCTCAGGGTCCTGGAATCAAGCCCCACATCGGGCTCTCTGCTCGGTGGGGAGTCTGCTTCTTCCCTCTCTCTCTGCCTGCTTCTCTGTCTACTTGTGATCTCTCTCTCTGTCAAATAAATAAATAAAATCTTTAAAAAAAAAAAAAAACAACTATGAGAAATAGGGGTGTCTGACTGGTGCAGTTGGTGGTGCGTGAGACTCTTGATCTTGGGGTCATGAGTTCGAGCCCTGCATCGGGTGTAAAGATTATCTAAAAATCAAAAAATCTTGAAAAAAAAAAGATAGGAGAGGGCACCTGGGTGGCTCAGTGGGTTAAAGCCTCTGCCTTCAGCTCAGGTCATGGTCTCAGGGTCCTGGGATCATCGAGCCCTGTGTTGAGCTCTCTGCTCAGCAGGGAGCCTGCTTCCTCCTCTCTCTCTGCCTGCCTCTCTGCCTACTTGTGATCTCTGTCTGTCAAATAAATAAATAAAATCTTAAAAAAAAAAAAAAAACAGAAATAGTAAGGGAAACAACCCTGTATGCAAAGAAAGTAAGATGGGTTTCGTAAGAGGGATGTAATGAGGCATTTTGTCAAGGGAGCACGAGCATGATCAGGGAGAGGGACAGAGGGAGAAAGACAAGCAGACTACCCACTGTGCTGGGAGCCCAATGTGGGGCTTGATCCCAGGACCCTGGGGTAGTTGCTTAACTGACTGAGCCACCCAGATACTCCTCTCCTCAGATCTTTAACCATGGTCATTTATACACCTTTGCCATTTACACAGAGTTACTGTTTTACTCTGATGCTTTTGCAAAAGTGCTCTTGGAAAAGTGCTTCCTCCTCAAGGAAATTCATGGAAAGGACTTTGACAAAGATAAGTTTCTTTTTTTTTTTTTTTTTAAAGATTTTATTTATTTATTTGAGAGAGAGACAGTGAGAGAGAGCATGAGCGAGGAGAAGGTCAGAGAGCGAAGCAGACTCCCCATGGAGCTGGGAGCCTGATGTGGGACTCGATCCCGGGACTCCGGGATCATGACCTGAGCCGAAGGCAGTCGTCCAACCAACTGAGCCACCCAGGCGCCCCGACAAAGATAAGTTTCTGATAACTTTAAGATCATAAGACTGAACTGGCTACGAATTTCTAGAACTAAAGGAAAAACTGAATTCAAGCAGAACAAAAATTAGAATGAGACTGAAGGAACTGAGAGGATGATTATAATTTTTTATGACTTTTTCTTTGAAATGTTACTGGTTCTTTAATGTTCTGTTTTTTTCCAGATTTAAGGAGAATTTTTTTCTCTTTTTTCTTAAGTTAACTATGACTTACAGCAATTTGGTAAAGTATGTCTCTGTAAACAAGAGACATTTTCTCTTGTTTACCGGCTTTTTCTCCCTGCCTGATCCCTCCCGAATTGGGAAACTCAGCAAATATTTTTTACAACAGTATATTTATTTCCTCAAGTTCAGTAAGAATCTGTTGGGGTGCCTGGGTGGCTCCGTCGGTTAAACATCTGCCTTTGGATCAGTAAGAATCTGTTCTCCTTGTAACAGGTATAATTGGAAACATTGGTTATATTACTGAGACTTTCACTGTGATGTCATATTTGAGAATAAAATGCATCAATTCAGATATGATCAAACAGCTTTAAGGAACTAATGCTGACTTTTTAGAGCCAATAATGGCCCTTGGAAAAAATGGCCTGGTACCCTGCTTATGGGGTTTCCAGCAATTTTACCAGGTAAGTAAAGAAGGTCACTTTCTGGCAGGCTCAGGAACCTTAGGATACTTTGGGGACCTCAGGAGAAAAAAAATTTGCTCAAATCTATACATATTACAGGTAAAGTCTGGTGGTGGCTTCTTAGCCTCAAGAAGCTTTTAAAAGTCCAGTATGATGGGGCACCTGGGTGGCTCAGTGGGTTAAAGCCTCTGCTTTCGGCTCGGATCATGATCCCAGGGTCCTGGGATCGAGCCCCACATCGGGCTCTCTGCTCAGCAGGGAGCCTGCTTCCTCCCCCCTCTCTCTGCCTGCCTCTCTGCCTACTTGTGATCTCTCTCTGTCAAATAAATAAATAAAATCTTTAAAAAAAAAAAAAAAAGTCCAATATGAGATTCCTTATGAAAAGTTCCCAGCTGGGGTGCCTGGGGGGCTCAATTAGTTGGACGTCTGCCTTCAGCTCAGGTCATGATCCCAGGGTTCTGGGATGGAGCCCCTGCATTGGGCTCTCTGCTCCGCAGGGAGTCGTCTTCCTCCTCTCTCTCTGCCTGCCTCTCTGCCTACTTGTGATGTCTGTCTATCAAATAAATAAATAAAATCTTGGGATACCTGGGTGGCTCAGTGGGTTAAGGCCTCTGCCTTCAGCTTGGGCCTGGAATCGGGCCCCACATAGGGCTCTCTGCTTGAAGGGGAGTTTGCTTCCAATCTCTCTCTGCCTGCCTCTCTGCCTACTTGTGATCTCTCTCTCTGTCAAATAAATAAATAAAAGCTTTAAAAATAAATAAATAAGTAGATAGATAAAATCTTTTTTTTTTTAAGATTTTATTTATTTATTTGACACAGAGAGATCACAAGTAGACGAGGCAGGCAGAGAGAGAGAGGGAAGCAGGCTCTCCGCTGAGCAGAGAGCCCGACTCGGGACTCGATTCCAGGACCCTGAGATCATGACCCGAGCCAAAGGCAGCGGCTTAACCCACTGAGCCTCCCAAGCGCCTGATAGGTAAAATCTTAAAAAAATATATTTAAAAAAGAAAAAAAGAAAAGAAAAGAAGAGTTCCAGCAAAGCAGGTTTGAAAGAACCTGTATGGTTAATCATTATTCTCGCACCACTTAAGTAAGTCATCAGGCCAAGTTTTTCAAACTAGACTTAATTTGTAAACAGATTAGTCTTACTGTGGTTGTCTTTGGTAGAAATGGGTAGCTCTCAAAGAAAATTATGTTTCAATGGAAACTGTAGTCCTTGTGGATATCAGATTCTAGTCCTGCTAATTGTCTTTCAGGTTTTGTTTCTACCTGTAAACTGGTCCTGGTCCTGAATTCTAGTTTCCTCTAATATTTGACTATGGCTCTTCAAACTAACATTTCCAATTTTCTGACGGTTAATGTACATGAGGAATTTTTTTTTTTTTTAAATTTTTGTGCACCTGGGTGGCTCAGTGGGTTAAAGCCTCTGCCTTCCGCTCAGGTCATGATCCCAGGGTCTTAGGATTGAGACCTGCATCGGGTTCTCTGCTTGGTGAGGAGCCTGCTTCCCTTCTCTCTCTCTGCCTGCCTCTCTGCCTATTTGTGATCTCTGTCTGTCAAATAAATAAAATCTTTAGGGGCGCCTGGGTGGCTCAGTGGGTTAAAGCCTCTGCCTTCGGCTCAGGTCATGATCCCAGGGTCCTGGGATCGAGCCCCACATTGGGCTCTCTCCTCAGCGGGGAGTCTGCTTCCCACTCTCTCTGTCTCTGCCTGCCTCTCTGCCTACTTGTGATCTCTGTCTGTCAAAAAAAAAAAAAATCTTTAAAAAAATTTTTTTTTTATGGGCGCCTGGGTGGCTCAGTGGGTTAAGCCGCTGCCTTCGGCTCAGGTCATGATCTCAGGGTCTTGGGATCGAGTCCCACGTCGGGCTCTCTGCTCAGCAGGGAGCCTGCTTCCTCCTCTCTCTCTCTCTCTGCCTGCGTCTCTGCCTACTTGTGATCTCTCTCTCTGTCAAATAAATAAATAAAATCTTTAAAAAAAAAAATTTTTTTTTTTTTATTTTTAAGTAATCTCTACACCTGGCAGGGAGTTCGGACTCTCTGCCCCAAGATCAAGAGTCTCACTCTACCAACTGAGCCAGCCAGGCACCCTAGTCTTCTACTTTATTGACCTCTCTGACTTGGAATCATTGAGAACTAAAACTGCTCTTTCCCCAAAGCCAGGTAAACAAGCTAGAGCTGGACAACTTGATAAAACTTCAAAGAAATCACCACAGTAGCTCATGTATGGACAACCTTAATGCCTCCGTGCCACAGAAGGATCACCAGAGACATTCAAACTGCCAACCAGAAAAATCTAGCAGGTTGCAGATGCCCTTGCTTACTCCATCTGAAGAGGTTAGGAGCCAGATATCTAGAAATCTCGACAGCCTGCCTTTAGAACTCAGAAACCGGGAGTGTAATCTTCTCCAGTCATTAACTATTGTTTTTCTTTTGTTTCCATAGAAATGCTTCTTATTAAATATCTAATTGCTTGCACCATGGAACTAACTTTGGGAGTCTGCCTGCATTTCTGCCTCCTAAAATGAGACACAGCTCTTTAATTGAATTGGCCTATTCTCTGGACTAAAAGACTTGTCCGGTAGGACAGGGTGATTTACCAACTTAACCTATGAACTGCCTTATGCCTTATGTCTGCCTTAACATCAATTGAATTATTAGACTAGCGAAAGAATTTAGAAGGGTAAAAGGAAAATTTTTCCACCCTCACACAGGCATTTAGGATTTTGTAGTTGTGCAGACTTTTAAATTTGTCATTAGTGATAATGAACTACGGGACTTTTCCTATATACGTACTTCTAAGGTCACCGAGTTTGAGAACAAACTGCTTTATTTATTTATTTTTTAAGATTTATTTTAGTCTTTTAAGTAATTGCTCCACCCATCGTGGGGCTTGATCTTACAACCCTGAGATGAAGTTGCATGCTCTACTGGTTGAGCCAGCAAGGCACCCCAGAGAAGAAACTGCTTTATTTCCAATCAATTGATTTAATTAAGAGTGTGTGTGAGTGTGGGGGTGTGAGTGGCTGGGCAGAGGGAGCAGGGGAGAGAGTCTTAAGCAGATTCTGAGCTGAGCTTGGAGCCTGACCCCAGGGTCGGGTGAGGGCACTTGATCATGGGACCTGGAGATCACGACCCAAGCCAAAACCAAGAGTTGGATGCCTAACTGACTGAGCCACCCAGGCACTAAATTTTAAAGAAATTATAATGAATTTTCAACATACAGAAAAGTAGCAGAATATGATTGCTCATGTACATTCAACAACATCTATTCCCATTTTTCAATTCTTGACAGATTTTTTTGTTCCACAACTGGATGGGGGAGGCACACCCATTAGGTAGGAACCATCTTGCAAGGATCTGGGGAAACTGGTTTCATGGGCAGGTTGAGAAATGTATGCTTGCCTAGGCAGCAAGGACACTTTGTAGAAGGTGGGGGGCGGGGAGGGCTGTGCTCCACCCCCGTTCCCCACCTGGCCCTCTGTGGGGCTTGGTATGGGGTGAGAAGGCTCACTCTGGGAAGCTGACACCAGTACCATAATGAAGTTGTCTCCAGCATTGTGACTCTGGTGTCAGCCAAGAGTAAGGCACACAGTGGTTGAGCTCACACTAAGGGCACCAGGGATCGTGTGGCAAGCAAAGTTGAATGGATATCGACAGGCTGTGGATCTAAAGGAGCACATTCAGGAGGGTAGAGGGCCTCTAGGTCAAGTACTCCAGACCTTCCCTGCTCAAGTGAGGCTGTGGGCCAGGGAACTGATTAGAAATGGAGAATCTTGGGCTCCCTCCTCCCCAGAGCTGTTGCTCTAAATCATTCAAGATGACCCCAAATTTCAAATCTCACCCATTCTGGGTTGGCAAGCAGCTAGTCCAGCCCTTACCAGAAAATGCAGAGATTCCTTTGGCAAGACCATGGAGAAGGGGGCACCTGGGTAGCTAGTCAGTTAAGCATCTGCCTTCGACTCAGGTCATGGTCCTAGGGTCCTGGGACAGAGTCCCACATCAGGCTCCCTGCTCAGCGGGAAGCCTGCTTCTCCCTCTCAGACTCCCCCTGCTTGTGTTCCCTCTCTCGCTGTGTGTCTCTCTCTGTCAAATAAATAAATAAATAAATAAATAGTTTGGGGGAAAAAAAAGACCCTGGAGAAGGATTCTCCAGATAATCCCAGCATCACCTCCATTCATGGGCAGTTCGTGGGCTAGGCAACACAACATTCAGTCTTCTGTCAGTCACTGCTGGAAGGGGGGTGGGCTGTGGGCATGGCAAGGGGAATCTTCTTAACTGATAACCCTGCTGAGAATAAGCCCCTTGCTGTTGCCCTGTTGGAAATTCCAAGCCCTCCAGCTAAAGTTTAAGGAAAACTTTTCCTGTGTTAATTATAAACCCATTTTCAGCCGTGCTCAGTGGGCTGACTGGTATTTGAAAAAATTACTTGTTATCATAGTCCATGCTTGTCATTAAATTTTTTTTGAAGAATGCTGACACCTATACAAATAAGATGCAGAAGCCTATGTCTCCTCTCTCCCTGTTCCTGCTGCCCCTCAAGGTACTGTTAGGAGTTTGCTGTCTGTCCTTAAAGATCTATTTCTTTGCATTTAAAAACACCACACACTCCCTTCCTATAATCTTTCCACCTTAATCTTTTTCTCGGCCTTTTGCGCATCCTTCTTTTTTTTTCTTTTTTTAAGGGTATAAAAATTTATTATATGTACAGAATATGACCACTAACGAATGCAGACAAGCTAGGACATAATGATACTGGATGGAAGATGTCTAGCTCTTTGGAAAGTGAGCAGGTTTGGGAGGCACAGTCGGCTAAGCATCTGACTCTTGGTTTCGGCTCCAGTTGCGATCTCAGGTCATGAGATTGAGCCCCAGGTTGGGTTCTGTGCTCAGCACAGAGTCTGCTTAGGTTTCTCTCTCCCTCTACCCCCTCCCTGAGCTTTCACACAGCACAGTCTCTCTCTCTCTCTCTCTCTCTCTCAAATAAGTAAATAAAAATTTTTTTTTAAAGATTTTATTTATTTATTTGACAGAGAGAAATCACAAGTAGACTGAGAGGCAGGCAGAGAGAGAGGGAGGGAAGCAGACTCCCTGCTGAGCAGAGAGCCTGATGCGGGACTCGATCCCAGGACCCTGGGATCATGACCTGAGCCGAAGATAGAGGCTTTAATCCACTGAGCCACCCAGGCGCCCCGAAAATAAAATTTTTTAAGGCTATATATATAGCATTATATATATTTGTATTTTTAAAGATTTTATTTATTTGACAGAGATCGCAAGTAGGCAGAGAGGCAAGCAGAGAGAGAGGAGGAAGCAGGCTCCCCGCTGAGCAGAGAGCCCGGTGCAGGGCTCTATCCCAGGATCCCGGGACCATGACCCGAGCTGAAGGCAGAGACTTTAACCCACTGAGCCACCCAGGCACCCCAGTAAATAAATTTTTAAAAATTGCTGTGTGTGTAACTCATTAATCCTCAGAGCCACCCCATGAAGTGCTATTATTATCCCCATTTTACAGAGGAGGAAACAGAGACAGAGAGGTGGAGATGCTTGTCCAAGGTCACTCAGTAAGCTGATCACAGGCGCCTCAGTATGTTAAATCTCTACCCACAGTGGGATAAGCAAAAAGGAGTGGGGACACCTGGGTGGCACAGTCAGTTGAATGTCTGCCTTCAGCTCAGGCCATGATTCCAGGGTCCTGGGGCCGAGTTCCACAGTCGGGCTCCTTGCTCAGCAGGGAGCCTGCTTCTCCCCTTGCCTGCTGCTGCCCCTGCTTGTGTGCTCTTGCACGCGCTCTCTCTCTGACAAATAAATACATATAAATGAAATCTTAGGGGGGGAAAAAAAAGGAGTGATGGGGTGGAAATCTTCCAGATCTTTTTTTGGACCTCAGAATACTCGTAGACCCTAGGCCACTTTAGGAGAAGCCAAGGTGATGGCGAGGGCTGTGAGTGGTCGGTTCTTATTCTCTTTCATCCCAGTGCTCAGCAGTGTCCTGTCTGTGATGTATAGGGTCCCCCCAGGTAGGAGACAGCTGCAGGCAGGCACCTAGACCCTGGTGGCTATCCTGGCCTCGAGAGGCTCACTGGCCAGGAAGGACCTGGGGCAGCAGAGTCCCATCGCATCAGGATGGTCCCCAACTACCAGGAGCCTCCTTTGACGGGGGCCTCGTCCAGTCGTCTCTACCCCTGCTGCCCCTGCTCTAGGGCTCCATCATGGTAGCACAATAATGGAAGATGGTTTTATGAATATTTTCTGTAGCCTTTCATACAGAGGCAAATGTCTGTCAGGCAGAAAAGAAACACTAAATTTTGAGACTGCAACACTTTAAGCCCTGGAATCCCAGGACCTGCCTCCGGTTCAAACCCACAGTGGCCATTGTATTTGTTTGTTCATTCATTCATTTATTCATTTATATTTTTTTGACAGAGCGATAGAGAGAGCCAGAGAGCACAAGCATGGTGAGGAGGGACAGAGGGAGAAGGAGAAGGAGACTCCCCGCTGAGCAAGGTGCCTGATGTGGGATTCGCTGGATCCCAGGACTCTGGGATCATGACCTGAGCCGCAGGCAGACGCTTCACCACCTGCGCCACTCAGGTACCCCTGACATTGGCCATTTTAGACTTAAGTGAATGTTAGGCAGGGTGGCCAAATAATGGATCATCCATACTAGGGTTCTTGTTTGGTTGGCTAATGTAAGTCTTGGTAAATTTTAATAGAAAAAATTCCAAGCTTACGGAAAAGTTGCAAGAATACAAATAATACAAGGATACTCCTATATCTTTTATTCAGAGTCACCTATTTCAACATTTTCCCTATTTACTTTCAACCTCTTTCTCAATGTATAGCTCAGTCCTGGGACCCTGGGATTATGACCTGAGTCAAAGGCAACCACCTCACTCACTGAACCACCCAGCCCCCACAAAAGATCTTCTTTTTTTTTTTTTTTTTTTTTAAGATTTTATTTATTTGACAGAGAAGGAACACAAGCAGGGGGAGGGGCAGAGGGAGAGGGAGAAGCAGGCTTTTCCCCGAGCACGGAGTCTGATGTGGGACTCGATCCCCATGACCTGAGTCAAAGGCAGGCACTTAATGACTTAGCCACCCAGGCACCCTGCAAAAAGGTTCTTTTTTTTTTTTTTTTTTTTTTTAAGATTTTATTTATTTATTTGTCAGAGGGAGAGAGATTACAAGTAGGCAGAGAGGTAGGCAGAGAGAGGGGGGGAAGCAGGCTCCCTGCTGAGCAGAGAGCCTGATGTAGGACTTGATCCCAGGACCCTGAGATCAAGACCCCAGCCAAAGGCAGAGGCTTAATCCCACTGAGCCACCCAGGTGCCCCTCAAAGAGGTTCTTTTTTTTTTTAAACAGATGATTGGTGTCTTTTTTTTTTTTTTAATTTTTTTTTTAAGATTTTTTTTTTTTTTTTAATTTATTTGACAGAGAGAAATCACAATTAGGCAGAGAGGCAGGCAGAGAGAGAGAGAGGGAAGCAGGCTCCCTGCTGAGCAGAGAGCCCGATGCGGGACTCGATCCCAGGACTCTGAGATCATGACCTGAGCCGAAGGCAGCGGCTTAACCCACTGAGCCACCCGGGCGCCCCTCAAAGAGGTTCTTAATAGCATTTTTTCCCCCAGTGCAAGACCTAGTCTAGGATCAGATACTATATTTAGTTGTCCAAAGCAGGAGTTTGGGGAGTGAAAGAGGGCACTACTAATATTTACACTGGAAAAAGACAAATAAAGCTAAGGCAAAAGGTTGGTAACTGTAGAATCTGGCGGAGGAGGTAAATGGGCACCCATTTTGTCTACTTTCATGTATGTTTAAATTTTTAATTAAAATTTCAATGTAAGTTTAAATTTTTAAAAAAGATTTAATTTATTTATTTGACAGACATAGATCACAAGTAGGCAGAGAGGCGGGGGGGGGGGGGGGGGGGGTGGGGTGGGGTGGGGGGTGGGGAAGCAGGCTCCCTGCTGAGCGGAGAGCCTGATATGAGCTTGATCCCAGAACCCTGAGATAATGACCTGAGCTGAAGGTAGATGCTTAACCTGAGACACCCGGTGCCCTGTAAATTTAATTTTTTTTAAACACAAAGTGAAAAAACAAGTCAAATAACAATCTGAAAAGGAATATGCTAAGCCCAGAGACATAAAACAAGGCTGTTTGTAAACAGAGCCTCTGGCTGCCCTGTTTTTCAAGGTTCAGACTATTGAAGAACAAAAAACCAACTGAATAAATTTGAAAATCTAATTGGCTTTACTCTGCAACTTCTGAACTGGGCAGTATCCAGCAATTAGAGGGGTACCTCCAAGAGTTTTACAAAATAGAAGGTTTTTATTGGAAGGGGGGTAGGGCAAGGAAGGTATTAGCAAAGGAGAACAAAGATTTGCTTCAGGCAAAGTCACCTTTCCTTCCAGGAAGGGCAGGGGGTCTTATTTGGAGGATTACCTCCTGTTCCTTTGGGGGAGATGCAGAAGGCCCATTACCTTATTGCTGAAGATTACCTCATTGTTGCTTGAAGAAAATTCCCTGGTGGTAGAGGGGATTGGAGGGCAGGTCTGCTCAGTCAGAAGAGCAGGTACCTCGGGGGGTTAAAGCCTCTGCCTTCGGCTCAGGTCATGATCCCAGGGTTCTGGGATCGAGCCCCACATCAGGCTCTCTGCTCCGCAGGGAACCTGCTTTCTCCCCTCTCTCTCTGCCTGCCTCTCTTCCTACTTGTGATTTCTCTCTGTCAAATAAATTTAAAAAATCAAAAAAAAAAAAAAAAAGCAGGTACTTCTCTCTTTTTTTTTTTTAAGATTTTATTTTTATTTTTTAAGATTTGAGAGAGAGAGAGAGAAGAAATGCACAAACAGTGTGGAGGAGGAGAGGGAGAAGGAGAGAGAGAATACTAAGCAGCCTCCACGCTCAGTCTGGATCCTGACACGGGGCTTGATCTCACGACCCTGAAATCATAACCTGAGCTGAAATCAAGAGTCAGAGTCAGACACCCAGTGGACAAAGCCATCCAGGCGTCCCTGTGTTCTCTTTTTAGTAAGACTCAGATTATCTGTTAGGATTGAAGCATCAGCAGAGGGAAGGGCTTCCCCTGACTTCCTCCCTGTTGGCCATTATCAAGGTGAAGTACTTTCTGAAGGGGGGAGGCTCCTTGGGGGTGCTCAGGCATGGTCTCCCCAGGAGTCAACCTGGGAGGCGTTCGAGGGCTGATGGAGAAATAAGAGGGAGAGGAGCCCCGACCGTTCTTCCCAGACGGACCTGGATTTTCATTTGTCACCAGAGGGCCTGGAGGTGTTGGGTGGGGAACATCCACTCCCGTCAACATCATCCAGCTGGGTCAGCGTGTTCTGGCAGAAGCCAGACCAGTCCCCAAACCTCCCTTGGTTCTCGCCTGCCCGTGCCATGCCTTTTGCATCCCTGATACTCAACTTTTTGTTCTTGTTTTTGTTTCTGTCACTCACTTGGAATGGCAGAAGCACACACTGATTTGGGAAGACAGACTAGCAATGCATCTTTTCTTCCCCACTTGGTACCCCTTCTAACCTTCACTGCTCAGTTTCTTAGCCTATAACCAAGGTCCTGGGAGTCCATGCCCTTGGGCGGGAAATATGTGCATGTCTATTTTCGCTAATCTTTCATTGAAATCTAGCATTTCCTTCAATTGTGTGTGTAGACATCACCTCGAGGTAGTTCGGGCAGTTCCTGGGACCTTGTCCCAAACGGGAGTCACCGCTGGGTTGTGGCCAACGTTGAATCTCATCTACACTCATCCTGACTTCAAACTCACAAACTCACAGCCATCATCCAGCCCACTACCACATTGTATTTTGACATAATTGGCTTCCTTTGTGATCCTGGGTGTTTTACTTTATGCATCTGAAAATCTTATTCTGGGGGTGCCTGGCTGGCTCAGTTGGTGGAGCATGTGACTCATGATCCTGGGCTGTGAGTTTGAGCCCCACGTTGGGTGTAGAGATTACTTAAAAAACAAACAAAAATCTCACCCTGAGGAAGGGTCCAAAGGCAGCCAACCCCAGAGCATTCTATGGAACAGAAAAGATGAAGGAACGTCCTGCCCACCCTGCATCCTGCCCTCCGAGTCACCCTATCTGTCCTCTCTCGGGGCATCAATCCAGTCCCCCATCCCGTGTGCCCTATGTGGCCGGCACCCTTCCTCAGCAAGCCGGCTACACGCTGCCATCTGCTGGGGTTGGCCCACAGGGCACCCTGGTGGTGATGCCGGCAGGCCAGGTCTGGGGTCCCAGAGCGGGTGCCGCAGGACCAGCCAAGAGGGTCTGTGGCTGCTCCCAGGATAGAATTCCAACGTGAGCCAGCAGGAGGTGAAATCAGAGTTTACTGCGGGGCAGAGGAGACAGAGACAGAGAGTGCACAGGTGCAGAGTGTCCCAGAGACTCAGAAAGGAAAGGAGAGTCAGTCCCGCCGTGGTCTGGGTTTTTATTGAGGAGGTGGTCTGGCGTATGCGCTTCTTGGGAGTTCAAAGGGCCCAGGAGTTCTTCCTTGGAGCCAGGGGTCTTGACGTTGAGATGTCTTGCTGGTGGTCTGGAATACGCTTAGGATGGCCTTCTAAAGTCATTCTCAACTGGTCCTGCCTTAGATGTTACTATTCTGGAGAAATCATTAATTCCTTGCCCTTTATAAGGAGAACACATGGTATTTCCATCAGGGGGCATGTGGCGGCAGCAGGGGGTGGGGTGGGGGGTTCCGGTCCTAGGGAGAATGGAGGCAGGAAAAAAGAGCACAAAGCAGATTTTTTTTTTTTAAGATTTTATTTATTTATTTGACAGAGATCACAAGTAGGCAGAGAGGCAGGCAGAAAGAGAGAGAGGAGGAAGCAGGCTCCCCATGGAGGAGAGAGCCCGACGTGGGGCTCGATCCCAGGACCATGGGACCATGACCCGAGTTGAAGGCAAAGGCTTTAACCCACTGAGCCACCCAGGTGCCCCCAAAGCAGATTTTTTTATGGGGTCCTTCATTTCCCTGTCTCAGTGGTTTTGGTTAGATGCTTGTGGTCCTTCTAGTCCGTCTGGGCATTATAAGCGAACGTGTGGACTGTGCCCCAAGTCTTGCTGGAGGACCTTCTGTGCCGCTCTCAACACTTAACTCCTTGCCCGGGTCCTTGGGTCCCCGCACCTCGCATGTGCAGAGAGCTACCTGGCCGGCGACAAGGCCCCGGGAGCTCGTGAGCCGCGCTGCTCAGAACGAGGTCTGGGAGTAAGAGGCAGGAGTATCTGCAGTTTATTAGCAGGCCAAATGAATTTTTAAACACCGACTGTTCTTTGAGCACCTGGGCCAACAGTCAAAAGTCGTAGCGAGAAGGTGGTGAGAAGCTTCTCTCCCTCCCGTTACCCCGACCTCAAACGTCACCAGCTTCTTTCCTTCAGAGCTGCTCACCACATCTAAGACCAATATGAACGTGAGCTGGAACCCTGCCTTTTCTTATTTAAATCCTAAGATGTTAGGCCCCTGGTCTGCACCTGGCTTTTTTAAGGAACAATATTGTCTTGGAAATTGATTCTATCTGCATATAAATAGTTTCCTCCTGGTTCTTTTCCCTTTCATTTCTCTGGTCGTTTCCCAGCAGTCTGTTGAAAAAGAATGTCTTTCCATAGAAACAGGAGAGCCCAGACTTAGCCAGAAATTTGGGGGTAGTTCTAGAATTCATTTACACAGCTACAAAAGTCTCAGGATTCCGAGTTCCGTATTCTGCTTAAGATGGATTTGCAATTCAAAAGGGGCCTCAGGGCACTTTTGCACCTTATCTCCAAAATTTACTACACGGCAAATTTGCGGCAGAGGGTCAGAGGTGGGTTGCTCTTTGGGTAGAAAACTCTTCCCCAAATCTAGATGTCAGGGTTCCAAGATCTCTGTCTGTCCAGAGGTTAACCTTGTCATCCCAAGCCGATCTTGGAGCTGTCTATAATAAAGGTCACTCTCCTAATATGGAACTCTCCAGCAACCAAGCAGCTCTCCTCTCCAGCATCTCCCACCAAATACATCAGCCACCAGCTGCGGACACCTCAGAATACTGCTCAAGGGCCTGAGTGCTTCCCAGAGCTCTCTGGGGGTGGGTTGGGTAGATGGGCTGTCCTCTCCACACACTGAGAGCAGCTCCAAGTTTATTGGTATTTATATGTCATTCTCTGAAGTCAGCTCTGAGCTGCGGAACAGGTGCTTTCTTCTAACAAACCACGTGTCTGTCAGGGGGCTGCTTCTCATGGATATCGGACCCCTTCGTTGCTGTGTGTCACTAAGATACACCAATAGACCCCAGGCCCACCCAGAAATCTTCTCAGTGTAATATGGTTTCCTGCCAGACTCACATAGCTGCAGAGAGAGAGAGACTGTCCAGACCTGAGAGAGACTGTCCAGACCTGCCAATGGAAGCATCTTATCAGCCATCTCCACAAAATAGGACTAGCATTCAGGTTTTTACATCAGTGCTTGGTGAGTTTGAGTACGGTGAGTCAGTCTTGCCAAAAGGTATCCTCTCTGGCCCACAGAACTAAGGGTTGCCTGTCAGACCATGGTGGATTCCACTGAATAAGCACCCACTTTGCCCTCGAAGGCCCCCGACCCGCAGCTTGGGGGCTGCACCTCTTCCTGCGGGCCTTCCAGTGGGAAGCATGTTGATGAGACTGAGGACGCCCATTCCAGGATCTGTTAGCTTTGTGCGAAAGAAACTCAGCTGCAGGGATGAGAGAGAGTCCTCGGACGTCCAGTGACCAGGTGAAAGAAAATTGAGCACAGATCCATCCTTATTGCCAACAAATGGTCAGGGCGGGCAAATCCCCTTCAGTCTGGAAAACGGCACCACCAGTGTATCTCCTTCCAGATCAAACTCAGCATTTTCTGGAAGAAAACCATTTCTTGGGAACATGCAAATTAAACTGGCAAAACATGGGTTTGCAAAAGAAAAGACAGATTTTTTTTTTTTTTTAATTCACGTACTTGCATGTGAGTTCATAGAAAAATGTGATTCAAGGAGGTGGTTAGAATTGGGGGTTTTTATACCATCCTAATAGGGAAGGGGAGGGGGAGAAGGGCATTTACAGGAAAACAAGTGGCTTTTAGGGAAGATAAATGGGCCCTTAGGAAAATAGGAGGTGTGGTAATCTTGTGACAATATCTGTTTATGTGATTTCTTTTTTTTGTTTTGTTTTGTTGTTGTTGTTTTTAAAAGATTTTACTTATTTATCTGACAGACAGAGATCACAAGTAGGCAGAGAGGCAGGCAGAGAGGAGAGGAGGAAGCAGGCTCCCCACAGAGCAGAGAACCCCATGGGATGCGGGGTTTGATTCCAGGACCTTGGGATCATGACCTGAGCTGAAGGCAGAGGCTTTAACCCACTGAGCCACCCAGGCACCCCTTTTTTGTTTTATGTGCTTTTTTATCCCGTTGCACACTTCTCTCCAGCGAAGGGAGTCCATGTTCTTTGGTGGCACAATTCCTGGGGAGGGGATTTACGGCAGCTGACTTTTTTGGCTCTGCTTTTAGATCCCCCTGGATTCCAGAGAAACGACTCCTCACAGTGAGAGAGTCTGGATCCCCTTCTTTTGGATGCCCTTCTTTTCCCTGTCCAGAGGCCAGGCTGGCTGGGTGGGCTGCAGGGGCCCTAGGCTTGGCTCAGTATTCCGGAGGCTGGCACAGGGAACTGGGCAAGAACAGAATTGGTGGTGGGGGGGTATCTCCAGCAGAGGCTGCGCAAAGCTTGGGGGGAAAGGGCCAAGTTGCTCACTCTGGGGATCAAGGGCGGGTTTAGACATGCAGACTGCCAGGGTCAAATCATATGTCCTTGGGCGAGATTCTCAACTTCTCTGAACTTCCTTCTCCTCCTTGGGTAAAAAGCCTCACAGGACTGCAGGGAGGATAAGATTAGCGAATGCATTAAAAGCACTTACTGTCGTGCCTGGCACATAGCAAGTGCGTGGTTACTAGAACCAACTTCTCTGGGCACTGGGGATACGGCAGAGAGCAAACCCAGCCCCTGGGTCTCCCGGATTGTCCAAATTGGAGAAGAACCTATGTGACAGAGGAACACACGGCATCATGAGATGACAGCGGGCACCAGAAGGAAACAAAGCAGGTGAGAGGCAGAGGAAGAGGCAGGGGCTGGTGTGGACAGTCAGGGAAGGGGCATCTCATCTGAGGAGAGACAAGAATGATGTGGTTTTCTAGGAATTCCGATTATGTTTTGTTGCTGTTCGTCCTGCACGTTCCCTGGGCCCTAGATCAGTCCTCCTCTTGCCGGAGTTTCTACTAGCCAGCGAATGGGGACCCAGTTCCCATCTCAGGTGCACACATGGCCCACTCTCCATGATGCTTTCTGGGGGGTGGAGTTAGTGGGGTGAGAGAACAAGGGGGCCCCAGGTTCTGAATGTGAGTCAGGGTGGTGGGTTTCTGGCTTTGATCTTTCTTCCGTTCCTCCTTACCTCACAATTCCACAGTGCCAGAAGACTCGTGTTAGGACAGGGCCCATCCCCTCCAGGAGAAGAGCTTACTACACAGTCTACCCCCCTTACCTACTCCAAAGGAACAGTTGTGTGTGTGGGGGGTGTGGGGAATTGGCCAGATGTATGGCCTCAGGGTGAGGCTAGCCGGCAAAAACCAGAATAGAAGGTCTAAATTTAAACCTGTGTCTGGAGGCTTCAGGGAGCCTGGGTCCTACGGGCCCTGGGGTGGCTCCGGCCCTCCTCCCTCCTCCCTCCTCCCTGCCTCTCACCTCCCTTCCCCCTCTTCCTCCTCCCTTCTTCCTCCTCCCTCCTCCCCTCCCTCTCAGAATGGAAACTGTTTCTTTCCTGGCTGCCTAGAGCTGGTTTCCTCCCAAGGAAATAATGTCTCACCGCAGCTGAGGCAGGCTCTGCCCCCTGGAATTTCCCTGCAGTGGAGAAACACCCCGCCTGCCCGACCCTTTCAGAGATGGGACACACCTAGAGCCTGCTTGGGCACAGGCCAGAGGGGGACACGCCCAGAGACACACAAATGTAAACAGAAACAGAAACAGAAACGCGATGGGAAAACGCGGGGGTGGGGGGGACCCTCAGGATCGGGTTCTAGTCCCAACTCTTGTCTCCACCTCCCTGTGAGACTTGAGCAAATCACCTCCTTTTCTGAACCCATTTTTTTTCACCTCCTAAGTATTAAAATAGATCTCTTGAGAATCAAAATAGAACAGAACTCTAAAGGAATCAACCTAGAAAGTTCTTTATTTCAAAGATGTCATTTTCTTTGTTCAAAAATATTTTTAAATTCCCTATTTTTCTTTTTCCCTTTCTGAAAAATTTCTTTCAGGACCAGTTTTAGGCACTCATAGGTCTGCCTTGTTACTTTTGCAGACATTTCATTTTTGCCTAGAAGGATCACTGCCCATCGTACCGAGAGACATTGGGCTGGTTCCAAACATTGAGTTAAAAAACGATTCCTGCAAGGACAGCGGGAAAAGGGTCTGTCAGGTGCCATCACTGCTGCAAAATTCCCCTGATTCCCAAGGTTGGCCCCCAGAGAGGGAAAACCGCTCCTGGAGGGGCCAGTTCAGCTGTAAACAGGGTCTTCCTTGAGCCTTCCATATTCCAATACTCAGACACAGAAAGGTCTGCACATGCATGGCCAAATGGAAACTTCCAGTTGCAGCCATCATATCCAGAGGCAGCAGGGAGAACCCCAGACATGCCCTGCTTGTGCTTCTGTGCGTGTATTCACTGAAGCCAGACACAGGGGCTGTCTCAGACCTGATCACATGGGGACGGTCACAGCCCAGACACCCTCCAAGCAGGCTGTGCCCAGAGACTTTAACGGGAGAACGAGCGCCGAGGGGACACACCCGGACACACTGGGTTGCCTGGTAACACAGAATGCCAGCCCCAGGGATACACACCCTCGCTGGGATGACACACTCAAACTGTTTCCACACAGGCAGATTGCACGGAGCAGGCGGCCCCATGCATGCGCTCTTCCCATGTGAATATGCCCACCGGGAAATGCCTTCATTCAGAAACAGTCCTGCAACTAAAGATTCTGTTCACCCACACCCCAAAATGCTTACCGGATTTAGGTAGGGCCAAGCAAGCCCCCTAAAACTTCCAGTCACGCTCAGTGACACACAAACATTCGCCTGAGTGGTCAGAGTCTAGACGCCTCACGTCCTTTTGTTTCCTCCCGGGAAACCTTTGACTTTTCCATTTTAAGCAGCCAGTGACCAAATGGTCTATTTCTGTAACTTCTTAGTATTAGCCAAAGATTGTTCTTTTGAAATGTCTACAGTAAGTTACGAAGAATGCTTCTGACCTTTGTTTTCAAATTCAACTATGCAAAACGCTAAACACACAACGTGATAACTCAGAAGGCAATTTTTAAAATTCACAGACAAACCACGCTTGAGAATTTGTTCAACTTTTGGATGTAGGAGAAAGGCAAGCTTACTGAATTTTGCAGTGATTTTTTTTAAAATTCCAGCTTGGTAAACAAGAAAACAACTTCGGAGGCTTTGTAGTGTGAGCAACGGAAAAAAGCTCGTCTGGGCAGCACCCCTCACTTCTTAGGGATGGATAAACCGAGGACTCGCCCTTGACCTGGCTTCCACACTCTGACCTTGATTCGGCAGAACTTCCAGTGTGGTGTTTGGACTGCCTGACTCGTAGACAGATGCGCCCTCACTTGGGTCCAGAAACATACCCCTGTGTAGTACGTCTGTCCCCTTCTCTGTATGTCTCAGACACTGTGGTGGTTTTAGGATGATATAACCTGGTTTTCCTGGCCACAGCAGGCTTCTTGCCTCCTGTTCCATCACCAGACAAGACCAACCTAGAGACGTCTTCAGATCTGTACAGTGGTGCTGGCCAGGCCCTCTCCTGCCATCCAGATCCTTCCCGGTCCCTTTTCCCCTTTGCCCTTCCTTCCCGCCCTCTCTCCATCCTTTACTCTCAACTTCTGACAGGAATTCCAGTGTGAACTTGGAACAGCTACCTTCAGAGAGCAGGGATCTTACCACACTCAGCCTCTCCTCCCAGAGATTATGTCATCTCTCTCCCTCAAAATTCCTTTCTATTCTCACTTTTATACAGTAGTTCCCCCCTAATCCTCAGGGGATAATTACCAAGACCCCCAGTGGATGCTTGAAACTGTGGTTGGTACCAACCCCTACCTATGCTATATTTTTTCCTATACATACATACCTGTGATTTATTTTATTTATAAGTTTAATTTATAAATTAGGCACAGTAAGAGATTAACAATAATAACTAATAATAGAATAATTATAAAAATATACAATTTGAAAAAATATGTATATGTACACACCACAATAAAAGTTATATGAATGTGATCTCTCTCTTTCAAAATATCTTATTGTGCTGGGCTCACCCATGTTGTGATGATATGAGACGGTAAAAATCTAGGTGATGAGATGAAGTGAATGAATGACATGGGCACTGTGACATAGCATTACTACTGTTGACCTTCTGGCATTACATCAGAAGAGGGTTACCTCCTCCCAGGCCACAGTTGACTGGGGGTAATGAGAACCCAGGAAGTGAAACCATGGATAAAGGGGGATTGCTGTCCTTCAGTACCTAAAGTTTTCTTCCTCTTCTTCTTCCTTTATTTATTTATTTTGAGATTTACTTATTTATTTGGGGGGGGGAGGGGCAGGGAGACGCTTTAGCAGACCCCATGCTGAGCATGGAGCCTGACCCTGGGGCTCTATCTCAGAGATCACAACCTGAGTTGAAACCAAGATTTGGACATTTAAACAATTGAACCACCCAGGCGCCTCTGGACTTAATTTTTATTTTTAATTTATTTTTATTTTCTAGATTTTATTTATTTATTTGACAGAGATTTCAAGTAGGCGGAGAGGCAGGCAGAGAGAGAGAGAGAGAGAGGGAGAGGAGGAAGCAGGCTCTCCGCTGAGCAGAGAGCCAGATGCGGGGCTCCATCCCAGAATCCTGGGATCATGACGGGAGCTGAAGGCAGGGGCTTTAACCCACTGAGCTACCCAGGCGTCCCTAGATTTAATTTCTTTCTCTCTCTCTCTCTTTTTTTTTTTTTAAAGATTTTATTCATTTATTTGACAGACAGAGATCACAAGTAGGCAGAGAGGCAGGCAGAGAGAGAGGGGAGGAAGCAGGCTCCCCGCTGAGCAAAGAGCCAGATGCGGGGCTCCATCCCAGAGTTCTGGGATCATGACCTGAGCTGAAGGCAGAGGCTTAACCCACTGAGCCACCTATGTGCCCCTAGACTTAAATTTTCAATGAAAAATTTCTGTAAGTAAAAAACCACAAACAAAACATATTTAAAAGCAAGAGACAAACTTGGAAAATGCATTTTGCAGACATATGTGACAACAGAGGCAAATATCCTCAACATCAAAGGACTTTTATAAAGGATACGGCACCCAACAGAAAGATGGACAATGTGAGCAGGCAGATGAATCAAGACAATGAAACGAAAAAAAAAAAAAAGTTTAACCTCCTAAATCCTCAAAGAAGTCAAAATAAAACCATTTGAAATAACATTTTCCTTGGGGTGCCTGGGTGGCTCAGTGGATTAAGCCACTGCCTTTGGCTCGGGTCATGATCTCAGTGTTGTGGGATCGAGCCCCACATCGGGCTCTCTGCTCAGCAGGGAGCCTGCTTCCCCTTCTCTCTCTGCTTGACTCTCTGCCTACTTGTGATCTCTCTCTCTGTCAAATAAATAAATAAAATCTTAAAAAAAAAAATAACATTTTCCTTATTACTATCAGACTGTAGCAAATGACTAACCACTATGGGGCAAGGCCTTTCTCTTGAATTACTTCTAGAAATACAAAATAATCAGAAGAGCCTTTCTGGAGAGAATTCAAGCCTTGAAATTACTAGTATCTTCTAACCTGTCAGTTCTACCTCTACAAGTTGTCTGGTAGGAATCTCTAAGGTGTCCAAAATAGATAGCTACAAAAATATTCATTGCAGTACTGTTGCCAAAACAAAAAGAAAAAAATGTGTTTATAATTTTTTTCCTCTTTTTTGTTATTGTATACCCAATTCTCTTGGACCTGCTCTCTTTTGTTTTTGTTTTGTTTGTTTGTTTTGTTTTGTTTTTTTAAGTAATCTCTACAACCGAACACGGGGCTGGAACTCACAGCCCTGAGATCAAGAGTTACTTGCTCTATCTACTAAGCCAGCCAAGCACCCCGGCCTGTTTTTTGTGGGGTTTTGTTTTGTTTTGTTTTTAAGATTTATTTATTTGAGAGAGAGAGACAATGAGTGGGAGGGAAAAAGGCAGAGGGAGAGAGAATCTTCTTCTTTTCTTTTTTTTAAGATTTATTTATTTATTTGTTTGACAGAGAAAGAGAGAGAGAACACAAGTAGGCAGACAGGGAGGCAGAGAGAGAAGGTGAAGCAGGCTCCCCGCTGAGCAGAGAGCGCAAGGGGCTCGATCCCAGCACCCTGGGATCATGACCTGAGCTGAAGGCAGATGCCCAACTAATTGAACCCCCCCCCCCAGGCACCCCAGCTGGGAACTTTTCATAAGGAATCTCATATTGGACTTTTATTTATTTTTTAAAAGATTTTATTTATTTATTTGACAGATGGAGATCACAAGTAGGCAGAGAAGCAGATGGAGAGAGAGGAAGAAGCAGGCTCCCTGCTGAGCAGAGAGCCCGATGGGGGGCTTGATCCCAGGACCCTAGGATCATGATCCAAGACAAAGGCAGAGGCTTTAACCCACTGAGCCACCCAGGTGCCCCTCATGTTGGACTTTTTTTTTTTTTTCATGTTGGACTTTTAAAAGCCTCTCGAGGCTAAGAAGCTGCCCTCAGACTTTACGACCTGAACCAAAGGCAGAGGCCCACCCCACTGAGCTACCTGGGCGCCACAGAGGGAGAGAGAATCTTAAGTAGGTTCCCTGCCCAGCTCACAGCCCTACCAGGGGCTTGACCCCACGACCCTGAATCAGACCGGAGCCAAAATCAACATTTGAATGCTTGGGTCGCCTGGGTGGCTCAGTCTATTACGTGTCTGTCTTGGCTTTGGTTACGACCCCAGCATCCTGGGATCGAGCCAGACACAGGCTCCTTGCTCATTGGGTAGTCTGCCTCTCCCTCTCCCTCTGCCTGACACTCCCCCATCTTATGCATGTCTCTTGCTGTCCCTCTCTGTCAAATAAATAAAACCTTAAATAAATAAAAAAGAAGGTTGGATGTTTACCCGACTGAGCCACCCAGGTGCCCCAACCAACCTGTTTATATTTAAGTTCTGAACATGCTATGCCAGAACGTTATTTTGTATTTTCCTACCTTAATAAAAAATGCAGAAATAAGAAATCTTCTGGGGTGCCTGGTTGACTCACTTGGTGAAGCATGCAACTCTTGATGTCAGGGGTTGTGAGTTCAGGTCTGACCCTGGGTGTAGATAGAGACGGCTTAAAAATAAAATATAGGAGAAACAAAGAAAAGAAATATTCTGACTTAGGGTGAGTCTGAGAGTTAACTCAGCCCCTCCCTGGCCCTGTGACCCACGGAAAGGTCTTCCCCTTCAGCTCTTCATTCTGAGTGTGTGGGACCTCGGGTTGAGTGAGGCTGTGGAGATGGGCAAGGGCGTTGTGTGGAGAGAAGTTGGCAGAAAAGCAGGAGGGAAGCTTCTGGGAAGGAGCTTACAGTAACCAGAGCCACGATGCTAAGCCTAATGTCTGGAGTTGGAAGTCTTCTAGAGGAGGAGAGGGCGTCAACAGATTGCATCCAGGTCCATGTGCCTCCTCCATCACCCCCCTGCTGTTGCCATGGTGAGGGGCTGTCCCAGGCCTTCCAGGGTGAAGGTCACTTGGAAAGGAAAATCAACCTGGAGAACACCCTTTTAGGGAAAAGTTGTCACATCACCTGAACTATCCTCTGTGAACTGACAGAGCTCCTTAATGTGGTTCAGGATTCTCCAGTGACCCTCATCCCTGCAGGATAGCTGCAGGCTCAAGGTGGCCATGAGAGATTTTACCCAAGAAGTGGAATAAAGGAAAACTCATTTAAAATGGAATCGGCAGGGCGCCTGGGTGGCTCAGTGGGTTAAAGCCTCTGCCTTCGGCTCGGGTCATGATCCCAGGGTCCTGGGATCGAGCCCCGCATCGGGCTCTCTGCTCCGCGGGGAGCCTGCTTCTTCCCCTCTCTCTCTGCCTGCCTCTCTGCCTACTTGTGATTTCTCTCTGTCAAATAAATAAAATCTTAAAAGAAATAAAATAAAATGGAATCGGCTGGGGACGCCTGGCTGGCTCAGTCAGTGGAGACTGTGACTCATGATCTTGGGGTCTGAGTTGGAGTCCCACTTTGGATGCAGAAATTACTCAAAATAAATGAGTGATAAGTAAATAAATAATTAATTAAAAATAAATAAATAAAATGGAGTTGGTGGACCAGAACTAAGAGCTCTCCCACCCTACCCCAAGTCCTCAGTCACAGACCCCAACAGGAAGAGAGGACCCTGCATTCCCACCAGGAAGAAACCTATGCTTTACTATCCCAGCAGGAGGAAGAAGCACTGTCTCCTTGCCTGGCAACAGCCCAGCCAATGAGAGGCTGCCACAACTCAGCCAATGAAAAGCCGTGGCACTTGGAATCTCCGGTTCAGGGGGCCCTGGGTGGCTCAGTCCACTGTCTGCCTTTGGCCCAGGTCTTGATTCCAGGACCCTGGGATGGAGTCCAACCTCAGATGCCCTGCTCAGCAGGGAGCTTTCTTCTCCCTCTCCTGCTCCCCCTGCTTGTGCTCTGTGTCAAATAAACAAATAAAATATTAAAGAAAAAAAGGAACCCCCAGTTTATTCTAGAGGACTTTTTGTTTATAAGAGCTCTTGCCAACTACTTTCCTCTGCTTTGCATAAAGCCTGGAGCTCTCCTCTCATGGCAGTCCCCCAGCCTGAGTCCCAAGCAGACCCCTTAGAGAGGTGGACAGTCACCTGGTTACTCATCAGATTCTTCTGGGGAGGGGCACCTGGGTGGCTCAGTGGGCTAAGCCTCTGCCTTCAGCTCGGGTCATGATCCCAGGGTCCTGGGATCGAGCCCCGCATCGGGCTCTCTGCTCAGCAGGGAGCCTGCCTCCCTCCCTCTCTCTGCCTGCCTCTCTGCCTACTTGTGATCTCTGTTTGTCAAATAAATAAATAAAATCTTAAAAAAAAAAAAAAAAGATTCTTCTGGGGAACCTGGAACAAATCGAAATTCAGAGCCCCAGGCTTTCTGACTCATCATCTCTGGGGTGGGGGTGAGGGGGTTAGGGTGGAGTCTGTGCTTTTAAAATGGCTCCCGAAACCCTGGAGTATCTGATGGGTCTCTCCTCAGCTCTGCAGGAGGGGTGTTGGGGGGGTTTAGCTCTGGCCTCGGGGTATTGCTGCCTTCAGGGCTGGTCACACGTTGCCTTTACTCCCTCAGCCTCTCCCCCCTGAGATGCCCCCTACAGCTGGTCAAATTAGGAAACCCCAGCCTACCCCTTCAGTGAATCCCACACCTGTCTGCCCCTTCTCTGAACAACTGACTGTGATGTTGATAGGTCTAATATATTTAAGTTTATTTTTTTAATTCCATAAGTAGTGCAGGAATGCACCTTTACTGTAAAACAATTCAAGAGACCCAGCTGGAGTGATGCCTCCCTTGTCTCCCACTCCCACTCCAGGCTGACTCTGGGGTGGCTGGGGCATCATGTCCTTCCAGACTCTTGTCCATGTATTTCCCACCGCGTCTCCAGATCTGGAAAGAGAAGAATCATCATCTTTCTTCCTACCCAAGACCTCTTTTCTGCCTGTACCATGTACTGGACCTTGCAGCCTCCCCCATAGCCTTTGGTCTCCACTACCTGTCCCCACCCTCCACCCCAGCTTCTCTCCCCCACCGACCCCCCCTACCAACATGCACACAGATATACACAGGCGTTTCTTTTCCTGAAAACAGAGCTTTCTCGAACCTTCCATGCTTTTAACCACCACTACCATCCCCCTTTTAAAAGATTATTTATTTATTTATTTGACAGAGAAATCACAAGTAGGCAGAGAGGCAGGCGGAGAGAGAGGAAGAAGCAGGCTCCCCACTGAGCAGAGAGCCTGATGCAGGGCTCTATCCAGGACCCTGAGATCCTGACCTGAGCCAAAGGCAGAGGCTTAACTCACTGAGCCACCCAGGTGCCCCTTTTGCCCCCTCTCTTTTCTCAGTCTCTCTTCCAGCCAACTTCTTTAACAAATGACTCCTTGGCCAGACTTCACACCTGCAGCCATTAGACCACAGCTGCATCCCCACTGAACTCCTGTCTGGAAGGGCACCGACCCAAGTCAAAGGGTGAAGGTACCTCAGAGGTCTGTGGGCTTCCAGCAGCTTTACCTTTCAGGGAGGGAGGAACCGGCTCCTGAAGTTCTCCTGGGGTGTGGCTCACCCCAATGCTCTAGACATGTTCTGACAGCCAAGGCTTCCAGAAAGTCCAGGACCCAACTGAGATGGGCACACAGCTCAGCCTCTTAAATACAGAGGCTGGGATGAGGAACGTTCCTGAATAGCTCAACTTCCTCTGAAGAGGAGGAACAGCAAGAAGGGACTTAGGCTTTACCACCCTTCTTCTCACTCACTATCATAAAAGAAAAGCAAACAAGCTTTTGAATTACAGAACATTCCCCAAAAAGTTCTGTATTCATTTTCCATTGCTGCTATGACAAGTTATCACAAATTTAGTGGCTTAAATCAACACAGTTTTATTCTCTTACAGGTCTGGGGGTCAGAGTCCAAAACCAAGATGCTGACAGGGCTGCATTTTGTCTGCAGCTTCAGGGAAGAATCTGTTTTCTAGCCTTTTCTGGCCTTTAGGGGCTGTTTGCATTCCTTGGCTAGTGACCTCTTCTTCCATTTTTCAAAGCACATCCCTCCAGACTCTACCTCCACAGTCCCATCTCTTCTGACTGACCCTCCTGCCTCCCTCTTATAAGGACCTGGTAATTATATCAGGCCCAGGATGATTCAGGATGATCTACCTATGTCAAGATCCTTAACTTACTCCTACTTGCAAAGTCCCTTTTACCACATGAAGTAAAGTATGCATGGATTCTGAGAATTAGGACATGGAAGGACATCTTTGGGGCCATTACTCAGCCTACCACAAATATCAAATGTAATATGGAGAGACATCTGAAGATAGACACTGAGATTAGACAGATGTGAATATTTTGCCTTATTTTCTTCAGATTTTTTTTTTTTTTTTTTTTTAAGGAGATAAATCTCTACAAAAATAGCTAAAGCCCTGTGTGGCTTTTCCTTCCTTCTCTCCTCAGAGGTAACCACTTCCCCAAGGTGGGTGAAAATCACCCCCATGTATGTTTCTGTTATTTGCTACTTATTAAAAGTGCATTTTGTTGTTGTTGTTGTTAAAGATTTTATTTTTAAGTAATCGCTACACCCAGTGTGGGACTGGAATTTACAACTCCAAGATCAAGAGTCCCATGCTCTACCAACTGGGCCAGCCAAGCACTGTTAAATGATTTTAATTTTTTAGTTTTATTAAAAGATTTTTATGTATTTATTTGACACAGAGAGAGAGAGATCACAAGTAGGCAGAGAGGCAGGCAGAGAGAGAGGGAGAAGCAGGCTCCCAACTGAGCAGAGAGCCTGATGCGGGGCTCGATCCCAGGACCCTGATATCATGACCTGAGCTGAAGGAAGAGGCTTAACCTACTGAGCCACCCAGGTGCCCCAATTATTTAGTATTTATTTATAAAGATTTTATTTATTGATTTGACAGAGAGAGAGAGAGCACAAGCAGGCAGAGCAGCAGGCAGAAGGAGGAGAAGCAGGTTTTCCACTGAGTGGGGAGCCCAAAGCAGAGCTCTATCCCCGGACTCTGGGATCATGACCTGAGACAAAGGCAGATGCCTAACGACTGAGCCACCCAGGTGCTCCCCAATTTTTTAGTTTTTAAATTTTGTTTAGAGATTTATTTATTCACTTGAGGGATGCCTGAGTGGCTCAGTCAATTAAGCATCTGTCTTCAGCTTAGGTCATGATCCCAGGGTCCTGGGATGGAGTCCTGCACCAAGCTCCTTGCTCAGTGGGGAGTCTGCTTCTCCCTCTACTTGACATACCCCCTGCTTGTGCTCGCTCTCTCTCTTTCTGTCAAATAAATAAATAAGTGAAAATGTAAAAAAAAAAATGTTTTTTTCTTTGAGAGCGAGAGAGAGTGAGGAAGCATGAAGAGGGGCAGAGGGAGAGAGAGAGAGGGAGAGAGAAACTTGAGCAGAGTCCTCGCTGATCTCAGAGCCTGATGTGGGGCTTGATCTCAAGACTCTAACATCATGACCTGAGCTGAAACCAAGAGTTTAGTCAACTGACTGAGCCACCCAGGGCACTCCCCACCCCCCTGCCAAATGCATTTTTAAACTGAACAGTACCATTTTTAATGTGTTTTGAAACTTTAAGTAAAAGGAATCACTGTGCATACCATTTTGCAACCTGCTTTTCTAAGGCAATATGTTTTTGACATTCTACATGTTGATACATGTAGACCAAGTTCATTCATTTTTAACTGCCGTGTGGAATACCTCCCGTGAGCAAGTTAGAGTTCATTTCGTCCTTTCTTTTGCCAAGTGTTGGATTGTTTTCACTTTTTGTGCTATTACAAACAGTGCTTCAAGAAATATCTTTGTAAAAAGAAAGTATCTTTGTGCTTGTTTTCTGGAACACCTGCGCTAAAGACCTCTGGTGGGGGGAGCAGCGAGGAGCTGCATGGCTGGGTCTGGGATACGCACACCTTCAGCTCTCCAAGTGTTGCCATGCGGTGATACTGCCAACAACAGTGTTTTAAAAATACCCATTTCCCATATATCCTCAGCATCTGGTGTTTTCAGATTTACTATTTTTTAAAGATTTTTTTCCCTTACCTATTTTCCAATCAGTCTGTTCTGTTCCCAGTCTTCTCGAATAGTTAGGCAGCAGCAAGTTTTCCTCCATCTTGACCCTGAATGACAAACTCATGCAGGACCCCTGAGCTCTGCGTGGTCCTTCAAGCCATCCCCCCAATTTTCTCTCTGTTGATTTCCCCACTCTGACCAGCCCTCTGCCCACACCGAGTTTCACTTGGGCCAGTCCTGGGAGAGCTCTCCTTAGCACAGTTCCAAAGCTCTCTGCTCTTCCCACAGAAGGCTGTGAAAGGCACGGAGATTGTCTCTGGGAGGAACAATGTCTTCTGCATTACCAGCCCTCATCCTAAGTGGACTAGGCAAGTCTAGTCTTGGCAATGTGAGTAAATCCACTCGAGAATTAGTCAGTCCTGAACTCCCCAGAAATAAATGGTCGTATATTTTTCCTGTCCCCAAGGGTGTTCTGGAACATACCTGCCCATGAACTAAATAACCCGTATCTTGGAACATGGCCCCATGGAGGAATAAATCCAAAGGCTGTGACCTTTCTTCCCACAGCAAACCTCTTTTCTTTAGCAGCCTATGGCTTTTAGACACCAGATCTTGGGTTCTAAGTTTTTTTTTTTTTTTTTAAAGATTTTATTTATTTATTCGACAGACAGAGATCACAAGTAGGCAGAGAGGTAGGCAGAGAGAGAGGGGGGAGGAAGCAGGCTCCCTGCCAAGCAGAGAGCCCGATATGGGGCTCGATCCCAGGACCCTGGGATCATGACCTGAGCCGAAGGCAGAGGCTTTAACCCACTGAGCCACCCAGGCGCCCCGGGTTCTAAGTTTTTACAACCTTCTCCCCACCGCCCCTGATCCAATTTAAGTGGTGGACTAGCCATCTTCAGCGCCCTCTACACAGGGAAGCCATCTCTGAGTTGTCTGGCCCTTTCCTCCTGCTGGTCCCTAAATGAAGTGAGATGGCCTTGTCCTCATGGATGGACGGAAAGCTGAGGACAGTTCTTCACCATCTGATTCCAGCCTGATGGACTTTGTCTATTCCTCTTAGCTCTCTGGAGCCACTTACAGATTCCTGTGATCCTATTAGCAATGGCTTTGCCTAAGATACTCCCTGGAAAAGATGGGGCCTAAGGGATTGCTTCCCAAAAGGGATCAGTCACATGCTTCCAAGGGAACCCCAAGTGCTGCTTGCTGGGGTGGGGGAGTGTCATCCCTAACATCCTGCTGCCCAGCACTGGCTGGGGAATCCATACACATTTGTATGTCTTAGCATTTGGAACAAATCCCCCACTCAGTTCTAGGTATAATACGGATACTTTAGAAGCTATTTCTTTCACGTAAACTAACGGTTTGTGGTTCTAATAATCAACATGGGTCCCCTTCTCTATTCCAGGGATTTAGGAAGTGGCCCTCACAGAGGCCAGCATGACATGAGGCCCCTTTGGGTCCCGAAGGTTACCTTTCATCAACTGAAGGGTATACGAAATTCCATTTCAACTATCTATGAGAAGCAGCTTTCTGGAGAATAACCCAGACCAACGGAGCGCAGGTGGACACCAGCCCTAATTATCGTCTTTCTGACAAAAGACTGCTGGAAGCTCAAAATGCCTGACAAGCCAGCTACCAAGGAAGTCACCCAGAAGCCCAGGGAGTTGAAATCCCTTCTCAAGCGCTCATTTTCAAAAAACAAATGTTTCCTAATGGCACTCAGAGGGAGTCATGGGCAGCCACCAAAGTGAGTCATTTGGCGGATGTCAGGGCTGGGTTGTCCACAGCTTCTGAAGGCTCTGAGGAAGCTCAAGGTCAAACGCCTGCCTGGGACACAACTCATTCGGCTCCTCTCTCCAGGTTTTTAGATTCCTCATTTCCCTTTAGTCTGATCAACCATCTGAAGATTTTTTTAAATTTTATTTATTTATTTATTTATTTGACAGACAGAGATCACAGGTAGGCAGAGAGAGAGGGGTAAGCAGGCTCCCTGCTGAGCAGAGAGCCCAATGCCGGGCTCGATCCCAGAACCCTGAGATCATGACCTGAGCTGAACCCACTGAGCCACCCAGGCGCCCCAACCATCTGAAGTTTTTAAAGGAGTTAGGTGAAACGCTTTCTGTTTTTTGTTCCCCCCCCAACTCCCCGCAGAGCAGTTTAAATTAAATCCTGTCCTGAATGAAGGGTTCATTTAACTAAGTATTCCATTAGAAATGAAGACATTGTTTCTTCAAGATTTATCAAACAGAAGTTTTTATTCTTGAAAAATGACATCTCACTCAGTAGGTTCTTAAAATCTCTTACCCCTGTGGTTTACCTGATGTCCCTTCATCATCTGCCTCATGCTTCTCAGTGACAGACTCTCGCCATCTTTTGTCTTGTCTGAGGGACAGATGCTTGATACCTCCATTCCATGGGGCCGTGTGCCATACTTTGGCTTCGTCTTCCCGGGAAGCTGGTTCAGTACAATGTAAGAAGGAATGTGTAGGTGTCCTATGATTCCATTTGTGTGTGTCTGGCTGTGTGTTTAATGATGTACATGTAATTTTACCATGGAGAGCCGGAGCTGGCTCTCCTGTCTAGCTGATCCTGCCTATTTCTTAACTCTCCACTTCATGGACATCATATTGGCAGCTTAAAATCAGCCACGGTGGGAGTATTGGCACCCTGAAAATTGGCAAACACTCCAAATCATGGCTTTTTGTTCCATGGTGGAGATGGAAGGTGAGATGGGGTGAGGGCTTAGAAATGTCTTGAAGAAACAAGAAACACCAAAAATAGGTACCTATACAGAATGGAACTGAAGAACGTGGGTATTGGAGAGTTTTTTTTTTTTGGCTTTTTGAATTTTTTGTTATGTGCATAACTATATATTTTTTTTATTTTATTTTTTTTTAAGATTTTTTTTATTTATTTATTTGACAGAGAGAGGGATCACAAGTAGGCAGAGAGGCAGGCAGAGAGAGAGAGGAGGAAGCAGGCCCCCTGCTGAGCAGAGAGCCCGATGCGGGACTCGATCCCAGGACCCTGGGATCATGACCTGAGCCGAAGGCAGCGGCTTAACCCACTGAGCCACCCAGGCGCCCCTATATATTTTTTTTTAAAGAGAAGTTTCTTTCTTTTTTAAGAACAAAGACTTCCTGCTGTGTTTATTAATCCCACACCATCAGCTGGAAACTGCCTGGGGCAGAACTGTCTGATTGAGGAAGAGATCAGAGCCTGGAGAGATGTCTTCACTGTGGCCTCAGTGGAGTGATGTGCTGGGAGTGGGGATTGGGGCTGGGCACACACAGAGTACAGAGCAGGCAGTCCTAGAACTGCCTGTCGAGTCTGAGAGGGGAGTCAGAGCATGCTAGGTCCTCAGTCAAGACGTCAGGCCAACATTCGGGTCACCAAACTCCAAGGATGAAATGGAAAATGGGCATGAAGACAGGACCCTAAGAATGGTCCAGCTCTAGGGAGGTTGAGGGAGGGGACAGGCTAGAAGGGGCACCTTTCCCTGGAGGGTCTTTCAGATTCTGGGGCTGGGGGCAGCTTTTTAGGCCATTCCTGAGAACTTTTCCCCTGCAGCTGAAGTTAAAATGGGACATACGCTCTGCCCAGGAGGAATAGAGGGCAAACTGGGGCATCGAGGAAACAAATTAAGAGGCTGGGGGGGCACCTGGGTGGCTCAGTGGGTTGAGCTGCTGCCTTCGGGTCAGGTCAGGATCTCAGGATCCTGGGATCGAGTCCCGCATCGGGCTCTCTGCTCAGCGGGGAGCCTGCTTCCTCCTCTCTCTCTGCCTGCCTCTCTGCCTACTCGTGATCTCTGTCAAATAAATAAATAAAATCTTAAAAAAAAAAAAAAAAAAGAGGCTGGTTCCTTACCGCTGGGGAGGAGGCTCACCAAACCCCCTGGAGAGGCAGCAGTCCACAGTAAACAAGTTTCAGGGAATGAAGCAGAACTCTGGTCGGATTCCATGAAGCTCATCATACTCCATAAAAGGACCCCTAGAAGCCCTGGTCTGTGCCAGGGGTGGGTAGTAGTTCCCTTTGGAGGGTTTGGGGGAGTGGCTTAGAAATTCTAGGTGGAGATCATGGAGGCCGCAGGTGCAAGATGGGCCACAGCCAGAAAAACCCATCAGATCTATAACAAGACGCAGGATCTGGAGGGCAGCCCCAGGATGGGCTGCTAGGACCGCACTAATGGGGGAACCTTGGGGATACAATCCCATTCCTCCCATTGGGCCCGGATGCTTGGGGAAGGAGACTCTCCAGGAAACAGAAAACAAAGGGCCAAACATTTGCCTAGGATGGTCAGGAAATTGGGGGAGGGGGCACAGTGAGAGGAAGGAGTGGGCTGCTCCCCTGGCAACAGCTAAAGGCCACAGTCTGTGCCCCCAGGGCCCTCAGACATTTCCAAACTCCACCTGACAGCATGGGCAGTGGCCTTTGAAGTCATGTCAGTTAGGGGCTGCCTTGAGTTACAAGGGAATTGCAAATCCCAGCAGCCCCGCCAGGCAACAAGGACAAATAAGGCCATGCCTTGACCCCCTTTCTTTTTAGTGTGCTGCTAACGTCCTTCAATTTTTAGATAAATTAGAGGCATACAGCCCAGGAGATCCCTATCTCCCCATACTGTGGGGCCTCGAACAACCTTAAAATGCTACTGAATCTATTAATGACCCATATCAATTACAGGTAAACTTAAGTCTGCCTCTGCTGACATTTGCCGTCGACACTTTGAAGGTGGAGTTCCCATGGACATCACTAATCACAGTAGCCAGCTGATTCGGCTACTTGGGAACATATCTGACGGTTGACTCACCCCCCTCCAAAAAGGCTGTCACGAGGCCAGAAAACCTTCATGAGATACCAGAGGAAAGCCTGCAAAGCCTCAGTCATTCCCTTAACCGAGTGTTTGCTGAGTGCCAAGGATGTGGGTGGTGGCGGGGCGGGGTGAGTGGCAGCGTGGCTAGCCTACCTGCAGGGGATGACGGGCCTGTGACTCGGACAGTCACCACCAGGCCTTAGGCCCAAGGACAGCTCTGTGCTCTATTTGGGACAGTATCTCTTGCACCTCACAGGAGGCCCAACACTTAGTGCTAGGTGCTCAGTAAAAAAATCCGAAACAAATACAATACTACAATATGATACTTTTGCTAACAAACCTTTGGGAAATCAAAAGGAAGTGGTTCATTCTGCCAGGGAATTAAAGAAAGCTTTGTAGAAGAGGCTGCAGGTCAAGCTGGTCCTTGAAATGGAGAAGTCAGTGAGCAGAGCAGGCAGAAGAGCAGTCCAGAAAGAGGGCAGTGATGTGGCAAGAGGCCAGGCAGGCGGGGAGGCAGGACAAGGCTGGGGGCGGAGGGGGGTGTATCTTGAATTGCAGATATATCCAGGCCCTGTGAACTCTGCACGCTATTCGCAGACTCTGGAGTCTGTGTGACAGATTCTTTGACTCAGAAGCCAAGTGACCTCTTCAGAAACAAGACTTTACTTTTGTCAGAGTGAAACCATGCCGTGTTTTCTTTCTCACCTTGGCTGCCTGCGAGCTCCTGAAGTGCTGAATCCCCTCATAGTCCCACGCAGGACCTTTCCTCTAACAGATCCTGCATCAGTGCTCTGCTGTTGTGTTAACAAGGCAACTGTGAATGTAGCATCTCAACGCAGGACACACTTAATAGCTCTTGGTTTCTCCCACAAGTCCTGGCAAGGCTTAACTGGGTCTTCTGCCAGACTTGGGTCTGAGGCTTGACTGGGGCAAGATCTGGTTCAAGGTTGGGCAGTCGACAGCAGGGGTCAGTTCCTTGCAGGCTGTGGGGCAGAGGTCTTAGTTTCTCCCCTGTGTCAGCTGGTATCTCAGGATCCTGCCCTCTCTATAGGAGGAGCAAGATCAGTGAAGGGAGGTATCAGAGCCGGTATCAGAGCAAGCTGGTCACTGCAACCTCAGGTAATGTAATCAGATGCACCTGACCATGGCCACAGGTCACTTTTGCCTTATTCCATTGGTCAGAACAAGCCCCACCCTCATTGAGTGGGCACGTTTTAGAGAGGCAGGAAGACCAGGGGGAAGGATCATGGGACCACCTTGGTCGGTGGCCAAGGTCCTCATCAGATATTAACAGCTAGTTAATTAAACTAGTCGTGTGGGCACTTAAAGATACACTATTACACAGACATAGACTGTCTCCGCAGGAAGGCAGTGAAGTGAGTTCTTTGCCTCCCAAGAGTGCTTTCCCTGCCCCCACAGCATCTGCCACTAGGCTGGGCAAAAAAACAAGTCAATAAATCTGAAATGAAATGTCCTAGGATTCGCGTTACTGCTGGAACAACCTGGAGTTTTCTACCATCAAGGTAATTATTGGCTTGTCATAAATTTCTCGATTAACCTATGTAATTTAAAAAAGCCATATACCAATTGTAACAGCCACAAAGTGGGAACTAGGACAGACATCACTATTAAGAATGTGGGCCCTTCCCTAGAAAAATGTCTCCTACTGCCCAACACCTGTGATTTTCCCCTACTCTGAGGGTGAGCTATGTACATGGGTACTGTTTCCCAATTCTGCTAGTGCAAAGCTGGACTGGCACTGCTTAAGAGCACAGCTCTGAAACCAGGTGACCTGGGCTGTAATGGAATTAGCGGCTGCTGTAGGACCTTAGACAAGTAGCTTAACTTTCAATAATGATAGCCAGTATTTATTTAGCCAGACTGAGCCAGACTCTTTACCTATATTAAACCCATATAAATAAAATTAAATTAAACCCATATAAATTAAACCCATATAAGTTAAAATAAAATAAATTAAACCCACATAAATTCATTTGGCCCCTATCACCCCGCTGGGAAACAGACACGGTTAGTAGCCCCATTTTATAGATGTGAGAATTGAGGAATAACGGTTGAGGCCTCTCAGCCTGGTCAAGAGCAGGGGGAATGCAGGGCAAATGGTGGACAAGAGGACCAAGGACAAATGCACAGCAGGGTGCTGGTGCGAACAGATTCTCTTTCTAAGCTTCTGTCCCCACTGCCAACCCCCCCAGGTAGGACTGGTAAGAACCGTGGTTTGCTATTTGAACCACTCCTATTGCCTAAGACCTTGAACGCAACTTGCACCCTTTGCAGGGTGTGGTGAGCAGAAAGGAGAAGCCAGAATGCCACTATTGGGGGAACTGGATTCTATGCCGCTTCCAGCCACCCTTTCAGGGTAGTCACACTCCTCCTCTGCTGCTTAGAAAATAAGATAAGGCACCAGGGAAGGAGGAAAGGAGCCCACACTGCCTCCTACCCCCATAGAGAGTGAGCTCTGGGCCTCCCTGGATCTGGATGTTCCAAATCCTTCATCCTCCTCCCAAACCTACCCCTTGATCTTTAGCCACGTGCGGCCGCCTCCCCTCGGGCTCGGGAGGGGCAAACCAGGTACTCCAAACCTCCCCCACAGCCAGACACCCGCGTAATCCAGAACCCCTTCTTCTGCCCAGACGCTCCCACCCCCACCCCTGTAGCCCGGGCTGGAGGCCACCCTGCGAGTCTGCCTTCTGCGGTAGGGCTTAGCAAGCCTCCCTCAGAAGCAAACACAGCGTTTCCTCCACTTTTCCCGCCAACATGGCCGAGTGACAGCCAAGAGGCTCCCCGGGGGCACAACGGCACTGTTCCACAGAGACCAGACTGAACAGGGCTCCGCAGGGGCTGACTGGATCCGGCAGTGTGGACAGGACGGGGCTGCGGGCATACGGTGCCCATGCGGCCCGTGAGGACCCCAAGCCTGCTCTCACTCTCTAGAACCCCCTTTTCTGCCTAGCTCCTTCTTCCTGATGTTGGGGAGAAGATTCACGGCCCAGAGCGCTCTGGCACTTGCGGCTGCAGTGTGCCAGGTTCCCCTGGGGGTGGGGACTGCCTGCACGCGGTGGGCAGTTGGGGTCTCCCAGCTCTGACCCGCCCGGTGCGCGCGTGGGTTGCCCTCTGCAGTGGGGTCAGCCAGGCCAGGCCTCCTAGCGCCTGGACTGCACCCCCTGCCCCTTGGGAGAAATGTGAGGCTCCTCTACCAGCCGGAGGTCACCTCTGGCTCCGCGAACACCGCACCCACTCGACCTCCGTCGCACAGCGCGCAGCCAGGAGACGGACACGGGACGCTAAAAGCGCTTCCCTAAGAGCGTAGGCGCGCGGGCCGGGAGGTCAGCTTTGCGCACAGATGGACACAGTTGCGGACAGGGGCCGCAGGCCTTGGCTTTGGGGACAGGAGGGACGGAGCATTACGTCCGGAGAGGGCTCGGCTTCCCGCTGGGGATCACGGGGCGGGGGGGCCTGGGCGGGGGCGCCGCCCGACCCGCTTGCAGAACGCGCCTCCGCCATGCTCTGGTTGAGCCCTGGAAAAACCCCGGCGCGCATGGGAGAGGCGGGCCAGCTCGCAAGGACGGCGGGAACAAAGGCGGCCCCGCGGCCGGATGCAGTCATGGAAAAACCCAACGGGGCGCCGGGGCGGGGGCGGCAGCGAAGAGGCGGCGCGCGCCCCGCAGCCCTGACGCCTTTGCCGGTCGGTCCGGGCGGGGCTGCTCTCAGCCCCCGCCCCGGGGCACTCCTTGGAGGAGGAGTGGGGGAGGAATAGGGGAGAAGTGGGGAGGCCCGGGAAAACAGAAAATGCTGGATCGGGAAGGGAGGCCTGTGCCTGGGGCCAGAGAACCTGCAGCCCCCACGGTCAGCCCCCACGGTCGGGGTGCTTTCGAGGCGAGGGAAGGGTGGCCCGGGCTGGTACTCGCCCGGCACACGCAGCGCTGCACACGGCCACTTGGCCGCCGCGGTAGCCGGGGGCGGCTAGCCCGTAGGGGGGGGCACACAGACCCGCGCATTGGCCCGGACGCGTGTTCCGAGGCGCACACGCGGGGTCATTTACACGCACGCGCGCACAGACACGCGAGCTGCCCATACCTCCCAGGGCCGAGGGAAAGAAAGGGTCCGACCGAGAGGGGGCGAAATGTTCGTTAGGGCGGTCCCGGGGATTTAGTTTCAGAAGCCGTGGGCGGGGCCTTAGTAGAAGAGGCGGTTGGGCCCCCACCCCCACTCCGTATCGCAGGTGCGGGCGGACTGGGCCACCTGGGCCGACCGCGTGCCCAGATACCGCCTGGAGTTTCCCTCCCGTGCGGGACGCTTCTTGCCCTGGCCTAGGTAGTTCTGTGAACCTGGCTGTGGACTGGGAGGCAGCACGGCGGGGGGTTTTTTATGTAGAAAAGGAAAGTGTTGGCTCAAGTTGGATCTACCGACTCCTGAGGCCTTTTTCAGCTCTGACTTGTTATGAAGAAGGAACTGGACCCAGAAGCCATAAAAGGAGTTGGTGGGAGCCGAGAAAAAAAGTCTTGGGCCCCAGCCACAGCTCTTCTTGTTTTAAGTGTCCCCGTGTTTATTTACGTTGCTCCCTGCCATAGGGTGGCAGGGGGCAAAGCCTAAACCTGTGGGGTCCCTAGGATGGGGAAGGGATGTAGAATTTGAGGCTAGAATCAGAGGATCAAGGATCAGAGGAGACCCCAGAATCTGCCAGAATCGAGGCTGCTGTGTTAGGATGGCAGGTGGGGGTCCCTGAAGGCCAGAGGGCAATGAAGCAGAAGACCATGACTTCAAAAGTTTCAAGAAGGGGCCTTTTTTTTTTTTTTTAAATGAGCGTTGGCTGTTGGAACTGTTGCTGGAACACAGCAGGGAAATACAGCAGATGTAGAGGTTCTGGCTTGCATTCAGAACACAGGATCTACAGAAGCAGGGACACCAGCGACATGACAGGGTCAGATGAGCTGACATCTACTTGGGGTCCCCTTGGGAACTGAGGTTGGAATCAGATGACCCAGCTGTGCCTCTTCCTAGCTTCCTGGTTTTGGGGATCTTGTCCAACATCTTTGGCTCTCAGATTCCTCATCTGTAAAATGGGAACAAGAACTCCTGCACCAGAGTGTTCTGGGGATTAAAAGGGTGTCTAAGTCCCCCTTCCATCTTGCCTTCCCTCCTTTTCCACTTCTCAAGGTCCCTGGGGCTTGCTCACTAGGACTCCTTCCAAGTCCCAGTTTCTTGGAAGCAGGTGGCGTCCAGTGGGACGAAGGCTGGGGAGCAGCGCCCTCTAGTGGTCGATACCGGGAGGGTCCCGTCAGTCCTTGAGACACGCCCAGGCTAACGTGATTAGTGCACGTTAGAGCCTCCCCAGGGCTGATCGTGGGGGCTCCACTCAGAGAAGCCTTTCCTTCTGATTCAGTTTTCCCCTGGAGCGAGCAGAGAAAATACTGCTCCCCGACAGCAGTCTCTCCTCTGACCTCCGGCGGCCCAGCTTTCGCAGCTTTAAAAGGCTTCTCTCACTTCTGCCCTGGAGGAATATATGCACTTAGCCTTCATACTGGGTTTTATAGCTTGCAAAACACTTTGACACACATTACTTGTCCCTGAGGTGCGCTGTTTCTGGGTGGTGATGGCGCTCGTTGGATAGAGGATCGTGGTTGGGAGTGTGGCTCCAGTGCTGGGGACAGATTTGGATCCTGCCACTTCCATCCAGCTCTGTAACCAGGGCGACGTTCAAAACATTGAATAATCAGCAGGGCAGGCAGCGACCAATCAGAACAGGCCCTGTTCTAACCGCCTGGTGCGGCCAAAGGCGTGTGTACCTGCTGAAGATTCTGGAATAACCTCAACCTCCTGGGGCCTCTGTTTATTCATCTGCAATATGGGCACGTCTGTTATACTAGTACCACTTTAGAGGACAGTCCTGAGGACTGGCTTAGTTCAGGGGTGTAAAGGATCGAGAAACCAGTGTCTGACACCTAGAAAGCACCAAATAAGTTTTGGCTTTATGATTGGTCTGCGCTCCTCTCAGACTCAGTGACTCAGGGAGGTTGCAACTTTTTTTTTTTAATTTATTTTTATTTGACAGAGATCACAAGTACGCAGAGAGGCAGACAGAGAGAAAGGGAGGAGGAAGCAGGCTCCCCGCTGAGCAGAGAGCCCAATGCGGAGCTTCATCCCACCCTGGGATCATGACCTGAGCCGAAGGCATAGGCTTTAACCCACTGAGCCACCCAGGCGCCCCGGGTGGTTGCAACTTTTAAGGGAGACTCTCTTCTCAAACCACCTCCTTGTCTGGCTCCCCATTTATTCTATACTCTCTAGAAGTGCTTCTCAAACTTCATCATGCATCTGAATTTCTGGGGGATCTTACTAAATTGCGGATTCTGATTCAAGAGGCCTGGGTGGGGCCTGGGTTTCTAACTTTCATCTAAGCTCCCTGGTGGTGCTTATGCTGGTCCTAGAAGCAAGGCTCCAGAAGATGACTGTGGACACAGAAGGGACAGCTGGTTGGCCTGTAAATATTTACTGAGCACCTACTCAGTGCAAGGCAGTGCAGGGTTCAAAACAAGTCCCAGGACTGGCCTCTAACCTCAAGGAGCAGAGAGGCTATTGCAAAAATACCAGTTAGTAACAGTCAGGCCAAAGAGCAAACGTGTCAAACAAACAGCAGGTGAAACATGTGGTGAGTCCTGTCTCTGCCCAGCAGCTGGAGTGAGGATTTAACCAGGTTATTGCCCTGCTCAAAACTGCCCAGTGGCTCCCACCTCACTCAGAATAAAAGCTGAACTCTTCCGGATTCTTCTTCTAGGCCCTGCCATCATCTGGCTTTGTCTCTGACCTCATCTCCCATCGCTTGCTTTATTCTAGACTCACCATTTGTTCCTGCAAACCCAACATCCCAACTTCCTACCTGAGAGCCTTTGAATTTGCCTGGGTTGGTGCTTGTCTGTCAAACTGGCCTCTTATTGCCCCCTTTGAGAGTCTTTCTTTGACCCAGAGGAAATCTAATCCAAAGTAGCCAGCCACCTCCAGCTCAGATCATATTTTCTCTATTGTATCATTCTGTTGTTTTTTAATAGAGCTTCTAAGTTCGATGTTACTGCATTATATTTTTGGTGGCTTTGTGTTGGCCCCATGAAAACAGAGTGTTTGCCTGCCTTGTTCTGCTTTACCACTAGGACCGAGAACAGCATCTTGTGCATAGTAGGTAGGTCTTCAGTACAGATCTGTTGAATGAAAGAACGAACAACGGTTTTAGGGCAGTTAAGGAGGTGAGAGGGGTCCCTGGGTGACCCCAATGGGTGAGAGACTTCATAGACTTAGTGTACAGGAAGTTTATCAGGGAGGCATCCTGGGATCACATCCGTGGAAAGGTCGAGAAGGTGGCAGGAGCAGGAAGAGGGAGAAGTAGGCTTCAGGGCCAGCTGACCCCTGGGGAGCTCCCAGGCAGGGGAGATCTTTCATCGTTATCCTCCTTGCAGGGCCTGATCCTAGGGTGACGATGAACCCAATGGACTGAGACCATGGGCATGACATAGCCCTTGAGAGGCTGCGCACATACCCTTGACTTTTGTTCTTATTGTTTGAGTGTTGATTCGTGCCAAACCCTCATCAGTCAGCTGCTACATTTGCCATTTCAGCATCTTACAGAGATGCCCCTTAACTATTTTTTCAAGAGCAAGTGGTGTTCTTCAGCTGAAAACAGAGAACCAAACATCCAGCATTTGCATAGATGAACATTTCTGGAAGTATTCTGCAATTTGGGTCCTTTCATGGAAAAGCACCGGACACATTCCCTCCATGCGATATCTGATGGGCCTGAGGACCCCCAGCTCAGTCTGTGTTGAATGTGGGGTTAGGAAAGTACCCCCCTGTGGTGGCCAGCCATAGCATGGGGAGAGGACGACAGATGAACCCTGACAGAGGGAACAGATTGGACTCTGTGCCGGAAGACACCTTGCTTGGTGTCTAGGACTTGCCAGCTGGGCAGGGCAGGTTTTGTGAGTGTCCAACCCATGCATCACCCAGGGCCCCAGTGCTTATTCAATGCTCTGTTGTCACCATCTTGACATGCTTTTTTTTTTTAAGTTTATTTATTTATTTATTTATTTATTTTTAAAGATTTCATTATTCATTTGACAAAAAGATCACAAGTAGGCAGAGGCAGGCAGAGAGAGGGAGGGAAGCAGGCTCCTCTCTGAGCAGAGAGCCCAATGTGAGGCTCGATCCCAGGACCCTGGGACCATATCCTGAGCCGAAGGCAGAGGCCCAACCCACTGAGCCACGCAGGCGCCCCTAAAGTTTATTTGATGCCGCCCCCCATCTTGCCATTCTTTTTTTTTTGTTTTTCTCTTTTTTAAAGATTTATTTGACAGAGAGAGACACAGCGAGAGAAGGAATGCAAGCAGAGGGAGAGGGAGAAGCAGGCTTCCCACCAAGCAGGGAGCCCGATGCAGGGCTCAATGCCAGGACCCTGGTATCATGACCTGAGCTGAAGGCAGACGCTTAATGACTGAGGCACCCAGGCGCCCCCCATCTTGCCATTCTTAATAGTTTTTGAACAAGGGAACTTGCATTTTCATTTTGCCCTAGGCCCCACAAATTATGTAGCTGTTTCTCTGGTTCTGAGGCCCAGGGCTGGTTCCCAACGAATCCTCTGGGAGAGTCAGTCTGGTGAATCTGTGTGGGAGGTGAGCCTGTGTGCACCCTAGAACAGGTCTTATATGCAAAACTGAGATCATAGAGCTTGCTTCACCCGGAGAGGAGAGGAGAGGACCAGTGCTGGAGGCTTTTCTCCAGTGAGGATCAGGCTGTGGAAATTCACTGCCCCGGGAAAGACAGCTCGGTGGTTACTCCTTCAGAAATACCAGAAGCCTCTGGTACTCAGAGCCCCTGGTCAGCAGTCAGACTGCTGACAAATGTGAAGGTTTATAGGGATGGGACAGATGCCTCCCTTGGGTGGGACAGATAGCGCATGGTCTGGCTCCCAGGCAAATAGCTGGTCTCCATGTCAATGCATACCAGTTCTGGGAGACCTGGGGCCAGATAGTCACGTCTCTGGATCCCGCATGGTCTGGCCTGTTTTGCAGGGGTAGGTGGTGGCGGCTCCTGGGAGACAGACACTGGGAGGCTTGATGTTATCCTCTTGCAACAGGTGTCATTAGGAGGGAAGAGCTCAAGAGGCCTGGCTAGACTGCACCGCCTGAGTCCTGAGACCTGGTTACATCCCCCTCCCGCAGCCCTAGGGGCCCCCACAGGCAACCTGATGCCGGCTCTCAGGCCCAGATTTAGGTCACTGCTTTGTTTTTGCACACCTGATGGTCTTTCTGCTCCTGCTGTGTCTTGTCCCTCATTAACTTCCACTCCAGATTTGAACCTCACCCTCTCTCCTCTGTGACTGATGCCAACTGCCTCAGTTTACCCACGGACGTGTCATTTTCACTCTCTTGCAGTTCGTCCTCAGTGGGCAGGACTGGGCTTGTTTCCTACATTGTCCCTCGGGCATTTCTGAACAAGGGACCTCTCATTTTATTTCTGTATTGTGGTCCCCCAAAATCCAGAAGCCAATCTGCTGATGAGCTCCCCGGGACACGGAGGCCAGGTATGGAGGCGTTCGAGATCAGAACCTGACGCGGGGTTCTTAGTACTGGAGGCGTCTGGCAGCTTTGAGAGGGCCGTGAATGTCCACGGTCCCATGGGAATGCCATGCTGAGCGCCTACTGTGTGCAAGGGCCGGGCCGCTACAAACAGAAGCCTCTTTCTTCCTAGAGTTTAGCCAGGAGGGTGTTTAGAAGTAGGACAAAGCCTGCCCGATCCAGGGGCCTCCCCCTCAGGCGTGGGGAGAAACTCGGGGCGGCAGGGAGCGGAGGAGGGGCGTCCTCCCGTAGGGCGCAGACGCCGCCCCGCCTGGGTCGCCGGCCTCCGAGAGCTGAAAGGGCCTCTGTGTTCTGTCCCCCGCCTGCCCGCGGGCCAGCAGCGCATTTCCTCCGCTGCGCCAGACCCCGGAGGCTCCGCAGCCCCTCTGGGGACAGACACAAATAGTTCCCGGCCCAGCTGCCCGGCCAGTTACCTTGGGAACCAAACTCAATCGCCTGACGTCACCGGCCGTTGCATAGCAACCGGCGTGGACTCCCCCTCGCGCGGCCCCCGCCCCGGCGCGGAGGTCTCGGTCGCCCGGGACACGGCGAGGCGGGGCGGTCGCTGTGCCCACCGCCCCTCGCCCGCCGGGCCCCGCCCTCGGCCCCGCCCCAGAGCTGTGGTCCCCCCCCACCATGCCCCCTCCCCAGCCCCCAGCCCCGGCGGAAGGGGGCGGGCCCCAGCTGAGGAAGCGGCGCCGCCGGGCCTCGGGCCCGCTCGGCCCAAGTGCGACCCTCCGGCCGCTGGCGTTGCTGTCCCAGAGCGAAGCCTTTGTTTGCCGTCCCCCCGTCTGGCTGCCTCAGTTTTCCGTTCCAGTCTCGTTTCTTACCAGGCCCCAACCTGGGCTCCTGCTCCGGCAACAGGGAGCAGGTGGCCGGGCGGGGGCGTTTTCGTGCCCCTCCCCTCGGTGGCCCAGGAAATCTCTGCCTCGCTTGGCCACCTGCCTCAGGGGAGGAGACACCGGGCCCGCTCACGCCACTCCGCTCCCATCCCTGGTTCGCTCCTCCACTCCGGTGCCTTCCCCTGGCGTCTGTGCGGTGCCGTTGACCTCTTGCCCTGGCTGCAGTCGTACTGGGTCGCCCCTGGGTGAGGGGCGTGGGGAGGGAGGGGCCTGCCGAGCTTCTGGCTTTGGCCTTGTTCTGGGGCTGCGCTGGCTCTCTCCCATCGCTGTTTCCTACCAAAGCCGATTATTACGTGCTGAATCCTAAAGCCCAGCACTATACCGTGGCTGGCCCTAAGTGTCCACCATGCCCTGCCCTGGTCTGCCTCAACTTACCTATCTGTGGTCCGGGGTCACCTGAACTTCTTCCTCTTGCTAGAGGACCTTACTTATCTTGTTCACTGTTCAGTGTGGTGGAGGCCACCTGTGGGGGCTGTTTTTCCTCACCAGAAACTATTTTGACAAGTGCTAATAAAATGCAGGTGGTCAGAGAGGTAAAACCAGGTGTTTTAAGGCAATCCTGTGTCCTCACTGGTTAATATTTAAAATTCAGAGAGGCAAAGGAATATTGTTTAATTCATGGAGTTAGAGGGAGTGCACTTAAGAATACCTCAGATCTGGGGCGCCTGGGTGGCTCAGTGGGTTAAGTCGCTGCCTTCGGCTCAGGTCATGATCTCAGGGTCCTGGGATCGAGTCCCGCATTGGGCTCTCTGCTCAGCAGGGAGCCTGCTTCCTCCTCTCTCTCTGCCTACTTGTGATTTCTCTCTGTCAAATAAATAAATAAAATCTTTAAAAAAAAAAAATGAATACCTCAGATCTTTCCAAAGCACTTGGTCAAAGGAAGCTTCTGAATGTGGGTGGAACATTTACAGAGTGATGGGAAAAGTACTTTCTGTCCGAAGGTCCCAATTCAGTTGCAGGGGAAGGGATGTTACAGCAGTGCCACGGGCAGTGAGGACAAAGGAAAGCCGAGAGGGGACAGACTTCCTTAATTGCTGCCTCCTCCTCTCTGGGAGAGACATAGCTCAGGGTGCCAAAGAGCCACCTGCTCCCGGAGGTACCAGGGACTCTGGATGAGGAAGGCCTTTTCAACTGTGATCCTGGCTGAGCCAACCAGAGCTCTTCCCCATAGGATTTACCAGGCAGGATTGGGGAAACAGAGATCTTTCCTCTTAGTCTTGGAAGTGCAAGCTTGTGGGACTGGACCCTTCAGGGGCTGTGTTCTTGCAAGGAACAGAAGCCTGGAGAGGAGGCAGAGCTGCCCTGGGAGGCAGAGGATGGTCCTTGATCCCGGGCATCTCCAAAGCCAGTTCTTCCTAGCCCTTCTGGGCTGGGCCATCGGTCTGGCCCCCATTGAAGCTGCTTCAAGCTGGTTTCTGTCACTTCCAAATTAAAAGACTCCTGATCAATACAGAGACAATGCAGAAAACCTCAAGGAAGGGAGAAAACTGACCTCTGTCACATGCCCAGCATTAAATGCTATTTTTAAAAATATGCATTGGTGGGGCACCTGGGTGGCTCAGTCGGTTAAGCCTCTGCCTTTGGCTGAGGTCATGATTCCAGGGTCCTGGGATTGAGACCCACATCGGGCTCTCTGCTCAGCAGGGAGTCTGTTTCCCCTTCTCTCTCTGCCTGCCTCTCTGCCTACTTGTGATCTCTCTCTCTGTCAAATAAATAAAATCTTAAAAAAAAATGCATTATCGGTGATAGCATCCCTGTGAAGCAAATGGGAGACCTAATTTATAGATGAGGAAACTGAGTCTGGAAATGAGTAGGACTTTCATCTAGTCCCTCAGGGTCCACTTGAGGACTCCATGGGGGGCTGCAGATGGCTTCCAGTCACCAGTTTAGGGGTTACTACTCTTCTAGAGATCCCCTGAGCCAGGTCTCACCCCTGAAGGCCTTTGCCATGGTGGGATCCTTTCTGGAGGACTCTGGGCATTCTGAGGTCTGAGTCTTGGAGCGCTGTTCTACAACCTGGCCATGATCTTGGGCTCTGGCTATGACTCCAGTGGGAGGGTCTAGCTCCCTCTGTCCTTCTGCCCTTGTTCCTTTTTTTTTTTTTTTTAAGATTTTATTTATTTGAGAGAGTATGTGTATGAGTAGGTGGGGGGGCATGGAGGGGCAGAGAGAGAGGGAGAGGGAGAAGCAGACTCCCCACTGAGCAGACAGCCTGATCCGGGCTCTATCCCAGGACCCTGAGATCATGACCTGAGCAGAAGGTAGAGGGTTGACTGACTGAGCCACTCAGGTGCCCTCCTGCCCCTGATCCTAAGAACTTCCTAGGAACACATTTCCAGCCCAAGTCAGCTGAATTGGTGGTAGCTTAGTGTTTATTCTGAACCTGTGATGTAGTAAGAAATACATGTTTGGTCTCTGCCTCACTCCTGCCCTCTTCCTGGCACAGAACTTCAAAAACTCTTGGAATTTCTTGAGTGGTGAGAGGGGTGAGAGCAGCATCTTTTGTTATTCATAATGTCCCTTTCAAAGATACCTGAGTTTATGTAACTGACTCTTGGAGATGGTGATGGGGGGCTAGAAACCAGGGAGCGAACCCTGGGATTAAGTTGAAACTTTCAGCACCCCCTACTTCATCTCTAGAAAGAGATGGGCTGAAGATTGGCTTAATAACCAGTGATTTAATCAGTCAGGCCTATATAATGGAACTTCCATAAAAACACTAAACAAGAAAGTCTGAAGAGTTTCTGCGTTGGGAGAAAGCATCCATGTGTCAGGAGGGCGGCACACTCCAACTCCTGGGAGACAGAAACTCCTGTGCTGGAGATCCTTCTGGAAGCTTGCCCTATGTACCTCTTTATCTGCTTGTTCATTTATATCATCTATAATATCCCTTATAATAAATGAGTGATAGTGTTTTCCTGACTTCTATGAGTTCTTGTAACCAGTTATCCAGGCTGAGGAGAGAGTTGTGGGAATCCCTGATTTGTAGCCACATCAGACAGAAGAAAGGGTACCTAAGGGACCTGAAGCGGTGCAATCTGGTGGGACTGAGCCCTTAACCTGTAGCGTTTGTGCTAACACCAGCAATTTCTTTTGGGTCACCTGGGTGCTTCAGTCGTTAAGCTAAGTCTGCCTTCAGTTCAGGTCATGATCCCAGGATCCTGGGATCCAGGCTCCCACCCACTGGCTCCCTGCTGTGTTCCCTCTCTTGCTTTCTCTCTCTCTGTCTGTCAAATAAGTAAGTAAGTAAGTAAGTAAATAAATAAATAAATAAATGAAATCTTAAAAAAAGAGAGTTTTCTTTTAACTCCCATTTCTCTCACGAGTGTGTCTCAAATCCCCAAACAAACATCCTTAAGTCTGGGCTTTGGCATTGTGCCCTCCTGCCACAGGCCAGTGCTGCCTTCTCTCCAGCAGAGGGCGCACTCTCCACTCTTAGGGACTGGAAGTGCAAGATTGGGCAGTCTCCGAAACTGGGCTTGGTTGTAGCCCAGAGAGGATCCAGTCTTTCGTTTAAATATGTAAATGTGTACTTAACTTTCACACTTTGTTACATCCCCCTGGGGGGACTCCCCTTTTCTGTGGTCACTTTCTCTTGGAGACACTCTTTCCTGGCTAGAACCTGTGCCTCACCCAACCTATAAACTTGACCACAATCACATGGTGACTTTAACCAATTAGCCAAGTGGCTGTAGACTAAACAGTAACATAGGCCTTACAAAACAAATGAAAACACTGACAAAGATTTAGCCCCCCCCCACCATTTTTAAAAAAACATTCTCAAGATGGCATCAAATTTCTAAGTTTTCTTACCGCGGAGCTTCTCTTTAAAAAGATCTTTGAACTTTTTCTACAGATTGAACTTGTAGGTTCCCACCCCACTGCACAGAAGGCCGTCCGCGCTCGGGGTAGCTGAGGGAACAAGTCCTTCAGGGCAGGGCCACAGTGTCCCTCCTGCTCTCTGCCAGGACCTGTCGGTGCCCTTCCCTTAGCCAAGCCCCTCCTGGGCTCAGATGTCCTGATGCTACCCTTGCCCCCGGCCTAAGTGTCTCTTTCCCCAGAACCTCAGCTTACTGGCTGGTCTCCCCACAGCACAACACCCCCCCCCCAAAAAAAAAGATGGTTGTTGATCCTGGAGCAGCGTACGTGGTTGTCAGGTGTTAAGTCCAGCACCTGAATGAGAGGAGCAAGAACGTGCCCTTACACCCCTTTTGGGGGTGAATTAAAAACTTTGTGCTTCAATTCTCAAGGCCAGAGAATACCCTCCCGAAGGCCACCCCGTTATTCTGATGACTGCTCATTCTTTTTCCCCTCACCCACCACCTTGTTCCTCCCCAGCAGTGCTCTCTTTGTTCATTCATTTGCAGCCTGCACCGGGCCGGGCCGCATGCCCAAGGTGGGATGGGATACTCCAGCCCGCAGACTTCCGGGAGGCCGGGGTGTCTCAGCCACTGCTTCCCTTTTGCCGGGAGGGTGAAGGAGGAGGGTGTATGGAAACGGGGCTTTTCCCCAAGTGCCTGCCTTGGACCTTTCCTTTCTTCCTCTTGCTGTTTTTTTTGTTTTTGTTTTTTGTGTTTTTTTGTGTTTTTTTTTAAGATTTTATTTATTTGACAGAGATCAAAAAGTAGTCAGAGAGATAGGCAGAAAGGAGGAAGCAGGCTCCCTGCCTAACACCCTGGGATCATGACCTGAGCTGAAGGTAGATGTTTTAACCCAGTGAGCAACCCAGGCGCCCCTCCTCTGGCAGGTTTTTTTTTTTTTTTTTTAAAGATTTTATTTATTTATTTGATAGAGTTTACAAGTAGGCAGAGAGGTAGGCAGAGAGGGAGGAGGAAGCAGGCTCCCCGCTGAGCAGAGAGCCCGATGTGGGGCTCGATTCCAGGACCCTGAGATCATGACCTGAGCCAAAGGCAGAGGCTTTAACCCACTGAGCCACCCAGGCGCCCCCTCCTCTGGCAGTTTTATCCAAAGCTGGAGTGCGCACTTCTATCACTGTCTCAGCCTCAGCCCCCCAGTGTGCAGGTCTGACCTTCTACCCCACCGCAGCACAACCTAGATGCCTGGGGCAGAGGGTCCCACCTACAGAGAAGAGGTGCTGCCAGGAGGATTTGCCCACAGGACGGTTTATATTGTGGCAAAGAGGAAGGCTGGAGCAAGCAGGGAAAGTCAGTCCTCTTTGGCAATGTCTCCACCGAAGTCTGTCATTATAATCGCGGTGATTGCTAACACGGAGCACTCAAGTGCGCGTCACACACTGTTCTATGAACTTGACTCATTAACTCATGTCGCCCTCAGAGCAGCGCGATGCAGTTGGTACTGTTATCATTGACATTTTCCCGATAAGGAAACTGAGGCACAGGGCGATGAAAGTAGCACAGTTAGAATATAGAGCAGGGTTCGAGGCAACTCGGTCCCCAATGCCAGGCTCTTACAACGCTTTAACACGCAAAATGGTGTTGGTGCCCCCTCCCCTGCCCGGTCAGGTAGGTGTGGCCCAGGCCAGGTAATGAGGTATTTCATTTCCAAAGCCTCAGTGATTGGTGGGGGAGAGAGAGCAAGGGGCCAAACCCACCAGAGCTAGGGAGAACAAGGGCCTCTGTCTTTCCAGGAAGATGGCTGAGCCTCTAGGGAAAGGAGCCACCAAGGAGGGGCCGGGGTTGGGGAGGGGCAGAGCTGAAGAGATGGAACCCTGAGGACAAGGCTGACGGCGGGGGGGGGGGGGGGGGGGTGGTGGGGGTGGGGTGGGGGGGGGGGGGGTGGGGGGGGTGGCTGGGGTGGCTGGGGTGGCTGGGGTGGGTGGGGGAGTGGGGGGGTGGGTGTGGGGGGGTGGGGGGTGTCCAGCCACGCCCCCTTGGCAATTGTGCTTCTTGGCTAATCCCTTCAGCTGATCTGGTTTGAGTTGGGTTCCTGTCCCTTCCAACCTTTCCTTTGGGTTGGCAGTGTCTCTCTCGGACCTCGCGTGCCAGACAGTGGCACTTACCCAGTTCAAAAATTATTTGGGGAAAGCTTTTGGAGTCTACCCTGGTGGTATTATCACCTACCTGTCCTCTGCTCTGGGTTCAGGTCAGGTTGACCTGGTTGCCGCCCTCTCCAACTGAGCGCGTCTCAGGCCTGCCTCAGCTGGTGTTGCTGTCCCCTCTATGAGGGGACACCAGGGCTCCTCTGTTTCCACATATGACTCAGTTGATCCTCTGAAGACCCTGGTTACTGGGATCTGATTGACAGTCTTCCTCCTCTGAAGCTTTTGCTTTCAGGATGAGGACAGTTCATGTCTCACCAATGGAAAGTGGCAGCTCCTTGAGAAGACAGGGTAGACCCCCCTGGTCTGTCTTTGCACCCCCTTGGAGCCTGGCAACCCACTTTCTCCTGGGAGCTACCTGCAGGGTAAGGGTGACAAAGGCTTGCCTCTGGGGCCCTGGTGACATCAATCACTATGCCGGCCAGGTATGTCCCTCTAAAGAGAGCAGCTCGGCTGCCACCCCTCAGAGATGCAGAAATCCATTTTTTAATCCATAATTTTATGTTAAAATCTCCTGGTTTTTAAGTGTTAGCAATTAACACACAATTTGAGAAATACCGTTCTGGGGCACAAATATATTGGTGGGTGAGTTTCAGCCCAGGGCTCCTACTTGTGGACGGCTGAGGGAAGGAAACCACGGCCAGGGCTGAGGCAGGAAACTGTGCGGGGTGGGACCCGCATTTGGCACTGGGCCAAGGAACAGGAGTGGGGTTGATGGGCTGCTCAGAGAGTCACATGACTGGTGTGGCACCGTGTCCGGCCAGAGGGCAGGCTAGTGGCTTTCTGAAACAGGTGCTCCCTTTGCCACATAGACATTTATAAAGAAACCTGGGTCTAGGGTGGCCAACTTGTCACAGTCTGCCTGGGATTTTCCTGGTTTTAAATCTGAAAGTCCCACATCCCAGGAACCTTCTCAGTCTCAAGTAAACCATGATGGTTGACCTAGATCCCTCTTCTGGCTGTGTCCCCTGCCTGCTGGAGGAGTGTCATGGCAGCCAGAATGCGTGAGCTCGGTGAGTACCAGACACCACGTGTTAGGCTCTGCGTTGTTTCTCTTGCGTCTCCTGAACATTGTCATGGTGTAGATTACTTTTCTACCCTGTTGGATGAGAACCGTTCAGAGGGTGAAGCAACTTGTGCCGGGTCAGTGACAGCACTGGGGTGTGAACGGATATTGGTCTGGCTCTGTCCTCTCAACCCCACTGGGGGGCCCAGCCTGTCACACCAGCAGGACCCCCCAGCCTGCAATGACAGCAGGCCCCCCCTCAGCCTGCCATGCCAACAGGCCACGCCTCCGGCCCACCACACCAGAAGGCCCTGGGGAAAAGTCAGGTCTCACTTCCTCAGGAACCCACTTATCTGGTTGTAGGTCCAGCCAAGGTCAATGTTTGCAAGTCTGAGGCCCCCACGCCAGGCCCTCCAGTCCTGCCCCCCCCCCCGTCCTGCCAGGCTCTTCTCTTTCTGAACTTCAGTGCCCCCCCCCCCCGGCCCCAACCCAACAGGACAACCCTGGAAGCTCTCAGGGGTCACCTTTCTGCACTTAGAAAATAAACGCTCGCCAGTGCTTTATTGCCCAATCTGGGGAGAGCCCGCCAGGGCAGGGGTGGGTGAAGGAGCAGGAACGAGGGGGCTGGGGTTCTCAGGCGCTGCTGAGTCAGTTCTTTGGGGATCCTTGCGTGGGGTCTAGTCAGAGTTTGGACTGGGGTGACTGGGAAGGAGGTGGGTGGTCAGGAACCGCATGGCCGAGCGCACGTGCTCTAGGGTCCTCTGCTCCACCCTCCCCAGCATGAGGGTGACAGAGCGCAGGGCCAGGCTGGGTCCTGCCATCAGCCCAGAGGAGAAGGTTCTCCCCAGGATGCTGGAGACGGAGCGCAGGCTGGGCCCAGAGCTGTGCAGCAGGTCCGTCACGGAGCTGTGGCCAGAGGCCAGGAGGGCCGTGGCCATGCCCACAGTGGACTCAGACCACACTAGGACGTCCGCCAGGGAGCTGATGGACCCCTCACCCCCGCCCAGCAAACTCGTCATGGAGCGCATGTAGGGGTTCTCCTCACTGGCCATGTAAAGCCTGGGGTCTAGGGACATCCTGCCCAGGGCCACCCCTTGGGGGCCGGGTGAGGGCGGGGCGCTGCCTCCTGGGGAAGGAGGCAACTGCAGAGCCTGCAGGTCTTCTGAGCTGTCCTCCAGATCCCCCTCAGTCACTGCCTGGGACCCAGCTCCTGGCAAAGCTTCAGTGTCAACGCTCAAGGCCTCCAGACCATCAGGTCCCTCCTCAATGGTGTCAGTGGTGCTGGTGGCCTGACTGCCACGCGGATAGTCCATGTCTGTGGTGTTCATGATGCGCTGAGCATCCACGGTCCCGGGAAACTGTACCTCAGCCCCTGGGGCGACTGGAGCTAATTCTTGTTCTCCGCTGGGGACACCTGCCATTTGTGGGGTCTCTTCTTCCATCAGGGAGTCCCGTTGGGAGCTCTGAAGACTCTGAGTTACACTCAAATCTTGCCCCAGGTCATCACATGCTGGGTCCTGGGGGCCCGTGGACACCGGCAGACTGCTTGAGGCTTCCCTGGGCTCCTGGCTGTGCGTTCCAGCAGCTTCAGGCTTGTCCTCGTCCCCAGATGCTGATGTGGGTTTGGAGGTCAACGACGCAATGGAGGCCCGATCTACATCATGCTGTTCAGGGGACGCTCCAGCACCGTCAGCCACAGGGGCCTCTGCAGGGAGGGGGACCTGATTTGTGGACCCCTCTGTGAGGCTGTCTGTGGATCTGCCATCGCCATGTGTGGGGATGCTGGCAACTGTGGCCTCTTCTGAGGGTCTGCTGGTCATCTAGGCCCTCTGTCACTTGTGCTGTTGAGGGAGTGACCACGGCCCAGCTCTCCTTGTTCGGGTAGTGAGGTCACAGGGGGCTGTAGGCAGCTGGTGATGTCATAGGTAGCTGCACAGCAAAGGTCCTGAGCCTCTGAGTGGCTGCCCCAAGTGGGCTGGGTCAGGACAATTTATTTACTTATTTATTATTTATGTGTGTGAGAGAGAGAGCAAGAGCGCGCACTAGCATGGGGGAGGAGGAAAAGCAACCTTCCTGCTGAGCAGGGAGCATAATGCGGGGCTCGATCCCAGGACCCTCCAATCATGATCTGAGCCGACCAGGGGCCCCACGGGACAATTTATAGCTGAGTTTTCAGGTATATATGGAGAGAAAGGCAAATGCTTTGGTATATGTGCTGCCGAAGCGAGCACAAGAAAGGCAAATGCTTTGGCAAAAGAGCAGAGGTGTGTGTAAAGGGGCAGGTGCACCTGGTGCCCGGAGCAATCACGGGACCCAGAGGGAGATTTATGATAAATGTTAGAAGGAGCCAGTCGCAGCATCTCTCTGTCCACTCTGGTGACTCAGGACCCGGATTGGGCCAGTCTTTCTGCAGAGAGTCAGTTTCCCAGCAGTGGTGAGTAGAAACAAGTGAAGGCTAAGGGCCTGGGCTGCGCCTAGCAATAACTGTCTGGTTGTGGGGCGCCCTCGATGGAATATTTGGGTCTCACCCCAAAATTCATAGGTCTGAAGTTAATCCCCCATGTAATAGTATTTGGAGGTGCTTAAGTTATGAGGGTGGGGCCCTCACAAACAGCATTGGTGTCCCTATGAAAGAGCTGTCTGGCCCCCTCCTCCATGTGAAATGCAGCCAGAAAGGGGCAATCTACAAACCAGGAAGCCGGTCCTCACCAGACGCTGAACCTCGTGTGCCTTGACCTTGGACTTCCGAGCTTCCAGAACCGTGAGAAATAAATTTCTGCTGGGGCGCCTGGCTGGTTCAGTCAGTGGAGTGTGCAACTCTTGATCTCAGGGTCGTGAGTTTGAGCCCCACGTTGGGCACCGATTACTTTAGAAAATAAAATAAAATTCCGTTGTTTATAAGCACCCTCCCACCTGCACCAGTCATGGTGCTCTGTAATAGCAGCCCTAAATAGACTACGATAGAAATTGTACTGAGAAGTGGGGGGGCTGCTGTCGCAATCACCCAAGTGTGTGGACACAGCTCTGGAGCTGGGTGACAGGTGGAGGCTGGAAGAGTTTGACCTCCGTGGTCAGAAAAGCCTTCACTGCTGGGAAGATCTGGAGAGAGCTGGAAGGGAAGGGAGAGCTGTGGAGAGAGAGCATCGGTTTTCTCAGAGAAGCCCTAATAATCCTGAACCATACGTCGGGAGAGACATGGGTGGTAAAAGCGTTTTGACATGGTCTCAGATGGAAACGAGGAACACGTTATTGGAAACGGGAGGAAAGGTGATCCTTGTTATAAAGTGACAAAAAACTTGGCTGAGTTGCATTAGTGTCCTTGTGTTTTCCAGAAGGTAGAACTTGCAAGCGGTGAAATTGGAAGAAAGTAAAGCAATTTCTTTTCTTTGTTTTTTTTTTTCCATTGAGGCATTTTATTTGCGCGAAGGTTTTACATCCCCCCTCTTTTTTTAAAAAAGAGATTTTATTTATTTATTAGACACACAGAGAGAGAGAGATCACAAGTAAGCAGAGAGGCAGGCAGAGAGAGAGGGGCTGAACAGCGAGCCCAATATGGGGCTCAATCCCAGGACTCTGAGATCTTGACCTGAGCCGAAGGCAGAGGCTTAACCCACTGAGCTACCCAGGCGCCCCAGCTATTCAGGTTTTATTTTTGCAGGTAATGTCTAGAAAATGAACGAAGGAACCCAGCTCAGACTGTCGGCTTAAGTTCAATATAATAATGAAAAAGGAATCTGTTGTTCCCAGGAACCTATAAAGTCTAAGGAGAACTTACCTACAGCAGGGCTCAGTGGCGATGTCAAGATTCAGTCTTCCTTCTCTCCCTCTCTTGGCCAGGCCTGGATTTGTAGAAGATGTTGTCCACACTCAGGGTCCTGGCGACTCTGGGACCGCGCGGTGATGCTGCAGGTTTGTAGTCCCGGCAAGCCTCGGGCCTGAGCCTTGTGGGCTCCTGGGCCCTTCTCTGAAGCCATCTCTATAGCCCGGGGACCACATCCTGGTTGGTCAGGCCTGGGGTGGGAGCGTGGGGTCAGCCCCACTGACGCAGAAGGCCTTTAAGGGGTACTTGAGTGGGTCCCAGGGATTTTGGAGTGCTGTGACCAAAAGAAGGCCATTGGATGCTGGGTGGGAAACACAGACGAGATCCACTGTGCAGTCACAGACATGTAGAAGAAAGTCCACTGGGGACAAGCTGACAGGAAACAAAGCGACTTGCCCAGGAGCTATTCCAATTACTGTAACAAAGTCAGAAAATACATAGAAGAAAGAATTAAAGGGGCCCCCGGGTGGCTCAGGCTGTTAAGTGTCTGACTCTTGATTTAGGTTAAGGTCATGATCTCAGGGTCATGGGATTGAGTCCCCCACCCCCTTGGGCTCTGTGCTCAGTGTGGAGTCTACTTGTGATTTTTCTCATTCTCCTTCTGCTCCTCTCCCCACTCACATGCTCTTTCTAAATAAAGTGAATGAAATCTTAAAAAAAAAAAAGAATTAAATAAGTAAATAATAAAAAGGAAAATCACCCTGAGTGATAGGGTGAGCTCAGTGAGTGGGAAGTCTGTTATCCCAGCCCCTACAAACTCACACACACATCCTTCAAACACACAGAAATGCCAGATTAAGTACTGTTCATGATAGACTAACTACATAGCTAAGTTGCGAAGAGAGAGATCCCCGGGTTCTAGAAGGGTAAGCTTAACCAGAAGTGGAGGTGGGGACTGAGGTGAGTATAGGCTGAAGTTGGGGGTCTGGGACTTTCTAATGTTGTCAGAACAGGAGCTGTGGGCCTTAGGGTACAAGAGAGGGTGCTGTGTGTGGAGAGTTTAACAAACAAGTTGTGGGGGGCGCCTGGGTGGCTCAGTGGGTTAAAGCCTCTGCCTTCGGCTCAGGTCATGATCTCAGGATCCTGGGATCGAGCCCCACATCGGGCTCTTTGCTCAGCGGGGAGCCTGCTCCACCCCCCCCCACCCCGCGCCTGCCTCTCTGCCTACTTGTGATCTCTGTCTGTCAAGTAAATAAATAAATAAAATCTTTAAAAAAAACAACAAACAAGGTGGGGTCCTGGGTCCGCTGGCCCCCGTCAGTGACACGGGCCTCAGCAAGACCTGCCCATCAAACCAGACAGACCACTAGCTCTCTGCTCATCCTTGAGTGGGCGTTAAAGTCACATGATAGCTGGAAACTTCTGCCTGCCTTGGAGTGTTGCTGTTGGAACTAGACCTAGAAGGGCTGCTTCCCCAGAACCTCAGATCTGCTGGGAATAATTGGTGAGCCCCCCAAACCCATCAGCTGTCCGGGGTGCCATCAGCCTGCCCCTGCCCGCTGAGCGCTTTTCTTCTCAGCCCCGCCTTCAGTGACATCAGCAGGCAGCTGGAAATCAGCCTCCGTGGCATTATTGACACCATGGAAAGTGGCTACCAATCAGGTAGGTTTTTAAAATTTATTTAGAGTTTTTATTTATTTATTTGAGAAAGAGAGAGTACTAGCTGGGGGTGAGGGACAGAAGGAGAGGGAGAAACAAGGTCCCCACTGAGCAAGGGAGCCTGATGTGGCGGCTCTATGAGGGGCTTGATCCCACGACCCCAAGATCATGACCTGAGCCAGAGGCAGACCCCTAATCAACTGAGCCACGCAGGCGCCGCAGTCAAGGTTTTGGATTTTCCCAGTGAACAGGTGGTTTACCAGCAAACTACTGAATCTGATTACATTTTTTTCCCAACAGGGGAGGCTGTGTGCCCTGCCCTTGGAAGTGGACAGCCCTCAGGGTTCCTTTCTGAGGCACCCAGTGGGGCCCCCAGGTTCCGATCCTGCTATTGCTGTCCTGAGCTGGGTAACAAAGGCAAGTCACTTAAAATCGCAGTGCTTCAGTCCTTCGATCTGTAAACTGGGGATAGTAAGTCTTCCCCTGTGGTGTAATTTGCTCTTTGTCCCGTGTTCCTGGCCTAGAGCTCCTTAAACCTGTGGAATTTGGTGGTAGGGGTGCCTTGTGTTATTCAAGAGGAGCCCCTTCTGACCATACCTGCGTCTGTGGTAATGAGTTGGCTAGAGAGCTTGGGGGACGGGACTTGTCTCAAGTCCCTGGAGAAACCAAGCCTTTGGAATTGGTAGCCCCAGCCCCTGACCTGGGGGTGGAAAGGGACCGGGGCATGAATTAATCATGAGAGGCCAATGATTTCATCAGTCATGCCTGCACAATGGAACTTTAATAAAAACTCAGAAACCAGGAGACTAAGAGAGCTTCTGGACTGGTGAACATATCCATGGGGGGGTGGGGGGGCACCTCTGTAGGGGGAACAGAAGCTCCTGCCTCGGGGCCCTTCCCGACCTCACCCTATATGCCTCTCCATCTGCTGGTCATTTGTATCTTTTGTACTAAACTGTAGTCCAGAGTACAATGTTTTCCTAAGTTCTGTGATTCGTTCTAGTGAACCCAAGGGGACCAGGGAGAAGTGCAGGTGGCCTGGGGACCCGTTTTCTGCTGGCATCTGGAGTAGGGGAAGTCCTGTGGGACTGAGCCCTAACCTGTGCGGTCTGTACTGACTGCATAGTTCCAGCTGGGGTGCGCCCCGCAGGACTGATGCCCGAATGCAAGGAGGCGATGGACGTAAAGCTGTCAGGAAGCACAGAGCCTCCGGGAGGGTTGGACAGTGTGTCCGTGAGGACAGTCTGCCTGCCATCTGGGCTCATGGATGATTTGATCTTTCCAGAACTCTCTTCCCCAAATGAGCCCAAGATTCCCTTGGAGGGGTGTCTGCCTGTGGCCAATTCCCAGGTCATTCCCCAGACCTCACTCATGAGAAATCCATCCCCTGCCCCATGAGTAATGTTCCTGTACTTACTGCAGTGAATGAATAATTTGCTTGGCCCGCATGGGGAGGGATGGAGTGTGCCCCAGCACAGTGTGCCTTTGCCAGGCTCCCTGGGGATTCTGGCAGCAATACCCTCTGCCCCTCTCCAGCACCTTAGGCTTGCCCTCGACCCTCTGCTGCACCAGCGTGTGGGTGATGGGAATTATTTCTTTGGAGCACCCATAGCAAGGAGGGTGCAAAGTTGGGGAGACAGTCTGGCCCTAATCCAGCTCTAGGGGTGTGCCTGATGATCTAAGCTATTTCCTGTTGGGGTCACTGGATCAGGCACAGGCTTTCATGCAATGCTGGTAATAGAGTCATGAGAGCAAGGTGAGTTCTGCTAGAGACTCTGGTAGGTTTCCTTACTCATTAGGAGACCCAGGAAGAGGTAGTCCTCCTCTGCTCTTGTATATAATCACATTTAGTTGGGCCTCTTGTAACCATGAGGGGATCTGGTCTTAAAAAAAAAAAAAAAAAAAAAAAAAGGCCTACATAGAGAGTAGTGGAATCATTGGGATTGTAGGAAAGGAGGACAAAGTCTGGATCAAACTCTACCTGCAGCCAACCTAGCCACTAGATTTCCTATGATGAGAGATGGTTTGTTTCCAAGTTGTTTCAGGAAATTGATCCAGGACTTTTGGTTATTAGCAACCGAAGGCGCCTTAAGGAATAGCATCTCTAGTCTGAAAGTCATCCAAGAACTGAGCTGTGGAGGCCCCACCGTCCTACCTCTCTAGGACACCCTGGGGCCCCTGGCTACCATGGCCACTGCTCTCAAGTTATCTCTCTTCTGCCCGGGTTTCAGATTTCTCCATCCCTGGACTTCTGCCCACACTCGTCCAGAAATCACCCCATAGGGTCTCTTTCACAGCCTTCCTTGGATTCTTCCCTGCCACCGGCACTCAGCTAAAGCTACCACCACAGAAAGGACACTGCAGGCCTCATCAAAAAAAGCAAAAGCTGAAAAAAAAAAAAAAAAAAAGCAAAAGCTGCCATTTCTCCCCAGAGTCTACACTAAGGAACAGAGCCACGAGCCAGTCTAGTTAATTGGCATCTCTAGTGGGTTGAATTGTGGGCCCCTCAAAGATACGCCCTTATCCTAACCCCTGGAACCTGGGAGTGTTACCTTGTTTGTAAAGAAGATCTTTGCAGACATAATTAAATTAAGGGTCTTGAGATCATCTAGAATTAAGGTAGGTCCTAAATCCAATGACTAGTGTTTTTTTTTTTTTTAAGATTTTTATTTATTTGATAGACAGAGAGAGATCACAAGTAGGCAGAGAGGCAGGCAGAGAGAGAGGGGGAAGCAGGCTCCCCGCTAAGCAGAGAGCCCGATGTGGGGCTCGATCCCAGGACCCTGAGACCATGACCTGAGCTGAAGGCAGAGGCTTAAACCACTGAGCCACCCAGGCGCCCCCGACTAGTGTCTTTATAAGAGAAATGTTTTGTGTTTCCTTAGACTCTGTAAGTCTGCTTAGCTTCTGTCAATCCCGGGGTCAAACTCTCTCGGCCAGAGTATTTACCTCTCTCTCCTGCAAGTCAGCTTGCCAGGAACTCTCCTTTATGGGGCAGATGGGCTGGCTAAGTCTGAGCCCCTATCCCCCTTCTTATCTCTTATGCACCAGGTCAATATTGCCCCTGCCCTGGGTCACCCCAGGGCCATGTACCAGCAACTAGAGACCACTCCTAGAACCCAAAGCCTGTTGGAATTATTCAAAGCAGCTATTCTTAAACTCTTTACCCTGCCTTGCCTTGCCCTTCCGGAAGAAACTCCAGTTAAGTCTCTGGCCTATGCCTTGTCTTCTGCTTCCTGACCACCCTGATGTTTCCCATGTGGCCCTATGTGGCAGGTCAGGCCCCTTCTCTCAGGAAGTGTAATACATTCTTTCAATGGCAATGGCCTCTCTGTGTCATCTTTCAATCACCCCCATAAATTAAAATCCCCTGGGTGCAGGGACACCTGGGTGGCTCAGTCATTTAGCACCTGCCTGGGATCGAGCCCCACATCGGTCGGGCTCCTTGCTCAGTGGGGAGTCTGCTTCTCCCTCTCCATCTCTCTCTGCTGCTGCTCCCCCTATTTGTGCTCTCTCTCTGTCTGTCAAATAAATAAATAAATAAATAAACAAACTTAAAAAAAATCCCTTAGGTACCAATGACATAATATGGGAGAAGGAGAAGGGAGAAGACCAGGGAAGACAGCTGTATGAAGACAGAGGCATTGATTGGAGTGATCTACGTCAAGATCACCAGAAGCTGCAAGAGGCAAGGAAGGATTCTACCCTCTAGGATTTGGGGGTGTGTAACCCTGCAGACACTGTGATTTCGGACCTCTGGCCTCTGGAACTGTTAGAGAATAGCATTCTCTTGTGGTAAGGCCCCCAACTGTGGTCGTTTATGACAGCAGCCCCAGGAAGCTAGCGAAGCGGCTAACTGTGATGACTGGGTATTGGGTCTTTACTCAGCACACGTACAGACACTGCGATACTTAATCCTCCCAACCAGGCCAGTGCTAAGCCCCGCCCTGTTATGCCATTTCAGAGATGGAGAAAGTGTGGTCGGGGTAGAGCTGAGATGTGAGCCAGGCCATCTGGACAAGCCCATAAGGCTCTGCTCTTAACCACTGTATGATCCTTAGTCACTGTGCTGGTCCAGGTCAGAATTTGCCTCCACAAGCCTGAGAAATCACACGCGGGGTGGGGGGATGCACCAGTCCTCTTGCCTATCTCGGAGTCCCTAAGGCTGCCACCTGCTCTCTACACCTGTGATGGCACTGTTCACATGGTTGCTGCTCTGGCTGTTGCCATGCCGGACTCCTGTGGCCGCTCCTGGGGGTGGGGACCTGGAGCTTTCCAAAGTTCTGTTGCCGGCTCACATGTCTCCCAGGATCCCGTCCACCTTGAGGGGGGTGGCACGCTTCCCAGGTCAACCGCCCTGGGGACCTGGGAAGGGCCCTGGGGTCTGACTCCTTGGCTAGCTGCTCAGATCTAGCTCCCAGGGCAGCCTCTTTGAATATTGGTGCTCCAAGGCGGGGCTCCAGAGTCTGTATCTTCTAGAACTCCCGCTTCCTGCATGTTTAAGACCCTGAGGAGTTGGAGCACCCTAGAGCTCCATTAGCAGATGGTCTGGGAATTCCACTTAGACGTACACTGGATTTGTCTGGAAGGAATAGGTTAATAAGCCCCATGGTGTGAGAACCGAGACCCCAAAGGAATTCTCAAGTGACAAAAACCAGTTGCTACCCTGCTTTCTAAGGAGATGCTGTTAGCTGAAGGTCTTTGTTTGGAAAGAGCTGGGGTTGGGCCAGGAGCCAGACTGGCCAGTTGTTCTGCAGGAGAGAGGGAGTGAGGGTTTTGAACTTCCTGAGAAATGAATGCCAAGTTACAGGTGGCAGCAAGGCAGCTGCCCTGAGAAGGGAGGTAAGGCCAGGCCCCCCAGGGGTAGAGTCGGGGAGGCTCAGGAGAACAGAAATCTCTATAGGGAATTATTAAGTTCTTTGTGAGGCATTCTCCAGGGTAAACTCCTCACCTTCTCCACAACATCAAAAATCACACTTGTTTTCTAGTGCTTTTGCAGGAGTGCTGATGGCCAGGGGACTGCAGGCCCTGGGGGAGTGTGTGCTCCTTTAGGCTGGCTTGTAGCTGAGACTGCCCTCAAGGACACAGAGAGCAGGGGCATGGAGGGCCTTGGTACAGAGTGGGGCTGGGACAGTTGGTTAAGTGTTTGGAAAACCTTGGGCAAATTTCTCACTTTCACTTCTGGATTTTATTTTACTTTTTAAAGGATTTTATTTATTTATTTATTTATTTGAGAGACAGAGAGAGGGCATGAGTTGTGGGGAGGGTCAGAGGGAGAGGGAGGAGCAGACTCCCCATGAAGCAGTGAGCCTGATGACAAGGGGCTTGATCCTAGAGCCCCAAGACCATGACCTGAGCTGAAGACAGATGCTTAACCAACTGAGCCATGCGGGCACCCCTCACTTCCAGATTTTAAAGTGGTAAATGCAAAGAAGAAAAAAAAAGAGAGAGAGGTCATAAGTAAACTAAAAGAAAATAGTTTACTTTGGGAAGGAGAAGTACTTTCTAAACATAAAAGCCAGTAAAGAATTTCCAAAGGGAAAAAATAGACACATATCTAAAAAACAAGAGCGAACCACAGTCTGGGTGAAAATATTTGCTACAAATACCACAAAGGGTTAACATCTGTGCTATTGCTGGGGAGGAAAAAACTTTACTCTTCTAAAGTTCTTCTGGCTGTTCTAAGAATTAAATTGACATGAGACAGATTAACAGGAGACAATCAAAACTTAATTGCAGGACCCCCACATATATGAAAGATTCAGGAACAGAAAGGTAAAATGAGGTACGCATGTCATCCTGAGCTAAGGAATAGGATCAGGGCCTGGGGCTTCAAAGACGAGGGGGGCAATTCAGAGCATGCTAATAAAAGCTGATGTTTCTGGTGCCTGGGTGGCTCAGTCGGTTAAGCCTCTGCCTTAAGCTCAGGTCATGATATCAGGATCCTGGGATCGAGTCCCGCATCGGGCTCTCTGCTCAGGAGGGAGCCTGCATCCCACCCCCCCACCCCCCACCTGCCTCTCTGCCTACTTGTGATCTCTCTCTGTGTGTCAAAAAAAAAAAAAAAAAAAAAAAAAAAGACGAGCTAATGTTTGGTAATTAGATGTTTGCCCTGCCATACAGATGGGTCACTCAGGTAAGATTTATCTCTGGCAATAACTTTTATTCTGGGAAAGACCCCAATTTAGATTCTTCTAGGTAATTAAGGAAGGGGCAAAAGTTTCTCTTGAGCCCACAGGTCTTGATTGCTTTCAGCTCAAAACAGTCTACGCTCAAAAGTGTCACATTTGTGGGAGGCTTGTTCAGGACCTTTTTACTATACAGAACTTCCAAACAGATGATAAGATACCATTAATACCTAATAACACAATATGCAAAAGACAAGAAAAGACCATTCCCCAGAGAAATCTAAATATCTAATAAACATGGGAAAATATTCGACTGTATTAGTAGTCCAAGAAATGTAGGTTTAAAAAAAAAGTTTTGTTGGGGAGCTTGGGTGGCTCAGTTAAGTGTCTGCCTTTGGCTCAGGTCAGAATCCCAGGGTTGGGCTCCCTGCTCAGTGGGAAGCCTGCTTCTCCCTCTCTTGCTGTAGCTCTCTCTGCTTGTGTTCCCTCTCTCACTGTATCTCTGTCTGTCAAATGAATAAATAAAATCTTTTTTAAAAAGTTCTTTTTAGGGACACCTGGGTGGCTCAGTTGGTTAAGCAGCTGCCTTCGGCTCAGGTCATGATCCCAGCGTCCTGGGATCGAGTCCCACATCGGGCTCCTTGCTCGGCGGGAGGCCTGCTTCTCCCTCTGCCTCTGCCTGCCTCTCTGTCTGCCTGTGCTCGCTCGCTCTCTCTCCCTCTCTCCCTGACAAATAAATAAATAAAATCTTAAAAAAAAAAAAAGTTCTTTTTAGGTGGTAGGATTATAAATGACAACAAAATTGCTTTCTTTTGGTGAACTGCATTTTCTAATTTTTTCTATGATAACATCACTTAGTTACTTGCACTAAGAGAAGATCCTGAAAGCACATGATACTGTCATTTAACAAATAACTAGCCAGTGTCAGAGACTTAAGTTTTGGTGGGTCGTGGGCAAATTTTTTTCTTTCAAGCTTTTGTGCATTTTTAATTTATGTGATTCATTTTATCCTTTCAACAATTAAATATCACTTTAAGAATTAGAACAAATTTGCAAGTTAAAATGAATTCCTTTTTCCTGACCTCTCAGAAGTCTGGGTCCTGTATGCAAATAGGATTCCTGGGGCCACCCGAACACCCACTCCAGAGGGGAAGGCCAGCTGAACTGATAGACTATCCCTCCCACCTCCATCTCCAAAACAAAGGGGTACTTTAGTTCTCCCCAAACCACATATACACCCCCCAAGGCTGCCCTAGGATCCACCCTGATGTCTCTCCACCCTAGCTTTGGCCTGCCAGCTGCTCAAGAGGACTCTGGGCAAGTGCCGGAGGGCCCAGGGAGAAGAGATGGGCCACCCAGACCCCTCAGATGTTGGGCTGGTGGCCATGTGACACCCTGAGGGAGCCCTGGTGTAGACTAGCTTTGAGAGGTCAGACTCAAACTGTGATCCCTCTGCCCACAAGTCCCACTGTCCATCCTCAAGTCACTCCTGGGTATCTGTTCTGGACTGAATTGTATCTCTCAAAATTCACATGTTGAAGTCCTAACCCCAGTACCTCATACTGTGACTGTATTTGGAGAGTAGGTCTTTAAACAGGTAATTAAGTTAGAATGAGGTCATTAGGGTGGCCTTTAATCCAATATGATGGTGTCTTTATAAGAAGAGGAAATTTGGACACACACTGAGGGGAGAGGGACATGTGAACATGAAGACGGTCCTCCTTTTTTAGCTCTCAGAGGGAACCAACTCTGCTGACACCTTGATTTCTGACTTCTGCCTCCAGAACTGTGCGGAAAATGCATTTCTGTTGTTCAAGACCTCCCAGTTGGTGGTACTTTGTTCTGGCAGCCCCGGCTGACAAACACAGAATCCTTGAGCCCAGGATTAGGTTCTCAAATAGAATTTCTAAGAGGTTAAATCTAGATGTCTGCTTGCAAAATTTGTATACTCAGGTTGAGAGACAAGTTCCCTACTGTTGTCACAACACAGCCCCTTGCGCCAAATACACCTTCCCAGGAGCCTGTAGGTTCCCAGAATCTAGGATGTTGGCAAGACTTACAGATAAGACCAGCCAGAGGTCAAACCATGGGTTGTGGTGGGGAGGGGGGCCCATGTCTTTGCCTTTGGCTTTCCAACTCTCTCGCAGCTCCCTCACCTGCTAGTCATCTGTGGAGTACGGAGCTGGGGGATGGCAGGATGTGTGAGGGGGGCAGAGCCTTGGGCTACCTCCCTGCTTACAGCCGCCCCTCTGCGTAGAGCCAGCTTTGCTCGGTACCAACTGACCCATTTGGAAGGGTTGTGCCTGCTGTCTGTTCTTACTGGGGCGCCCCTTAATACAAAGCGAGTTGGGAGAGGGGATTTTCCATCTCAGAACAGGTTTCCCCCACTGCTCTCTTGCTCTAAACTTGCAGTTCTAGCCTCTTTAGGTCAGGAAGAAATGATTTGAAAAAGCAATGAAAAGCTTTGGGTCCCACCCCAGAAAATGCGCATGCGCAGACTCCTTGACCACCCGCCCTCTGAGGTTGGAACTGGTTCTGGTTATTTGCGTTCCAGGAACCTGCAGACCCCTGAAACGCACCTGCGGTGGGGTTTGTAGGCAAACAGAGGTGTGGACAGGTTGGGGGGAAGTTGGGCAGGAACGTAATCCAGGAGAAAGATGCCAAGGCAGGAAAAGGAAGGCTCTGTGGGGCGGGGATGCTCTGTAAGAACACCCTGGCTGATTCTGAAAGGCTGTCCCTAGAGGGCGGAAGAGGTCTTATTTCCTCCTAGAAGACAAGCCTGTGGTGTGTTCTGGGCAGGAGAGAGGCATGGAGGAAGCAGGGCTTTGGGAAGGCTTTGGGAGGAAGCTTCTAGAAGCATAGCCTTGTAAGAGCCTACCTGCCATATTGCCACCAGACATAAACATTGTTTTGCAAATGTTCCCCCGAAAGACTGGCCCTGTCTTCCTGGACAAAGTAGGAAGAGCAGGGGCAGGAAGTCCTATTGGATTTTGGGTGACTGGAAGAGCAAGTCCTAGGCTACCCAAGACAGGAGTGTGTTCACGGGGGATGGTCAGTAAGGGATTTAAGAAATGAGGATTTGGGAAGCCAGCCTTATCAAGGGGAGAAAGCGTTCTCCCCAGTGTATCCCCTGAGGGGTGCATGCCTCCGCAGATACCCCCAGGCATCTCCCTCACTCTTGCTTCATGCCCACACTCACCCAGCCATCTTGGTTATCCTCTGGCTTCTGTAGTAGGGCGATCTGTGCCCCGCACCCCAACCCAAGACATGTCCACTTATAACTGCAGAATATGACCTCTCTGGGGAAAAGGATGTAGGTATAATTGTAAGAAGGGTAATTGGGAATGAGACACAGAAGGGAGGGCACATGAAGGCGGAGAGGAAGAGGTGGAGTGAGCGACGCATCTCATGCATCTTAGGGGCTAAGGAACACCGAGGGGGGCCGGCAGCCTCCAGCAGTTAGAGGCATGGAGTGAATTTTCCCTCAGAGCCAGAAGGAACCAGCCTTGCTGACATCTTGATTTCTGACTTTCCGGACACCAGAACCTTGAGAGAATAAAGCCACCCGGTTTGTGTTCATTTATGATGACAGCCATAGAAACTGACATGGCTTCATTCGGTGACTGTGATCGTAGGTGCGGGCAAAGGACCTGCTGCTTGAATCAGTCTGGGAAACGCTGTGATTAACTATAGGCTTCTGTGCTAAGGACCTGTGCGGACCATTGCTGGGCTAGAGAGGTTTATGAATTTCCAAGGGTGGGGGAGAACTCACTTCCCAAACATAATTGATCAAGGAACCCTTATGTCTTCATCAGCCCAGGCTGCCATAACAGAACACTATGGACTATTTGTCCAAGATCAAGGTGTTGGCAGGTTGGTTTCTGGTCAGTTTGCAGACAGCCTTCTTGTGTGTCCTCAGATGGACTCTTCTCTGAGCGTACCCTTAGAGACAGCAAGAACCCTGGTATCTCTTCCTCTTCTTCGAAGGACACCAGGCCCACTGGATTAGGGTCTTCTGCTTATGACTTCATTTAACCTTAATTACTTCCTTTCTTATGAGTTTTATGTATTTTTTTAGTTTTTAATTTTTTTGTTAAAGATTTTATGTAGTAAGCAGAGAGGCAGGCAGAGAAAGAGAGGAAGGGAAGCAGGCTCCCTGCTGAACAGAAAGCCCTATGTGGGGCTTAATCCCAGGGTTCTGGGATCATGACAGGAGCGAAAGGCAGAGGCTTTAGCCCACTGAGCCACCCAGGCACCCTGACTTTTTTTTAAAGAGTACTTAAAAAAAATTTTTTTTAGGTAGGCTCCATGCCCAACACGGGGATTGAACTCACATCTGGGGTTCACATCTTGAACCCCAGATCAAGAGTCACATGCTCCACTGACTGAGCCAGCCAGGCGCTCCCCCAGAGTCTATGTACTGGTTCTGTTAGACTGCCCGCTTTCATGAGAGAGTGATAAGGTTCTGGACCATCGTGCAGGACTGGAAATGTTGCCGCGGCCATTTTTCAGAAAATACGATCTGCTGAAATCTGTGTTCTGATTTAACAAAAAGGAAAGTATCTAAAAAAATCCTCAGTCCAGCAAACAAAACCCCATCCACGTAGTCATCCAGCTGCATATATAGGATTGTGTGTGCGTCTGCATGCACGTGTGCGTGTGTATGTCTTAATTACTTCCTTAAAGGCCCTATCTCTAAATGCAGTCACACTGGGAGGCTAGAGCTTCAATATACCAATTCTGGGAGGATATAATTCAGCCCATAATATTTAACTTCCATGAGACTGGTGTTTCACAGACACAGCTGGGGAAAGGCACATTTAGTTGCCTTGAACTTGATCAGAGGAGTAACGGGGGAGGGGTGGGGCCTGCCATCCATCTCGGCTTGTATAAGGATGTCCTTGGTAGTGGCGGAAGAGGAGAATGAGCATGTGGTTGATATTTTTTTTAAAAGATCATGATATTCTGCAGCTCCTCCTGTCAAAAGATGGACGCCCCCCCTCCTCCCCTCCCCCTCCCCTGCCCTGATCAGGGTTTAGCTGTGTGACTTGCTTGGTCAAGGGGACAGTAGGAAACACGACAAAGCAGAGGCTTAAAAAGTGTTCCTGCACTGGGGCTTGGCTTCTCTTGCTCCCTTTGGAGCCCAGTGGCCAAGTGAAGAAGTCTGGCCTGTTTGATAATGAGATGAACATGGTCTGGTAGGCCCCCATCCTCCCAGCTGAACACCAGACAGGTGAGTGGGGCCATTTGGGACCCAGACCAACCAGCTCCCAGGCCCCCTGCCTCCTGACTGCAGCCACATAGTGAATCCAGGGAAGCCCAGCAAAGGAACCGCTCTGCTTAGCCCAGCCCCCCAAATACAGTACAGATAGTAATAGTAATTGTTTTAAACTGCTCAGTTCTGAGGTGTTTTTTTACGTAGTTGTAAAGGCAAATTAGAAGAGACTCAGGACTGTCACTGCTTTCTACAGAATGGTCGCAGAACGCTGCTGTCTGGATCCCATTCACCTCCGTATTACAGAGAAACTGTCCCGGCCACCAGTCTTGCTGTTAGAGTTTTCTAGCCTCTTAAAGGTATTGGCATGATGAGTATCAGGTGAAAAAAAAACATTGAACCCACACAACTGGGATGTGAACTTTTATTAGGTCAGTCCCCCAAATTAGCTGCAAACTGGCTAGTGAGTAAATGTTTTATATGACAGATCATGTGAAACATGAATATTCTTAAACATCCTACTGGAAGGTTGGTGAAACAATTGGGTTTTAGTTGCAAAGCAATTTCCATTTGAAAAATGGCAGCGTCTTCTGAAGATCCAGCTGCAGCAACTGTCTTGGTGGTAGGGATGGTCACAGACGGGGAGCCTGATTTGGAGAGGTGCAGATAGGGGGAAGCTCCCTGGCGCCCTGGCAGCCTGACCTGGCTCTCTGCTGTCCCCTAGTGCTGATTCTGTGGCATTGCAGGAGGGGGCCCCTCTTGATCCAGTGTCTCCAGTTTCTATGGGGCTGATCTTTCTCAGGGTCTGGGTCTGAGTCCTAAACCCCACTGTGGCTGTGTGGAGGGGGGGTTTGTGCTCCATACCTCAATCCCGAAAGCTATACATTCACTGTCACCCCACAAGGTATGCAGTGACAGGAGAACATGAATCATTAGCAACCACCACCTCCTCTGGGGAAGTTTTTTTGGGGTTCCCATTCACATCTTATTAGATACACTAAAGGTCCCCACATCCTACCGTATATGGGAGTCTCATGTAATTATATAAGAACTGAAGTGCATTACAGTTAAATCTGGAGACTTGTTTTTGTTGGTGAAATACATACAAAATTTACCATTTTAGCTGTTTTATAGTGTGCAATTCAGCAGCATCAAGTACATTCACAGTAAAGCACAACCATCAGCATATCTAGTTCCAGATCATTTCCATTACCCCAAATGGCAACCTGTACACATGGAGCAGCCACTGCATTTGACTTTTTGACATCCAGTTATAATTTGCAAACATTTAAACATTTGGCTGTTATTATTAAATATTTATTAACTCAGGAATCACACTTTTAATTTCACATTTGGAGTCAATTAATATATTTTTAAAGTCATACATAGTCTCACAGGACTTTCAAAGCTGCCGGATTTAGGCGTGTGCCTGGGGTCTCTGGGGGATAAGGCGAGCGTGACTGGTACTTCTCCATCCCTCCCTCCATTTCCCCACCAAGATCCCCGGGACCCTAGCCAGGTGCCCCTCAGCTACTGATTCTTTTATTCATTTATTTATTAAAAATTTTATTTATTTATTAGAGAGGTAGAGAGCACAAGTGGGAGGAGCGCTGGGCTGAGGTAGAAGCAGTCTCCCCGCTGAGCAGGGGGCGGGATGCGGAGCTCAATCCTAGGACCCTGGGATCTTGACCTGAGTTGTAAGCAGATGCTTAACTGAGCCACCTCGGCGTCCCAGAGTTTTATAAACATATCTGTATGGTATAAATGTTTTTCTAGATTATAAAGCATGACATATACACATACACATACACATGACATATACACGAGTTGGAAAGTTCAGATAAGTAAAAAGGAGAATAACCACCCTCCCTAACTCCACCACCTTGAGATAACCACTGTGAAAATATTTAGGTGTCTTTTTTTATCTGCCAATCCTTTTCTTTTTTTAAAAAAGATTTTATTTATTTACTTGACACAGAGAGATCACAAGTAGGCAGAGCAGCAGGCAGAGACAGAGAGAGAAGGAGGCAGGCTCCCTGGTCAGCAGCCCAATGTGGGGATGGATCCCAGGACCCTGAGATCATGACCTGAGCCGAAGGCAGATGCTTAATCCACTGAGCCACCCAGGCACCCTGCCAATCCTCTTTTTTAGGCAAAGTTACCACCCAATTTAGGTTAACCAATATATACAAGATACATATTTTTCAAGATATATTTTTATTTTCAAAATGGGGATCCCACTGTACCGTTAGTTTTAAATTTTACCTTTACTTATTAAAAATGATTCTTTGAGCAGTTCTCGGTATCCTCACATATAATTTCAATAGCTAGATACACTTTTTAAAAAGATTCTATTTTTTTTTTTTTGAAAGAGAGAGCCACATACACACAGCATGAACAGGGGGAGGGTAAGAGGCAAAGGGAGAGGCAGAGGGAGAAGCAGGCTTCCCACTCAGCGGGGAGCCCAATGTGGGATTTGATCCCCGGACCCTGAGATCATGACCTGAGCGGAAGACAGATGGTTAACTGACTGAGCCACCCAGACGTCCCTCAGTCAGTTTTCACCGTAGGTTTAGCTGCAGTAACAAGAGTCCTCACTTCTAAGCAACTCACAGCCATGCCTGTCCACATTTCCTTCACAGTGTGGTTGTGGCGTGGCTCCTTTTGGCTGTGGGTCAGTTTGTGATTCCTCCTTATTCTAGAATAAAGCTGAAAGGACCGCCTCAGCCAGGGATGCGTCAGTCAGTCTTTTGGCAGAGGACAAAGAGCAAGCGATCCAGTAGAAATAAGCAATGGCTCTTAAAGTCTCTGTTCTGAGGTACCCCGGCCATGTTGTGTGCGCACACACCACCTAGCAAAAGCAGTCAGGGGTTCAAGGCCAAAGTCAGTGGGGTGGGGTGAATAGTTCTCCCCAGGGAGGCATCCCAGGTCACATGGCAGTGGGCAGGGTTGTGTAAACCCTTTCAGGAAGGAAGAATGAATAGCTGGGGACAATAATACAATCATCTACAGATGTTTTCATGTTTAAACTATTAAAGTGCTTTTGATTTTTCTTTTTTAAGGACAGTAAATCTTATGTAATTTTTTTTTAAGATTTTATTTATTTATTTGACAGAGAGAGGATCACAAGTAGGCAGAGAGGCAGGCAGAGAGAAAGGGGGAAGCAGGCTCCCCACTGAGCAGAGAGCCCGATGTGGGGCTCATTCCCAGGACCCTGAGATCATGACCCGAGCCGAAGGCAGTGGCTTAACCCACTGAGCCACCCAGGTGCCCCAAATCTAATGTAATTTTTTAAACTAAATTTTAATTATAAACAACATACATTTTTTAAAAAAAAGATTTTGTCTATTTATTTGACAGACAGAGATCACAAGTAGGCAGAGAGGCTGGCAGAGAGAGAAGGAAGCAGACTCCCCATGGAGCAGAGAGCCTGATGCGGGGCTCGATCCCCGGACCCTGGGATCATGACCCGAGCCAAAGGCAGAGGCTTTAACCCACTGAGCCACCCAGGTACCCCACCAACATGCATGTTTTTAAAAGTCAAATAATTCAGAACGCCTGGGGGGCTCCGTGGGTTGGGCATCTGCCTTCAGCTCAGGTCATGATCCCGGAGTCCTGGGATAGAGCCCAGCATCAAGCTCCTTGTTCAGCGGAAAGCCTGCTTCTTCTTCGGCCTGCTGTTCCCCCTGTTTGTGCTCTCTCTCTCTGTCTGACAAATAAATAAAAATAAATAAATAAAAGTCAAGTAATTCAAGGGATGCCGGGCTGGCTCAGTTCGTAAAACATGAACTCTTGACCTTGGGGTCATGAGTTTGAGCCCCACATTGGGTGTAGAGGTAAAAAAAAATTTTTTTTTCAAAGGCAAATAATTCATTAAGGCTTACAGAGAAACAAAACCTGCCAGACAACAGCTTCTTTCCAGCCAAATTCCCACACCTCACACAGAGGTGTGAAAAAGGATTGATTTGTCCCTGGTCTTATGAAATAATTTACCCAAGTTGTTTCAACTGAATCCTCAGAACCACCTCGGGAGGTAAATAATGATCTCTCCAACAGAAACCACCTTAGGCTGAAGAAGCAATTTCTTTGTCTAAGAGACCACTTGCCAGCAGGGGGCAGATTTTCCACTGGAACTCAAGCTAACCAGTGCCTGAAGCGGAGGAGCCCAACTCTGTATCAGCAGTTCTCAAAGTGCGGTGCCTCCTGGCAGCAGCTGTCTCACCAGGGACCTTGCTAGAAATGCATATTCTCAGGTCCCACCTCACACACCCCTGCTGGCTCAGAAACTCTGGGGTTCCAATCAGCAATGAGGCGACTCTGATGGACACCGAAGATGGACGTCTGGGCTCCACTGACCCTAGTTCCCTTCTCCTGTGAGCCAGGAAGGCACCTGCGCCAAGCCCCTTCCCCTGACGATGCCGTGACTACGGTGCTGAGGAATGCCGGTGGAGATACTCCCCGTCCCTTCCAGCGTCCCTTTCCTGTCCCTGCCCCGAGACTGCCACCACCTCCGGGCCACAAGATAACTACAGGGGAGCTCAGTGCAAGGGCTGGAGAATCTTGATCACAGGGAGTGGGGGACCCTGGTCCACAGCTGGGGAGCCGGGGATGTGTTGGAGAATCTAGGGTCAGAAGGAGGAGGAGAGTGAGTCAGAGAAGGGAAGACCCCAAGTCAGAAGGTGGGTTCTGCACCGGAAGGGGAGGGTTCTGGGGCCTGAAGGTTTAGGGAAGGGGTTCCAGGTCATGCGAAGGAAGGAGAACACAGGGTCAGAGGGGAAACTCCTAGGATTGTCCCTCAAAAGTAAGCTTCTGGGCAAACTAGCAGAGTCCCAAGTAGAACCTCTTAGAAACACACTAGACGAGGTGTGTTCCCAGCCTGAAGCCGGCGGGCCTCCCCTCCTCCTCTATGCTTCTTTGTGGGGGCTCAGATGTTCCTGGGAGATGGGGATGTGTGCCTTGCTGGGAAGCCTAGGACCCACTGAGATGGAGACCCAGGGCCTGGCAAAGTCACCCAGGGACTGGGTTTGGAGTTGGGTCACTCGGGAGGTCATGGAAGGGTGGGGGCAAAACCAGGATGGCAGAACCTGAGGGTGATGCTCTTGACTTCATCCAATTTTGACCTCAGCCATGGGTTCTGGCTGAGTCATGGAGCTTGGTAACAGGGTCCAGCTCTATTGTCTTCATTCCTTTCATTGTGTTCTCGCAAGAGTCTATGAAAAACATTCCTTTGGAGCCAGACTTATGAACCCCTGGCCATCTGTGAGGCTCCCCACCTGGCGCCTCCCCCCACCTAAGTATGCCCCACTTCCACCTTCAGGCAGCCTGCCCTGATTGCTACAGATCCAGGGGAGAAGACTGCTCTCCTCTCTCTCTCTCTTCTCTGAGGGGGTGGGCGTGTGCACGTGTGGTTTGGGGGCAGGTTCTGTTGCTCTGGCAGGTGTCTCCAGCCCTGATGTGGGCCCAGAGTTTGCCTGGTGTCTGGTCTGGAACTGACTAGTGGGGTCTTTGCACATTCCATCTGGGAAGTAAATGGGAAAAATATCAAACCTGTGAAGGTCAGAAATTTCCAAGTCAATTTCTTTACTGAGCTTTGCAGCATAGAGAGAGTTCAGCCTACTTGCTTAGTTTTGGCTCCCCAACTTCACTCTGATGGGTCTCCCCCAACACTTCCTTGGGGCTCTCTTCCACTCCTTGCAACCCGTCTCATCATTCCATAGAGCCGGGCGATCAGAGGGGCATCAGGCAATAACCCATCCCCGGCTGCAAGACCCCCTTGGCCTGGTTGTTGAATCCTTGAGGGTGGGCTCTTCCCTAAGCGTGGGGCTGCCCTTGGGCTCAGACTGCTTCATGATGCTGCCATAGGCCCATCGTCCCGGGGGTACCAGGCCAGTGGTGTTCCTCTTTTGGTCCTGCTGCTTCCCATGGGGCACTGCCAGGACACAGGAGATGGACCCTGCTACCCTCAGACCCACTAAATAGTGGAGAGGAACTTGCCCCCCTTCTAGCTATTACTGTGCCCTTCTTCCTTTTTACTTGCTCCACAAACATTCTGAGTTCGCCTGACGAAGGATCTTTGGGGAAGAGAGGCCCTTGCGCAAGCGGGGTTCCGGGTGTGCAGTGGAAAGGCCAAGGTGAGGGACAGTTGGAAGCCAAAGCTCAGCCCACGTGGCCAGGAGGACAGGCCTGGTCACCAGAGCCAGAGATGGGAAGAAGCCGTTCATGCTGAAAGTGAGGAGGGGACCAGCCAGTGGATGGTCTTGGCCAGAAGGTGGTGTGGAAACTCATGGGCTGGGGAGAAGGCAGGGTCGGGTGGGAAGGGCTGAGACTGGATGCTGGCTGTTCTTGGAGGGTCGGGGAAGCCTCGCTGAGGACCAGTCCCAGGGAGGGAGAGCAGGACTCTCTGGAGGAGGGCAGCAGGTCAGACCGCAGCTCGGAGACAGGGGTCTGAGGCAGAAGGGGAGCAGGCAAGGGAGCTGAGAATGTTTATAAATAGCTGATGGGGACCAGCTGGCTCCCACTTCCACCACAGACCAGCACACCAGTTGGTGGGAAAGGAAAGTAGGCCTGGGAAGCAGACATCAGGAGTCACCACCGAGCCCTGCACATTAATAGGCACTCAAATGAAAGAATGGGGTGTCCGAGTTTCTCCGCCATAACCGAGTGCTACACCCTGGGGCACTTGAAGAGCAGAAAGGAATCCTGCCCTGGTTATGGAGGTTATGGAGATTATGGACGTTTTGAAGGCTGGAAGTTCAAGATCAAGTTTGTCACAGTCAGTGTCTTCTGAAGCCTTTGTCTTTGGCTTGTAGAGGGCAGTCTTCCCACTGGGCATCTGGTCTCTTCTTATGAGGACACCAGTCAGGCCGGATGAGGGCCCACCCTAAGGACCTCGTTTGACCTTAATTATCTTTTTGAAGACCCTATCTCCAAATTCAGTCACACAAACCTGGGGGTTAGGACTTCAATGTCTGAATTTTGCCAGGAGGTAATTCAGCCCCTAAGTGTGAGCAAAATACATCCACTGAAGTCATGAACAATATGATGAGCCATTAATTGTCAAATTGTGTGCCATAGAGGAACAGGAAAGTAAGACCGTATGCAAGAAGTGACTAGACACGGGAATGCTGAATAAAATACAGTAAAATAACTTTGTGACTATTTCACCGGGTTTAAACTAAGAAAGGGAAACTCCCAGGGGCCAGAAATGCAGAGGGAACATAAAGCAAGTGAAGTTAGGAGTGGAAATGGCTCATGGAGTTTTGGAGACGGAGGTCGGCCTTCAGAGTGCAGGCAGGGGTTTAGAAGACACACAGCCAAGAAATGATCAGAACCAGCGAATCTCAGAGCCTCTGGAGGGACAGCAAAACTGTAGGTTTGCTGCTGTGACTTAGGATTGAGGGACTCCTGCCGAGAGTAACCCCCTGAAGTTGAGGTCACAAAGAGTCAAAACCAAGGAAAACAGGAAAGTAAAAATAACCCTTGTCAGTCACCAGTCCCTCTTTTATTTGAGAGAGAGAGAGAGAGAGAGAGAGAGGAAGAACAAACAGGCAGTAGGGGGAGAGGGAGAAGCATACTCCCCGCCGAGCAGGGAGCCAGACACGGGACTCCATACCAAGACCCTGGGATCATGACCTGAGCCAAAGACAGATGCTTAACCCACGGATCCACCCCAGTGGGCTGCCTGTCCCTCTTTTAAAGAATTTCCTCAAAAGTCCGACTCAACAGCTTCTACTCAATGGCATTCCTTCTTTGGGAAGCTAGTCTTTTAGCTGGAAGTATGCTGTTTACGTAAACGGTCCCTTGGGTGAGCAGAGTAGGACTCCGTCTGTGAGGAAAGAAGGGGAGAAGAGATGGGGTATCAGGTGGACAGCTTGTGGTTTCCGTCACAGGCTGCCACCAAAATCCCCTCTACGTCTTCTAGTCCCGGCTTCCCCTCTCAGCCAGAGTGATGGTCTGCTTAAATTTTAAGGCTATACATGTACCTAGTGAAAAAAAAAAATCTGGCAGTCCAGCTGATACCATAGTATAAAAAAAAGAAATGTCTCCTTCTCACCCCTACTCGCCATTCCCTCAGCCCAGAAATGATCCTGGATTTTCTGTATGTGGACCAGACCATGTCACTTCCTTACTGAAAATCCCCTGTGGACCTCAGTCTGCTCTCAGGCCCTGCCCTCCCTCAGCTCACGCCACTCTCCTCCTGGCTCATAGTGGTTGGTTCTCTGGCTTTGGGTTGGTCCCTAGAGATGCTGCCCTGTGGCCTTTCCCCTCATTGTTTCTCTACTTGGAACACTCTTCAGGGCTTGGTTCAATTCTACCGTGTTCAGTGACAAGACTTTCTTTTAAGGCTCAACCCTGTAACCCTGTGCAAGTATACAAGTCCTCCACCCTGCAGGCACGGGTCCAAACTCCTGGATGGCTAGATGCCGAGGCTCTACCGTGGATCACCAAGGCACATGATGGGTCAGCCCAGTGCACTGAGGCAAGGTGGGGAGGAGCCCCGACCTGAACATGGATGAGTTTATTGAGAAGACACAAGAGAATGAGATGGGCACATTCTCCTGGAACTTCCAGGCCAGAGGGAGGACCCAGGCAATAAACGTGAAAATAAATAAGATCATTCCAAACTCTAAGTTCTATGAAGGGCACAAACAGGGGAGGTAGCAGATGGTTTTGGAGGTAGAAGAGGGCATGTCAGAATTTGTGGTCAGGGAAGCCATCTCAGAACCCTGAAGGATGAGAAGGTATCAAGCAAAGAGCAAGGAAACAGGAGTTGCAGGAAAGCAAATGGCATGTACAAAGGTCCTGGGGTGGCAGAGAGTGGTCTATTGAAACAAAGGGAAGGAGAAGCTGAGCAGAAGTGGGTAAGACTGGGCTATAAGCTGAGCTAAGCATGGGTTTATTCTAAGATCCTTGAAGGATTTTCATCAGGGGAGTGGTGTGATCTGGTCTGAGTTATGTGGGAGCTGGCTATGGGACCTGGATTTTGGGAATCCTTTGAGTGGTTTCTACAATTTTGCATTTGTAGTACTGTCTTAGGATAACTTTATGGAGTTATTTTCAGTTCTCCAGCCAATTTGGTTAAACCAACAGCTGGATGCACTTTATGGGTAAGTTTCAACCAATCCCCCACTTGCTACACTATAACCTTGGCATTGTTTCCCTAAGGAGAGACTCGTGCCCCTGAAAAGTGGACTCCTTGTCTTTGATGTCCCACAACTCAGCCTACCTTCCTCTGAGGGTAAATGTATCAGTCATGGCTCTCTAGAAAAACAAAACCAATAGGGGATATATATGTATATATATGTAAAAATATATATGTATATATATATATAAATACATATGTGTATATGTATTTAAAAAGATTTTATCTATTTATTTGAGAGAGCAGGGGGCGGGGCAGAGGGTGAAGGAGAGGCAGAGTACCTCAAGCAGACTACGCCGAGCATGGAGCCTGACGTGGGGTTCCATCTCACTACCTTGAGATCATGACCTGAGCTGAAATCAAGAGTCAGTCACTTAACTGACTGAGCCACCCCATCTTTTTTTTTAAAGACTTTATTCATTGGAGAGAGAGACACAGAGAGCACAAGCAGGGGGAGAGACAGAGGGAAAGGGAGAAGCAGACTCCTTGCTGAGCAGGGAGCTGGGACCCCGATGTGAGGCTCGATCTCAGGAACTGGAGATCATGACCTGAGCTGAAGGCAGATGGTTAACCATCTGAGCCACCCAGGTGCTCCAGTTTTTTTTGTTTTTTTTTTAAGGAATTAGCTTATGTGAATATGAGGACTGGCAAGTCTGTAATCTACAGGAAAGGCTCACTGACTGAAAACTCAGGTAGGAGTTGATGCTGCCAAACTTCTCAGGGAAGCCTCAATGTTTGCTGCTACTGCCTTCAACTGATTGGATGAGTCCCACCCTCATTAGGGTGGAGAATAAAGTCAGCTCCTTGCAGATGTTAACCACATGTACAGAATACCTTCATAATATCATTTAGATTCATGTTTGAATAAATAAATGGGTACTACAGCCTAGCCAATCTGATGCATTATAGTATAATATATAAAAAAATGAAATCAAAGCGCTTGTTCTAGGACCAACTCATGAAATCTTTGAGCCAATCAGAACTCTTTTGTTCTGTTGCTTTGGGGAACCCTGTGCGTGACTGCCAAACACATTAACGCCCACAACTGTCTTTTGCTTAAAGATGATTGCATTTGACTGAGGCTAAGGAGGCCTAAACTGGAGGAAGAATCAAATTCTAGGTTCCCACTTCCCAGTCCGGGCCTGGAGACTGGTGTGAGAAGCTGGGTGGAGCCCCAGTCTACCCACTCTCCAGGTTGACAGTCAGCCTGGACCTGGGCATGGTTGTGCAGGGAGGTCCCTTCCCATGCTGCTCCCTTTGCCCTGGGGGGCTGCCCTGGGGCATTCCACATTCTTTAATTTCAGAATTTAATTTCAGCTGTGCAATCTTTTTTCCCCCATCAATCAGATACCTCTGGGTCATCACTCAAGAGAAGGCCCTTCCTACAGAATGTGACCCGTTGTGCCCTGTGTGGCCCATCATAGCCTCCTGTTTCTCTGTTTCGGTGGTTTGTGTGGTCAGATGACGCCCACTACAGAGACAGGCAAAAGAAGCCAAAGGGGAAATGAACATGTCCCACACAGCCTGACTGTGGAGTAAAGGGCAGTCACAGGCTGGGGTGCCTGTCCTAGGCCTAAAAGTGGGTGTGTTAGAGTGTGTGCAAATCATATCAGGCTCATGCCAGGCATGCTGGAGGATGGAGACCATCTCTGTGACTGCTCTGGACTTTGTTCAATCCTTCATCCTGCATAGTCCAACAATGGGCCCAGTCTTCCCATTGGGTTCTCCATGCACGGGTACAGAATTGGTCCTATGACCTCTTACCCAAAGAACATGACTTTAGTTTGGGTTCCTTCAAAAGCAAACCTTGAGACAAGAACTAGGTGAAGTAGTTTATTTGAGATATGATCCCAGAAAGCATATCATGGAGAAATGAGATCAAGAAGAAAGGAAAGAAAATGTAGTGCATATTAACGGGCACATCACAGCCGTGGGAAATGGGTTCAGTTCCGCAGGGGATGTTCTGAGAGACTGTGTGGAACATGCCTCAGAGTTGTCTCACCAGCGGGAAGGAAGCTGTGGTGTGTTCGTTATCAGTTGTTGTTTTTTTTAAAGTAGGCTTCACGCCTAACATGGGGTTTGAACTTACGACCCTGAGATCAAGAACCATACACTCTACTGACTGAGCCAGGCAGGTATACGTTCATCCTCAGCTTTTTAAATAGTTTTATTAAAATGTAATTCACGTACACAATTCATGCATTACAAGTAGGTAATTCAGTAGTTTTTGGTTTACTCATAAATATGTGTAGCCATCATCATAGTCAAGTTTTAGAAGATTTTCATAATCTTTTTTTTAGTATTTTGCTTATTTGACACACAGAGGTCACGAGTAGGCAGAGAGGCAGGTGGAAGCAAGCCCCCAGCTGAGCCGAGAGCCTAATGCAGGACTCGATCCCCAGGACCCTGAGATCATGACCCTGGTATCATGACCCAAGCAGAAGGCAGCGGCTTACCCCACTGAGCCACCTAGGTGCCCAAGATTTTCATGATCTTAAAAGGAAATCCCGTACCCTTTAGTTACCCCCATCCCCCACCTCAGTCGAGGCAACCAGTAACCTATTCTCTGTCTCAAACAGGAGAGAATGTCCAATGGAAAAAAGACAGTCTCTTTAACAAATGGTTTTGGGACACTCAGACAGCCACATGCAGAAGAATGAAAGTGGACCATTTCCTTATACCACACACAAAAATAGACTTAAAATGGATGAAAGACCTAAATGGGAGGCAGGAATCCACCAAAATCCTAGAGGAGAACATAAGCTATAACCTCTTTGACCTCGGCTGCAGCAACTTCTTGATAGACACATCTCCAAAGTCAAGGGAAACAAAGGCAGAAATGAACTACTAGGACTTCATCAAGATAAAAAGTTTTTGCATAGCAAAGGAAACAGTTGACAAAACCAAAAGACAAAATGGACAGGAGTTGAGAAAGTATTTGTAAATGTCTTATCAGAGAAAGGGTTAGTATCCAAGATCAGCAAGGAACTTATCAAACTCAACACCCAAAGAACAAATAACCCAATCAAGAGGTGGGCAGGGGCTGCCTGGTGGCTGAGTGGGTTAAGCCTCTGGCTTTGGCTCAGGTCAAGATCTCAGGGTGTTGGTATTGAGTCCAGCATTGTATTGGGCTCTCTGCTTAGCCGAGAGCCTGCTCCCCCCCACCCCGCCCGCCTCTCTGCCTACTTGTGATCTCTCTCTCTCTGTCAAACAAATAATTAAAAAAGAAAAGAAAAGAAATGGGTGGTAGATGTGAACAGACATTTCTGCAAAGAAGACATCCAAAAGGTCAACAGACACATGAAAAAGTGCTCCACAGCACTTCGGCATCAGGGAAACACAAATCAAAACCACACTGAGATACCACCTCACACCAGTCAGATTAGCTAAAATGAGCAAATCAGGAAATGATATATGTTGGGGAGGATGCAGAGAAAGGGAACCCTCTTACAATGCTGGCGGGAATGCAAGCTGGTGAGCCACTCTGAAAAACAGTATGAAGGTTCCTCAAACAGTTAAAAATAGAGCTACGCTATGACCCAGCACTTACAAAACTGGGTATTTACCCCAAAGAAAGAAATGTAGTGATCTGAAGGGGCACGTGTCCCCAATGCTTATAGCAGTGATGTCCACAATAGCCAAACTATGAAAAGAGCCCAGATGTTCATCAACAGATGAGTGGATAAAGAAGATGTAGTGTGGGACGCCTGGGTGGCTCAGTTGGTTAAGCAGCTGCCTTCGGCTCAGGTCATGATCCCAGGGTCCTGGGATTGAGTCCCACATCAGGCTCCTTGCTCGGCAGGGAGCCTGCTTCTCCCTCTGACTCTGCCTGCCTCTCTGTCTGCCTGTGCTCACTCGCTCTCTCTCCCTCTGTCTCTGACAAATAAATAAATAAAATCTTAAAAAAAAAAAAAAAGAAGATGTAGTGTGTGTGTGCGCACGTGCGCATAAGTGGGAAGAGAGGCAGAGAATCTCAAGCAGACTCCACATCAAGCCCGGAGCCCGATGCGAGCCTCCATCCCGCACCCTGAGATCATGAACTCTGCAGCTTCTTTAGGACTGGTACTTTTTTTTTAAGCTCCCACTGCTGATTTTCTTTCTTCTGAGGATTTTCAGTTGTAAGGTTTGCAGACTTTTCTGGTTCCTTTTGTTTATCTCCTCCTTTCCCACATGTTTCTTTATTTGTAATAGCTATTGAATTTTTATCATAGTATTTCTTCTTTTTTTAATTTATTTTATTTTATTAAAAGATTTTATTTATTTATTTGAGAGAGAGACAGTGAGAGAGAGCATGAGCGAGGAGAAGGTCAGAGAGAGAAACAGACTCCCCATGGAGCTGGGAGCCCGATGTGGGACTCGATCCCGGGACTCCAGGATCATGACCTGAGCTGAAGGCAGTCGTCCAACCAACTGAGCCACCCAGGCGCCCCCATAGTATTTCTTCTTTTCATATTTCTTTCTTTCCTTTAAAGATTTTATTTTATTTTTGAAGATTTTATTTATATATTTATTAAAAATTTGGAGCATGGAGGAAAGATAATAACTTTTCAGAGGAGGAACCTGACAAGTACCACCTTCATCAAGAGAATAAAGTTGCCACCTTCAGTAATGGGACAAATGGAAATATTGTGCTGCCCCCAAGGACACAGTGAAGAGAACACATCGCCCTTTCTACGGTATTCCTGCAAAAAATGTGTAACCTGAATCTATCAGAAAGAAACATTAGATAGGAGCACCTGGGTGGCACAGTCGGTTAAGCATCTGACTCTTGATTTTTGGCTCAGGTCATGATCTTGGGGTCCTGAGACTGAGCCTTGGTGGGCTCTGCACTCAGCAGGGAATCTGCTTGTCCCTCCTCACTCCCCCTTTGCTCCTCCCCCTGCAAGAACGTGCTCTCTCTCTTTCAAATGAATAAAATCTTAAAAAAAAAATGAAAAGAAACATTAGTAAATCCTAATTGAGAGAATCCTACAAAATAATTGGCCTGTAATCCTAAAAAAAAGAAAAAAAAAGTCAAGATCATAAAAGTCAAGTGGAGGTTGCAGAACCTTTCTGGACTGAGGATTAGCAGGCAGTAATGCCCCCGTTCCTAATGGGGCTGGCCGTGTTGTGGTGACTGAGGAGACAGAGGTCTCCATATGCAGGAAATGCACATGAACGGGTTCAGGGGACCCTGAGCCTCAGATCAGCCGCCCACTGGCAAATGGCTCAGGACCAAAATGTTCTTTTTATTATTCTTGCAAAATTTTTTCTGGGATGTGGTTTGTCATTAAAAATGTCACACATGGGGGAACCTGGGTGTCTCAGTCGGTTGCGCGACCAACTCAATGGGTTTTGGCTCAGGTCGTGATCTTGGGGTCCTGGGACTGAGGCCTGCATCCCCCATGCTCAGCATGGAGGCTGTTGTCCCTTTCCCTCTGCCCCCTCTTTTCCTGCTTTCTCTCTCTTTCTCTCTCAAATAAATAAATAGATAAACACAGGAGTCTATACGTATTATCTCATTTAATCCTCTCAGCAACTGGCTAAGGATGGTTACCCCGGTTTGACGGATAACAGAAATGATGGTCGCAGCCCCAACAGGCAGTGGGGCAGAGGGGACTCAGCCAGGGCTGTGCTGTCATCTGTCATCTGCGGTCATTCAGGAGCAGGGCTTTGCAGGGGAAACTGAAGCCTGGAAGCGCCCGCAGATCCACACTGGCAGGGAGAGCAGTCCTCCTTTCACGTGGGGACCACGTCAGGGGTGGGAATGGGCCTGGCCCGTGTGTCCACGCTGGGCCCAGGCCCCTGCGCCAGCACCGGGAGGGAGCACCGTGGGGCTGCAGCCTGGCAGTGAGGAGTGAGGAGCTGGGCAGAATGTGTGTGGCCCCTCGCTCCTCACACTGGGCCCGGCAGAGGGGTCATGCTATGGAGGGTGGGACAGGTGGGGTGACAAAATGGCAGCGATATGAACGGGCCTCAGGTACCCAGGGGGGTGTGATGGGCAGGAGGGAACGGTGAATGCATCTGTGTCCAAGTTTTCCCGAGCCTACCTGGAAGGAGGCTCTCACCACACTGGGCCTGATCCTAATGATGTCTGAAGAAAGGGCCTGGCCAGAGACAAGATGCCAGGAAAAAACGAGGAGCTGCGTTTATGTGGAAGAAAACCAAAACAAAACAACTACATATATATTATAATAGGAGGAACAAATGTTGATTGTTGAAAAACATTTTAAACTGGAAATAAAAAGAATGGCCTCCCCTTCTCCCACCCTAATCTTAACCCACCAGAGATAACTACTCTTAACTTCTGAATCAGACTCAGGAAGAGACACCGCCGCCCCTCCTGCAAATCCCGGCCCGCTCCCCAGCCTGTAGGTCGCAGGCTGCCTTCAGGTGGCCCCTGGATAACCTCAGCCTGTTCCCCTGTCATCAGCTCCACAGGGGCAGTATGTGTCCCCATTCTGCTGATGAGCAAGCTGAGGGCAGAGGAGGGAGGGCACTTGGCCACTCACCCCGATCCTCGCTCTTGCTGCGGCCGCCCTCCTGCACCACCGAGCGACCTCCACTCAGGGAAAGAGCTGGCCTGGAGCCAGGTGGGGGCTGGGGTCCTCCTGGGTCCCTTTCTTGGGACAGGGGCTCAGGCTGACCGAACTGGTTCTGTCCTAATAAAGGTCTGCTTGTAGCGGCCTGCTCATTCCGTCTTTGTTTACAGTGCCTCCACACAAACACACTTGAGAACTTCGTGGGAACAAGAGGGGCAGAAGGCAGGAGGCTTGCCTGACTGAGGACAAGGCCTGGCCCCTCACCCACACCGGGATGGGGCCTGTCTCCCTTCCCTGGCTCCTCTGGCCCTCAGTTTCTCTCTCGATGCCCCTCCTCACGGGGGACAGAGAGACCTCTCTATATTACTGTCTCTTGCTGCCTTGGAAGAAAAATATCACAAATCAGCTCATTTTGGGGGGCTCAGTCTGTTGAGCAACTAACTCCTGGTTTTGGCTCAGGTCATGGCTTCATGGTCATAGGATGGAGCCCTGCATTGGGCTCCTCGCTCCATGGGGAGTCTGTTTGAGGTTCTCTTTCTCCCTCTCCCTCTGCCTCTCCTCTGCTCCCATGCCTGTGTGCGCTTCCTCTCAAATAAATAAATAAATGTTTTTTAAAAAAAGTTTCATTTTTTAAAAAGATTTTATTTATTTAAAAAATATTTAGTTTTATTTATTTGATAGACAGAGATCACAAGTAGGCAGAGAGGCAGGCAGGGAGAGAGGGGGAGGCAGGTTTCCTGCTGAGCAGAGAGCCCGATGTGGGGTTCTATCCCATGACCCCAGGATCATGACCTGAGCCAAAGGCAGAGGCTTTAACCCACTGAGCCACCCACGCGCCCCCAAAAGTTTCATTTTTGCTAAGAAAACATATCAAGCTTCTGAAGCATGCTCTTACTTTCTTTTATTTGAAAAATAGTCATCAAGGGCCTGCAAAGTGCTTTCTGGGCACTCTGTGTCCCTTATTTCATTTAACCCTCTCATGACTTTGTGAGTAGATTGGTTAGATCGCCATTTTGCAGATGAGGAAACTGAGGCATAGAGAGTCTAAGAGTTTAAGAACGGAGATAATAAAAATCCATCCTTGGAAACTCATAGCCTCAGAGCTGCAGCCACAGATTCTGACCCCTTGGAATCCACTAAGCCCTAAGTAGGAAACTCTTGAGATTTTTTTCCCAAAAGTTCCAGAGCCAACTGGGAACCCACATTGTTTCCAGGAAAAGGCACTCAGTAGCTGCCCAAGGGCTGGGAGCGGGGAGGGAGCAGACCCACGCACAGAACGTGCCTCCCAGAAGCAATTCAGGGCCATTCAGAACAGCAGCTAGGTAGGGGCAGTTTCTGGAGAAAACTCATAAACCAGTGAGGGAAAGGCCACATGGACTTGAGAAGGGGAATGAGGTGAGACGTGTCCGTAAAAATCCAGTCTTTGAAGGGGAAATACACATGCAGGCTTTTGAAATTTGGTTATCTTTGGAAATGGAGGACCCCTAGGGTCAGAACTGTAGAGTAAAGGTGGACGTGTTTTATTCAGATAAACTTAGTTTTAAACCCCAGCCCCAGACCTCATTACCTCTGAGTAACCCTGGACAAGTCACTTAACATCTCAGACTCGCTGTTACCTGGTGTTTAAGGCAATTAGCTGAGTAACTGACATTTTCTACCTGAGAACAGGTCGGTTTATAAGTCTGATGGGTTTTTTTGTTTTGTTTTTTTAAGATTTTATTTATTTATTTGACAGAGAGATCACAAGTAGGCAGAGAGGCGGGGGTGGGAGGAAGCAGGCTCCCCACTGAGCTGAGAGCCTGATGTGGGACTCCATCCCAGGACCCTGAGATCATGACCTGAGCCGAAGGCAGAGGCTTAACCCACTGAGCCACCCAGGTGGTCCGAGTCTGCTATTTTTTGAGTGCAAATAGATCGGGGAAGGTATAAACTTCCAGTTCCTGGATGTGGTTCCCCAAGTACCAGTGAGAGCAGTCTCTGGATTTTAAAATCTGGAATCTCCTGTCTTCCCTGCAGATTCATGATTTCCTTTTTCAAAAAATGTTTTGTCAACCTGGTGAGCTTGTTGGGACAGGTCCCCCACCCCAAACCCCAAAGCCATGCCCCACTGTTCTCTGGTGCTGTTGCATTCGAAGGGGCCTTGAACCCCTGAGTTACAGGGACACACATGCTTTGTTCCGGCTGCTTGGGCTGTCTGCCAGGGGCTGCCACTGAGCCTCCAAGTGCCTTTCTCCATTCCAGAAGGCCTGAAGGTTGACCTGTCCGGAGCATCAAGAACACCAGGGTGGGATCCAACTTCCTGGCCTCCTGGGTCTCCCTCACTCAGGGCAGGGGGTCCAGGCAAGTGCTTTAGAGAAGTGGGGATGTGGTCTCAGCCTGGGGCCCTCATCCAGCAGGTGTAGGAATGTACCGCCAGGCCTCTTGGCTGCATGTCTGGGGTGGTGGGTCCAGCCAAGTAGCCTCCCCAGTTCTCCAGCTATCTGACAGTCTTCAGGAAATTCTGCCTAAATTAGCCAGAGCCAGTTTTAATATTTGCAAACCTACATCCTTATCTGGCACATGAACCCATAGTTGCTTGCAACAAGAATTTTGACGGTAACAGCATCTCTGGACTGTCTGCCTTCAAGGACCCAGACTCCTGCCTTCTTTCGACTTTGGGTCTGCTGCACCCACACAGATGCCTAGCCCTCCAGCACGTGTTCTCAGCGTCCCCCTTTCTGTCCCTTTCCTCATGTGTAACGTTGCCAGTTGATAGGCACAGTATTTTCCACTCCCTCGTGAGAACCTTAGAAAGACTCATTCCATGTCATTTTTCCACTACCTGCAGGTTTTGTCATTTATTATCTCCAATTTGATGTTATTTCCTTGGGAATCCTGAGCCTCTGTTTACTAGACTTTGAATATTTGCTGCTTTTGTATCTGTCGGTGGCGGTGGAAGCAGTCTGCCTTGGGAATGGCAATAACCTTGACAAAAATGTAAAACGGTCACCAGACCAACCAAACATTGTCTGCTTTCTATTATCAGATATGCTAAGGGAGAGGATGTTACCCCTTCCAGGCTGGCTGATCCCTCCGCACCCAGCCCTCGGTACACCCCTGCCCCTGGTGAGGTGAAATTAATCATATTCATGGAATGCTGAAACTGAGCCAGAACTGAAGTATTTCGTGGTAAAGGGGCACTTTGTCTACAACTGACTCTCAGATTACGCTGATATAAAAAAACTCAGAGGAAAAACAAAAACACTAAGGTAGACACAGCCAAAGCACTGTGGACCGACGTGTCCCCAAGCTCTCTGACATCTGTTACTGGCAGGAGCACGAGGGCTTGGGTTCTGAGTTAACCGCAAGTATTCATAAAAGGGAAGATCCCAAAAAGATCTTCCACGATGCCTCTGGATATGGTTTGCTAACCGGGAAGTCTGTGCGGACAAATAGGTCCCAGGATCAACGGTAACATCCAGCCCCACCCTGGGGCGGCAAGAAGGATCCGGTCAAGAGAGATGCAGACCTTTTCCGTCCCTCTCAATGTGTGACCTGAGCCTGTCCTCCCTTTGGCCACAGGGCGAGTTTGGGGCCTGGGGCACCAGCAAGTCACTAGGGGAGGAGGCGGCTGACTTTGCACCTGGATCTGGCCCGAAAGACTGGGTTGGGCAGAGCCAGGCTGCATGGGTCTCAGACAGCACGGGGCCAGACAATGAGCCCCAAGAGTCCCTCTCTGTGGGCAGGAGGGGCAGAGGTGAAGATCAGTGGAGGTCTCCTCAGCCGCTGGTCTCCAAGGTCTGGCCACAGGGTCTGGGCTTCCTGTACTGTGGCCAGGCTCCCCACAAGTTTGCGTTTTCTTTCTTCTCACTGGGGTGTAGCTCTCCTGCCCCAGGTTGTTGGGGGACCCTGCCCTTCCAAGGCCCGCGGAGCAAGCTCTTCTGTTCTTCAACTTCCACCCCAGCCTGGACTCCTGGAAGCTTTTTAGTATCTTCCAGAGAATTCTGAGCATAGTTATGGCTACCATTTCTTCAGTGTGTCAAGCCTACATGATTTAACCCACATTACCTCACTTAATCCTCACAGCACCCTGAGGGACAGGTGCTGTCCTTGCTGTTGTACAGACCAGGAACCTGGGGTCTGGAGTACAAAGTGACAGGTCCAAGGTCACACAACCAGCTTGTGGAGTACCAGCAAGGATTCTCAGCCAGGCCTCACCTTTCCTTTGCCGTCTCTCTCCCTGGGTGTGCTGGTGTCTGTGAGTGGACCCAGGCCTGGGGGTGTGGGGAGCATGGATGGCTGCACAAGCAGCATGGTTTACTGGGTGGGGTCCCTGCTTCCAGTCCCTGAACTGGGGACACTCCCCCCCCAAACTCCAAAGGGGCTCAGACCTTTCTTCTCTCTCCTGGCTGTGGCCTGGCCTGGGTTCAGCCAAGCAGAGCCAGGCAAGAGGTGTCGGACCTAGGGAAGTTCCTAGGAAAGCGTGGCAACTGGCTCCCCTCCAGGGGTTTGCTGTACCCACCCCTCCATGGTTGCAGAGCGTGATTACTGGTGGGTCCTGGAATGTCTCCATTACCCAGGCTACAGAGCGGCCCCTCCCTCCCATCCAGTGCCTCTGAGTCCCCAGGTTCCTCTTCATCCTCCTCTTCCGGTCTCTGCAGGCAGTAGAGCAAGGGAAGGGGTTGGGGTAGGAAATTCCGGTGAACAGTGAATGTTCCCGAAGCCATTTAGGGGGTGCTGGGGAAGACCTGGCTTGGGGCTGCTGTCCTTCTGTGGCTCTCAACAGGTGCCAGCAGGGCTAATCATATACTTCAGGCCCTGTTAGCCCTGCACAGACTCGGGGACCCAAGAGCTCTCCCAAATGGCTTCCTTGGGCTCTGAGGCACTCCCTTGGCAGATTTGCTGTTGTGCAGAGGTGGGCCTTGAACACCCTAGCCAAAGTCAGGAGACCGCAGTAGATACCCCGAAAACCTAGGATGCGTTTACTCCAGGCCTCAGCCCTGCACATATCCCAGGGGAACATGGCCCTGGGGAAGCTGCCTCAGGACAGAGCAGGGCGGGTAGCCCATGTCCTCAGGTTCTGATGAGACGCGCTGCGTGGCAGTCTTAAGCTCAGGCTTGAGGCTGGAGCACCCAAGGCTTTCTGAACAGTGCCAGGGGTGGCCACAACCATGATGGTCACTGTGCCTCGCCTTTTGGGCGGCTACCCTTTTCTTTAGCCTGCTATGGTCTTTGACTGCTCTTCATGCTGCGAACAAGGCATCCCGCTGTCAGAATTCCTCATTGCAAGAGCTGTTCTGCCTCTTGAAGGCAGGAATGGGTCTTTCCCCTTTCCTTCCTGGGTTCTGAGCACCTCCGGGGGTGTCCACCCTGAGTTTCAGGATGCTCAGAGTGAGTGTGGAGCAGTGCATGGGAGTGCGTGTGTGTGAGTGTGATGCAGGGCTGGGGGCAGGTGTCAGCAATGCTCATCATATGCTCGGAACTGCCTGTGACCCCATGGTGGGCTGTCTCCCAGCAATGCTGCTTACCCGCCCCGTTGGGCCTCTGACACATGCTCTGAGAGCAGCCCAGACCTTGAAGGTTCTGGGTAGCGTCACTCATCTGGAGTTGAGTAGTTAAATTTCAAGGAAAGCCCAGAATTCTTTTCCCCGAGGTCATGGGACCATCTTCCCTGCACTGCCTGCAACCTTCCTCTGTGCCTGGGCCTGTGTTTACATGAGGAGTTCCTGGGAAGGCAGGCCTGGTGGACGCTCTGAGAGGGGATGACTCCCAGTCCCCAAGGCCAGACCATGACTCATGGATGGAGAGTAAGGGCTGGAGAAATTTGGGGAGAAGAAGGTCTCACCTCCAGCGGTCATCACATAGATTTTTTTGAGTGCTGGTTGCATGCCAAGCCGGTGCTAAGCCTTTGCACTGATGTCTCAAAGCACCGATGGTCACGCATGTTATGGGAAGAACCAAGGCATGGAGGGGCTGATCTCTTCCCATTCCCACTGTGGGCCAGCAGCCTTCCCAGGGCCTGGGGCTTTGTATTTAACCCCTCCCAGTGCTTCTCCAAGTCTGATTCTGGGGCTTGGGGCTTCCTCCCTATGTGTCAAAAATGAGGATTGCTGGACCTTGCCTAGAGTAAATGAATCAGACTCTGGGAAGAGGCCCAGGAGCCAGCATTTTGGCCTCTAAGATCCATGAGTGTGGGCTCCCTAGAAAGTTCCTGGTGACATAACTTCCAACTAAGGAGCCGGTTGAAGGAGAAGGCAGAGCAGGGAAGGGCTCCCCTTTTGGGTTTACTTGTGTATAGCTTGGGAGAGCAGGAGGAGGCTGGGATGCCAGCAGACTCTTCCCTACACCCCACCCCTGTGGTGGGTGGGGTGGGAGGGCTGGAGGAGCATTTGAATGGATGAGAGAGAGGGTATTTGGGGGTGAGGAATATAGTGAGGGGGACCACAAAAGCAAGTGGGCCATGGAGGTCCAACACCAGGCTAGACTTTGGTGTGTTCTTTTCCAGAAGGAAGTGGGGAGTCCCTGGGAAGGTTTTCCAGCCAAGGAAGAACCTTGCCTGGGGTTCAGGAAGAAGACTGGGCTGTGAGAGGACAGAGTGGAGGGAGAATGGAGCTTCTGCCGCAGTCCTGGGAGTGGAGGATGACCTGCCCCATAGCTGTAGGGAGAGGGAGTGGCCAGTGATGTCCTGGGACTTGCGCCTGGGGAGGGAAAGGAGACCCCATTTGAAGCCAAGGAGGGGGATGAGACCATTTGGGGCAAGGGAACTTTGAGGTAAGTCTGAAATGTGGGGCAGGAGGAGATGGGGGGGCTGGAGAGACACCATAATAAGGAGTTAGGCTTTAAGTCAGCACGCTGGAGCCCCGGGGCAGGGAGACGGTGGCGGGGGCGGGGGGGGGGGCAGGGTGTGAGATCCAGACCAGTCGCAATTCACCTCTCTGAGACTCCGTTTTCTCTTTTGTAAATGGGTTATTGTGAGGGCTCCGTGGGGACTCCGTCACGGGGCTCCTGGGAGTGTCGCGTTAAACACTTGGAAACAACCGCACTCGTTTGGGGGTGTGTGGGGACCCCAGATGAGGGTGTCCGGGTCCGCCGCTGCAGGGAGAGTACCGCCCCCTGGTGGCGGTTCCTTTTGGGACTGCTGGGCCACCCGCAGGCGGGGCGACGGGGAGGGCTACTTGAGGGCCGGCTGCCGTCTGTCAGCCAGTCTTCTGGCTCCTGGCGCCGCGTCTGTTCCTTGGTCTCGGCCACCCGCCCCGCGCCTCGATGTCGCCAGGCGCAGACAGCATGGTAGGGGAACGCGATCGCGGTGGCTGGACGGGGCACGTGGCGGGCCGAAGGGCTGGGGCGCGGATCTGGGAAGAGCGCAGAGGGTCTCTCTGGGATCCCTCCCTCGATGGGGATCGGAGGGCCCCGTCGAGGCGCCCCACTTCGCGGGGGATTCGCAGCCTCCGGGTTATTCTTGTCTTTTCCCGGAACCGGGGCGGCGACCCTTCGCTGTGGCTCAGGGATTCCCTCTCAAACCCTGGTGGCCGGGCTTTAGCGGTGCAGGCGGGCAGCCGTGCCGGGGGTGGGGGGGGTGGGGGGGGTGGGGGGGTGGGGGGGTGGGGGGGGAGGGCGGGCAGGTGAACCGCCTGGGTGAGTGAAAATACCCCTCCATTCCAGAATGCGGGGATCGTGTGTGGGACTGGCAAGGAGGCTGGGAGAGACTCTTGGGTGGAGGTTCTGGTGATAAGGAAGATAGCCACGATTAAGAATTCTTGGGGTCGGGGCGCCTCAGTGGCTCAGTGGGTTGAGGCCTCTGCCTTCCGCTCGGGTCGTGATCCCAGGGTCCTGGGATCGAGCCCTGCATCCGACTCTCTGCTTAGCATGGAGCCTGCTTCCTCTTCTTTCTCTGCCTGCCTCTCTGCCTACTTGTGATCTCTGCCTGCCAAATAAATAAATAAAATCTTAAAAAAAAAAAAAAAAGAATTCTGGGGGTCTGGGAGGGAAAAGGACCTAGAAAGAAAGTTGGAAAGTGGCTGCACAGGTACATGGGCACCAAGCTTCTACTGAGAAGAGGTAATGGAGCTGAAGGGATAGGAAGTGGGTCCAGGAAAGGAGTCTGAAAGGGTTGCTCAGAGGGGAGGGGTGGTGGTGCAGGTGGGCTTGGCAAAAGGGCTAAGGAGGACAGTCCCCAACACCTGGCCTGTCCCACCAAACCACCTGCCCAGCCAAATCCTGTTTCAGTCTCTGCCGCATTTCCGGTGGACTGTGCCTTTTTTTTTTTTTTTTTTTTTTTTAGATTTTATTTTATTTTTTAAAGAATTGTTTATTTGAGAGATAGAGAGAGGAGGGAGGGGGACCAGAGGGAGAGAGAGAATCGTGACCAGATTCCCTGCTAAGCGCAGAGCCTGACACAGAGCTTGATCTCAAGACCCTGAGATCATGGCCAAAGGCCAAATCAAGAGTCGGTAGATTAACGACTGAGCGGCCCAGGGGCCCCTAAGGTTTTATTTTTAAGTAATCTCCACACCCAACATCTGGCTCCAACTCATAACCCCCAGATCAAAAGCTGACCGATTGAGCCCGCCAGGTGCCCCTCCCTTGGACTGTTCTTCCCTTTTCATGTGGGAAGTAAGGATAAAGTTACTATGCTTTGATATTCCACACCTGAAAGGTACCAGGTACACCCTGAGAACTTTATATGTGTTTTCATATTTAATCTTCACAGAAATTATGAGGTAAGCTTTGTGGACAACCCCATTTACAGATGTGAAGACTGAGGTACCAGGAGGTAACGTCGCAGCTGGAATGTAGCAGAGTTGGCATTTGAACCCCCAGGCCAGTGTGTTTAGCTCCATGGCCTGGGTCCTTAACCACTATATCCCATGGACTGGCAGAGATGGGGACCAAACAAAGGAGAGGGAACCTCAGAACTGGCAGTCAAGGTTGTCAAATATTTTAACTTTTAACAGTGCAGCTGATAGGAAACAGAAACAAGGACCAACTTTTGGATTAGTGTTCTCGTGTTTAGTCCTTTTACCCCTTTGCTTGATCCCCATGGTGGACTCGGTCCTGATTGCAAGATGGCTGATAACCAAGCTTTCCATGTGTCAGGCCGGCCCCACTTTATTACCTTTTGTAGATTAAACTGCCTGGGTCCTTGCAATAAGGAAACAGAGAGGTTCCCATATAGATGGTCACACAACCCAGAATTAGGGAGGCTGGATTTGAATCCCTTGTTCTTAAAACCGTTCTGATAAGATCAGGTACTGCATATTGTGCCCATTTTCCAGATGCCCCAAACTGAGTCCCTTTCCCAAAGTCCAGGGCTTGAAAGGGGACAGACCCAAGGGGACACTGCTGCTGCAAAGCTTAATCCCCAGAGGACCCATCCTTTATTCAAAGACTTTGGTGGATTATGACATTTATAACTGAGTTCTGCTTTTTTTTTTTTTTTTTTAAGATTTTGTTTATTTGACAGAGAGAGACAGACAGAGACAGTGAGAGAGAGAACACAAGCGGGGGAGTGGGAGAGGAAGAAGCAGGCTTCCCAGTGAGCTGAGAGCCCGATGTGGGGCTTGATCCCAGGAACCTGGGATCGTGACCTGAGCTGAAGGCAGCCTCTTAACAACTGAGCCACCCAGGTGCCCCTGAGTCCTGCTTTTTATCATTTTTAAGATGTACTTTTTTTTTTTTTTTTTTAAGATTTTAATTTATTTGACGCAGAGAGAGAGAGAGCACAGTAGGGGGAGCAGTGGGCAGAGGGAGAGAGGGAGAAGCAGGCTCCCCGCTGAGCAGAGAAACCGATGTGGGACTTAGTCTCAGGACCCTGGGATGATGACCTGAGCCAAAGGCAGCCGCTCAACCGACTGAGCCACCCAGGTGCCCAAGATGTGTGTTTTTACATCTCTGAAATTATTATACATCTTATAATGAATGACAGAGTTTTTTAAAATTTCTCTAAAATACCTATAATGATGTTCCTCTTAGTGTCACTGTGTCACTTAGTGTCACCCCTTGGGTTTAATGAGTTCCCAGCAATCTTCGAGTGACTTTTCTGGGTGTCTCTCCATTCTGTTCCACAGGCTCCTCTCTGCTTCAATTGCTCCAGTCTCCCTGGAGACATGTCCCCACGGGATGCAAGGAGCCTGGTGCCCTGCAATGGTAGTAGGGCCTCGAGGCTCCCCGACCCGGAGGACTTGAACCTCACCGATGAGGAACTGAGATTCAAGTACCTGGGGCCCCAGCAGACAGAGTTGTTTGTGCCCATCTGTGTCACGTACCTGCTGATCTTCGTGGTGGGCGCCGTGGGCAATGGGCTGACCTGCACCGTCATCCTGCGTCACAAGAACATGCGTACCCCCACCAACTACTACCTCTTCAGCCTGGCTGTGTCCGACCTGCTGGTGTTGTTGGTGGGCCTGCCCCTGGAGCTCTACGAGATGTGGTACAACTACCCCTTCCTGCTGGGCGCCGGGGGCTGCTACTTCCGCACGCTTCTCTTAGAGACGGTCTGCCTGGCCTCCGTGCTCAATGTCACGGCCCTGAGCGTGGAGCGCTATGTGGCCGTGGTGCACCCGCTGCAGGCCAGGTCCACGATGACTCGGGTTCACGTGCGCCGCGTGCTTGGGGCCATCTGGGGCCTCGCTGTGCTTTGTTCTCTGCCTAACACCAGCCTGCATGGCATCCAGCAGCTGGAATTGCCCTGCCGGGGCACGGTGCCCCAATCGGCCACATGCACCTTGGTCCACCCGCGGGCCCTCTACAACCTGGTCGTGCAGATCACCACCCTGTTCTTCTTCTGCCTGCCCATGGCCACCATCAGCGTGCTCTACCTGCTCATCGGGCTCCAGCTGCGGCGTGAGAGATTGCTGCTGCTCAGGCAGGAGGCCAGGGGCAGGGCCAGGTCCAGTGACAGTGGCAGGTTTCAGCGGTCACAGGATCGGGGCCGGACACAGGTGACCAAGATGCTGTGTAAGTGTTGCTGCTGGGAAGAGAGGCTGAGCTGGGCCCTGGGTGTGAAACTAGAGCTTCCAGGACCCCGGGGCTGAGCGTCTGGGTTTATGATGGAGGGTGAGTGTGAGGTTTGGGGTTGCCGCTGCTGCCCCCTGCCCCACCCTGTTTGTGTGCACTCGTGTGTGCGATTACTCGGTGAGAAACTCATAGCAAAGATAAATGGTAGGATGGCCACGTGATTTGTGGGACCCAATGCAAAAGGCACATTTGGGATCCCTTGTTCAGAAATTGCTGGGACTGTCCACACAGCAATAGTGCAGCATTAAACAAAGCCCAGGGTCCTTCTCAGCTTGGAGGCCCATGCGGGTGCACAGGTGGCTCTCCCATGAGTTGGCATGGACTCCTGGAACCCAACCACGGACCAGGCAGAGACACGTGACTGCATTCCAGGATGGCAGAGCCGTTTGTGGGAGCTGGCCCTGCCAGGTCTCTCATCTTTGCTCCTAAACGTATCTTGGCTCTGTCCTTCCCTAGAGCAGCCTGGGAGGCCCTGCTGTGGGCACAGAGAGTTCCTTTTCCTTGAGTAACTACCCTTTTTCCTTAGTGGCTGTTGAATAGTCCCCAGGAAGGATTCTGATTGGTGGGCTTAGGTCCTAGCTGGTCCCCAGGCCTGAGTAGCAGGGTGCTATGGTTTGCAGACCCCACAGGCCCACATGCTGGGGTCTGAGGGGAACAAAGTTCCCAAAAGAAGGGGAGTAAGGTGCTGGAGGGGCAAGATGATACGTTTCACCCATGCTATATCTGTGGATCCTGGAGGACTATGGCAATGACCCTGTCTCATAGAGACTTATCAGGACGTGTGTTTGTGAGGGTGAGTGTGCAGAGCACAGGAGAGTCGGGGCAGAAGTGTGGATTGGGGCAGGCCAGCTGGGTTGAGGCTCTGGGTCTTACTGTGGTCTGGGTCTGGCTCTTTTCCCAAAACAAAGGCCCCTGGGGAAGCCAGACAAAATGATACCAAATCAGTCCTTGATTTCCTCCCCATCCTGCCCCCCTCCCTAGGGGACCTAAATCAGGTAGATGGAGGGAGCCAGGACAAGACAGAGGTAAGGGAGACCTTGGTCAAAGCCATGGGATGATAGCCAGCTAACTGGGACTGTCCCATTCCCAGAGAGAGACCCACTTCTCTCGTCCCCCAGGAACAGTGTCCCAGAACCCAAGGCCACTTGAGCAGCTTCTGAAAATGGGACCTGATCCCAGAGTTCTGAGCCTGCCTCTCATCTGTGCCCTGTGAAGTGCACACTGCAGACGACCTGCCCCCTGCCCCCTCTTCCTCTTCCCCCTACTTCCTTGTTCTGCAGGGACCAAGTCTGCTCGCTGGGATGGCTCTCACCTTGGGAAGCTGGGGTGTTTCCTGGGGCTTGCTGCTGGCCTGGGGCTCTGCTTTCTTCTCTCCCTGCCTCCCTCCCTCCTTCCCCCAGCTTCACTTTCTGAGGGCCTAGTATACACCAGATGACGGGTTGGAGATGTTGTAAACAACACCTAGTGGAAATCGTGGGTGATAAGGGAAAACCGTGCTGGGGTGTGGTGAGGAAGGCACTGCAGGGGAAGACAGGCAGGCAGAGAAGTAAACACAAGCAATAAGAGACAAAAATCAAGGCAAGCCCAACGACAGAGACCCAAGGAAGGGCATGGCTGGTTGATGCCACAGCTCTGGGAAGCTGGGTGACCTCTTAGCTAAGAGCCATCTAGTTGCAGATTCTGTGATGGGAGAGCCAGATGGGGCCATCTTGGCTCAGGCGTCCTCACCTGGTCTGTCTGACTGTGGCTGGGAGTAAGGCACATACCCGCTGCCCAGGCAGTGACAGTAGTGGGACCAGCCTCTCTGAAGGGGTGCTGAGGCTAAGGCAGGCAACCTTCCAGAATCTTCCAGATGGACCATGGGCATGGGTGGCACGGTGAGAGTGGGCAGACTACCCTGAAGCCCGGGGAAGGCAGTCTGGCAGGCACCCAAGTCTTCCTTCTGTGCCCCCACAGTTGTGCTGGTCATGGTGTTTGGGATCTGCTGGGCCCCTTTCCACGTTGACCGCCTCATGTGGAGCTTTGTGTCCCAGTGGACCGAGGGTCTGCTCCTGGCCTTCCAGTACGTGCATGTTATCTCCGGAGTCTTCTTCTACCTCAGCTCGGCAATTAACCCCGTGCTCTACAACATCATGTCAAGCCGCTTCAGGGAGACTTTCCAGGAAGCCCTGTGCTTGGGGACCCGGTACCACTACCACAGACCCCGCCACAACTCCTACAGCCTCAGCAGGGTGACCATGGGCAGCACCCTGTGTGACCTGGGCTCCCCGGGCAGCAGGGCCCAGCTGCCGACGGAGAATGGGGGCCTCTAGGGGCTGCAAGAGACCGACCCCTTCTGAGTGGAGCCTGGGAGCAGCTTCACCCAGAGAGGCCAGAGAGCCACACACCGTTTCGGGAGCCACCCTTGCCCTCCTCTGCCGGCATGTCTTCATGACCTGTCCCCCTCTGGATCCCGTCCCTACTTCAGCCGATAACCTCGGACTGGCCCCTCAGCAACTCCTACCCCCACCCAAGTTTTTGGAAAGGAAATAAGGTTGCGCTTTGCTTTCTAGAGCCCTCGGCACGCAGGTGAGATTGGTCCTCTACAGAAACAAGGCAGCTGGTTGGCAGGCAGAGCAAGCCTCCATCTGGGGTCTCACCCACCCCCACCCCTGGTTTCTGAAATGTGTTCAGGGGGCCCCACTTTCCCTCCCATTTCTCGTTGAGATTCTGCAGGTTCTGGCCTGTTCGGGCCCTGTCTAGCTCTTGGCCTGTCCCCGGGACCCCAGCCACCCTGACCCTCTGTGGTCCCCCTCTGCCACTCATTCGGCTCTGGGTCTCCACCTAGAGGGGTAGCTGGGTGGCAGGGGTGCTAGGGATCCAGGGGACCTCGTTCCCATCTCAGCCCTGCTGCCACCACCTTGCCTCGTAGCATCACCTTCCCCAGACTTGGTCCCTTGTTTGCAAAATAAATGTGACCCTGGCATTTGAGAGGGTCCCACTTCGCACTTCACCTGTGGTTTTCTGTGTGCATAAATCACATCTTGTAACAAAGCTGCTGGAAAACCCAAGCTCAACAAGGCAGAAATTACTCTCGACTTCTCACCATCCCACCATCCCCCTAACTCCTGCTCCCTCCCTGACCTCTCTGTCCCCTCCAACCCCTGAGTCACCTGCCCTGAGAGCCATTTCGGGCCTATTCTTGGTTTCTCAAAGACTGTGGGCCAGTGCCTGCCCCCCCACACCCCCTCTGTCCTTGCCTCCACGTGAGCTAGTTTGGGGGTCTGAGGCGAGCAGAACCCTGGGTCTGACGGACCAGAGGATTCCAGAGGCAAGAGACATGGGCCCACCAAGGGCAAGGAGTGACCCTGTGAGGTGAGAAGAGAGACAGGGATGGGTAGGTCGCCTCCTGAAATGAAGCCCCATCCCAAAGGCTTGGGGGCTGACACAGTGCTCACTCAGGAACCCCTGGGTGAAGGAGGCTCACACTGTAGGCCAGTTGTCCCGGTTCCCCCTACAGACAGACACTCCCTAGCTCAGGCCCAGGACCCCCCTGCCTGTGAAGTGGTGGCATTGCCCAGGGTGGTGGACAGAGTTCTGGAGTTCTGAAATTCAATTATAAAAATATCAAATTCTCTTTGTAGAAAACTTGGGAAATACCAGTAAGCAAAAGTGAAAACAATTTGAAATAATTAAAAACCACCCTTGCTGGGAGCTGGTGGGAGGGGGAGATGGGGAGTTGTTTAATGGGTACAGAGTTTGTTTGGCAAGATGAAAAAATTTCTGGAGGTTGGCTGCCCAGAAATGTGAATGCACTTCCGCTGAACTGGACCCTTAAAGCTGAACGGGACACTTCAGTGGTTAGTTACAATGGCAAGTTTTATGTTATGTGGATTTTACTGTAACTTTTTAAAAGAAAGGATTAAGTCTGGAGGAAAAGAAAAAAGTTGAAAACCACCCAGAGGTAGTTTCCTTCTCCCGCGACAGCCACTGTATGGAAGATGGATGGGGATATGTGAAAAGGAACAGAGCAGCAAGTGGCCTCCGAAGTGAGCTCCCGGAGCCCTGGGGTGGCAAAGAGGGAGCAGCCAGACCCCCGACTCCAGCCAGAGCTTGCAGTTGTCCCCAGAGACTAATTGTGGGCTCCCAGGGGCCCTCTCTGTCAGAGATGACTCATGGGGGGCACCGGTGGCTCAGTGGGTTAAGGCCTCTGCCTTTGCCTTAGGTCATGATCCCAGGGTCCTGGGATCGAGCCCCACATTGGGCTCTCTGCTCAGCGGGGAGCCTGCTTCCTCCTTTCTCTGCCTGCCTCTCTGCCTGCTTGTGATCTCTGTCAAATAAATAAATAAAGAGATGACTCATGGGTCTGAGGGGCCCTTGAGGGGCCTGCTATGTGCCGAGGGGCACTGGGCTGACGGGGGAAGAAGGGACGTGAGCTGTTAGAAGGCATGGCTCCCTTTAGTATACACGGATGCCCATCTCTCAAGTGTATCCCCAGCATGTCAGCGGATAGGTCCCCTTTGTCACAGGTCACCAGTTACTGTGGAAGATGGAAGCAGCGGCTCTGGGCTCGGCCCTGGGGGCAAAGAGATGGAGGTGGAAAGGTCAGCCCGCTGACTCCTGGAAGCACAGTCCCCTGCAGCATGTCTCTGAGCGCCCAGTGCTGCTCCCAGGCCCGGAGTCCCCCTCCCTTCCTAAGCATTTGGTGCATCCGGGGCTCAAGTCATTTCCCCTTCTGGCTGCTGTCACCCACATCCCTCTTCTTCCCGGGTTCAAGAGCTGGGGCTGTCTCTACTTCCTGTCTGTTCTGCTCTTGCCATTCTCCTGGGTGGCATTGGATATCCCACATGGGTGTCCCACTGCTGCCCTGGTTTCTTGCCCTTGATCCTTCCTGCAGCTCCCGAGGCCTCTCCTCCAGCCACCCTCTGGGCGCTGAGGTTACATCCTCACTCCCAGTACCTCCAGGAGCTTTTCCATTTCTGGAAGTGTGAACTCTTTTTTTTTTTTTTTAAAAGACTTTATTTATTTATTTGACAGAGAGAAATCACAAGTAGATGGAGAGGCAGGCAGAGAGAGAGAGAGAGAGGGAAGCAGGCTCCCTGCTGAGCAGAGAGCCCGATGCGGGACTCGATCCCAGGACCCTGAGATCATGACCTGAGCCAAAGGCAGCGGCTTAACCCACTGAGCCACCTAGGCGCCCCATGGAAGTGTGAACTCTTTTTTTTTTTTTTTTTTTAAAGATTTTATTTATTTATTTGACAGAGAGAAATCACAAGTAGGCAGAGAGGCAGGCAGAGAGAGAGAGAGAGGGAAGCAGGCTCCCTGCTGAGCAGAGAGCCCGATGCGGGGCTCGATCCCAGGACTCTGAGATCATGACCTGAGCCGAAGGCAGCGGCTTAACCCACTGAGCCACCCAGGCGCCCCGGAAGTGTGAACTCTTGACCATGACTGCCTCCTTCCTGCTCTGTGGCCCCTATGACAGATTTATCCTTCCTTCTCAAACAGCCTTCCTCGTTCTTGTGGGGTCTGCTGTCTCCCTGTCCGTCGTTGCCTCCTTTCTGATGGGTCCTCTGTCCGTCCCATGGTCCATCACACACCACCTTCTCGGCCGGTATCTCTGAGGGCCAGGGTGACCATACTGGAATCATTCTTCTCAGGAAAAAGAAAAGAAAAAAAGGTTTCTTTGGGAATTCAGAGTCCCAAGATTAGTCTCAACAAACAGCTGCATCTGTCCATCCTTCCTTCTGCTAAGTGTCTGCTCAGAAAACGTACACACACAGCACTTCACATCTACTCTGAGGTCATCAGCCGGTATTTCTAAACCAGTCCTGACCTCTGGGGGCCCGCCTCATTTTGTATACTTCTTAGAGTCTCTCTCCCTTCCCCATGTGCCTTCTAATGGATCCAACAAGTTTTTCATCCCAGGTTTTCTTTCTAGAGAGGAGTTGCCTTCTGGGGGTCCCCAGACATTTGCTCTCCATTCCCGTTGTATGTGTTTGTGTGTGAGGGGCAGGAATCCCTCAGTGTGTGACTGTCGCTGGAGACCAGACCCAGGCTCCCACTGCAGAAGCTGAAAGTCGTCCAGACACTCTCCACTGCTGACGTCACCTGTGGCCCACGACTTGCACTCAGGCAGCTGAGTGATCCAACATGGGACTCCTCATCCGGAGTGAGTAATACTGAGACCCATGACGATGGGGACAGATGTGCCCAGGACCACAGTGCTAATGGCACTGTCCCGTCAGGGCTGTCCCTGGGCCTCCTGCCACCCAGTCTCCCTCAGTTTCTGCCCATTTTTTCTGCCAGGTTTTCAGGCCTTCCTGTTGATGTTCTGAGCTTCGGAGAGCTTTTCAGTAAATTCCTTTTCTGCTTGAGTTGGCCAGAGTCGTTTGCTGTTGCTCGCAACCAAGAGCCTCAACAGATTCATCTGTTCACTGGTTTGAAGATTGTGCATTCTGTTTGTTCTACTAGTGGTCATTGTTATTTCTAAGATGAGCTGATTATCATTGCTTATCCTGATTATCACAATTATCATTTATCATTGATTTGTTAAAACCCCAACAACAGTCTGTAGTACTTCATGATCATTGTCATTCTATCTCGCTGTTTAAAAAAAAAAAATTAATTAATTAATTTTGATAGAGATCACAAGTAGAAACAGAGGCAGGCAGAGAGGGAGGGGGAAGCAGACTCCCTGCTGAGCAGAGAGCCCAACAATGCGGGGCTCAATCCTAGGACCCCGAGATCACAACCCGAGCCAAAGGCAGAGGCTTAACCTACTGAGCCACCCAGGCACCCTTATCTCACTGTTTTTAAAACTACCTCTTGTGGGTTTTTTGGTTTGGTTTTGTTTTGTTTTTTAGATTTTATTTATTGGGGCACCTGGGTGGCTCAGTGGGTTAAGCCTCTGCCTTCGGCTCAGGTCATGATCCCAGGGTCCTGGGATCGAGCCCCACATCAGGCTTTCTGCTCAGCAGGGAGCCTGCTTCCCCCGCCCCCCGCCCCACCTGCCTCTCTGCCTACTTGTGATCTCTCTCTCTCTGTCAAATAAATAAAATCTTTTTTTTAAAAAAAAAGATTTTATTTATTTATTTTAGAGAGACCACACACAGGAGAGAGAGAGCACAAGCAGGGGGAAGGAGCAGAGAAAGAGAGACAAGCAGACTCCCCACTGAGCATGAGCCTGACACGGGGCTCCGTCTTACCACCCTGATATCATGCCCTGAGCTGAAATCAAGAATCAGACGCTCAACTGACTGAGCCAGCCAGGCACTCCTATCTTTATTTTTTTAAGACAAAGAAGATGAGGACAGATTTAAGGAATTTGATGATATTTACATGTTTCTAACAGTCCCTCGTCAGCACATGAAGGGACCTTAAGTGTGCTTCTCCTGGCAAAGCCATAGGCTATAGCGGGGGTGAGCAAGGACTCTGGATAGAGTCTTGCTGCCCAGGTTTGCTGCCCAGGTTTGAATCTGGGTGCAGCCCTCATTACCCTTAAAAGTCAGAATGGCCTTGGGCCAAAGCCAGACTGGACCGAAAGGTACTGACATTTCTAAACAGAGATTGTTCCACCTGCCTGCACCCAGATAAAACCCCCAGGCCCATACAGACAACAGCATCCTTCCAAAATAGTGTCCAGGTTCCTAAATTTACACAGTTTGGTGTGGGGAAGGTAGTTACTCTCTAAGGTAATTGTCCCTGTGTGTGACCTCTTGAAACGTGGTACCCGAACCTGCTTTCAAGGTTCTGCACAGGGCAGGGAAGGACAACGGGGGGCTGGTAAGGAACAGGGGTCCAAGCCCCAGGTGAGGGACTCATGGAAGGCTGTACCTGACTGGGTAAGAGTACCCTGGCTCCGGAGAAGCGACCATAGGCTGGGGCAAGACTGGAAGTTCTGGAAGCTTCTACCCCATTCTCTGGAACATTTGCAAGAGTCGCTGGGATCTTTTTATCTAATACTCAAGTACCTTCATCGGCATTAAAGCCATGTGGGCACCATTCAGCTAGCCTCTACAGAGCACCATGTGCCAGGCATCGTCCAGAACTGGGACACAGACATACAAACACACTGGCATGAAAGTACTCTGACAGCTGGGACCCTGGGGGCACAGAAGAGGGGGACCTGCCCCAGTGAAGGAAAGGCATCCGGGAATAAGTGTTGCTGTAAGACTCAAAGTCCTGGGAGACGGGATCTGGCTGGCCTCTGAAGTTCTTCGGCCAGGAGGAGGTGAAGGAAGGGCAAGTCACTGAAATGGAATCCAGGAGAGGAGGGAGGAGACCCTAAAGGGAATAAAGGCTGTTGGGAGGAGGAACAGACATTGGACAGGCAAAAACAAAGCAAAGCTTCTGCATTCATGGCTGTTATTCTCTGTACTTCCCTCGCTGCCCTTCCTGGAATTTGGATTTGAAATTTTCTTGCCTATCTTTTTTCCTAACTGGTTTACCTTTGTTAGCCATGCATAGACAGGATTTCTTTTGTTTCTATTTTAGTAAAAAAAAAAAAAGGTACAAAAGTGAAAGTAATACTTTAAAAAAATTAATTTAAGTAATCTCTACACCCTCGAACTCACAATCCTGAGATCAAGAGTTGCATGCTCTTCTGACTGGGACAGCCAGGTGCCCCCCAAATAGTATTTCTATTTCCAGCACTGAAATTAACCACTGTTAAGATTTTGGCAGTTTGATTCCTATTATTTCCCCACACATATCCCCTGCCCCTATAATGAATAATGGATGTTTTCAATCATTTGCTTTACAAAACAAACTGCCTAGAACCATCAGGTAGAAAATCAATGGTTATAATGGATGATGAAGCCGAAAACACCCAAACTGTCTGATCGGTTTTGAACATCACTAAATCAGGACAATGAGACATTAAATGCCCTTTACAGGGAGGCAAAAGAACTACATGCCACCAACCATGAAGTCTTCCTGCAAAAAACCTGGAGCTTTAATCTAATGAAGGCTCCAGATCTAACTACCAGTTTACAAGAACACCGAGGACGGACGAATATGTTCAAGATACCTTGAAGGGGTCAGCCAAGTCCAGAATAAGGACAAATTCTACGGGACAAATGACTTGGTTTCTTCAATAAATAGCATTTAAAACAGATTCTCTACTTCCACCTCGGTAGCAGCAACTTCTCCCTAGACACATCTCCAAAGACAAGAGAAACAAAAGCAAAAATGAACTATCAGGACATCATCAAGATAAAAAGCTTCTGCACAGGGAATCAAATCAAAAGACAACTGACAGAATGGGAGAAGATATTTGCAAATGTCTTATCAGATAAAGGGCTAGCATCCAAAATCTAGAAAGGACTTACTGAACCCAACACCCAAAAAACAAATAGTCCAGTCAAGGAATGGGCAGAAGACATGAACAGACATTTTTCCAAAGAAGACATCCAAATGACCATCAGACACATGAAAAAGTGTTGCACATAACTTGCCATCAGAGAAATACAAGTTAAAACCACAATGAGAGGGGCACCTGGGTGGCTCAGTGGGTTAGGCCTCTGCCTTCGGCTCAGGTCATGATCTCAGTGTTCTGGGATAGACCCCAGCATCGGGGGGGGGGGTCTCTGCTCAGCAGGGAGCCTGCTTCCTTCTCTCTCTCTGCCTGCCTGTCTGCCTACTTGTGATCTCTATCTGTCAAATAAATAAATAAAATCTTAAAAAAAAAGAAAAAGAAAAAAAATACACACTGAGATACCCCCTCACACCAGTCAAAGTGGCTAAAATTAAGTAAGGAAACGACAGGTGTTGATGAGGATGTGGAGAAAGGGGAACCCTCCTACACTGTTGGTGGGAATGCAAGCTGGTGCTCTGGAAAACAGTATGGCGGTTCCTTAAAAGATTGAAAATAGAGCTACCGTACGACCCAGCAATTGCACTACTAGGTATTTACCCAAAGGATACAAACACAATGATCTGAAGGGGCACCTGCACACCAGTGTTTATAACAACAATGTCCACAATAGCCAAACTATGGAAAGAGCCCAGATGTTCATTGACAGATAAATGGATAAAGAAGATGTGGTATATACACACAGTGCACTTTACTCAGCCATCAAAAAGTGACATCTTGGGGGTGCCTGGGTGGCTCAGTCAGTTGGGCAGCTGCCTTTGGCTCAGGTCATGATTCCAGGGTCCTGGGATTGAGTCCTGCATCAGGCTTCCTGCTCAGTGGGGAGCCTACCTCTCCCTCTCTCTCTGCCTGCTGCTCCCCCTACTTGTGCTCTTTCTCTCTTTCTCTAATAAATAAATAAACTCTTAAAAAAAATAAAATCTTCCCATTTGCAACAATGTGGGTAGAACTAGAGGGCATTATGCTAACTGAAATAAGTCAGTCAGAGAAAGACAAATATCATATGATTTCACTAATATGTGAAATTTAAGAAACAAAACAGAGGATCAGATGGGAAGGGAGGGAAAAATAAGGCAAAATCAGAGAGGGAGACAAACTGTAGGGACTCTTAACTATAGGAAACAAGCTGAGGGTTGCTGGAGGGGAGGCGGGTGGTGGAATGGGCATTAAGGAGGACATGTGATGTAATGAGCACTGGGTGTTCTATGCCACTGATGAATCTCTGAACTCTACCTTGAAGCTAATAATACATTATATATTAATTATGTGAATTTAAATAAAAGCTTTAATAAAAGAGGTTCTCTATCATATATATATTTAAAGATTTTACTTATTAGAGAGAGACAGAAAGGAGGAAGAGGAGGAGAGGGAGAGAAGCAGACTCCCTGCTGAGTGCAGAGCCAGCCATGGGGCTGGACATGGAGCTCAATGCAGGACTCAGCCTCATGACCCTGAGATCATGACCTGAGCCTAAATCAAGAGTTGGACACTTAACTGTCTGAACCACACAGGTGCCCCCTATCATATATATTTTTAAGTTTATTTATAATCTCTACACCCAATGTGGGGCTTGAACTCATGACCCTAAGATCAAGAGTTGCTTGTTCTGACTGAGCCAGCCAGGCACCCTGAGGTTCTCTATATATTATAGATTTTAAATGAATTAAGACATATTAACCAAATGTAATATGTGGAAATTTTTGAATTTTTTTTGAAATTTCTGAATTCTAGTTCAAGCAAACCTAAGGTAAAAAGACATTTTTTTTAAAAGATTTTATTTATTTATTTGACAGATAGAGATCACAAGTAGGCAGAGAGGCAGGCAGAGAGAGAGGAGGAAGCAGGCTCCCTGCTGAGCAGAGAGCCCGATGCGGGACTCGATCCCAGGACCCTGAGATCATGACCTGAGCCGAAGGCAGCGGCCCAACCCACTGAGCCACCCAGGTGCCCCAAAGGCATTTTTGAGACAGGAAATTGAACACAGACTAGCTATTGGATGGCTTCAAGCCAATAGCACTTTACCATACATAATAATGTGTTTATAGGTGGAATGATAGGATGCCTAGGTTTCACATTAAAATACTCAAGAAACAAAAAGGGAGAGGAGGAATAAAGTGAGGCAAGGAATAGTTTGAAATAAATTGGCAAAAATACTGAAGTTTTGAACGCCTGAGTGCATCTGCCCTTGGCTTAGGTCATGATCCTGCAGTCCTGGGATCAAGCCCCACATCAGGCTCTCTGCTCCACAGGGAGTCTGCTTCTCCCTCTGCCCCTCCTTCCATTCGTTCTCTCAATCTCTCTATCAAATAATAAATAAAATCTTTTAAAAAATTGAGTTTTAAAAAACAAATATTGGGGTGCCTGGGTGGCTCTGGGTTAAAGCCTCTGCCTTTGGCTCAAGTCATGATCCCAGGGTCCTGGGATCGAGCCCCGCATTGGGCTGTCTGCTCAGCAGGGAGCCTGCTCCCCCCCAACACTGCCTACTTATGATCTTTGTCAAATAAATAAAATCTTTAAAAAAATTTTTTTAAAAGATTTTATTTATTTATTTGACAGACAGAGATCACAAGTAGGCAGAGAGGCAGGCAGAGAGAGAGAAAGAGAGGAGGAAGCAGACTCCCCGCCGAGCAGAGAGCCTGATGCGGGGCTTGATTCCAGGACCCTGGAATCATGACCCGAGCTGAAGGCAGAGGATAAAATCTTAAAAAATATATATTGATGTTTTCAAGCTGGGTGATGGGTTAAGTAGATTCATTTTTTAGTCTACTTAGTGTATGTTTGGAAGTTTCCATAAAAAAATTCTTTTTAAGTTTGCAATAAAGATTCACATATTTGTCTATGAGTATGACTGCTTCTCTAGTCTAGCTACCTGTAAGTCGAATTCCTAAATGTGAGGAATGAGAATTTTTACCTTGACTGGAAATTTCTCTCCGGGTGTTTGAGGACAAACTACCCCCAAATATGGAAACTTGGCATACTGAATATTTTCAACTAAAGGAATTTGACACAAAGCAGGTGCAGAAAGGACTCTGACCTTCCCTGAGGTGAGTCATAGGCTCCCATATGAGAGGTCCCGTCCCTATACCCAGAGGAAAGGAGCACCTTTTCTCCAAGACTCGGGGAGGATTCTGAACCAACAGGCCTTGCTGTTTCCTCCAGTTTACTGCACTGAGCTCATATTCCTTTGTCCCACCCCATGTTCCATAAGTCTCTACTCTTGATCAAACAGCCTAAAACACTCAGACTTACCTGCTTCTTCAGGTGATTTCCTTTTGAAGGCTCCTGTGTTACATAAAACTTATTATAAATTCATACGCTTTTCTCTTGTTAATTTCCCCCCAGCCCAGAACTCAGGGGGGTAGACAAAAAAAAAAAAAAAAAAAAAAAATCCTTCCCTACAGTAGCAATTTACAAGTTTCCCACAACCCCCAAATACTTGTTTGATGTTTTAATTTCTGTTAATCTGATGGATACAAATAGTATATTATTTTATTTTATTTTATTTTTTTAAAGATTATTTATTTATTTATTTGACAGAGAGAGAGATCACAAGTAGGCGGAGAGTCAGGCAGAGAGAGAGAGAGAGAAGCAGCCACCCGCCAAGCAAAGAGTCCGATGCGGGGTTTGATCCCAGGACATTGAAATCATGACCTGTGCCGAAGGCAGCGGCTTAATCCACTGAGTCACCCAGGCGCCCCTAGTATATTATTTTATTTATATTTTTACAAAGATCATTTGAGAGAGAGTATACAGGATGTGGGAAGGGTCAGAGGAGGAGGGAAAGAGAATCTCAAGCAGACTCCCCACCCAGTTTGGGGCCCCTCTAGGGTTCCATCTTACAATTCTGAGACCACGACTTGAGCGGAAATCGAGTCAGATGCTTAACCAACTGAGCCACCCAGGTGCCCAGTATCTTATAATTTTAAATTGTATTTCCCTGATAGTTGTAGAGTTGAGCATTTTTCAGGACTTTATGTGTTACTTAAATTTCTCGGGAAAATTGCTTTTCATATTCTTTGCCCATTTTTGTCTTCTACTGATTTATAGTTGTTTCATATTCTGACACTAAGCTTTTGTTCTGTATGTTACAAATATTTCTTTCCAATTTATTCCTTATATTTTAATTTTTTAAAAGATTTTATTTATTTACTTGACAGACAGAGATCATAAGTAGGCAGAGAGGCTGGCAGAGAGAGAGGAAGGGAAGCAGGCTTCCCGCTGAGCAGAGAGGGCATGTGGGGCTCCATCCCAACACCCTGGGATCATGACCTGAGCCGGAGGCAGAGGCTTTAACCCACTGAGCCACCCAGGCGCCCCTATTCCTTATATTTTAAATTTGTTTGCAGACACTCTTGCATCCAGAAATTTTAAATATTAATGTCAAATAAGTCTTTTTTTTTTAAAGATTTTATTTATTTATTTGACAGAGAGAGATCACAAGTAGGCAGAGAGGCAGGCAGAGAGAGAGGAAGGGAAGCAGGCTCCCTGCTGAGCAGAGAGCCCGATGTGGGACTCGATCCCAGGACCCTGAGATCATGACCTGAGCCGAAGGCAGCGGCTTAACACACTGAGCCACCCAGGCGCCCCATAATGTCAAACAAGTCTTAATTTCATTTACAGATTTTGCTCTTCGTTCCTTAGGAATGACATTCAAATCCCAAGCTCTTATTACTGATTAAAAAACAATTATTATTTTTTAAATTTTAAGTAAACTCTAGCCGGTGGGGCTGGAATTCACTACCCAGAGACTAAGAGCCTCATGCTTTAAAGACTGAGCCAGCCAGGCACCCCTCTTATTACTGATTTTAATAAGAATGCTTCATAATCTGTAATCAAATGTTTCATTTTTACAGATAAGACTTTTATTTCAAATGACATGGTTTTTCTTCCTTCAGTCTGTTAGTTTGACCTATTTCTTTACCTTAAAACATGCTTCCACTCCAGAGTTAAAACCTACTGTCAATATTTTTTTTAACTACACTGCTTGATTCAATTTGCTCAAACTGCTAATATTTTATTTGAACCTTGCATCTTTATGCATGAGTGAAATGGGCTTCTGCTGTCTTTTGTCATTGATCGGCTTACTTCGGTAAGTCCTTAGTGAGGTACCAAATCTGAAATATGTAGGCAAATTGTTTTTCTTGTTATCCTTCCTTCCAGTTTAGGACTTTCTGAAGCTAGGACCAGCCCTCCCGACTCCCAACATACACACATATCCCAAGGCACCCTTTTACAATCCCAGCATGGGGATAATTCCTAGTATTTCGATCCTGCTACCGGGCTTACCGGTACTAAGGGTGATTGAAAGAGCACATTAGTGATGGCTTTAGCTCAAAGAAATATTATTTAGTAATTGAGGATGTCGGTCAATAGCTGTGAGGTTCCCTCTCTGTGAGCCTCAATTTCCTTACATGGAAAACGAAATCATTAAAACATCTAAGACAAGTTTAGAGACGTGCATAAAATGTGTGGAAAGCAACAATGCCTGAGACAACACAGGTGCTAACGACTCTGGATATCACCATCCCCGCTGTCACTGCTTCCGCGACAGCGGCAGACGCCAGCGGCAGACCCCAGCGGCAGACCCCCTAAGCCCTACTGCCGGGTCCTGGTCTCTGCTCTGACCCGCGTTAGACGGCCCGTGCCTCCCTCGAGGCTGAAAATGAGAGGAATTCCATCCGCCCCACTGAGCGGGTGGCGGTTCCCGAATGCAGGGAACCTATCTAGCCTCGCTCACGAGCCCGCAATGAGTGGCTGCTTTTATGACTGTTATTCACTTTCTCCCGGCCCACCAACAAAGGTGTGCCGACACAAGCGGCCGCCCGACAAGTTCCCTAAGCTATAGGAGGGAGCTGCACCTGCCCACCCGCCAACCCAGGCCAAACTCCGCAGGCGGCGCGAAAAACCAGACAAGTCGACTAAAATGTCCGCCCTATGCGCAGGCGTAGCAATGGCGGCCCTGGCTCGAGGCCCCGCCCCCAAGCTCGCGCTTGTACCTTCCCTCCTTGGGTTTGAAGCTCGGGATTGGCCCAGAGGCGTTTCGGGCTCTGATTGGTCGAAGTGAAAGCTGCGGCTCCTTCCGGAGTGTGTGTGTCCAACTGGCCTCAATCGCGCGTTGCGGTTGGGAGGGCGCTCTAGACGCGTTGGCGCCAGCCGGCTGCTGCGGGCAGCACTGGGACTTCGCGCCCCAGTCTGCAGAGCGCGGTGGCTCTGTGTGGGCGGGGCCGTACGCCCGCGGTCCCCTCTCCAGGCGGGACGAGGCTGTGCCAGCGGGTTACTTTGAGAAGTGGCGGTTCTAGGTTCTGGTGTGAGACTCCTTATTTGGGCAGTGTATTTGGATGGCTCAGAAATGGGCGCCGCTCCACTTAACCCCGAATTCTCAGTCTGGAAAGGTAAAGACACTTGAATTGTAGGTAGTGATCTTTTACGCATAAGGGGGTTTTATTTGGGCTCTGTGTGCTTTCCTTTGAGCCGCTGGTAGTGGAATCAATTTTTTAAAAATCTCGAAATTATTTGAAAACGCATGTTGAAGGGAACAGAATGAGAGGGAAAGGGAGGAAGTCTTGGAAGCTTGCCTAATACCTGGAGGATTTCTAGACCGTGGCAAAAGGCAAGGTATGGGGCATCTGACCTACAAATAGATGCCAAAAATAATATTTTTCTATGCATTTTGATATTCACTAGTGTGAGTAAAAGATTCCAAATGAAAGTAACTTTAGGGTGAGGTTTGCCATGTTTATGACAAATAGAAACGTATTCCAGATACTAGAGGAAAAATATGCATAGCGTGGAATGTTGAAGGCCCTGTGATGACCCCAATGTGGTGTTCACTTTAAGCAGGGAAAAGGTCCAGGTGAAGTGAAGAAAATGAGTCTTTTCCTGAAGGAGATAAAGGTGGGGAAGGTGAGACCCTGTAAGAGGACAATGACTGTAGAGATGAGGTAATTGTGTATATTCAGTGCGGAGCAGAATAACTTACTAATGTCAATAACCATAATCCAGAGTAAAACAGTTGAACTGCCTTGTTTAATCTGAAAAGTGGTATTGTGAACACTTTCTGACTTACTTTCTTTTTTTTTTTTTTTTAATTTTATTTATTTATTTGACAGACAGAGATCACAAGCAGGCAGACAGGCAGGCAGAGAGAGGGAGAGGAGGAAGCAGGCTCCCTGCAGAGCAGAGAGCCTGATGCGGGACTCGATCCCAGGACCCTGAGATCATGACCTGAGCCAAAGGCAGTGGCTTAACCCACTGAGCCACCCAGGCACCCTCTGACTTACTTTCACAAGTCCACCCTACCTAGACTCAATACCAAATTCTGACCCACTCATTTTTAGGGGGGAAAAAAATTGCAGACCACTCCCATGAACATAGATGCAAAAATTCTGAACGGAATGGTGGCAAATTAAATACCAGTGTCAACTGAAAAGAAGAGTACATTGTGAGAAGTGAGTTTTGTTTTGGGGGAATGCAGAAGTATTTTGTTTGAAAAGTGATATTGGTTGCCCAGGAGCACAGGTTTGATAGAAAATCTCTTGATTCTTAAAATTGCTTCATTAAATTCCATTAGTTTGTGTGCCTGCCAGACATCTGTGTTTCCAGATTTATTTTTTTGATAAATATTTAGGTCCCTACTATGTTCTCTGTTTCTGGTTGGGAACCTCTGTGTGAGTATTTGAATATATGGATAAGTTTAAGTTGACTCCTAAAAGAATTGAGGTGGATGAGTGGGTACACAGCCCATGGTAATAGGTGACAGAGAAGGGACTGTTAGGGCCAATTTAATGTTAAAACCTGTTTAACTATTAGGGCCTGCTTAGCCAGAGCAACTCCATATTGCCTAGGTAGCCATATTGTTGTTTATATCCACGGACTTCATTCCAGGAATAAATGCTCCCGTAGTTCCTGGTATGGTTCCAGGTATCGATTCGGGGAGTAAACACCTTGACAATAGAAGCCACGTACCTTGGGTCTGTGGTTATGCCCTATAAAACCAGCCTGTGAGATCGGGAGGGGGTCGCTCTCTTCGGAGGCGGCCCTGACCGGTCAGTCTGACTTCTAATGCTTGGTTTAGAATAAAGCTTCACATAACTTTCACTTTGTCTCAGTCTTGTTCCCCTGGCCGGTCAGTCTAACTTCTAATGCTTGGCATAAAATAAGGCTTTGCATAACTTTCACTTTGTCTCAGCCTTGTTCCTTTGATAACGGACCCCAACAGGATTATACAGGGTTTTGCTGAATCCAAAGCCCCTACCCCTTCCTGATTCATTTTTTTTTGTACCCCCGGCGCACACACCCCCGCTGCCGCTCCCAAGCAACTTGTTTTGAAAGACAGGCAGCCACTTGCATAATGGAAACTTTATTCAACCCTATATAGGCTAGTAGTTGTTTTAATCAATCAAAAGTAAATTATCCATACATACCTTTTGATTTTAATGTAAAACATGTCAAATGTGGGGGTGCTTGGGTAGCTCAGTTGGTTAAGCGTCTGCCTTCAGCTCAGGGCGTGATTCCGGGGTCCTGGGATGGAGTGCTGAGTTGGAGGACTGCTTTGCTCTCTCTCGCTGTCAAATAAATAAAAATCCTAAGGAAAAAAAAATGCTAAATGTGTGTTTATTTATGAATATTTTGATGTGGGACTAAGGCCTTGTAATGCTAAATGTGTGTTTATTTATGAATATTTTGATGTGGGACTAAGGCCTTGTTTTTGACTTTGGATTCAATGTTGGAATAGTTTGTCTCCCAGTACAAAGTACTCCTGTAAGTGCAGCTTCTGTAATTTGAAGTTTGTTTCTTTTTTTCTTTTTAAGTTTTTATTTAGGTAGTCTCTGCATCCAACGTGGGGCTGAACTCACAACCCCAAGATCAAGAGTTGTATTCTTTTCCACCTGAGCCAGACAGGCACCCCAAAGTTTTGTTTCTTTAAAGCAAAGCAAAACCTTAAAAACTGCTAGTAAAGCAATTTCAATACTCCTACATTTTTACCATTTTTTCCCACTTTTTATGGTTGCTCACCCACACCTAATTTGACTACAGTGTGTGTGTGTGTGTGTGTGTGTGTGTGTAAGATTTTTATTTATTTGACAGAGATCACAGGCAGAGAGGCAGGCAGAGAGAGGGAAGCAGGCTCCCCGCTGAGCAGAGAGCCCGATGTGGGCTTGATCCCAGGACCCTGAGACCATGACCTGAGCTGAAGGCGGAGGCTTAACACACTTAAGTTTCATCAAATAGGTCTGAAGTATTCAATGTTGTTTTCAGAGATTCAGTAACTTACTTTTTGCATTGATTTGATTGGTTCATATGATTTTATTATGTAATCGAAACTGCAAATACGACAGTCAAATATGGGTTTGGAACAAACATAATTGATGCTTATTGGGGATGTACTTTAGCCTACGACAACAGACATGACCAGGTGTTCTGTGAGTACCATAGAGGAACCTGCTAGCCACACCTGCTTGGCATTTCGTGGACCTCAAGTTAGTAAGTTCTGTTTGGAATGGAGACTGTCATTTAATCTAGCCATAGATCTAGGTTCGTATGATTTGGTTAACTAGACATAGTTAGACACAGTTAAGAACATTTATTGTATTGTGATGTTCACTATACACTGCATTAGCTTATGTAGCAATAAGCCAGAAAATTCTTGGTGAATGCAACTTTTACTTTGGAACCCAGACTCTTATTCTTGGAAGAAAACGGGAGTAGTCACGTTATATCCTCCCTAGGCTGATATGCATGTGATGTGGTTCTGAACTGTTCACAGTGGTCACCCTTGGTCATTCCCTTTAAAAGTGTGATTGATTGATTTTTTTAAAAAATTTTATTTATTTATTTGTCAGAGAGAGCATAAGCAGGGGGAGCTGCAGCCAGAGGAAGAAGCAGGTTCCTTGCTGACCAAGGAGTCCAAAGCAGGACTTGATCCCAGGACCCTGAGATCATGACCTGAGCCAAAGGCAGACGCTTAATGGACTGAGCCCATCAGGCATCCCTAAAGTGTGATTCCTATAATGGTTTTCTTTGATCAGTGCAGCATATAGAAGTATGCTCACAGTTAGATGAACTTTTAGGTTATTCAGACCCCAAAGTTGGCTCATCAAAATTATTTCGTTAAAACCCTCATCTCTTTGGATGCCTGGCTGGCTCAGTTGGAAAAGCATGCTACTCTCTTTTTTTTTTTCCTAAAGATTTTATTTATTTACTTGACAGAGAGAGATCACAAGTAGGCAGAGAGGCAGGCAGAGAGCGGGGGGAAGCAGGCTCCCCACCTAGCAGAGAGCCTGATATGGGGCTTGATCCCAGGACCCTGAAGCGATGACCTGAGCTGAAGGCAGATGCTTAACACACTGAGCCACCCAGGTGCCCCAGATTAGGGCCTACTCTAACGATCCCATTTTAACTTAATTACTTCTTTAAAAGCCTGTCTCCAGGGCGCCTGGGTGGCTCAGTGGTTAAGCCGCTGCCTTCGGCTCAGGTCATGATCTCGGAGTCCTGGGATCGAGTCCCACATCGGGCTCTCTGCTCAGCAGGGAGCCTGCTTCCCTCTCTCTCTCTCTCTGCCTGCCTCTCTGACTACTTGTGATCTCTCTCTGTCAAATAAATAAATAAAATCTTTAAAAAAAAAAAAAAAGCCTGTCTCCAAGTACAGTAACATTCTTAGATACTGTGGATTAAGACTTTGACATACGGGGGGCGCCTGGGTGGCTCAGTGGGTTAAAGCCGCTGCCTTCGGCTCAGGTCATGATCCCAGGGGCCTGGGATCGAGCCCCACGTCGGGCTCTCTGCTCCGCGGGAAGCCTGGTTCCTTCCCTCTCTCTCTCTGCCTGCCTCTCTGCCTACTTGTGATTCCTTTCTCTCCGTCAAATAAATAAAATCTTTAAAAAAAAAAAAAAAAGACTTTGACATATGGGGGACACCTGGGTGGCTCAGTTGGTTAAGCAGCTGCCTTCGGCTGAGGTCATGATCCCGGCGTCCTGGGATCGAGTCCCACATCGGGCTCCTTGCTTGGCGGGGAGCCTGCTTCTCCCGCTGCCTCTGTCTGCCTGTGCTTGCTCTCTCTCTGACAAATAAATAAATAAAATCTTTAAAAAAAAAAAAAGACTTTGACATACGGATTTTTTTTTTTAAGGATTTTATTTATTTATTTGACAGAGATTACAAGTAGGCAGCGAGGCAGGCAGAGAGAGGAGGAAGCAGGCTCCCTGCTGAGCAGAGAGCCTGATGCGGGACTCTATCCCAGGACCCTGAGATCATGACCTGAGCCGAAGGCAGCGGCTTAACCCACTGAGCCACCCAGGCGCCCCTGACATACGGATTTTAGTGGGATATAGTTCAGCTCATAACACTAGTAATGCCTTCCCTCCGTTGTGACATTGTGCCTAGTTAACACTGGTAAGGTGATATTTGTTTTATGTATTACCCATAGTTCTTAATTTTGTCCTTCTGTGTATGGTGAGAAATCATTCAATGTTTTGCTAAAATTTTAATCTTTAAAAAAAGAGAGATCAGGGCGCCTGGGTGGCTCAGTGGGTTAAGCTGCTGCCTTTGGCTCAGGTCATGATCTCAGGGTCTTGGGATCGAGTCCCGCATCGGGCTCTCTGCTTGGCAGGGGCCTGCTTCCCTTCCCCTCTCTCTGCCTGCCTCTCTGCCTACTGTGATCTCTCTTTGTCAAAAAATAAATAAAATCTTTTTTTTTAAAAAAAAGGGATCGATTTATTTGAGAGAGAGAGTGCATGTGCTTGCACGTGAGTGTGGGGGGAGGGGCAGACGGGGAGAGAGAGAAAAACTCAAGCAGATTCCATGCTGAGTTTAGAGCCCAATGCGGTTTGACCTCACAATCCTGAGATCATGACCTCAGTGAAAACCAAGAGTCAGGTGCTTAACTGACTGTGCCACCCAGCACCCCTAACATTTTTTTCTTTAGTTTTATAGTACCGTACCCAGTTATCAGTAGCTGTGGGTTGGAATCGATGGAATTAGGAAGCATGAGGCCCAATCTTCGAGGCTTGGCTCTCACTCCTCTGTATGTTCCAGGTGCCTGTTGTGGGGGGCTGTTCACTTTGTGTTTATTTGTATGTGAAGAGTTGGCACTCTAGGGGTGCCTGGCTGGCCAGTTGGTGGAGTGCCTGACTCTTGATCTCAGGGTTGTGATTTCAACCCCCACGGTAGGTGTAGAGATTACTTAAAAATAAAATCTTAAAACAAAAACAAAAGCAAACAAACAGAAAAAACAAAGAGTTGGCACTCTAGTGGCATGTGGAACCACCCAAACAGTAGTTGACTTGGTATATTTTCCTAGGCCAGTAGTTTGGAAACTTCTAGAAACCTAGTTCCTTCCCTCTAAAGGATTTGATAGCTCTAAGTGTAGTCTAGGATTTTTTTTTTTTTCTTTTCCTGTGTCTTAGACAAACTTGCCAGGTGGTGCTGGGAGCTCTCTTACTACACGCTGAGAAACTCGTCTCTGAGAGCTCAGCATAGATGCTGACACAAGTGCGTGACCAAATCGTGTCCTTGCTGACGTACAGCATGGTGGTAACCTCGTGGGCTCAGGCATTGTGTAGGTACGATATTTGGGACACAGTAAAAGCCCAAGTGGAAAACAAGGGGATTTTTTTTACTGCAGTTTGGCATTACAAAATGCCAGAATTGCAGTGGAATTTTCTTTTAGTGTCATTGTTTCTGAACTGTTTGAGTTCTTTTTTTTTCTTTCTTTCTTTTTTTTTTTTTTAACGATTTTATTTATTTATTTGACAGAGAGAGATCACAAGCAGGCAGAGAGGCAGGCAGAGAGAGAGAGGAGGAAGCAGGCTCCCTGCTGAGCAGAGAGCCCGATGCGGGCCTCGATCCCAGGACCCTGAGATCATGACCTGGGCCGAAGGCAGCGGCTTAACCCACTGAGCCACCCAGGCACCCGTTTTTTGTTTTTTTTTTTTTTCTTTCTTTTTTAAAATTTTACCTTCTTATATGGCTGTTGGTGGCAAATATAGGTCCTGTATCACTTCTGCTTTTTTGCCCAGTTGCATTTTCTCTTTCTCACTTCTTTTGTATCAGAAGAGTATTTCCTGGGTGTGAGCATATTTTATAGTACTCAGACCGTCTTGGTAAAAACAAAAAGTAATAATAATAGTAAACATTCATTGAGCACTCATTGTACCGGGCATTGCTCTTCGTTCGTTATTTAGATAATTTCATGGAATCTGTTAAGACAGCCCTCAGTGGTAATTATTGACATTATCCCCAATTCACGAAGGAGAATATTTAGGCACAGAGAAGTTAAGTGATGTGCCCAATATCACATAGTTAGAAAATGGCAGAACTAAGATTTGAGCCCAGCACTTTGGGCTCAGAGCCTCTGCCACAGCTTTTGTCAGTTGTGTTACTTTTTTGTTAACTGTATTTTTTTTTAAAGATTTCATTTATTTATTTGACAGAGAGAGATCACAAGTAGGCAGAGAGGCTGGCAGAGAGAGGGGGGGAAGCAGGCTTCCTGCTGAGCGGAGAGCCCGATGCGGGACTCGATCCCAGGACCCTGAGATCACGACCCGAGCGGAAGGCAGAGGCTTTAAGCCGCTGAGCCACCCAGGCGCCCCTGTTAACTGTATTTTATAGTATTATTGCAATTTCAGTAAATAAGATTTCCATTTGCATTAAAAAGTCTTCTCCTAATAGCACTTGGGTTTTGCTAACACATTCTTCATTAGGAACGGTATTTTTGTTCCAATTCACACATGCAGATGGCTCTTTCTTCAAACAAAAATTCCAAACCTTATAATTTTAAGCTTCATTTTCTTTTTTTTTTAAAAGATTTTATTTATTTATTTGACAGAGAAAAATCACAGGTAGGCAGAGAGACAGGCAGAGAGAGAGAGAGAAGCAGGCTCCCTGCTGAGCAAAGAGCCCGATGTGAGGCTCAATATCAGGACCCTGAGATCATGACCCGAGCTGAAGGCAGCGGCTTAACCCACTGAGCCACCCAGGCACCCCTTAAGCTTCATTTTCTTTAGCTTTTAGTTAAATTCAGTCAGTTGCTGAACAGAAAAATGATAAGGATTTCAGTAGGTGAATTTGCACTGACGCTTAGTCCTTGCTCTAGAACAGGGTTTCTCGATTTTGGTGCTATTGACACCAAATAATTCTTTCTTGTGGGGGACTGTCAAGTGGATTGTTGTGGAGGACCATCAAGTGGATTGTGGCTACGTAACATCAGGCCTGGATTCTACCCATGTCATTCTAGAAGCACTCTCTAGCCCTTCTCAGACTTGCTCAGGAGTGAGAACCACTCCTCTCTGGTTATTTTATGGCATTTGTGTTGCTAGTTGCTGGAGCCTTCGTTTTATTTATTTATCTATCTATCTATCTATCTATCTATTTATTTATTTACTTATTTGACAGACAGAGATCACAAGTAGGCAGAGAGGCAGGCAGAGAGAGAGTGAGAGAGGGAAGCAGGCTCCTTGCTGAGCAGAGAGCCTGATGTGGGACTCGATCCCAGGCCCCTGAGATCATGACCTGAGCCAAAGGCAGCGGCTTAACCCACTGAGCCACCCAGGTGCCCTGGAGCCTTCGTTTTTTTTTTTTTTTAAAGATTTTATTTATTTATTTGACAGAGATGACAAGTAGGCAGAGAGGCAGGCAGAGAGAGAGAGAGGAGGAAACAGGCTCTCTGCTCAGCAGAGACTCGATCTCAGGACCCTGAGATCATGACCTGAGCCGAAGGCAGCGGCCTAACCCACTGAGCCACCCAGGCGCCCTGGAGCCTTCGTTTTAAATTGTGAATGACTCACTGTTGATTTCCACTTTCATATCTAGTAAGACTGGCCAACCCGAAGTCATGTGCTTTTTGATCTTACCTAGGAGTTTTTTTCCCTTTTCTTTTACATCTCTGTAGGAAGTTCGGTTATGTGAATTTTAAATTTGCTGATGACCGGGGAAGATCCTTGAGACTTAGTGAGACAAACGTCCTTGGGTATGAAATTAAATTGAGAAAACCGAAAAGAAAGGATGTAAGAAAGGTATGCAAACAAGTTAATTTGTTGATAGGTACCTGTATATCTAGCCAACTTTGGGTCAGGAATGAGTCTTGGATTCTTACTCTGTGCAAGTAGTCTGTTGCCATTGGGTCACCTCCTTGCACAGCGCAAACTTTGCATACATTACTCTTGTCCTCTGTGCTCCAGCTGCATGGCTTACCTCCCCTGTCATAATGTTCTTTGTCTCCAGGACTCATTCCCTGGCTACCTGCAGCCCGTCCATAGAATCTCAGTTTAAGGATCACTTCCTCAGGATCAGAAAAAGTTTCCCTTACTTCCAGACTAGGTTAAGTCATTTTGGGGTGGGGGAAGGGTGCTTGGGGAACTTTTTTTTTTTTTGAGAGAGAGAGAGTGTGTGTGTGAGTGTGGAGGGGCAGAGGGAGGAGGAGAGAAAGAATCTTTAAATAGGTTCCACACTGAGCGTGGAGCCCAACATGGGGCTCAGTCCCACAACTCTGAGATCAGGACCTGAGCTGAAATAAAGAGTTGGATGCTTAACTGAACCACTCAAGTGCCCCTCTTCTTCTTCTTTTTAACTTTATTTATTTATTTTAAGTAATCTCTCCACCCACCATGGGGCTCAAGCTCACAACTCGGAGATCAAGAGTCTCATGTTCATCTATCTGAGCCAGCCAGGTGCCCCTAGTTTAAGTCTTTACTGGGTGTTCTCCTTTCCCTTTTTTCCTTTCCTTCTTGGCACTCACCAGAATTTGTAATTATATGACTATTTGCTTAATAGCCTTTCCCCCCAACAAGACCACTTTCCTGAGAGTAGAGGCCGAGTCTGTATTTTCGTAGAGCATGTAGCACGGGCCCTCGCCCAGATGTATGTTCAAAGATTTGTTAAATGAAGTAATATGTATTGCTTTTGACATCTTCAACTCCTGGAGAAGTATTTTTTCTCCTTTAGAGAACTTTAGATACTTCATTAGATCTGAACTTGGACTAAAAATACTCTTTTGTGTTATGTAGATCAGAATGTCAAAACACTTCTCAAGAACCTGCCTGAAAAAGTCACTCAACATGAGTTAAAAGAAGTGTTTTTTTTTTTAAGATTTTTATTTTTATTTATTTATTTGACAGAGAGAAATCACAAGTAGATGGAGAGGCAGGCAGAGAGAGAGAGGGAAGCAGGCTCCTTGCTGAGCACAGAGCCCAATGCGGGACTCGATCCCAGGACCCTGAGATCATGACCTGAGCCGAAGGCAGCGGCTTAACCCACTGAGCCACCCAGGCACCCCGAGTTAAAAGAAGTGTTTAAGGATGGCTTTCAAGTCAGATTGGTGAGCAAGGGTGGGACGAGTAAAAGGTGTGTTTTGTACCTATATTGAAAAAGAATATATTTCTACTGGATTCAGACATAACAGAGTTTCATTACATTCTCCTTAACCACTTAAGGAAAGAAAAGAAAAGAAAAGAAAAGAAAAGAACCAACAACCCAGGAAAAATAGTGGCAAATTATAAATAGGGAGGTCACAGAAAAGGAATTTTCTTTTTTTTTTTTTTTTAAAGATTTTATTTATTTATTTGACAGAGAGAAATCACAAGTAGGCAGAGAGGCAGGCAGAGAGAGAGAGAGGGAAGCAGGCTCCCTGCTGAGCAGAGAGCCCGATGCGGGACTCGATCCCATGACTCTGAGATCATGACCTGAGCCGAAGGCAGGGGCTTAACCCACTGAGCCACCCAGGTGCCCAGGAATTTTCTTTTGAACATAAGAAAAGATACTTATCCTCACTCATACTAAAAGAATTATAAATTAAAATGCAATTTTAATTAATTTATTTAGATGTAACATTTTACCTATTAGATATTAACAATCAAAAAGTTATTCCACAGTATCGAAGAAGGTTGGAGAAACTGGCATGCTTGGACATTGTTGGTGGAAGGGAAATTGCAGAAGTCTCTGTGGAGATGAGTTAGTAGTATCTATCAGTTGTGTTGCTTGTACCATTTTATGGGGCAGTTCCAATCCTAAGAATTTATCCCACAGATAGACAAGTGTGACATAATATATTACAGAGTTGGCTGATGCAAAATTAGAATTAGCCTGAATATCTATCAATAGAAAACTGGCTAAAATTTTCTGGAAGGTCCAAAAGACATTATACCATGTAGTTGTAAAAAGAAGTGAGATATCACTTTGTGTGCTGATGGGAAATAAACTCCAATGTAAAGGCAAAATATAGAACAGTATGTATATGATATTCTCTTTTTTATGTAAAAACAATGGAGGACAAACCTACACAAAAATGAACTCAAAATAGATCAAAGACCTAAATGTAAGAGCTGAAACAAAACTATGGTGAAAACATAGGAGTAAATCCTTGTGATCTTAGGTTAGGGTATCATGCAGGCAATAAAAGATTGACAAGTTGGGCTTTATCAAAATTAAAAACATTTGTACTTCAAAGGACACTACACAAAAATCAAAACAACTCTGCAGACTGGGAAAAAATGTGGCAAATTGTGTATCTGATGAGAGCCTTGGATTCGGAATATGTGAAGAACTCTCACAGCTCAGTCATAAGACTACCCAATTGAAAAATGGGCAAAAAGCTTGAATGGGCATTGCTCCAAACAAAGTATATGAATGGCCAATAAGAACATGAAAAGATGCTCCAGGAGTTGGTAAGGAAATGCAAGTCAAAACCATGATGTGATTCCCACTTCCCACCCATCAGAGTGGCTGATAATGAGAGAGGCAGACAATAGCATGTGTTGGCAAGGTGAAGGGGACATTGGAACCCACATTCATTGCCAGTGGGAACGTAAAACAAAATAGTGCAGTTTCTGGGGAAAACAGTTCAGCAGTTTCTCAAAACATTAAACAGAGAGTCGCCATATGGTGCGGCAATTCTACTACTCAGTGTGAACGTAATGAAAACCTATAACCACTCACTTCTACACATGTTCAGATCACCTTCATTCGTAATAGCCGAAAAGTGGAAACAACCCCAAATGTCCACCAACTGATGAACAGATAAATAAAATGTGTCATTTCCACACAAGGTGACATTATCCTGCCATAAAAAGGAATGACGTACTGACACATGCTGCATCTTGGATGAGTCTGGAAAACATCAGGCCAAGTGAAAGAAGGCAGGCACAAAAGATTGCATATTCATGTGATCCCATTTATCTGAAATGTCCAGAATGGGCAAGTAGCATAGTAGCTGGGCCAGGCCATGGGAATGAGTTGGAGGGAATGAGGAGGGACTGCTGATGGATACTTTGGGAGAGGATAAAAATATTCTAAAATTAGATCGTGGTGATGATTATCGAATTCTGTAAACATACTAGAAATCATTATATACTTTGTTTTTATTTTGTTTAAAGTTTTCATTTTTAAGTAATTGCTACACCCAGTGTGGGACTTGAATTCGCAACCCTGAGATCAAGAGTTACATGCTCCACTGACTGAGCCAGCCAGGCGTCCCTTACTGTACACGTTAACTAGATGCATTTTATGATATGTAAATTACATCTCAGGCAAGCTTTGAAAGGTAGAGTGTGTATGTGTGTACATTTACATGTATGGCATGTTGCCTGTAAGGATAGAAAATGGGCAGAAGGCACAATTTACCGTATTCTTTTCTCCCTTTTGCAGTTTGAATCCTGCATGTGTGTCACTAATTCAGAAGATGAAAGGACTAAATATTGACTCTTCGTTCTTCTCTCCCCCACACCATCTCCGCAGCTGCAGGATTGCATATGTTGATTTCAAGTCACAGGCTGATGCAGAAAGAGCCTTGGACTAGAAACAAGGAGCAGAGGTCAGTGGGCTTGCCATAGTTCTGGGCCACGCTGGAGAGAAAAGCCAAGGCCAAGAGGGGAGGGGGGAGATGCACAGCACATAGAGAAGTAAGGGATGTTAACGTGCTGTAGACTGAAGCTTGCCAGGGTTGTCAGCAGGGTCCCCCAGAGAGGGGCTTGCAGGGGGAGAGGGACACTTCCATACAACGTCTCCCTGTATAAAAAATGTGTAAGTCATCCTCCTATCAAGGAAATGAGTAATGTCCTAGTTAACTGTAACCACAAAACCTGCAAAAACATGGCACTTTGAGGTCCATCAGCTTAGCTCCCCTTCTTGGGTACCCTCCATGATTCTGTTTGGACAGGTTCTTAAACCTGTGGTTTCAGAATTCGAGATTTAATTCTCTTCAAGTGGAGTTTTTGTCTGCTTTAAACCAGAGATCCCAAACCAGTGTCCCTAAGCTGCCTAATTTGATGGGTAGATGTGGTATATATAATATTTTCAGGAAAAAAAAATTAACTTATTATGTATCATGAAATTTCACATTGGTAGTATCCCTCGTCTACCCAACCTGATGGGTAGATGTCGTAGCTTATCTAGTATTTACAGGAAAAAAATCCAATCTATTACTAATATTTTTAAGAATCAAGGACTTTCAGGTAGAAATTTGGATCTCCAGCTTCTTTTGCTGAGGCCTCAAAATCGATGGCCTGGGACTGTGTTCCTGCATGTCTGCAGTCATCTGCACAAGGACAATCAGAGATTTTTTCTTAGTCGTGCCCTACAGTTCCCAAGCCCCCACAATTTACTCAGTTCTCCCCTACTTCGAAGGAGTGAACTGCACACTTTTGCTTTGCAAAAATAGAGTCTGTATGTTTCTCTTGCAAAGTTGTATTTTTCTATTTGTAAAGGTGACATTTTAATATTTCTTACATGTTTGTGTCTTCCAATAGTGGGAAAACAAAAGCTAGAACAAGAAAGTCACGCGTTTCAAGAAAAATAGGAGCGAGCTTATTTCTTTGTGGAGGTCAAGAATGTTCCTATGTGTTTAATATGTAAAGTGTGCCTGTGTCGATGAAATTGAACCTCAGATGCCATTATGAAACAATCCACAGTAGGAACCATGATGGATACACTCAAAAGAAGTGTGATAGGGGCGCCTGGGTAGCTCAGTGGGTTAAAAGCCTCTGCCTTTGGCTCAGGTCATGGTCCCGGGGTCTTGGGATCGAGCCCCGCGTTGGGCTCTCTGCTCAGCGGGGAGCCTGCTTCCTCCTGTCTCTCTGCCTGCCTCTCTGCCTACTTGTGATCTCTGTCTGTCAAATAAATAAATAAAATCTTAAAAAAAAAAAAGATGCGTGATAAAAAACTTGAATTGAAAAAAAGACTGAAATTTCAACATGAATGTTCATAAAATAAATGCCCCCGCTAGGAAATGCAGTTATGTGTTAAGTAAGAAAATTGCCTGGGCATCGAAACCTTTTACAGATGGTCTAAGTTGATTTTTTTTTTAAGATTTTTTTTTTTTTTTGAGATCACAAGTTGGCAGAGGGGGGTGGGGTGGGAAGTAGGCTCCCTGCTGAGCCTGATGCAGGGCTCGATCCCAGGACCCTGACATCATGACCTGAGTCAAAGGCAGAGGCTTAACCCACTGAGCCACCCAGGCGCCCCCAGATGGTAAGTTTATAAAGGAATGTCTGTTGAGTGCAGCGGAACAGAGACAAGCATTTGCCAGTCTAAGACTAAGTGGTAATATTGTTAAGCAGCATGTTGACAGGCTCATGAAAGGGCCAATGGAAATAATGCCCCCCCGGCTGGCTATATTTATTTGTGCTGTTGATGACGCTTTCGATGGGACAGAAGAACTTTTGGACATGGTTCCCATGACAGGGACCATGTCAGGAAATGACTGACTTGTCTATATTGAGGAAAGTCTTAAAAAATTTAATGTAGCCTGGTCACAGTTAGTAAGCATTGGCACAGATGTCAATTTGGCATTGGTCGGTGTTGAGCAACTTGTTACGAAACTTAAAGCTAAAGTGTCCAGGCTTTGCAAAGACACAGAACTGAAGTCCATGCATGGCCTCATTCTCCAGCAGTCGTTTTGTGCTAAAAAGTTAAAAATGGATCATGTCATGGACGTAGTGATTCACACCATAACCTAGATCCGTTCCCATAGCTCAGACCACGGAAAGTTCAGCGCTTTGTTCAATGACTTAGATGCACAGTATGGAAGCCTGTCGTTCTCCATGGGTCATAAGTGGCTGAGTCATGGCGTGGTGCTCAGGTGGTTTTTCGAACTGTTGGAAGAAATTGATTTTTTCATGTCTTCTGAAGGAGTCTCGGTTCCTCAGCTCACCAGCAAAGACTGGGTCAAAGACTTAGTCTTTTTGGTTGACATTATGACTTACCTAAACATGTTGGAGATTTCCTGCAAAGGCACTCACAAGTAGTTACACAGATGTATGATTCAGTTCTCTCCTTCCTGATGAAACTGTGTCTTTGGGAAGCTCATTTAGCAAGGAACAAGCTGGCCCACTTCCCTACACTGAAATTAGTTTCTGAAAATGAAAAAGATGGCCTGAACTGTAGTTCCCAAATTAGGGAGTTGAGACTGGATTCCAGGAACAGTTCTCTGATTTCAAACTTTATGAAAACCAGCTGACGTCCTACAGCTCACCTTTCTCGATCAACATTAATAACATGAAAGAAGAGCTGCAAATGGAAGTTCTTTTTTTTTTTTTAAAGATTTTATTTATTTATTTGACACAGAAAGAGACAGTGAGAGAGGCAGTGGGAGAGGGAGAAGCAAGGGGAGTGGGAGAGGGAGAAGCAGGCTCCCTGCAGGGAGCCCGAGGCAGGGCTTGATGTGGAGCTTGATTCGGGACTCGATCTCAGGACCCAGGCATCATGACCCAAGCCCAAGGCTGACACTTAACTACTGAGCCACCCACATGCCCCCAATGGAAATTCTTGAATTGTAGGGCAACACACGACTGAGGACGAAATACGATGGTGTTAGGATCCCAGAATTCTACACATATCTTGGGAACGGTTACCCTAAATATAAAAACCACTATGCAAAGATTCCGTCCATGTTCAGAAGTACCTATGTTTGTGAGCAGCTCTTTTCTGTCATGAAACAGCATAAAACTAAATATTGCTCCTGGTTAAAGGACTCGGAGGTGAATTCCCTGCTACATGTCACCGTGCAAGATTCCCAGTCTGACCTTGCTTGACACCTTGCTTGGAGCTTAAGAAGGGAATATCAGGTGTCATGTTTCAAATCTAAGGACAAAAAAATTAGGAAACTTTAAATATTATTTCTACTTCCAAATTACATTTGTTCAGCATCAAATTTAAGGTACAATCTCTGGGATCCTGTTTGTTTGTTTTTAAAGATTTTATTTGAAAGAGAGAGTGAGAGCATGAGAGGGGGAAGGTCAGAGGGAGAAGTAGACTCCCCACAGAGCTGGGGGCCCAATGTGGGACCCAATCTGGGACTCCGGGTTCATGACCTGAGCCGAAGGCAGTGGCTTAACCAACTGAGCCTCTCAGGTGCCCCTGGGATCCTGTGTTTGTATTTGTCAAATACGAAATAAAGTTTGATAATACCTTGGCAGTTTCTTTTTCCTATACTTGGCCTTTCTAGCCCTTAGAGCCATTCAAGTAGATAAACCTCTGCCCTAAAAGCAGCCACACCTTTCCTAAAGCCATCATGAGCCAGGGATGTAAACCAGGGAGGCAGCCGGATGGATGGGATATTGAGATGCCTCTCACAACTCTGTCCCCAAGGATGACAGACCTGTCACTCTGATCTTAGGACTCGGGTCAGGATAACCACCCCCCAACCACAGACAGCACGGGGTCAACATAGCCAGTGCTCACCCCTGGACTTCTTTTTTGGTGTTTCCATTTTGGATTTACACATTTTGAAATTTCCACATTGGTGGTCAACATTAGGACAAGTGTGGCTGGCCCCAAAGCCATTCTGCCTCCTGCAGGGGGGGATGGGTCACCCTGAGGGGATGCAGAAGGAGGCCCATAGCTACCATCAGAGTCTTAAAGAGCTCCGTGATCCGGAAGGTGTTTTTCCACTGTGAAACTGGGACATGACTCTCACTGTCACAGAAACTGTAGCTTAAAAAATCAGTCTGGTTATAAAAGTGATATATACTTATTGTAGCACATTTGGAAACTATACAGAAATAGGAAAATCTATAATCTCAATAACCAGAGGTTACCCCTATAAATATTTAGGTATATTTATTTCTTTCAATTTCTTATGAATTATTTTATATGGTCAAATGCATTAAGTCTGAATCATTTTGTAATCTGCTGCACTCCTCCCCCCCTCCCCCACTTAACAGTGAAAGCCTGGGGTGCCTGGCTGGCACTGTCAAGTCGAGCAAGAAACACTTCATCTCAGGGTTGTAAGTTTGAGCCCCACATTGGGTATAGAGATTACTTAAAAATAAAAAATAAAATCTTAAAAACAAAACCAGGGAAATCCTAAATACCTGTCTGTCTTCCAAGCTCGAGGTGAGTTTATTTGATTGCATCAGGTGTGTACTGATTGGTCTTTGCCCACCAGCGTGAGTTCTCTTGGCATCATATAAGCCATAGGCTTGATGTCCAGGTGTGGGATCTCTTTTCTGTTCTGCCAGGTTCTGACAAGGCCAGAGAAAAACCCTGCTGTCCAGGGAAGGAGAGGAAGAGTGCATTGATGACACTCAGCACAGCCCTTTTGGACAGAGGTTCTGAGACCATTAATGAGTGTGAAGAAGCCCCACTTTTTAGATCTGACCTTAATCTTTGCAGCATTTGATGCCACTGCCCACCCCTTCCCTCCCCTTGAAATCTCACTCCCATTTTCTCCTTCCTTTCTGAATTATTCTTTTCAGGCCCTCTCCTTCCTCGGTCCCTTAAATGTTGATTTTCCTCCAATGACTTTTTCTCCCTACTGCTTACCAGTGATTTTTAATCTTTTTGAGTTGAAGGGGACAGGGAAGTTCAGTCAGGGCTCTCTTAAAGCAGCAGCTAAAATATACCAATCCTCTTCCAAGAATTATGCACATGTGTACCTACACCTGTGTTTTTATTACACTTTCAGGAAGTCCCCAGACCCTAGAAGCCCACCTTGGGAACATCTAGTCCCATGGCTTAATTATGTGCAAGTCTCCCATCATGGAATCTCCAGCCCCGCACTTCCTTCCTCTTCTTTTTATTTTTTAAATTTTTGTTATTTATTTATTTATTTAGAACGATTTTATTTATTTGACAGACAGAGATCATAAGTAGGCAGAGAGGCAGACAGAGAGAGAGGGGGAAGCAGGCTCCCCGCTGAGCAGAGAGCCGGATGTGGGCCTCCATTCCAAGACCCTGGGATCATGACCTGAGCCGAAGGCAGAGGCTTTAGCCCACTGAGCCACTCAGGCGCCCCCCCCCTTTTTTTTAAGTTTATTTATTTGAGAGAGAGAGTGAGCAGGCAAGAGGGGCAGAGAGAGGAGAGAGAATCTCAAGCAGACTCCATGCTGAGTGCAGAACCTGACACAGGGTTCCATCTCACAACCCCAAGATCATGACCTGAGCCGAAACCACGAATCAGCTGCTCAACCAACTGAGCCATCCAGGTGCCCTAGCTCTTCCTTCTAAATGCCAACCTGGAAGCTGCTAGACCTCTCCACTGGGATGTCCCATAGGCCTTTCTCAATGTATGGTGTTGATGATTGAATTCATCATTTCTCTCCCCAACTCCTAAATCAATTCACCCCTGGTTTTCTTTATTTTAGTGAATGATACCATCGTCCACCCAGTTCCGGCTCAAGCAGAACCCTGACGGTCATCTTGGACTCCTTCTTCTTCTCATTTCCCATTTCTATTTAGTTGAAAAATCTTGTTGATTATACTACTTAACTAAGGTTTCAAATCTTCCCACTACTCTACAATCCCATTTGTAGTGAACGCTCCTCTAACTGGGACCATCATCACCTCTTGCTTGAACTTGTACAAAAACCCCAAAATGGTCACCCTGTTTCTAGTGTCTCCATCTACGACTCTCTGCCTTCAAAGCATTCTCCACCCAGTAGAGTGACCAAAAAATAGGGCAAAACTAAAAGCTCAAATTAGGTCCTGTTACTCCCCTGCTTAACATTCTCTGCTACTTACCTTCATCATTTATAATAAAACCCCAACTCTTCTAACTCAATGACCAAAAACAAACAAACAAACAAAACCACCCCAGTTTAAAAATGGGCAAAGGACTTGAATTGGCATTTCTCCAAAGACATACAAATGGCCAATACACACATGAAAAGATGCTCAGCATCACTGATCAATAGGGATATGTAAAAGAGATACCAACCACCTCACGCTCAGTAGATGGTGACTATCACCCTTGTTCACAATAGCTAAAGCATGGACACAACCCAGGGATCTCCCTATGGATGAATGGTTAAGCTACATGTGGTATAAACATATGACAGAATATGATTCAGCCTTAAGAAAGAAGACAATTCTGACACATGCTAAAACATGCATGAACCTTGAGAACATTATCCTGATTGAAATAAGCCAGGCACAAAACAAACATACAGGATGTTCCACTTATATGAGATACTTAGCATAGTCAGAATCCCAGAAACAGAAAATAGAATGTTGGTCGCCAGATCTGTGGGAGGGGGGATGTGAACTTCATGGTTGGTTTTTTGTTTTTTTTTTTAAGATTTTATTTATTTATTTGACAGACAGAGATCACAAGTAGGCAGAGAGGCAGGCAGGGAGAGAAGGGGAAGCAGGCTCCCCGCTGAGCAGAGAGCCCGACTTGGGGCTTGGTCCCAGGGCCCTAGGATCATGACCTAAATCGAAAGCAAAGGCTTTAACCCACTGAGCCACCCAGGCACCCCTGTGAACTTCATGTTTAACGGGTATAGAGTTTTAGCTTTTCAAGATGAAAAGGGTTCTGGAGATCATTGGTGGTAGTAGTTGCCCACCATGAATATATTTCATCCCATTGAATTATATACTTAAGAAATAATTAAGGTGGTCAATGTTGTTATGTGTAGTTTTCCCAGTTATAAAAAAAAAAAAAAAGGAAAAAACTCCTTTTTCCACCAAACTCCTCACTTACCATGGGATTACAAAACCATATGTAATAGGAGGTCACCAGTCTCCCTGATCTCTTATCCACTTTGCCTGATACTTGCCTTCTTTCTGTGCCTTGAGTCCTTGGACAGAGCTGTTTCTGGAATATTCCTCTCCAAGTCTTCTGACCAGGCAGGTCAGAGCTTCAGTGTTGCCTCCTCAGAGAAGCCTCTCCTGACCCACCTTAGAAGGACCACCTCCCCAGTCAACCTTTCTCTCTCCTCTTTTGTTTCCACTTATGTGATATCCTTACCCCAAAACGTTGTATCCTTCTGGGTGTATCATATCAGGAGGCATGTGATGGCCATTTGTTCCATTCCTGGGGATATAACTTGGATCATTTGCTCAAGATAGTTTTGGTCAGGTTCCTTCACTGTAATATTACTTGTTTATAAGTTCTCTTGTGGAGAGATACTAAGAGACTCTCTAAATATCCTGTTCCTTATCCTACTTTTCCATAGTAATTTTAGCATCTATTGCTGATTCTTGCTGGAAACAATTATTACTGGGGTGTCTTCCAAATGACAGTTTTCAGTTTTCCTCATTCTACCTTGATTGGTTGGAATTCTGTGGGGAAGACTTTTCTCTTCACCCTCATTTATTTTTTTTTCTTCATTCATTCAAGCATTTATATCTGTGTGGACTCACAGATTCTTGTTTTATTCTGTAGTTTCTCTTTCTATGGTTTATAATCCATTATGACCGTTATTTATTTTGTCTGTCAGATTGTCCCAGATTTGGCATGGAAGCCTATTCAACTTGCCTCCTATGCCCATTGACATGAGTCCACATGTCCCTGTTAGGATTCAAACCCTTCCTTACCTTTTAGCACCACAAAATGTGGGAGCCTCATCTTGTAACTTCCTTGCTGGAGCCCTGAGGATATGGCTATTCCCCAAGAAGCCTTGGTGCCTCTCACTGCGGAAAGGCAGGAGACACCAAGACCTGGGGTCTGGGTGAGGGCACTGGTATTGGGCATTAGGACTTTCAGACTCTCTCAGTGGACAGGCAGGAAATAGATGTACATACGCATGGGTACCTACCAAAAGCTATTTGGACACATCTATCTGTATTTTGGAAATGGTAAGTTCACAATGATGCCCCTCTCCTTCCAGTCCAACCCACAGTGTTTATTCTAGCTGACCCCACTCTGTATTTATAACTGATTTTTCTGATAGTGAGAAATCTGGCTTTCATCCCAGTATATTTACTTAACTCTTTAATGCTGGAATACACATATTTTCTGAATTTATTTTTTTTAAGATTTTATTTTTAAAAGATTTTATTGATTTATTAGAGGGAGAGAGAGACCGTATGTGAGTGCAAGAAAGAGCAGGGAGGAGCAGAGACAGAGGGAAAAGCAGAGTACAGAGTGCAGAGCCTGACGGGGCTCAATCCCAGGGCCCTGAGATCATGACCTGAGCCAAAATCAAGATCAAGAGTCAGACGGTTAAGAAAAGGGGGTGGGGGCACCTGAATGGCTCAGTAGGTTGGGTCTCTGTGTTCCGCCAGGTCATGATCTCAAAGTCCTGGGATTGAGCCCCACATGGGGCTCTCTGCTCGGCGGGGAGACTGCTTTACCCCCCTCTCTCAGCCTGCCTACTTGTGGTCTCTCACTCTCTCTGTCAAATAAATGAATAAATAATACCTAAAACAAGAAAGAAAGAGTCAGATGCTTAACCGACTGAGCTACTCAGGTGCCTCCAGAAGATTTTATTTTTTGAAAACTTTTAAAAAAAGATTTTATTTATGTATTTGACAGAGAGAGAGAGAGAGCACAAGCAAGGGGAACAGCAGAGGGAGAAGCGGCTCCCTACTGAGTAAGGAGCCTGATGCAGGGACTTGATCCCAGGACCCGGGGGCCATGACCTGAGCCAAAAGCAGACGCCCAACCACTGAGCCACCCAGGTTCCCCAGAATATTTTATTTTTAAGTAATCTGTATACCCAACATGGGGCTTGAACTTAGAACCCTAGGATGAAGAGTCCCGTGCCCTCCCTACTGAGCCAGCCAGGCGCCCCCAATATTTATTAAATTTCTAACACACACTTCTCTGAAAAATAAACCCACTACTTAGAGTACAATATTGTACAGTTTTTCACCTTTAGTCTTAGAGCAAATGGTCAACAAAGTCTTTTCTAAAGTTGCCTGGGTGACTTCTCCCCCTGTCTTTGGGGCTATCATTCATTTATAGTCCACTTAGGGCTGTTTGTTCCTGTTTATATTCCTCCTCAGGTCATCTCCACTCCCCTCTTCCCCAGTTCCTTGTGGATTAAAAAAATGTGTTCCGAAGGATGAGATGTAGTCATGATCTTAAAAGTCAGAACCATACAGCTGTGTCCAGAGAAGGCCTCCCCAGGCCTCCCTTTCTCCCGTCCTCATACTCCTGTCGTCCGCCGTGTAACCAGTCTCAGTGTCTGCTTTAGCTCTACTGTTTTTTTGTGTGTGTATTTTCTGGCTCCCCTTCTTTAAATGAGAGGGAGCCTATTACAGATCCCTTTTGCTTTTTACACTTAGCAGTTTCTCGGAAATCACCAGTGGACATTTTGCGCTATTATACTGTGGTGCAGTGTCATTTCATCAAGTTCACTGTCAGTTTGTGAAGTTGTTGAATAGTTTTACCTCTGGCGCAGGGGAAACAGCACCGACTGTTTGGGGGAAGTGCAACAGAAGGCTCTGAGGAGGGGAGGCTAGAGAGACAGGCAGATGCAAGATTGGCTGACTGCCCCCCCAGGTGCTTACAGTATTGGGGGGTCCATACTGGCAGACTGAACTGGGGCAGGGCCAGGGCCAGGGCTGGAAGACAGGGAAGACAGGGAAACCAGCCCAAGGGACTCCTGCTGGGGTGTGGGTGGACAGGGCCTGAAAGGAGGCCGTACTAGAGGGGACGGAGGAGGGTGACCTCTGGATATGGAGGGATGCCAGACAAAGTCAAGGATGACTCCCAGACTTCTAGCTTGGTGACCAGTGGGGAGAATGAGGGCAGAGGAGCTGGTTTGAGGGATCCCGAGGGGCCTCAATGGTCAGCGGTGGGTGTCCTCAGCAGAGTCTGGTGTTTTCAGCTATGGCTGTGCCTGGAATACCAAAAAATAAGATTCAGTAGTGGGAGTGGCCTGACGGTAAATGAAAGAAGCCAGACCCCAAAGCCTACCTGCTGTATGGTTCCATTTCTGTGACCTTCTGGAAAGGCAAAACCATAGAGACAGAGCAGAGCAGGGGTTGTGGGGACTGGGAGTGAGGGGAGATGGACTATAAAAGGGCATGAGGGAAACTTTGGGGGGCAGACATTTTTCTGTCTGGATACATTGTGACTGTACGTGTTTACTAAAGCTCGTTGAATTGTACACCCCAAAAGGTTGAGTTTTACTGTATGTAAATTACACCTCTGTAGGTGACTTTTTGAAAAAAATGGAAAGCAGCCCAGGGGACACTGATGGCTGTGAAGCAGTGAGGAGGGACCCAGGGGAGAATGAGGTTAGTCCCTCTAATGAGGTTAGAATGAGACTGTGGAATAGAGTCAGATTCCAAAGGGTCAAGTAAGATAAGATCCAGAAGATTTCCAGCAGCTGTAACAACCAGGAGGCCATGGATGACCTCACCAGAGAGATTTATATTTTTCCCCATGTAGGGTTCCCATCTCCCTCTGGAGGGTCCCCATCCTCGCCCTTAGGGTTCTCGTCCTTTTTAGGCTTCCCAGTAGGCGGTGAGCGGCTGCAGACAAGCATGATCAGGAGCCCCAAGAAGGCGAGGAAAGGCCCAGCAAAAGGGAGGGCCCAGCACACTTCTGAGAAATAGCAGTGATGGTGATCCCCGAGGCAGTATGAGTTCTGCCAACAGCACGACAATTTTGGGGCCAAGTGCAAAATGAAAATGCAGGGCTCCCATTCAACAGTTGTTAAGGATTTCAAGACAGCAACAGCAGAGCATGGAACCAATCCCAGTGCCCTTCAAAGTATGGGTCACACACCCATGGAGCTGGCCCTGCTGGCGCCTGAAAGTCCGGGTTTCCAAGAAAACACAGCAGCTATAGGATGTGCTGGAGAAACCAGCCTCTGTCTCTACCAAGAACAGCCTCAAGGCTTGGCCAGAAGCAGGATATGTCTTCGTGCTGCCACCTGCTGGCCATATCATGCCACTGCGCCTCCCTTCGCAGAGCTGAACTTTGGAGGGTGGGAACAGCGGCTCTGGTGACCAGGTGACCTAGACCTTCCTTTCACTGAAGAGAAAACATCCCTAGTCTGGCATTCTGCCCAAGGTCACACTAGCCACAGCACCCAAGTGTTGATGGTAGCATTTAACTGTTAAATTTAAGCCTCATTTCTTTAAAATCCCACAAAGTAGAGATGATACCCTTCATCGATTAGTAAATGAAAGTAAGAATTTGAGTTTTCGGCTACTGTGGTTGTCTCCCATGACCCTTCTCTGTTGTCTTAGTCCCCTGATCACTTTTGAGGGTACCCACTGGCCCAAGTGCTTACGCACCTGGGCCCAAGTGGCCCAGGTGCACACAGATTGGTATCGTCCCATTACAGGGCCACAGGGTGTGCCTCCAATCCCAGGCCGGTGGAGATGATATTTTTTGGCTAGGGCTGCTGGAAAAAATGTTTTCTAGTGCCTTCTGGACCCTAGGGTGTATAGACACGAGGTTCATTGCTTGACTGCTACAAAAGACATTTTGCCACCATGATTAAAGGTACCACCATGATGAAAGCTGACATGGAAAGCTGATAGGAAAAGAAAGACAAAAAAGCAGATACAGGATGCCATTTCTGAGCTGCTGGATCAAGCCAGTCCTGAAGTACTGAGAATCGGGGTACCCAGGACTTTATTGTGCTGAGAGCCAATGAATCCCTTGGATATTTAAACAATTTTGAGCAGCTGCTTGCAATGAAAGTTGTCTAATCCCTATCTGCTTCTCCAGCCCCATCTCCTGTAGGTTCTCTTCCTCTCCTCTTGATCAGGAGTCTTCAAGCCCCTCAGTCTCCCTTGAGTCCTCAGCACGGCACCAGTCCTCTCTCTCTTGGGCCTTTGTTCATGCTATTTCCAGTCCAGGGCACTCTTTCCTCACCCACCTGGCTGATAGATCCCATAAGCCCTTAAGGTCTCAGTCTAGATGACATCTCCTCAAAGAGGCTCTTCCTAACTCTAAATTATTCCAGAAACATTTGTTGAGCTCCCATTCTGCCAGGCACCAAGCTAGGCCCAGCACCCCGTGGGAGCTCTGGAGATGCTGGTGATCTCAGCAGAGGCAACATGAATCAAAGGCTCATGCTCATGTCCCCAGACAAAGAGGAACCAGACCTGAACCAGGAAACAAGAGTGTGGCTAGGTGAGTCTGGAGATTTCACAGAAACCCAGTGGGGCTGGAGAGCAGAGTTGGGGGGCTGAGAGTAGATTTTACTGTCATGGGAGTATCAACGTGGAGAGGAGCTGTTAGGATTCTAGATATATTGTGAAGGGAGTCAACAGGACTTCCACGTTTGCCAAGCTCCCTTCTGGTTTAGCTCCCATTGTTGGTTGGCAAACAATACAGTCCTGCTCCAGTGAGAGCTGTAGTTCTCCTTGAAGGTTCATGTATTTTTTTTTTTTTTAGATTTTATTTATTTATTTGAGAGAGAAAGCTTGAGAGCATGGAGGGTCAGAGAAGCAGACCCCCTGCTGAGCAGGAAGCCCAATGCAGGACTCATCCTGGGATTCCAGGATCATGACCTGAGCCAAAGGCAACCACTCAACCAAAGGAGCCACCCATGTGCCCCAAAGTTTAATGTGTTTTTATGTGGAATTTTTTTTAAAGATTTTATTTATTTATTTGACAGAGAGAGATCACAAGTAGGCAGAGAGGCCGGCAGGGAGAGAGAGGAGGATGCAGGCTCCCTGCTGAGCAGAGAGCCCGATGCGGGACTCGATCCCAGGACCCTGAGATCATGACCTGAGCCGAAGGCAGCGGCTTAACCCACTGAGCTACCCAGGCGCCCTGTGGAATTTTTTTTTTATTGTGATATAATTCACATACCATAATATTCACCCTTTTAAAGCATATAGTTTGTTGTCTGGTTTTGTGTGTGTATGTGTGTGTGTATTCACATCACAACGATCTACTTGTAGAATGTTTTCATGACCTCAGAAAGAGATCTCATTCCCATTAATAGTCACTCCCCCTTTCTCCCTTCTCCTAGTCCTTAGAAACCACTAATCTCCTTTTTGTCTTTATTGATTTTGGTGGTACCTGGCTGACTCAGTTGGGAGATCATGTACCTCTTGACCTGGGTGTTGTGAGTTTGAACCCCATGTTGGGAATAGAGATTACTTCAATTAAAAAAAAAAAAGTTTTTTTTTTGAAAGTTTTTTATTGAAGTAAAAGATTACTTCAATAAAAAAAAAAAACTTTTTAAAAAAAGGTTTAAAAAAAAAAAAAGATTTGGGCGCCTGGGTGGCTCAGTGGGTTAAGCCGCTGTCTTCGGCTCAGGTCATGATCTCAGGGTCCTGGTATCGAGTCCCGCATTGGGCTCTCTGCTCGGCAGGGGGCCTGCTTCCCTTCCTCTCTCTCTGCCTGCCTCTCTGCCTACTTGTGATCTCTCTCTGTCAAATAAATAAATAAAATCTTAAAAAAAAAAAGATTTGATAGGTAACCTGGGTGCCTCAGTTGGTTGAGTATCCAATTCTTGGTTTTGGCTCAGGTCATCATCTTGGGGTCGCGGGATCTAGACTTGTGCTGGGCTCCCTGCTTAGTGGGAAGTCTGCTTACAATTGTCTCTCTTCCTCCCCCCTTTATTTCTCCTCCAGCTTGTACATGCTTTCACTCTTTCTCTCTAAAAATAGATAGATAAATCTTTTAAAAAAAGATGCTGATTTTTGGATATTTCACATAAATGGCTTCATAAAATATGTGGTATTTTGCATCTGGCTTCTTTCACTCAACATCATGTTTTCAAAGTTCATCTATGTTGTGTCAGAGATAAATACCTTTTTATTTTTTTAAGTAATCTCTACACCCAATGTGAGGCTCAAACTCATGATCCTGAGATCAAGAATCGCACGCTCCTCAGACTGAGCCAGCCAGGCGCCCTGAGATTCTCTTTTTTAAATTTTGCTGAAGCCCAGTGTATCCATTTCTTTTTTTGTTGCTTATACCTTTGGTGTTATATCTAGGAAATCATTGCCTCCTCTAAGATCAGAAAGACGTATGTCTGTGCTTTCTTGTAAGAGTTTGGTAGTTTTAGCTCTTTGATCCATTTTTATAAACGGTGTGAAGCAGGATCCAGTCTCACTCTTTTGCCCTTGGATGTCCCGTTGTCCCTCCGCCTTTTGTTTCCCCACCGAGTTGTCTTGGCACCTTGTCAAGAACAATTGGCCATAAATACATGGGTTTATTTCGGGAGCTGCCAATCTGTTCCATTGATCTATGTGTTTATCATGATGCCAGCACCACACAGTCTTGATTATCACAGCTTTGGGGTGAGTTTTGTGGTAAGGAAGTGTGTCCTCCAACTTTGTTCTTTTCCCAGACTTTTGGGGCTTATTCTGGGTCTCGAATGTTCACATGAATTTGGGAACCCGCTTGTCACTTTCTGCAAAAATAGCTGGAACTTTTTTTTAATAGCTGGCATTTTGGTAGGAATTGCATTGAATCTGTATACCAGTTTGGGAAATATTGCCATCTTACTAAAACTAAGTCTTCTAATCAATAAACACAGGGTTTCTTTCTTTTTTAAAGATTTTACTTATTTATTTGACAAAGATCACAAGTAGGCAGAGAGGCAGGCAGAGAGAGAAAGAGGTAGAAGCAGGCTCCCCGGTGAGCAGAGAGCCCAACGTGGGGCTCAATCTCGGGACTTGGGATCATGACCTGAGCCGAAGGCAGAGGCTTTAACCCCCTGAGCCACCCAGGTGCCACTGTAATTCCACTTCTGATTGTTCATTGCTATTTTACAGAAATAAAATGGATTTTTGCGCACTTACATCTTATAATCTTGCTAAACTTTTTGTTAGCTCTAATAGTTTTGGGGGGAATCCTGTTGGATTTTCTATATATCACATAATATCATCTGCAAGTAGAGGTAGTTTTACTTCTTCCTTTTCAAATCAGATGCTTTTCTTACCCCTATTACCTTTTTTTTTTCTTACCCCTATTACCTTGGATCGAAATTCCAATACCATGTTGATAGAAGTGGTGAGAGTAGACATCCTTGTCTTGTTTCTCTTAAGTGCAGAAAGCTTTCAGTCTTTCACCATTGAGTGTGATGTTAGTGGTAGAGATTTTCTAGATGGCTTAAGTAGTTACCTGTGCAGGATAGAGGAATAGGAACCAGGAAATTTGGGAAATGGGAGTGCAAGAGACACATTTTACCAGCTATCCTTTTTTTTTTTTTTTAAGATTTTATTTATTTATTTGACAGAGAGAAATCACAAGTAGACGGAGAGGCAGGCAGAGAGAGAGAGAGGGAAGCAGGCTCCCTGCTGAGCAGAGAGCCCGATGCGGGACTCGATCCCAGGATCCTGAGATCATGACCTGAGCCGAAGGCAGGGGCCTAACCCACTGAGCCACCCAGGCGCCCACCAGCTATCCTTTTTATATTTTTTTGTTTCTTATTTAAAACATCAAATTATCTTTTTAAGGCACCTTGGTAAAGAGACTGCCTTCGGCTCAGGTCATGACCCCAGGGTCCTGGAATCAAATCCCGCATCAGGTGCCTGGCTCAGCAGGGAGCCTGCTTCTTCCTCTGACCCTCTCCCCTCTCATGATCTTTCTCACTCTTTCTCTGCCTCAAATAAACAAGTAAAATCTTCAACAAATAATAAAAAATTAAATTATCTTTTAAAAAATTGTGGTAAAATAAACATGAAATAGAATTTACTATTTTAAACATCAAGTGTATGGTTCAGTAGTGTTAAGTATATTGTCTTGTACAACCAAGCTCTGGAAGTTTTGCCTCTTGCCAAACTGAAATTCTATACTTATCAAACAGTAAGTCTTTTTTAATTTTATTTTTTAAAACTTTTTATTTTTTTATTAACATAAAATATATTATTAGCCCCAGGGGTACAGGTCTGTGAATCGCCAGGTTTACACACTTCACAGCACTCACCATGGCACATACCCTCCCCAATGTCCATAACCCCACCACCCTCTCCCGATCCCCCCCTCCCAGCAACCCTCAGTTTGTTTTGTGAGATTAAGAGTCTCTTATGGTTTGTCTCCCTCCTGATCCCATCTTGTTTCATTCATTCTTTTCCTACCCCCCACAAACCTCCCATGTTGCCTCTCAACTTCCTCAAATCAGGGAGATCATATGATAATTGTCTTTCTCTGATTAAGTCTTTAAAAAAAAAGATTTTATTTATCTATTTGACAAATAGAGAGAGAGCAAGAGAGGGAACACAAGCAGGGGGAGTGGGAGAGGGAGAAGCAGGTTCCCCATGGAGCCGATTTGGGGCTCAATCCCAGGACTCTGAGATTGTGACCTGAGCTGAAGGCAGATGTTTGAAGACTGAGCTACCCAGGCGCCCTGTGTGTATCTCAAACAATTAACTCTTCATTCCTCCCCACCTCCCAGCTTTTGGCAACGGCCATGCTATTTTCTGATTCTATGAGTTTACTCTGGATAACTCATGTAAGTGAAAACATACAGTACTTATCTTTTTCTGACTCTATTTCATTTAACATAATGTCTCCAACACTCATCACGTGGTAGCATGGGTTAGAATTTTCTTTCTTTTTTAGAGCCTCAATAATATTCCACTATATGTATATATATGTGTGTGTGTGTATACCACATTTTGTTTATCCATTCACTTGAAACATTTTTTTTAACATTTATTTGAGATAGAGCATGAGCAGGAGGAGGGGCAGAAACAAACTCTCCACTGAGTGGGGGACCCCTGACTTGGGGCATGATCCCATGACCCTGAGATTATGACCTGAGCTAGAATGAGACACTTAAGCAGTCAGACACTTAACCGACTAAGCCACCCAAGTGTTGCATCCGTTCACTTGTTCATGGACATTTGGGACCTTTTGGCTATTGTGAATGATAGCCAGACATGGTTATTGAACAAGAGTGTGCAAATATCTTTGAGACCTTGTTTCAATTCTTTTGGATATATACCCAGAAGTGGCATTGCTGGATCATACGGTAATTCTATTTTAATTTTTTAAAAACATTTTATTTATTTGATGGGGAGAGAAAAAGAGAGAGAGAGAGAGCGTGCACAAGCAGGGGAGTGGCAGGCAGAGGGAGAGGGAGAAGCAGGTTCTCCGCCAAGCAGGGAGCCCGATGTGGGGCTCAATCCCAGGACTCTGGAATCCTGACCTGAGCTGAAGGCAGATGCTTAACTGACTGAGCCATCCAGGCCCCCCTCTATTTTAATTTTTTCAGGAATCATCACACTGTTTTCCATAGCAGCTGCACCATTTTACATTTCCACCAATAGTGTACAAGGGTGCCTGTTTCTCCGTGTCCTCACCAACACTTTTTTTTTAAAAGAAAATACGTGAATGAAATATCAATTTATTTTTATTTTAAAAGTTTTATTTTTAAGTAAGCTCCATGCCCAGCCTAGGGCCCAACTTGAGACTTGAACTCACCACCCTGAGATCAAGATCTGAGCTGAGACCAAGAGTTGGACACTTAACCTACTGAGCCACCCAGGCACCCCCAAAATACCTCATTTTAAATAAAGATGAGATTAGTAATAGTGCCGTACCAGCCATAGTGGAGCCTGAGGCAAAAAGTAATATCAGTATTACCAATCCCATGTTTTCAGTGGTGGGCTAAGGCACTGGATTTTATCCTGCTGCCTATGAGAAGTCATCAGAATCTTTTAATTAGAAGAATGTATTTGTATCTGCTGATTAAAAAAGTGAGGTGGCTACTGTACAGATAGATCAAGATATGGAGCAAGACTGGTGTCAGGGAGGAAGTGATGGGGCTTGAAGAGAGAGAAGCTGTGGGAAGCATGCGGACTGATTCCAAAGACCCCTGAAGGCCAGGCCTTGGGGGACATCAGCTGCTGGAGATGAGGGAGAGGGTCTGGTTGACCACATGTCTGCCTCTTGGCCGGGAAGGTCGGGAGGGGGTGAGGGCAGGGGCTGCCGGCTGTGTCCCCTTGTGTGAGCTATGAAAGACTGCATTCAGTGTGTGGCACTCTACATTTGGAGATTTATAGGACACCAAAGGGTGATGCCTGGCAGGCCAAATGGTTAAGGAGTCTGGAGCCCAGGAGGAAGTTGCTCCTGGAGAGACCCTGGTTTGGGCACCATCAGATGGTCATCATCCACTGGGGGGTGGAACCGTGATGACGGAGTTGTGCAAGAGGCGGGGCTACCCACAGAAGGGAGCTGAGGCCATGGAGGTGATCCCAAGCGAGGATGAAAAAGAGGAGGAGGGAGGCAGAGGAGAAGATGTGGTCAAGAGAAAGAAGCCGCAGAGAGGTCCAGAAAAATAAGATCTGAAGTGCCTTTTGGGCTAGCAACCAAGGGGGTGTGTGGGGTCCCCCAGAGCAAGGATCTGGACACCCCTGTAGGGTCTGAGAGTGACTGGTGCAACTTCTCTCAAGGATTCCAGAAGCTTGCTCCCCTGAAGGGTGATAGAAGAGAGGAAGTGTTGAAAGGGTAGGGGTGGCTGAGGGAGAGCACTGTGATGGGCCCCCAGGAGTGGAGGGGAGGGCTCAGGAGAAAGGGTGTGGTTTTAGAAATGATTCCAGCTTCCCTGGATCCTTGAAGGGGAGCTAGGGACTTGGCTAGGTGTAAATCAGGCTGGAAGAGTACCCTGGGGACGTCTGTTTTCCTCTGTGAAGTAGAGGGTAGGGTAACAGTCCAGAGGGAAAGGAGGGGAAAGGGAGGAGCCCCTGGAGAGAAGAGGCTGGTTAGGTGCTGGGGAGGTGGAAGTGAGAGCCATCCTTCCCTGGGACCTCAGGGAAGACTTTCTGGGCCCCTGTTGGGAGAAGGATGGTTCACATTCAGGATTTGTCTCGTGGGGGACAGGCCTGGCCACTGGTGCGGTGAGGAGCTGAGGGCTGGCTCTGGGCTGTGAGAGAGGACAAAGGCAGACACCACAGGCCTCTGGGCTCAGGCAAGCTGGGTGCCCTGGAGTTGAGGCTGTGAATTCCTCTCAAGGCCAGTGGGGTGCCCATGGCTGCCTCCCATCCTTCCTTCCCCTCCCCCTGCCCAGAGCTCCAACCTTCTGCTTTAGGTAGCTGCCCCGGAAGCAGCCCCCAGTCCCTCCACCATGGCCTTTCAGTGGACCAGCCTTCCATGGGACCACAGTCTGAGGGTGGAGACATCTTTCTGTCTGTGCCTTGTGCCCCTCTTGGCTTCCCAGCAATTCTGGACAATTCTTTCAACCAACTCCTTGCTTTAAACTCCCTCTGTTTTAGATATCTGAGGCGATTTTTCTTTGCTGGTTGGAGCCTTACTGAGGCATTGGTTCCTGGAAGTCTGGATCTGGGAACTGGAGTCTGAAGATGCATAGACTTCCTCCAGTGGGCTGTGGGACCATGCTGGTGTGAGGCCCACTGTGGCCGGCTGGGTCTCAAGGGTGCAGAGGTGCCCTAGGGGGCCCAGAGTGGACCCCTTGTGCAGAAAGATGCAATCCATAGTGGGGGGTGACAACAGGGCTGGCAGCGGGGAAAAGAGGTGGCCAGTGGCTCTACAAGACAGTACCAAATGGAGACCATGGGCTGGTGTCAGAGGCTAGTCAGATTCCCAGTATGAAAATTCCAGGGAAAAAATGAAAGCAATACCCCAGCGGATGTGGGGACCTCACACACCTCCCCCACCACTCCTCCTCTGAGGAGATGTTCATTGCAGCCTCAGCCTGGAGCTCTGAGGGCAGCAGAGAGCACCAGCACCCAGGGCAGGGGCATCACCCTTGGCTGGAGCTGCCACCGGAAACCCCAACCAAAGGCCACACTTGGGAGAGCACTGATGGAGATGTGAAAGACTATACCCTTTAACCCCACTGTTCTCCATTTAAGTATTCTACAGGTATAATTAGATATGTGCAAAATAAAGTGTGTAAAAAGTTTATTGACTCTGGCAGTTTGGAGAAGCAACACATAGCAAACAAACCCCAATGCCCAGAAGTAAGGACAAATAGTCAGATAAAGGATCCTTCCACATGAGCAACACTCTGTAACTATTTAAAAGGACGAGGCAGCTTTGCATGCATTGATGTGGAGTTCCGAGATAAATCTAGTCGAAAAAAAAGGTGTATTCCTATGAGTGTACAGTATGTAAATAGCATTTGTGTTCAATATAATAAATACGCACATGTCTATTTGCAAACGCGGTGCCTGAATCTGGAAGTATATGCGAGAGACTGCTGCTGGCACTGTCCTGGGACACAGTGGCCAGGGGACAGGGAGGGAAGAGACCATTGACTGTGTCTGTTTTTGAACTGTTTGTACTTTATACCATGTGTGTGCTTTGCAATACAACAAATAAGTCATTTTTAGAAAAATTTTTTAAAAAGCAGGATTTGGAAACAAAATTCCTGTGCTTCTGCATAGGACCTGAGTGTCTGAGGTCTACTCTGCGTAGACCCTGTGGTCCTAGTTACAGACCCTGCGGTCGTGGTCATCCCTGTACAGAGATAGAGGAGAGCACTGGAATCCTGGCGGCAAAAGAACCACACTGGAGGGAGACTTCCTTAAGTTTCTGGGCATTTGGGTTGGCCACCTACGGTTTTCTTTCTAGAATCTCTGATTTAGAACCCTTGAGATTGTGGATCTGAGCCATCTTGGCTTTACTCTTAATACTCAGCCATATCCTTGGCAAAGGGAAAAATAATTTCCTGCCTTCGTTTCATAGATGAGAAGCACAGAGGCAGAAGGGCACTGAGTGGAGAGGTAGAACCTTCCGTTTCCCTCCCATTAGATGCTAGGGAAAATTCACACTAGTTTCCCCTCCTCCAAGGTCTAGTGCATTTGGACCTTGCAAGGGAGGTCCACCCTGAAGGATGTCATCTTGTTCAAAGGCATCGTCTACTCTTCCCTGTTTTGGCTACAAGCAATTTATTTCATCTGGCATTTTACTTACCTTTTATTTATTTTTAGACGCTCTGCATTTGCCTTTTAAATTTCAATTTTGAGGTACAATTGGCATTTAAAATTGTCGGATATTTAAAGTGGATGTGTCATGGTGATTTTATACACGTAGACACAGAAGGGTTTTCCCCGGTTAGTTAATTGACACATCCATCACCTCAGACACTTATCTCTTCTGTTTTGGTGAGAATGCTGAAGTTCTACTCTTAGCAAATTTCAATTCTACAATACGGTATTTTTTTTTTTTAAAGATTTTATTTGGGGCGCCTGGGTGGCTCAGTGGGTTAAGCCGCTGCCTTCGGCTCAGGTCATGATCTCAGGGTCCTGGGATCGAGTCCCGCATCGGGCTCTCTGCTCGACAGGGAGCCTGCTTCCTCCTCTCTCTCTCTCTGCCTGCCTCTCTGCCTACTTGTGATCTCTCTCTGTCAAATAAATAAATAAAATCTTAAAAAAAAAAAGATTAAAAAAAAAAAGATTTTATTTATTTATTTTTTTGTCAGAGAGAGAGAGAGCACAAGCAGGCAGAGTGGCAGGTAGAGGCAGAGAGAGAAGCAGGCTCCCCACTGAGCAAGGAGCCCACTGTGGGACTCAATTCCAGGACCCTGGGATCATGACCTGAAGCAAAGGCAGATACTTAACGACTGAGCCACCCAGGCACCCTTAAGAGTTAAAGTTTTTTTTTTTTTTTCTTTTCTTGGAATTCCACATATAAGGGACAACATGCAGTATTTGTTTTTGTCTGGTTTATTTCACTTTGCATAATAACCTCTGGGTCCATCCATGTCATCCCAAATGACAAGATGTCTTTCTTTCTTTTGGCTGAATAATATTCCAGGTGTGTGTGTGTGTATGTGTGTGTGTGTATCACATCTTCTTTATCCATTCATCCATTGCTGGACAGTTAGGTTGTTTCCGTTATTGGCTATGGTGAATAATGCTTCAGTGAACATGGGGGTGCAGATATCTTTTTGAGATCCTGTTTTCATTTCCTGGAAATATACCCAGAAGTGGATTGCTGGATCATATGGTGGCTCTATTTTTTTATTTCTTTTTTTAAAAATATTTTATTTATTTATTTGACAGAGAGAGAGATCACAAGTAGGTGGAGAGGCAGGCAGAGAAAGAGAGGAAGAAGCAGGCTCCCCGCTGAGCAAAGAGCCTGAAGAGGGGCTCAATCCCAGGACCCTAGGACCATAATCTGAGCCCAAGGCAGAGGCTTCAACCCACTGAACCACACAGGTGCCCGTTTTTTAATTTCTTGAGAAACCTGTATATCATTTTCCATAGCTGCCACACCAATTTACATTCTCTTGGATACCATTTTTTTTAATAAGATTTTTTTTTAAAGCAATCTCTAAACCCAACATGGGACTCAACCTCACAACCCTGAGATCAAGAGTTTCATGCTCCACCAACTGAGCCAGCCAGGCACCCCAACCTTTACATGCCTTTAAATTCAATCCTTGGGGGGGCGCCTGGGTGGCTCAGTGGGTTAAAGCCTCTGCTTTCGGCTCAGGTCATGATCTCAGGGTCCTGGGATCGAGCCCGGCATCGGGCTCTCTGCTCAGCAGGGAGCCTGCTTCCTCCTCTCTCTCTGCTTGCCTCTCTGCCTACTTGTGATCTCTGTCAAATAAATAAATAAAATCTTTAAAAATAAATAAATAAATAAATTCACTCCTTGGGCATTTAAGAGTGTCCCCTCCTTTTCCCCTACCAGTCTGTGCTCATTAAACTCCCATCCTACTCTGTCCCTTTCCTTCGGAAGACAACCTCCCATTCTTTCAATAGATGGGAGCTACTATGATTCTAACGTCCACACTCTGTGCAACGAGTGGATGTTTATTAAGCACCTTTCATGCTGTCTGGGCACTTGGAAGACACTTACTGTGCCAGACTGACAGGTCAATCTTGCTACTGCCACCCCCAGCCCACATTCTGGGATAGACTTACTGGGAACTACACAGGTACTCTTACCTTTAGTCTCAAATTGGTCTGGACCTTTATAAAAGGATCCTTCCTCACTTAATCTGTCCTCTCGTTTTCTTTCTGACCTTCCAACTCTCCCTCTACTGCCTCCTTCTCCAAAGGTAACCCAAAGTTCATCTTCCTCCTTGGACAGCATCAGTAGAGGGAACATTCCCTCTCCCAAGGGCGCTTTCTCCAAGGGGACCCTGTATTTAGTACCACTGCTCTCCATCTATGGTCAGAGTGACTTCTACCCCAGCACAAGAAAACAAGCCTTGACAGCATCTCCCTCATTTCTCAATACCAAATCTAGAAAACCCTCTGGGACCTCACCTCATTTGACCTTATGGCAGTGAACACTGTTCTTTCTTCCCTTTTTCTTGAAACCCTCTCTTTTCTTGGCTTCTGAAATTACCCTCTCTGGGGCACCTGGGTGGCTCAGTCAGTTAATTGTTTGGCTTTGACTCAGGTCGTGATCTAAGGGTCCTGGGATGGAGCCCTACCTTAGCAGGGAGTCTAATTATCCCTTTCCCTCTGCTCCTACCCCTCGCTTGTGTTCTGTCTCTCAGATAAACAAATAAAACCTTAAAAAAATAAATAAAAAATTAAACTCCCTCTCTGGCTCTGCTTTTGCCTCTGAACCTTCTCTCAACTTCTAGATGTCTCCCACCAGGCCTGGGCTGCTTCCTCTCCTCACTCTGGCTATTCTGGGCCGTCCACATACAGCCTGTGGCTGTGTGACCATCTCTGCAGGACCAATTGCCCGAAGCAATGGGTATCTCTCATGCACTCAGCGTGTCCAACACGGAACTCATTAGCGCCTCCCAAGACCTGCACCCCTCCTAGTGTCATTCCACTTACATACACACTCAGCAGATAATGGAAGTAAATTATCCTTTCTCCCTCTTTATCCAAGTCACCAAGTCTGTCAATAGTAACAATGGCTAAAAATTAATGGAGGGCTGGGAGACCTGGGTGGCTCAGTCAGTTGAATGTCCGACTCCTGATTTCGGCTCAGGTCATAATCTCAAGGTCATGGGATTGAGCCTCACATTGGGCTTCCTTCCCACTCAGTGGGGAGTCTCCTCGAGATTCTCTCTTTCCCTCCACCCCCTCCCCCCATTTGCCTGTGTACTCTAAAATATAAGTATTTTTTAATTTTTTAAAAAGATGTTATTTATTTATTTGAGAGACAGAGAAAGAGAGTGAGATAGCATGAGCCGGGGGTGGGAAGGGTGGGGGGAGAGGGAGAGTCTGGCTCCCCACTGAGCTGAACAGGGACCCTGAGATCATGACCTGAGCCAAAGGCAGACACTTAACCAACTGAGCCACCCAGGTGCCCCAATAAATAAATCTTCAAAAAAATTAATTCAGGGCTTAGGGCTTATTATATGCCCTCAAAAAATACATGCAGCGGGGCGCCTGGGTGGCTCAGTGGGTTGAGCCGCTGCCTTCGGCTCGGGTCATGATCTCAGGGTCCTGGGATCAAGTCCCGCATCGGGCTCTCTGCTCAGCAGGGAGACTGCTTTCTCCTCTCTCTCTGCCTGCCTCTCTGCCTACTTGTGACCTCTCTCTGTCAAATAAATAAAAAAATAAAATTAAAAAAAAAATACATGCAGCATCTTACTTAATACCATAATGACCCAAGAGGTTGGTACTATTATGATCCCTATTTTATAGATGAAGAACCTGGAATGACAGAGTAGGGTCCTAGCTCCTCTACTTACTAGCTGTGTGACCCTGGACAATTGATTTACCTCTCTGTGCCCTAGTTCTGTAAAATAGAGGTAACCTTCTTGTAAACGAATCAATATGTAAAGAAACTAGAATACTGCTTGGAACATAGTAAAGCATTATATAAATGTTGAGCATTACTACTTTTCTATCCCAGACTGACTCCAAAGCAAGGGACTTGAACATTAAACAATACTGGATCTCCCAACTACTTCTTTTACCTAAACCATGTTCATTCATTCATTCATTCATTCAATAAGTAATTTTCACCTCTACTGTGTCTGCCAATGCTTTAGGTGCCAGGAATATAGCAGAGAACAAAACCTATGTTCTCATGGCTGCGGAGGGAGCAAACAAACAATAAACAGTCAAGAAACATGCCAGGCAGTAATATGTACCTGCAGATGACTCAGTTAGGGTGATGTGATAGGGAGTCCCTGGGTGGCACTTTTCATTAGAGGATCAGGGAAAACCTCTTAGGTGATATAAACAGATCTGAACAAGGAGCCAGCCATGCCAGTGTTTCCAGAATATTTTCACTCAATCATGCCTTACTGCTTATCTCTCCAGCCTCTTCCTATGAGTGCCCTAATCTTACTCTGAGCCAAACTGCTTGAAAATACCAGAGTCTTCGGGTGCCGGGGGTGGCTCAACCCGTTAAGCATCTGCTTTCTGCTCAGGTCATGATCCAGGGGTCCTGGGACCAAGTTGCTCATTGGGTTTCCTACTTAGCAGGGAGTCTGCTTCTCCCTCTCTCCTTGCCCCCCACCCCATGTTCTCTCTTTCTCTGTCAAATAAGTAAAATCTTTAAAAACAAAACAGAAACAAAAAACCAAAAAAACCCATCAGGGTCTTATTCTACCATGCCTTGGCCCATGCCGTTCTTTCTGTCCCCCATAACCCAAGAAGTGTCTCCTGGTCCCCATCTCAGAGTTCAGAAAATTAACTTCCTCCGGGGATCTCCACAGGTCAGAAAGCAGGGTGCTGACCCCAGTACTGGCCCCAGCCTCCTCCCTGATCAGAGCCCCCATGAGTAGCTGTGGATTTCCTACATACTCAAGTCCCAGGTATATGCTAGTTAAGAACTGCAAAATAACTTGATTGCTCACCAAGAATCCCCATGTGCCCTTGTTAAAATACAAAATCCTGGTCCCCAGCCCAAACCTCTTTAATTAGAATCTCCAGAGGTGATTCTGAACCGCAGTTCAATTATGGAAATACTGTCATAGCCGAAGGTAACAGGCATGGTTTTGTAGAAACATTTTAGGTACCAGCTGCCCAGGATATGTCCTAGGCAGTCTCTATACTGCAGGAAGTGCTCTGCGTTAAATTTGGCACGAGTGAAGTTTGCCCACAATGACCCATCAAAGTAATCGGCAGAAGCACAACGCAAAGAACCCTCTGTGCCTCTGCATTGAGGGAACTTTTCCTTTGGTTTTGACCGACTCCTATCCGTCCTCCTATCACCATTTGGTGATACTGAATTCAGTCACATTTTAATGTATGCTTTAGTTTCAAGTAACAAAAAGGGAACTTGTAAGTGGTCAAAGGGTTGGCTCTGTGCTTGGTCAGGTTCCTCTCTCCACCCCAGTTATGACACCTGGCGATCACCAGAAAGTTCTCTCTCTGGGCCGGCTCCTCATTGGGAGAAATACCTAGTGCGTGAGGTTACTTGACATTAAATATGCTATTTGTGCACCAGCTCAGAAATCCGCGGCTCTCCGGAGGCAGCTTCGGACACGTGGCCCGGGAGAGAGAGCCACCTGCAGACGGGGAATTTCTGGGCCCTCGTTCGTTGGCGGGCGGAGCTGACGTGGGCCTCCGACGAGGGCTCTGCGAACCTATGCGGTCCCCGAGTTTCCGGAGGTCTCGGTCTCATCAGCGGGGAAACGGGAGACGAACGGCTCTCTCCACGGCCGCCGGACCGCTCACCGTGGAGAGCGGGCCGGAGCCGCGCAGCATCTCCAAGGCCTCCTCAGTCGACAGGACCTCGACACATTCGGGAACCCGAAACCACCCCTAGCCAGCCGCCCGGGACTCAGGAACAAGCGGCGCCAAAATCTTCCGTCCCACCGCGCAGACGCCGGAAGAACAGGCCGCGAAGGGGCATTTTAGGAACCGCGGCAACACTACCCAATCGGCGCCAGCCTTGCACAAAGCGAGTCCCGCCCCCAGGGCGCCGCCGCCGAATCCCCTCCCCACTCCCCTACCCGCCTCGGCCCGCCCCCTCCCGCCTGCGTCCCGCCCCGCGCCGTTCTGGGGTAGAGGCTCCCGATTGGTCCAGGGGATGGACGCAACCTCTGATAGGCCGAGACGGAGTCACGAGGGCGCCGTCGTCGGCTTTCCAGAGGCGATTACTGGGCAGGCTCAGTCTTTCGCCTCAGTCTCGAGCGCTAGCTAGCAGCCGAGTATACGTGCTCCTGGATCCTCTGTATCAGCGGCCGCCATCGACGTCGCTTGGGTTGTCTAGGCTCCTCTGCGCCACTCGCCCGCCACACACTCTGCCGGCATAAGCCGCCATCATGGTGAAGCTCGCAAAGGTAAGAAGGCTTGCGCAAGCATGGACGTCGAGGCCTGCTTTCTGAGGAGCGCGCGCGCGGCGCCGCGAGGAGGAGGGCCTGCGCGCCGTCCCGGGCGCGTTCGAGGGCGCCATGCTGCGGGAAATCTCGCGCGATTAGTGGGGAGGTCTCGCGGCTTTTGGTTTTTCGGTGGCTAGGTGAAGCGTTTCGGCAGGTTCCGCGGGTGGTTGCTGCGGCGCGGAAAGACTTCGAGACTGAGTAGGGAGGGGGCGCTGGGCCCCTGGATGGAGGGATGATGCCGAACTCCTGCGCCGGGCCCAAGCGGGACCCCGCCTCCTGACGCACGTGCCCTAGTGCGCGGCCCGCCACGTGGGCCGCGCCGCGTGTGTCCCGGCGTCCGCTGAGGGGACCTGGCGGTGAGGTGGGGGGCGGTGGGATTGCTTTAGATGGAGGCTCTGCGGCCCACGGGATGTCGGCCCCGGCCAGTCGAGCCGACACGAGGTGAACTGCAGAAGGAGTCTTTCCCTCGTGCTTTCTGTGCGGTGCAGCGCGCACATGGTGACCTGTGGGCTATCCCCACGTGGCTCCGCCGGGCCTGGAAGGGGCGGGGTTGTTAATCATGGGGAAGAACTTGAGGGGAGGACCGAAGGTTGAGGTCTGATTTTTTTTTTTTTTTAAAGTTGTCTAAAAGATCCTCCCCTGAATTTGGATTCAGGTGATAGTGTGGGACCTGGTGCCAGAATTTACCAGAGGCTTTTTTTTCAGGTGTAGTTCCCCCCTCCCCCCGCCCCGTGAAGGACTGGATTGTTGGCCGTTAAAATTAGCCAGTAGTAGGGACGCCTGGGTGGCTCAGTTGGTTAAGCAGATGCCTTCGGCTCAGGTCATGATCCCAGCGTCCTGGGATCGAGTCCCACATCAGGCTCCTTGCTCGGCAGGGAGCCTGCTTCTCCCTCTGCCTCTGCCTGCCTCTCTGTCTGCCTGTGCTCGCTCTCTCTCTGACAAATAAATAAATAAAATCTTTAAAAAAAAAATTAGCCAGTAGTAGTCAATTAGATTCATGCGTGAGGTCATGGTCGATTTTGCAAGTATAGTTTTAAAAACGGATGTGCTTAACGAAGGCAAAAGGAAAAGGGACATAATTCGTTGTAGCTGCTTTTTCATCCTTGGGTTTTTGTAAAACCCGACAGGAATAATGGGGTGGGGGTTGACAATTTCTGTTTTAACATTGACCTCAGTAATGGGTTTTCGTGTTAGTTTTTATATTTGGCAGTGGAAAAGATAGGGTTTTAAGAAAGGGAGGTGACTGCTGAAGAATGATGGCAAAAATATGAATGATCTGAGATGTACCTGTAATATGCTAAATGTCTCTTTTAGGCTGGTAAAAATCAAAGTGACCCCAAGAAAATGGCTCCTCCCCCAAAAGAGGTAGAAGAAGACAGTGAAGATGAGGACATGTCAGAAGATGAAGATGATGAAAGCAGTGGAGAAGAGGTAATTATATACGACTTAATGCAGATTTGTGTTTCACTATGAAATGGAGAGTTAAAAGAGGGCGAATTGGATGTCTGAAAATTGTGACAAAAATAAGATTATATTCATTCATCCACGGCTTGCTGAGATGATTGTTTCCCAAGCTCTTCATTGACCTGTTAATAGAGGTAAGTATTTGAATTTGAGAGAAAAGATTGGGAGTCTCCCTTTTCATGAGCACTGTGGAGAGCTTGGTGTTAATGTTGTGTCAAGTTGTGACATTTAGTTTGACTCTGTTAACCTAACATACTAGATGAGTAAAGAGCCTGAACTGTTAATTGTTAAGTGAGTGGCATTGCTGTGCCTTGTATTCAGGTTTGAGGTTAGCTTTACCAGAATAATAATAAGAGTTGTTGTAATTATTTTCCCAGCCTCCAAGTGGGATTTACTCTCTATTCCATTGTCTGTGAGTTTTCTGGTAACTGGTTACTGCAACTCTTGGTGTGGGTTGAGGGTTGCTACCTCCCTGTGTTAACCTGTTACCATTCCTGGCTACTATTTTCTCAGCTGTGAAGACAGCTAACTAGTATATTTGTGCTCAGATTTCTCGTGTCGAGTTTAATCAAGGTTTTACTGATAATACATTAGCCAGTAAAACTGTCAGTGAGCAAAAAGTAGAACTTAGGTGTAGTACAGTTAGATGTAGAGAAATGATTTTTATTAATAAGCTTAAGATGCTCACTCTTTGTATTAGGTTTGTAAGGGCTAACTGTCCAGTATATTTGATACCCATTTTCTGGTTTTAAGAGTGAGCCTTCAGTGAACTTCATACCACTGCCCACTGTAGGACCTCTAAATGATTTAGTAGCATTTAAGAAGTAGAGCTTTTTTTATTTGGAAGACTTTAAATTACATCTTTCAATTCATAATTTGTAACAATATGTGAGGTTGGTGCTGTTACCCTTTACAGAGGAGGAAAAAAGTTAAGGTTTAAAATGAAAAGCCTTGCCTAAGGCTGTCATACAGTGGCAGGTGGGATGCAGGCAGTCTGTTGTCAAGAGTCCAGGTTAGGCTGTGCGGCTTTAAAGATGGGGTTATAATGCATGAGATATTTTAATGGTCAAGAGGTTATGGTTGAGTATTTCACTTGAAGATGAAGGCAATGATTTCAGGCACATGAAAGGACCCATGTTATGGCCCTGTAGTTTAACGTGCTAACAAACATCCAGTGCATATGGTCTGGAGCCAGAACCAGTTCCAGAAGTTACTACTCATTCACGAAACCAAGGCCGTCTTTCTGGGTTTGGAAACAGCCTTATGTTTGATTTTGTTTATTCTTCAGGTTATCATTCCTCAGAAAAAAGGCAAGAAGGCTGCCACCACTCCAGCAAAGAAGGTGATGGTTTCCCCAACAAAAAAAGTCACAGTTGCCACACCAGCCAAGAAAGCAGTTGTTACCCCTGGCAAAAAGGCAGCGGCTACACCAGCCAAAAAGACCGTTGCACCTGCCAAAGCAGTAGCAACACCTGGCAAGAAGGGAGCCACACCAGGCAAGGCATTGGTAGCAACCCCTGGTAAGAAAGGAGCAGCCACCCCAGCCAAGGGAGCAAAGAATGGTAAGAATGCTAAGAAGGAAGACAGTGATGAGGAAGAAGATGATGACAGTGAAGAGGAGGACGAGGAGGATGAGGATGAAGATGAAGATGAGGATGAATTTGAGCCAGCGGTGATGAAAGCAGCTGCTGTTGCCCCTGCTTCCGATGATGAGGATGATGATGAGGAAGAAGAAGATGAAGACGATGAGGAGGATGATGAAGATGAGGAGGAAGATGGTAAGGATTTCTTTCATTAGTTCCTGGGCTACTTTTGTAAGATAGATTGGGATGAGGTTTTAGCAGTAATGCTGTGTATTCCATGACAACCTGGAGTTAGATGAAAGCCATTCCAGGGGTTTCTGGGATGTTTATGGTACACTAGACTTGAGTTACCCAAAATGATTACCTGCCCCTGAGAAAATGCTTAAAATGGCATATTTTGTGAGTATTTTTCATAATGGCAGATTTTGCTTCCAACCAATCTGTTAATTTCCTTCCATAATTTGCTAAGCACAGTGGTATTAATAGAATTACATTTCCTTTAGATTTCTTTTTTTTTTTTTTAAGATTTTATTTATTTGACAGGAGAGAGATCACAAGTAGGCAGAGCAGAAGGCAGAGAGAAAAGGGGAAGCAGGCTCCCCGCTGAGCAGAGAGCCTGACGTGGGGCTCGATCCCAGGACCCTGAGATCATGACCTGGGCCAAAGGCAGAGATATAACTCACTGAGCCACCCAGGCACCCCTCATTTAGATTTTCTTAGAACTTAATAATGTTTTGGTAGAATTCTCTTGAGTTTTTTACTAAGTTGCATCACTTTCAGACTCTGAAGAAGAAGCTATGGAGACTACACCAGCCAAAGGGAAGAAAGCCCCTGCAAAAGCTGTTCCTGTGAAGGCCAAGAGCACAGCTGAGGATGAAGATGAAGAAGATGATGATGAGGATGAAGATGATGAGGAGGAGGATGAGGAAGATGAGGAGGAGGAGGAGGAGGAAGATGAGGAGGAGGAGGAGGAGGAAGAGGAAGGTATTAAAAGTTAGATTCTGAAGTACGCCCTGAAATTTTTATTTGAAGGAGACAACTTCAGGGGCATCTGGCTGGCTCAGTTGGTAGAGCTTGCAGCTTATGACCGTGGAGTCATGAGTTGGAGCCACACGTTGGGCACAGAGGTTACTTTATCCAAAAAAAGGGAGGCACTTCATTATGTGTGGCTACTGACTGGTAACCAGATTGTTTGAAATCTTGTCCAGAGCCTGTTAAAGAAGCACCTGGAAAACGAAAGAAGGAAATGGCCAAACAGAAAGCAGCTCCTGAAGCCAAGAAGCAGAAAGTAGAAGGTAACTAGGGAATGGGAGATAAGGGAGGGTTAGGGTGCCTAATAGCACAAGTGATGAACAATAAAGGGACTTAATACTGAAACCTGATGTGATGTTAATGATATCTGATGTGCTCTGTGTAGAAATGGCATAGTGGAAGTTTAAGTTCTTGCCATACTTTGCAGATAGAATAGACTAATTTTGAGTTTATATTTTGTATAGCTACAGAACCAACTACATCATTCAATCTTTTTGTTGGAAACCTGAACTTCAGCAAATCTGCTCCTGAATTAAAGACAGGCATCAGTGACCTTTTTGCTAAAAATGATCTTGCTGTTGTGGATGTCAGAATTGGTGTGTCTAGGTAAGTATGAGGGAGTTCTTTACGTTGTTTCTGGGTTTGCAAGTCTTTTAAATGTTAGACACTAATGAATTAAGTAACTAGATTATCAAAATACAAAATCCCAAATCAAAGTTTTCAAAATCTCCTTTAAATTTTGTTAATGCACTAAATTGTGCATTGCACAATTTAGTTAAATTGTTAATTTAACTAACTTGCACATTACACAGTTTAGTTAAATTGTTAATGCACTAAATAAGTTGATGCTTATGTTTCTAGAATAATCTAAAAATACTGGAGTTGGGGCACCTGAGTGGCTTAGTCAGTTATGCGTCTGCCTTTGGTCATGATCCCAGGGTCCTGGGATCCAGTCCCGAATTGGGCTCCCTGCTCAGTGGAGAGTCAGCTGCTTCCTCTGCCTCTTTACCCCATGCTTGTGCATGCCTACTTGCCTTTTGTCAAATCTTTAAAAAAGAAAAAAAAAACGGGTAGTGGATTTGAAGAGCTATAATTGTTACTGCTTTTAGATAGAATTTTCTTAGTGCTTAAAACAGGTTCTTTTGACAGTTAATACCAGTTGTTATGAGCAGTATGGTTACTACGACATCAAAGGTGAACTCCCATTTCTTCCCCATATTTACACTTGGCACTGTAGGTGCTTTTTTACTTGTTTGTTTGCCATCTCAAATTAGTGTTCCTGCTCTCCAGTATGTGTTCTGTAGTTCGTATTTTTTAATGGGGTTTTCCCCCACTAATACTTTTTTCATCTTACCACCTTAAAGGAAGTTTGGCTATGTGGATTTTGAATCTGCTGAAGACCTGGAAAAAGCTTTGGAGCTCACTGGTTTGAAAGTTTTTGGCAATGAAATTAAACTAGAAAAACCAAAGGGAAAAGACAGTAAGAAAGGTATGTAAGGCTTCAGGTCATTGTGATAGTGCTCTCTCCTAATTTTTAATGGGTATGTATCTGGTCAGGAGGTAAGTGGCCAGACAGTTCAGTTTTCTTCCTTATAATGTGAGGACTCAGTGAGTTCAAGTGTTGACATCTACTGCTTGCTGGTGTTATAAATTCTCAAATCTCAGGTAAGCAAGAATAGACTTGGATTAAAAAAGAATTGGATAATATAGATGGGGTTCTTTTCCTCACTGGAACTAGATTAGGTCCCCCAACTACTCTTTCTGTATCCTTTACCTTTTCTCTGTTCACTTGTCTTGTTTTAAAATGTTCATAATTTTTTAATTCAAAAGTTACCGAGCACCTGTTTTAGTTTAAACTTTGTTCTAAGTATTCAGTGTACAGTTTGCTTGAATTATGACAGCATTTTGTTTTTGCCACTGCTGCATCTCCATACTGGCAGAGTGCCTTGTGTGTTGTATCTCGGGTTACTTGTTGAACAGAACTTTTCCATTAGCTGATACTTGTGGGTTAAGGGAATGTCTTTTAGGCCATACGTTTCCAGTTCTGTCTTTTTTATTTAGATCGAGATGCGAGAACACTTCTGGCTAAAAATCTGCCTTACAAAGTTACTCAGGATGAATTAAAAGAAGTATTTGAAGATGCTGTGGAGATCAGATTAGTCAGCAAGGATGGAAAGAGCAAAGGGTATGTTTTGTGTCTGTGGAATGTTGAGTTTTATTAAAATAATTGGATTTCCCTGGTTTTGTAATTTTGATCTCACTGAGGTGTGTGTGATACTGGGCAAATTAACCTTTAATCACTGCCTCTGTTTCCTATCTGTACAGTGGAGATAATATACTCAACCCGCACTGTGATTTTTAAAAGGCAAGCTCATGTATAAAGAACTGTGCAGTATGCTTAGTTTTATAAGTAATAGTAGTTACGCAGTGAGGTGTGGTTACCGTGAATAAATATTCTGGGTATACTTGGCAGCCTTTTGTAGTATGGGAGGAAAGTTTTCATTGAAAAGTAGAATATGGCAGAAAACGAGAACATTTTAGTTTGAAACAAAGAATGCTTTACTTGTACTCATTTGAAACAAGGTTCTGTTGCTGAGATTAAAACATTTGTGTTAAAAAAATATGATTATTAGGGGTGCCTGGGTAGTTCAGTCGTTAAGCGTCTGCCTTCGGCTCAGGTCATGATCAGGTCCTGTGATCAAGCCCTGCTACATGGGGAAGGCTGCTTCTCCCTCTCCCGCCACCACCCCCCACCACCCGCTTGTGTTCACTCTCTCATTGTGTCTCTCTCTGCCAAATAAATAAAACCTTAAAAATAATGGTTTTTAGGGACACCTGGGTGGCTCAGTCATTGGGTATCGGCTATCAGCTTGGGTGGTAGTCCTGAGGTCCTGGGATTGAGCCCTCTGTTGGGAAGCCTTCTCCTCTCTCACTCCCTCTGCTTGTGTTTGCGCACTCGCTGTCTCTGTCAAATAAAGTCATCTTTTAAAAAAAAAAAAATACAGTTTTTGAAAACGAGTTCTTTGTGATATCCCCCCCCATTGTTGCAGGATTGCTTACATTGAATTTAAGACAGAAGCTGATGCAGAAAAAACCTTGGAAGAAAAGCAGGGAACAGAGATAGATGGGCGGTCTATTTCCCTGTACTACACTGGAGAGAAGGGTCAAAGTCAAGACTATAGAGGTGGAAAGAATAGCACTTGGAGTGGTAAGAATTTATAGGATTCTGGGATTGATGGGTTGGAATCTTTGTGCTTTAAGTTAACTAATCAGATGTAGAAAAACATCAAACAAGCTATGCCTCTATTTGTAATAACTGTCTTGAGTGAGAGTTGTACGAAGTCATTTTGCATTAGAATATAGATTAGCTTCCTTCGAGTGTATGCTTTTTTACTTTAGTGTGCATTGATAGATTAGAATCTAGGAAGATGGTAGACAAGTAGCTTTTAGGTCTCTAGGTAACAGGACTGAAACGGTGCATGACTAGTGCTCAGTCTGAGTAATAGGTGGAAGTCCACCTGCGTCGCGGTTGGTATGCTAACTCTTCCTAGGTATGGGAGTTCTTGAGGAAGGTATTATAGCTGTGACTAAACTTGGTGACCGTTGCTTCAGAGTCTTCATTTGTTGTTTTTGGTTTTTTGTTTATCTGTTTTTTGTTTTTTTTTTTTTTTTTTTGTAGGTGAATCAAAAACACTGGTTTTAAGCAACCTTTCTTACAGTGCAACAGAAGAAACCCTTCAGGAAGTATTTGAGAAGGCAACTTTTATTAAAGTGCCCCAGAACCAAAATGGCAAATCTAAAGGGTAAAATAACTAGTATCTTTAGGTTACCCATTAATGTGCTCTAAGAATGTATTGCATAGCTCTAAAAAGGGGGGTAAAATTATTGTTTTTCCTGGATACTACTGGAAGCTGAATCATCTTAGCTCCACAGATTTGTATAAAGAGCATCATTTAAGTGTCTCCTTAAGGTAAAAGGCGTGGTGGTGGTAGATGACAGCATAGGAGCCATGTGCTTGGTGACTTGCTCTAAGTATTGATTGATTGTTCTCAGGTATGCATTTATAGAATTTGCTTCATTTGAAGATGCTAAAGAAGCTTTAAATTCCTGTAATAAAAGGGAAATTGAGGGCAGAGCAATCAGACTGGAGTTGCAAGGACCCAGAGGATCACCCAATGCCAGAAGCCGTGAGTTATATTTAATAGGGTATGGTGTTGTGGGTCAGCAATCCTCGGTGTGTTGCTGTATTGGGGTGTTTTGTTTTGGGGGGTCTTTTGGGTTCGATTTAGAGATGAACTTTTTTGTTTATCTCTTGTTGCTGAGTGAAGGATACTGGATATGATGACTGATTATCTGAGAAAATAATTGATGAAATCTCAAGAAAATTCCTCTAGATAGTCAAGTTCTGATCCAGCTGTCTTCTCCAAGCAGCACATCTGCCCCTGGTTACTGCCCTGTGTGATCATTGCAAAAAGCTTTCTGCTTAGGGAGCTCTCTGTCTGATTTGCATTGCTTCTGCTTTCCATAAAGGATCTGAGATAGGATCTCAGCTGCTCTGGTAATCAGTGTAAGTTTAAGATGGTGCTTGATATATGTCTTTTGTTTTAATTCATGAGTTTACTAAGTTGCTTTTACCTGCTTTTTTTTTTAAAGTAGCCTTTAAGTGAAGGGCTTGCATCTGCTAAGATGAGCATTCTTGGCCAGTAGTCTCATACTGGACATATTGAAAGCCAGCATCTGGTTATTGTGAATGGTGGCTTTAGGTAAAATGTACAATTTTTCTTCCGTAGAGCCGTCCAAAACTTTGTTTGTCAAAGGTCTGTCTGAGGATACCACAGAAGAAACATTAAAGGAGTCGTTTGATGGCTCTGTTCGGGCAAGGATAGTCACTGACCGGGAGACTGGGTCCTCCAAAGGGTAAGCTGAGCAGGGAATGTTCAGCGTCTGCTAAGTGGAGACCTCCCATCTGGCAGATCTTCTCATTGAGCTCCTTTCTGTCGATTGGTGGCAGTTTACGGATTCGCACGAGAAGAAGAGACAATTCACAGTTAGCATTATTTTACCTTCTGTCCTTTCAGAGGTATATTTTGCTGTTTTGTGAGACATTTCTGAGGTTCAAACAGTAAAATCAGTTTCAACCTTCTGGGTAGCTCCTATTACTGGGGTCTTTCTCCGTTGATCGCACCTGTTTCCTATGGGATTGGTGTCTAGCATGTGAGGTTAATCCAGGCACTTGTTCAGTATGTCTTCTGTAATGGGCAATTTCATTTGGCCTTTTAGGTTTGGTTTTGTAGACTTCAACAGTGAGGAAGATGCCAAAGCTGCGAAGGAGGCCATGGAAGATGGTGAAATTGATGGAAACAAAGTTACTTTGGACTGGGCCAAGCCTAAGGGTGAAGGTGGCTTTGGAGGCCGCGGTGGAGGCAGAGGTGGCTTTGGAGGCCGAGGTGGTGGCAGAGGAGGCCGAGGTGGATTTGGTGGCAGAGGCCGGGGAGGCTTTGGAGGTAAGGAGGCTGGGGGGCTTCGTTTTGTATGTACTGGGCACTGTGGCACATGCACTAAACAATGTGCCCAGAGCCCAGGGTCCATTGTCTCAGTCTCCAGGTTCTCACTGGTCACTCTGGGGAGGGGAGGGTTCCCGGCAGCTTTGCACTTAACTCTTTAATAATGTCTTGCCTTCCTATAGGGCGAGGAGGCTTCCGAGGAGGCAGAGGAGGAGGGGGAGACCACAAGCCACAAGGAAAGAAGACGAAGTTTGAATAGTTTCTTCCATCCCTCTGTTTTTCCCTCTTCTGTTTGAAAGAAAAGGACTCTGGGGTTTTTACTCTGTTACCTGATCAATGACAGAGCCTTCTGAGGACATTCCAAGACAGTACAGTCCTATGGTCTACTTGGAAATTCGTATAGATAACATTTCAAGGGAGATACCCTGTTGGTTTTGACTGGATATTCATATAAACTTTTTAAAGAGATGAGTGATAGAGCTAATCCTTATCTGTAAGTTTTGAATTTATATTGTTTCTTCCCATGTACAAAAACCATTTTTTTCCTACAAATAGTTTTGTTTTTTGTTTTTTGCGTTGGGGGGTGTAAAGGAAAGCAGAATGTTTTATCATGGTTTTTGCTTCAGCAACTTTGGGACAAATTAAAAGTCCTAAACTCTGGTGCCAGACTTGTACTTCCTAGAGTGTTTCTCCTGGACTGTAGTGAAGGTGGAGCATGGCAAAGCCAGCTCGGCCACTCCAGGTCCACCCCGCCACCCCTCCTGGAAGTGCTTGATAAATTGGTTTCAAGTATTCTGGCTGTAAATTTTGGTGAAATGGCTGGAAAGGTGAAATGAAAGGCTTGTTGGAATTCCCTGTGCCTTATCCTGCTTGTAGGAGGCCTGAGAATATCAGGTATCCTGAAGAAGTTCTGGAGAGGGGCCAGGAGCACATTGGTCAGGCCTCCTGAGGCATGCGGTGGAGAGCGAGGATTCTGGAATTGGCAGTGACTCCATAGAATTTGTGCCAGATGACTGAACCATGGGGGCTTTGGGACTGTGAGTGAGCCTGGAGAGGAAACTATCAATCCAGTGGGTGGACTTTGTATTTTTTCTAAGTCCTCCAACACCCTCAGGTTAAACTGATGAGAAAGGGCTTTGGTATTAGCCTGTGTTTGGTAGTCCCTAATTTAAGTATCTTTGTCCTCTCTACCTCTAATAAAAGTTAAGGGACATATGAAAGATCTGTGCCAAGGGATTAACAGGATTACTTAAACAATGCCCCAGATGCTACAGAGCAGAAATCCTTTAACCTAGCCATCCAAATCCAAACACCACATGGACTCTAACCACCTGTTTCGATCAGACTAGTCAACATGTTGAAGGGGTACCTGGCTAGTGGAGCATTCAGCTCTTAGTTTTAGGGTGAGTTTGAGTCCCACATTAGGTACAGAAATTACTTAAAAATAAATTTAAAATTATTTTAATTAACCTATAATGTATCATTTACCCCAGGGATACAGGTCTGGTCGTCCGGCTTACACATTTCACAGCACTCCACGATATATCACATACTCTACCCAATGTCCATAACCTAGCCACCCTCTCCGTACCCCCTCCCCCCAAGCAACCCTTGAGTTTGTTTTGTGAGCTTAAGTTTCATGGGTTGTCTCCCTTCTGATCCCATTTTGTTTCACTTTTTCTTCCCTACCCCCACCCACACCTCTCAAATTCCTTGTATCAGGGAGATGGTGATAATTGTCATTCTCTGATTTATTTCACTCAGCATAATACCCTCTAGTTCCATCCACGTTGTTGAAAATGGCAAGATTTCATTTTTTTTGATGGTTGCATAGCATGTCATTGTTTAAATATTTTTAAAAAGTTCTATATATGCACATACACACTGGAGAATTTTGGGCTTAGAGGGCAGCCAAACGAAATCAATGGACAGTTCAGTTTTGTCCTGTTTTGGGTTGCATTATGGGGTGAGGAGACCTAAGGTTCACACATCATCTGTGACCTGAACCAGTCCTGTTGCGTGTACTGTGGATGGAGATGACAGATGGCCTCCTTGGAGGGGGAGCGTGCCATTGGCAGTTTGGTGCTGCTATGAAGAAAGCCACCCAGCAGGGGCAAGTTCTCTGACCAGTCAAACCTAAAAAAAAGTTGGCATTCTGTAACTCTAGAATCAAAAGTTTGAGTTGGAGCACGTGGGTTTAAGTCTGTTAGCTCTTAAACTACAGCAAAGATGAGTGGCATTCAAAATTTGTATCAGTGGCAGGTGAGTGCCCCAGCACTGGACTTGGAGGAAGGCCCATGAGGCTGGTGTTAGGCTCTTTTGAGACCCAGCAAAGGATTTCTAGGGTCTTAATGGCCCTACAGCGTTTTCTTATGGGGGTGCTTATCCTGGTTGTCTACTCTCCTGTAGGTCTGCAGGTTTAAGAAAACCTGAAAACAGGGGATTTGGCCATTAGGAACATGAATTGGGGTTGCTGTTGGCCCAGGCCGAGCACAGCCCATGCCCAGGGACTATTCAAATGCTGTGAAATAGGATTTGATTGCCCCAGGCTTCGGGTGGAGGTTTTGTCCCTTAACTTGCTGGAGAGAAGGGAAACTTACTCCCACCATTAAGAGTTGCTCTTCTATGTATATTTCTTAATTTGAGAGAGTGTATGGAGGGAGAGGAAGAAGCCCACTTCCTGATAAGCAGAGAGAGCCAGTCCTGGGGTTTGATTTCAGGGCCCAAGATCATGACCTGAGCTGAAGTCAGATGTTTAACCAACTGGACCACTTATGTATGCTTTTTAAATTTTATTTTTAGATGTTTTTTGTTTGACAGTGAGGGAGGGAACACAAGCAGTGAGTGTGGGAGAGGGAAAAAGCAGACTTCTGCCAAGCAGGGAGACCAATGCGGGGCTTGATCCCAGGACCTTGGGATCATGACCTGAGCCAAAGGCAGATGCTGACAACTGAGCCACCAAGCGTCCCAATATACTTTTAATAAAAGAGGGAATGTTCCGGGTTGCCTGGGTGATTCAGTGGGTGAAGTCTCTGCCTTCCGCTCAGGTCATGGTCTCCTGGTCCTGGGATCGAGCCCCATGTCCGGCTCCCTGCTCAGCGGGGAGCCTGCTTTCTCCTCTCTGTCCGCTGCTCTGCCTGCTTGTGATCTCTGTCAAACGGATAAATCTTTAAAAAAAAAAAAAGAATGTTCCTGACGCCGGGCCTGGGGTGTACCAGGCATTTACCTCAGCCCCTCTATATACCTGCTGTGGGCAGAAAATTAAGGTTCGTTCTCACTTTCTGCTACTTGGTTCATCATTAAGGAAGGGCGACAGTCTAGCCCTGTTACTGCTGGTAGTTCCAGAGGTGGTCTGACTTGGGTGGAATGGAAGGGAGATTGAAGGTAGCCCTGAAAGGCCAAAGGGGAAACATCAGCTTTCTATACAGGGACTGGAATCCTTCAAATAAATGTTTTAATCCTAAGCCTCCCTGACGACTGGTTTTGGATTTGGTGGGTTGGGGGAAGATTTTGCAGCCATTTTAGAAAAGCATGTTCCCTTTAGGAAATGGTTGTCGCTGCTTTTGTCATTCTTCCAGCAGGTGGCAGCACATCCACAAGGATGTGGAACCCTGAGGCTTCGTTTCAGCCCAATGTGTTTTTGACTTCAAACTTACTCTCCGGTTAAGTGCTGGGGCTTGGGAATCTGCAAGGAAACAGTCCACTTAGCACACCTGAGAGATGCTATGGAATCAACAGACAACTCCATTTTATTGAACCTTCGTCTTGTGCCCTTTCTCAGCGTTACCCCATTTTTCTGTGCTTGGTTCACTTAATGATCTCCTTTGGTTTTGTTTGGTGTAAAGATTTTTATTCATTTATTTGGCAGCACAAGCAGGGGGAGTGGCAGGCAGAGGGAGAGAGAGAAGCAGGCTATCCACAGAGCAGGGGGAACCCGATGTGGGACTCAATCCCAGGACCCCTGGGTCATGACCGAGCAGAAGGCAGACGCTCAACAACTGGGCCACCTCAGTGCCCCTAATGATCTCTTATATCTCAGTCTCTGTCTCCCCTCAATCTAAAAATGTCCCCACACTTCTCATTAAAAAAAAAAAATTGTCCCCTGGGGTGCCTGGGTGGTTCAGTCAGTCAAGTATCTGCTTTCAGAGTCTGGATGATGTCCCATGTTGGGCTCTGCTCAGGAGGAAGTCGGCTTCTCCTCCCTCTGTCTACCGCTCCCCCTGCTTGTGCATGTGCACGCGTGCTCTCTCTGCCTGCCAAATAAATTTAAAAAGACCGTCCCCTGATCTGACCTCCCCACCCAGTTATTCCCACTTCCTTTCATTGCCAAACTTTGAGAAGGACCACACTCCTGCCTCCCACTCCTTTTTTCCAGCATTGTGGCTTCTGTCCACCTGCTTACCTGCAGCCTCTGATAGATGATCGCTCCTTCCATCCTGAAAGTCCCTTCTCCACCCTCAGAATGGGCAGACACAGTAGTGTGGAGGCTTTGTGATACCGGGCTGTGGTGGAGAGGGAAAGAAAAGAACAAAGAGTCCTGGGATTAGATCCTTTCAACAGACTGCAATTAATAGCTGTGCATCAGTTGCTGTCCCCCTCAGGTCAGGTAACGCAGCCACTGAGGGCAAAGGCCCATAGAGTTCCTCTATTACTGGTCCCTCCACATGGAAACATGAAAAGAACACATAAGTCCCTGCCAAGCTCTGAGTAGAGGGACTTGGTTTTGTTCATTATTCTGTCTCATGGGCCTAGGACAGTGCCTGACATGCAGTAGGTACTCAGTGATGAACGAAGGAAGCCTGGAGAAACTCCCCCCAGCTGCAGGGAAAGCTGTGATAGTGGGAGATAACCGAGGCCTGATGTTCCTGTTCTTAACATGTATTTTTAAAGTTCTTCACATTTGTGTATAGGGTTTCTGGTAAAGCCTTTGAATCTCTCAGAATAATCTCAAGATTATTTATTTAAAAGAAAAGAGTACAGGGGCACCAGACTGGCTCAGTCAGGAGCATGTGACTCTCAATCTCAGGGTTGTGAGTTTGAACCCCATGTGGGGTGTAAAGATTACTTTAAAAATCTTGAAAAAAAAATAAGGATTACAAAGGAAACCAATTATATTGAGGTAAAATCATTAAAATTTTTATTTTTTAAAGATTTTATTTATTTATTTGAGAGAGAGTTCACAAGTAGGCCGAGAGGCAGGCAGAAAGAGAGCAAAGCAGGCTCCCTGCTTTAACCCACTGAGCCATCCAGGCGCCCCCATTAAAATTTTTAAGCACAACTTTTGTGATAGAATTTTATGTGTGTTCACTAATGCATTAGAGAAAATATTTTTGCATTTGAAATACAGTTAAGTGGGGTGCCTGGGTGGCTCGGGTCATGATCCCAGGGTCCTGGGATCAAGCCCTGAGTTAGGCTCCCTACTCGGTGGGGGGGAGTCTGCTTCTCCCTCTCCCACTCCCCCTGCTTGTGTTCTCTCTCTTGCTGTCTCTCTGTCAAATAAATAAAATCTTAAAAAAAAAATGCAGTTAAGTTAGGGAGTTTGGTTCTGGTAATGACAGAGTGGCTTACAACAGACTGACCTTCCTGTCGATAACAACTGTAAACTCTATACAAAATATAAATCAACTTTTAAAGATGTTGGACAGGGGCACCTCGGTGGCTCAGTGGGTTAAGCCTCTGCCTTCAGCTCAGGTCATGATCTCAGGGTCCTGGGATGGAGCCCTGCATTGGGCTCTCTGCTCAGCAGGGAGCCTGCTTACCCCCCCCCCGCCCCGCCCACCTGCCTCTCTGACTACTTGTGATCTCTCTCTCTGTGTCAAATAAATAAATAAATAAAATCTTAAAAAAAAAAAAAAAAAAGATATTGGACAAATAGTACCAGATAGAAACTGGAGCAGATGTCTGATATCCTTGAAAGAAGACAGGAGTACTTTGTCTTTCCTGGGATAGTTTTCCTACCCCCTGAGGGTATTCCCCAGTTAGCATGACTCCTCAGACAGAGTTCAAGCAGAAAGGGGGTCTTACTGCACTGAGGAGTCAGTTTAGAGTTTGAGTCTGGAAATTTTCGTGAAAATACAGGAGACACAGAGCCATAAAATCTGCATACTCAATAGCCTTCATATTCTTGGCCAAGTCCTATATCGTGTATGCTTGGGGAAGTATCTCATGAGCCCAGGGGAAAACAGCAGAAAGTTGAAAAAGGAAAGAGCTGGCTACAGATGCCAGCAGCTGCCTGGGGCTAGTGAGAGACAGTTGGGAGTTGAAGCTCTGCCCAGTTATAAGGTTTTGATAAGCATTTCAAGCTTTTCTTTGAAACTTTGAAGGACTATACTGTAGAAGTAAGAGCCACATCTCAGGCATAAGGACTGAGCCTAGGACTAAGAGCCAAATGCAAAACCAAAATAGGTCCACCCTAACAAAGTCTAAAGCTTGAAACTAAGCCCCCACATTACCAAGGTGCTCTGTTGGGAATTCAGTTGCCTACTAGAACAAACTAGTGTTCAGAGGAGGATAATGGAGTTCAGACTCTACAGAGCAACGTGTCATGTCCAGTAAGAAAGAAATTACTAGGGGTGCCTGACTGGTTCTATCTGTAAAGCATGTGGATTTTCATCTCAGGGTTATGAGTTTGAGTCCCATGTTGGGCATAGAGTTTACTTAAAAAAAAAAAATTAAGCATGCAATGAAGTATGAAAATGCAGTCCACAATCAAGACAGAGTGTCAATCAGTAAATACAACTTGCATGTTGAAATTTGTAGGCAAGGAGTTTAATCATTACAAATATGTTAAATATGTTAACAACTGAGCCACCCATGTGCCCCAGAAATGATCAGTTAACCAGAAAACAGATCAATAGAAAATGCTGACAGAGTTCAGGACATGCTACCCCAAAACATAACATCTTGACATGTTGAATATTTCAAGCTGAAGGAATGTGAGAAACAACAGATGTAAGAAAGACTCTGTGACCTTCCCTAAAGCAGGTCATAGACCCCCGAGTGCAAGGTGCCCTCCCTATAGCTAGAGGAAAGGAGCACCTTTATCTCTGAAGATAGGAACACCAAGAGGAACTTGAAGAACAGGCCTCACTGTCTTCCCCATGTTAATGAACTTAGCTCATACCTTCTTGTTGGTCCTATCATGTGTTCCCACAACTCTCCACTCGTCATCGAACCTAACAAAGACACTCAGGTGACACTACCCCCCCACATTATCTAAACTGAAACTCAAAGAGAAAAAATATCGAAGAAAAAAATGAGGAGAGCCCCCATAATGACAATATTAAATTGCCTAACGTGTAATTGAGTCCATGAGGGAGAGGAGAGAATGAATGGGACTGAAAAACATCTCTTTGGAAGATAATCCTTGAAAATTTCTAAATTTGATGAGAAACAACCCACAGAGCCAAGAAGGAAGCCACATCTCTGCACATCATAAATGAGTTGTTGAAAAACAAGGAAAGGGGCGCCTGGGTGGCTCAGTGGGTTAAGCCTCTGCCTTCAGCTCAGGTCATGATCTCAGGGTCTGGGGATCGAGCCCGACATCGGGCTCTCTGCTCAGCAGGGAGTCTGCTTCCCCCTCTCTGCCTGCCTCTCTGCCTGCTTGAGATCTCTCTCTCTGTCAAATAAATAAATAAAATATTTAAAAAAAGAAAGAAAAACAAGGAAAAATTTTTTTTAAAGATTTTATTTATTTATTTGTCAGAGACAGAGGGAGAGAGAGCGAGTGAGCACAGGCAGACAGAGAGGCAGGCAGAGGCAGAGGGAGAAGCAGGATCCCTGCCGAGCAAGGAGCCCGATGTGGGACTCGATCCCAGAACCCTGGGATCATGACCTGAGCTGAAGGCAGCGGCTTAACCCACTGAGCCACTCAGGCGTCCCAACAAGGAAAATTTTTAATATCACCAAACAAAAAAGATCTATTACCTGCAGAGGAACAGCTGTAAGAATTATAGCTAGATTCTCATAAGGAAAAATAAAAGACAATGGATGATTTTTTTTTCAAGATTTATTCATTTATTTTAGAGAGAAAATGTGAGTGGGGGGAGGAGCAGAAGGAGAGAATCTTCATGCAGACTCCCAGCTGAGCATGGAGCCCAAACCCCAACAAAGGGCTCAATTCCTTGACCCATGAGATCATGACCTGAGCCAAAACCAAGAGTTGGAAGTTTAACTGACTGAGCTACCCAGGTGCCCCCAAAATGAGCAGTATCTTTAAAGTGCTAAATGAGAAATATCAGTCTAGAATTCTGTATCTACAAAGTATTCTTCAGAAGTGAAAGAGAAATAAGTCACTTTCAAATAAATGGGGATGAGCGCATTCATTAGCACATTTGTAGTTCAAACCACAGGGACACCTGGGTGTCTCAGTCGGTTACATGTCTGCATTCAGCTCAGGTCACGATCCCAGGGTTCTGGGATTGAGTCCCGCATTGGGTTCCTTGCTCAGTGGGGGGCCTGCTTCACCCTCTGCCTGCCATTACCACTGATTGTGCTCTCTCTCTCTCTGACAAATGAATAAATAAAATTAAAAAAAAAAGTAGAAATAACCAGTACAATTATTAGGTTGGGGTACCAGGTGGTGGGTATTACAGAGGGCACGGCTTGCATGGAGCACTGGGTGTGGTGAAAAAATAATGAATAATGTTTTTCTGAAAATAAATAAATTGAGAAAAAAAAAGTGAATGATAAAACATTTTGGGATGCAGCTAAAGCAGTATTTAGATGGACATTTATAACTTGAAATGCTTTATAAAAGAATGGAAAAGAGGTTCAAAATTAATGATCTATGTTTTTAGCTTAAGATAAAAAAGGAAGGGGCGCCTGGGTGGCTCAGTAGGTTAAGCCGCTGCCTTCGGCTCAGGTCATGATCTCAGGGTCCTGGGATCGAGTCCTACATCGGGCTCTCTGCTCGAGCCTGCTTCCCTCTCTCTCTCTCTGCCTGCCTCTCCATCTACTTGTGATTTCTCTCTGTCAAATAAATAAATAAAATCTTTAAAAAAAAAAAAGATAAAAAAGGAAGAGGAAATTATGCTTAAAATATGCAAAAAAGAAAATAATGAAAATTGATAACAGAAAAATCAAGGTAAACTAATCCACTGGAAGGATTAAAAGGATTAGGACAATAGGTAGCAAGACTGATAAGAAAAAAGAACTGAAAACAGAAATAGCCAATGTCAGGAATGAAAGAGGAAATATCACTACAGATTTTACAAATATTAAATACGATGAGGGAATATTATGGACAGCTCTATTCCAATAAGTTTAACAACTTAGCCAAAAGGAACAAACTCTTTGAAAACACAACTCTGCAAAACTGACACAAGAAGAAATGGAAAGTCTAGGGGTGCCTGGGTGGCTCAGTAGGTTAAGCCTCTGCCTTTGGCTCAGGTCATGATCTCAGGGTCCTGGGATGGAGCCCCACATAGGGCTCTCTGCTCAGCAGGGAGCCTGCTTCCGCCTGCCTCTCTGCCTACTTGTGGTCTCTGTCAAATAAATAAATAAAACCTTAAAAAGAAAAAGAAAAATCAGTTCTACTTATATATAAAGCAGCAAGCAATTGGAAAATAAAAGTTTTAAATTAGCATAACTGCATTAAGAAAAAATACTCAGAAATAAATTTTGTGTGTGTACACAGACACATTTTCTTTTATTGTAACAAAGACATTTGTACAATTTTTTTTTTAAATGTAGACTCCATGCCCAGTGTGGAGCCCAAAGCAGGGCTTGAACTCACAATCCTGAGATCAAGACCTGAGCTGAGATCAAGAGTTGGATATTTAACTGACAGAACCACCCAGGCACCCTGAGACACCCATACAATTTTAACTTTTAAAACTGATCATCCGGGGCACCTGGGTGGCTCAGTGGGTTAAGCCGCTGCCTTCGGCTCAGGTCATGATCTCGGGGTCCTGGAATCGAGTCCCGCATCGGGCTCTCTGCTCGGCGGGGAGCCTGCTTCCTCCTCTCTCTCTCTCTGCCTGCCTCTCTGCCTGCTTGTGATCTCTATCTGTCAAATAAATAAATAAAATCTTTAAAAAAAAAAAACAAACTGATCATCCTCGGGGCACCTGGGTGGCTCAGTCGTTAAGCATCTGCCTACAGCTCAGGTCATGATCTCAGGGTCTGGGATCGAGCCACGCATCAGGCTCCCTGCTCAGTGGGAAACCTGTTTCTCCCTCTCCCACTCCCCTGCTTGTGTTCCCTCTCTTGCTGTGTCTCTCCCTGTCAAATAAATAAAATAAAATAAATCTTAAAAAAAAAAACAACTGGTCATCCTCTTTCCATTGAAACAAAAAGAAAAGTTTTAAGTAAACAGGAACAAACCCATAATAGAGAATGTCAGTTCCAAGTAATATCCTACAGGTTCTGCTGTTTCTCTTACCAAGTGGCTGGGCTCAAGTTATCGTCTGGCGAAAATTCATTTTATAAGTGTCATTTTAGGGACACCTGGGTGGCTCAGTCATTAAGCTTCTGCCTTCAGCTCAGGTCATGATCCCAGGATCCTGGGATGGGGCCCTGCATCAGGCTCCCTGCTCAGCAGGAAGCCTACTTCTCCCTCTTCCACTCCCCTGGCTTCTGTTCCCTCTCTCACTATGTCTCCTTCTGTCAAATAAATAAATTAGTAATAAAATAAAAATATTAAAAATATTTATATAATTTATATAGTATATAACATAATTATATTACATAATTTATATAAATACATAAATTATTTAAAAATAAAAATATTTTAAAAATTAAAATTAAACTGTCATTTTAGACTGCAAAGACATCCATTAAACATTACAATGAAACAGGCCAAATGAGAAGTCAAATGTCAAAATGCCTGCTTAACTCATCGAACCATCTCAAACCCACCCTTAGCTGATTTTTCATAGCCCCATCTCTTTAAAGTTAAACAAATTGTTTTAAACAGGAGAAAGTGGATAGATACATGTTAGTAAATATCACCTGTCCATATTCACACGGAGACAGTGTAATTTCTCAGCCCATATACAGAGATAGGAGGGAAAACACTAGAATTCTCTGCACTGCTACACAGGGGCCTAGCACCCTCCAGCTTCTGGCGAACTCAGGGAGGGGAAGGTGGTTTTGTTTTGCCCCCCCCCCAATGGTGGTGTTCATTCCATAAGTTTTTATTGACACAGGAAAGGATGAAAATGAATTTGGAACAGAAAGGAGTAGAGACGTTTTTTTCCCAATGTGTTGGGCTCAAGGTTTTTTCCTCCCAAGATAGTTGAGACCCTTTCCTGGTGTAAAAGAGTGTAAAGAGACCTCATAAAACAGGGCAACAGAGGCGCCTCCGTGGCTCAGTGGGTTAAGCCTCTGCCTTCTGCTCAGGTCATGATCTCAGGGTCGTCTGATCAGGCCCCACATCGGGCTCTCTGCTCAGCGGGGAGCCTGCTTCCTCTTCTCTCTGCCTGCCTCTCTGCCTGCTTGTGATCTCTGTCTGTCAAACAAATAAATAATCTAAAAAACCAAACCAAAACAAAAAACCAGGCTGCTGGAGCCTGAGGTGCTCCTCGCGGTTGAGGATCCAGGAGGGGAAGAGGACACACAGATGGGCTCACTGGCCCATCTCCACGCAGCCCCACTCTCAGGCGCGGCCCTAGCGGTCACTACTCACGGCTCCCTCCCTCTCCGTCCCCAACGACCGCCCTCCCACCGGAGCTTCCTCTCTTCCCTCTTCCTCACCGCCAAAATAAATTCAGCAAAAGATGAGGAAGACACTATGAGTGGAAATGAAATACCTAAACTGGAGAGACAAACCAGTTTGTGGGTGAGAAGATGCAATACTGTCAAGATGTTGTCCTCTCCAAATTTATAGACTCAACCCAATCATCATAATCTCAGCAAACTTTTTAGTAGAAATTGACAAGATGATTTAAAAAGTTCTATGGAAATGCAAAGGAGTAGACTAGTCGAAACAATCTCGAAAAATAAAGAAACAAAACTGGGGAACTTACACTAAATGATTTCAAGATTGATTATAAGAGTAATCAAGGCTGTGGACTTTTGTAAGGATAAATACGGGATCAATGAAACAGAGGAAGCATTCCAGAAGTAATTCCTCATAGTCACAGTTAGTTGTTTTATAATGGTACTTAGGCATTCTATGGGGAAAGGACAGTCTTCTCAACAAATCGTGTCTATTTTTTATTTATTTTTAAAGATTTTATTCATTTATTTGACAGAGCAATAGCCAGAGAGGGAACACAAACAGGGGGAGTGGGAGAGGGAGAAGCAGGCTTCCTGCTGAACAGGGAGTCCTACTTTGGCTCAATCCCAGGACACTGGGAAAATGACCTGAGAGGAAGGCAGAGGCTTGATGACTGAGCCATCCAGGTGCCCCAAGAAATAGTATTTAGAAAACTAGGTATTCGAACCTTAGGGCACCTGGGTGGCTCAGTTGGTGAAGAGAAGCCATGGGCTCTTGGTTTCAGATCAGGTCATGAGATCCAGCCACTTGGAGGACTGTGAGCTGAGCATGGAGCCTGCTTCAGAGTCTCTCTCTCTCTCCCTCTACCCCTCCCCTTCCCCTCAAGCACATGCTTTCTCTCTTTCTCTTGAAAAAAAAAAAAATGAGAGGTGCCTGGTGGCTCAGTGGATTAAGCCTCTGCCTTCAGCTCAGGTCATGATCTCAGTCAAGGTCCTGGGATCAAGCCCCACATTGGGCTTTCTGCTCAGTGGGGGGCCTGCTTCTCCCCTCTCTCTCTGCCTGTCTACTTGTGATCTCTCTTTCAGATAAATAAATAAAATATTTTTTAAAAAAGTGCTCAATGTCATTAGTCATCAGAGAAATACAAATCAAGACCACAAGCAGATACCACTGTACCAGCCTGGCTAAAATTAAAATGGCTGACAGTGGCAAGTGTTGTCAAGGCTAGAGAGCTAGACCTCTCATTTACTGCCAGTGGACTATAAAATGATACATCCGTTTTGGAAAGTGAATGTTTGTTATAAAGTTCAACATCCTGCTCTACCAACAGTTTATAGTACTGTAAAGTCAAACATATACCTGCCCTGTGGCTCCAATTCCATACCCAAGTATCTACTCAGGAGAAATTAAAACGTAATAGGTCCACACACACAAGAAATTTGTATGAAAAGGGGCACCTGGGTGTCTCAGTAGGTTAAAGCCTCTGCCTTTGGCTCAAGTCATGATCCCAGGGTCCTGGGATAGAGCCCCACATCAGGCTCTATGCTCGGCAGGGAGCCTGCTTCCTCCTCTCTCTCTGCCTGCCTTTCTGCCTACTTGTGTTCTCTCTCTGTCAAATAAATAAATAAAATCTCAAAAAAAAATTGTATGAAAATGTTTGTACCATCTTTCTTTTTTCTGGTGTAAGTCCTGGAAAGCTTGATTTGCATAGATATTTATCTAAGCAACCAGGGCTTGCTTTGCTAGGTGGAGACATGGATTTCTCAAAGAATACTAGAATTCTTCAAGGCTCCTTTTGTTAAATTCTACTTGTAAAAAGTATTTTTGTCCTAAGAACAGTGAGTTCATCCTTAGCTGGGTCACAACTCATAAACACATTATCTCAGAGAGGAAAGAATTACGGCTTTATGGCTCGATTTCAATTGAAACTTAAAGACTTTGGAAAGAGTTATGAAGTATTTCTGGGAGTTGGCAAATGGCTCTCTGCAAGGAAATTGGTAGAGCATTTGTGTCTATATTCTGTCCTGGTAAAACTCTTCCCCAGCTTTTGATCATTTGCAGGGATATTGCTGGCTCTGTTTTCTTCTTCCGTATTGGGCAGCTCAACCAAGAAAACTTGTAAATTTTCTAGGAACATCACAAATGTTCATTTTTGGACGTTGGATAGGAAGACATCTCCCTCATATGGCTAAAAATAGCTGCCAAGTAAGAAAACCCAAGGATAAAATCTTTTCCTTCAAAGGAATTCTAGAAGTGGGGTTGCTTTCTCATTCAGAAAGAGTAAGACTTCTGTGGTTAGTTTGAAAAATGCTTTAGGACTTGTCCTTTGAAAGCCAGTGAGATGTTTAAACCTTTCATATACGGCTTTCCCACTTCCTGGTAAACTTTTACAAATGCAGTGATTGTGAGACCTGCTTCTGATAAAATTGATGACTTTTATGAATGTTGATAGAACATCTTGCAGAGATGTGGGGAACGTCTTTATCGTCTGTGCCTGTCTGTGTAAAAGGCATTGAATAATAATGACAATGGAGAGTTTTCTTTATCACTTAGGTCCATTGGGCAGAGAATGAAGCATTTTTTTCCAGGCAAAAATGTATTTGGCAAAAGCCCTTTCTATGATTTCCAGAGCTGTCAACAGCCTTTGTAGTCTGCATGGGCGACTTGCAAAGTAAGAAAGCACCAGCACACCCCTAGGGACCCCAAGCAACTCCCTTGAGAGGTATCTGTGGTTTCCCCCAGCATGCAAGTCTGTTGTTTCCTCAACGACCTGCTTCCAGTGTTAAAAGAAACGTCATCTCTTCTAGAACCTATCACACCACTTGATAAGAGAATGGCATCTACTCTTTCCCTACTGTTTCCACCCACCCCAATGAAGAGAGTCAGTTTTTTACAACCCATCTCAGTATCGATAACGGCGATTGTCATTATTCTTGGATTTCATGTTTGCAAATTCAGCTACTTGCTAAAATTTCGTATATCCATTCAATGAATAGGAAATGAAACGGAGCTATTGAGTGCACCTGGCCAGCTAAGTGGATAGGTCATGTAAACCTTGATACCCAGTTTGTGAGTTCAAGCCCCACGTTCAGTGTAGAGCTTATTTCGGGGCGGGGGGAGACTAAAAAGTAGCTGTTGATAGGAAGCAGATTAGTGGTTGCCTGAAGAGCAGGGAATGGGGAGAGGGAGGCAGAGAAGGAAGAAGGAAGAGATTCGATGGGGGTACGAGTGATGGATAAGTCTACTGTCTTGATTGTTGTCATGGTTTGACATGAGTCTGTATGTCACAGCTAGGACATTATACACTTTTGATACAAGAAATTTATCACATGTCAATATGCTTCAATAATGATGTAAAAGACCCCCCATATCTTGGTGGGAATTATATTAAGGGGGGGCCTAGGTGGCCCGGTTGGCCCCGACACGGGGCCCCAACCCAGCACCCTGGGATCACGACCTGAGCTGAAGGCAGATGCTTAACGACTGAGCCACCCAGTTACCCCTAAATATGTAAATCTTTGAAAAAAAATTAAACTCTAGTTATTTAACATTTTTTTTTTTTACTCCTCATATTTTTTTCTGGTTATTTTCATAGGGTCTTTCCCACCATTATATAATCTAATCGATTGTTATTAACATATAAGCAAACATGTCTGTTCTTCCTATGAGTGCTGATCTTGCATGCAAGCCTCTTTGCTCCACTGTCACAAATTTGAAATATTGCACTTGGTTTGGATTTTTTTGGAGTAGCCAACTGTATCATCCTCAAATCATACAACTTCCTTTTTACTAGTCATATTTCTCGTGGCTGTTTTACTGTTTCGTGAGCTTCCAGCCCTAGTTAGGTCGTGACTGTGGGTGTGCTCGTGTGTTTTGCCCTTGATCATGATGAGAAGCACCCTAGTGTTTTACCATTACACAGGATGCAGCTTTTAAGTTGAAATCAATGTGGTTTTTTCCCTAGATTTTTATTTATTTGTCAGGGAGAGGGAAAGAGAGAGAGAGAGAGCACAAGAGGGGCAGCGGCAGGCAGAGGGAGAAGAAGAAGCAGGCTCCCCGCTGGCAGGGAGCCCAATGAGGGGCTCCATCCCAGGATCTTGGGATCATGACCTAAGGTGAAGGCAAATGGTTAACTGACTGAGCCACTCAGGTGTCCCTGAAATTTATGTTTTTTTTTTTTTTTAAAGATTTTATTTATTTATTTGACAGACAAGAGATCACAAGTAGGCAGAGAGGCAGGCAGAGAGAGGAGGAAGCAGGCTCCCTGCTGAGCAGAGAGCCCTATGCGGGACTCCATCCCAGGACCCTGGGATCATGACCTGAGCTGAAGGCAGAGGCTTTAACCCACTGAGCCACCCAGGAGCCCCCCTGAAATTGATGTTTTAAAAAATCCGTTATAGGGCACCTTTGGCACAGGTTCATGATCTCAGAGTCCCGGGATGGAGCCCCACCTCAGGCTCTCTGCTCAGCAGGGAGCCTGCTTCCTCCTTTCTCTCTGCCTACTTGTGATCTCTCTCTCTGTCGAATAAATAAATAAAATCTTAAAAAAAAAAAAGAAATGTAAAAAAAGAAAAAAATCTGTTATTAGGGACATTGTCAAGCATATGTTAAAGTAGAAAGACCAGAATAATCAACTTTCTAACCCACATCCCCCAGCTTTGTCCACCTTTGTTTCATTTGTCCTTCTTCCTTCTCCCAACTCCTGGAAAATTATGAAACATATTCCCAATATTATATTATTTCATCCATATTCCTAATTTCCTCAATATTTTACCCATATATTTCCATTATATTGATTTGTCTGAGATATTTCAATTTGTATCTTTGAAAGTTAATGATTCTTTTTAAAAAAAAAGTAATGCTTTTATCACATGGTAGAAATTGAACATTAATCCCTGGATATCATCAAACATTCAGTGCTCAGATTTCCTTAATTTTGTTTTTGTTTTTTTTTTTTCACTTGGCCTATCAAATCTACATTCAAAGAAGCCACATATGGCTCTGGAGACTCTTTCCTTTTTTTTTTAAAGATTTTATTTATTTATTTGACAGAGAGAAATCACAAGTAGGCAGAGAAGCAGGCAGAGAGAGAGAGGGGGAAGCAGGCTCCCTGCTGAGCAGAGAGCCCGATGCGGGACTCGATCCCATGACTCTGAGATCATGACCTGAGCCGAAGGCAGGGGCTTAACCCACTGAGCCACCCAGGTGCCCAGGAATTTTCTTTTGAACATAAGAAAAGATACTTATCCTCACTCATACTAAAAGAATTATAAATTAAAATGCAATTTTAATTAATTTATTTAGATGTAACATTTTACCTATTAGGTTGCGGGGACCCAGACTCTGAGAGGGAGACTTTGCTGGAGGAGGTTTACTGGGCGGGGGTCTCAGGCTCAGAGCCTCTATGGGAGTGGGGGACGCAGGAGGTGACAGAGGAGCAGCTGGGCAGGGATGCAGCTAGGATGGAGGTCTCAGTGCCCATGGGAGCTCTCGAGCTGGGACAAGCCCCAGAGTGTTCTGGAGGGAGGCGATGGGCGGGGCTTTTGTACCCTCTCATTGTCCTGTCTCAGGGCAGGAGTACAACCGATGGACACTTGCAGGAAGGGATCTAGGTGTCAGCTGCAGACCAGACTGCACTTCAGCGACTGGGGGAATGCCTGCTGCAGTCCTAAGGCGAAGCAAACCTGAGCAGCATTTGGATGGACACTCCCTACCGCATCACACGCAGAGACACCCCACCTGGTTGTCTCTTTTAGGATATCAAGATCCATCAGTGGGGTCAGCTGTTGCTAGCCTGCCTGGTCTAGCCATTGTAGGCAGCCCCATCAGCGTTTCCTTAGTTTAGACAACCGCTGATGATCATATTAGATCCATTTTTTCATGACTCACAAAATCATGATATTCTAATTCTACTATTTGTTCCTTATTTATTAGCTAGAAGTCTATAAGGAAATTTTTCTCCCAGACTCTTTGGTTATCCTGAGGTACAGTTCCTACTGCAGAGACAGAACACATGCTTGATTCTCTCCCTTGATTTTCCAATTAAAACATATCTAGTGGTGCTGGGGCGCCTGGGTGACTCAGTCGGTTAAGCATCTGCTTTTGACTCAGGCTGCAATCCAGAGTCCTGGGATCCAGTCCCAGGGTGGGCTCCCTGCTCACCTCTGCCTTTCCCCCAGTCCTCAGTGATGTCCTGCTCAGCGGACTGCATTCTCTTCACCATAAACATCGCTTCTGGCTTAGGCTTATGACACATGCCAGCCTCATGAGGATCTCTCCTTGAGTTTTTGCCAGAAATATCACAAAGATACTCATTTTGTAACTAAACTAATGTATTTTGGCTCCTTGGGGAAGTACCGGCGGGCTACACTATAAGGAGCTGTCACACAGAAAGGAACAACTATTTGCCACAAATAAGGAGATGAGGAGGGGGAATAGCTTCCCAAGCCGTGACTCCTTGAGCAGGGGTGAAGGATGAACGTTTAGAAAGGGGAGCTTTGTCATCGTGGGTGGAGGCCGGCACAAGGTCGTGCATGCATCTTAAGGAAAGGTGCATACACATAGGATGTTATGTTAATGACTTTGTGAGCCTTCTTGGGTGGAGATTTTACCTCTTCTTTGGGCAGAGGTAACAGTTGGATAAGGAGAAGGGCTATGGGCAAGCTCCAAGAGCGAAGAGCTGGAATAAACTGGACGGGGTCTTGGGGTCCTTATTTGGGTAAGGAATGCAGGGCCTTGCTTACCTCTGAAACAGCACTGGGAGTTTTACCACTGATTGTCTCTAGTATGGTAACATTATTTCCTGGCCTGGTAGAGAATGTTAGTTTTTGCATTCCTTTTAAATCCTTAACTACTGAGGTTTTGCCTTTTTTTTTTTTTTTAAGTTTTCTGTCTTTCTTGTAATTCTGACACCTCCTAGGAAGTTCTGCAAGAAGTGTTTGGGTGAGAAGCGCATAAATAACGGGAAATAGCTGGGGGTCTAAAATGACTTCTCTTGTGTCATGAAAGCTTTCTTCTTCTGGGGACACCTAACTCTTTCTGTTTACTTTTTTTTTTTTTTACTTTTGGGAGTATGATCTGGAAAAACTACCTAAGTCTAAAGCTGCCTGCTAGAGAATCAAATCGACTTAGAGAAAAGAAAAGCTATCAGGGGGGCACCTGGGTGGCTCAGTGGGTTAAAGCCTCTGCCTTCGGCTCAGGACATGACCTCAGGGTCCTGGTATCGAGCCCCGCATTGGGTTCTCTGCTCGGCTGAGAGCCTGCTTCCTCCTCTCTCTCTCTCTGCCTGCCTCTCTGCCTACTTGTGATCTCTGTCTGTCAAATAAATAAATAAATCTTCAAAAAAAAAAAAAAAGAAAAGAAAAGAAAAACTAACAGGTGAAAAAAAACAACAATCATTTAAGCACCTGGACCCAGCCATGCCTGAAGCTCTAGAGATCTGTTACATCCAGGAAAAGTTCTTTCTTTCTTGACCTAGTTTTCTTTGACCTACTTTGTGAGCCTTCTTGGGTAGAGATTTTACCCATTTGGATGGGTAGTCCACTCTCTCTAGCAGAGACCCAACAGTGGCAACCCTAGCTTGCAGAAGGTCCCCAAGGGAGCCTTCTGGTCCATAGCCTGTCAGCAATGCCCAGGAGTTGCTGGAGAGTCAGATGCACTCTGTGGCACTGTGGGCACAGGGAGGAGGGTGAATAGGTTAGCCGTGTTTAAGTCAATAAGAGTCTCAAGGAAGACAGCTAGAAAATCCAGCTTTGGTGAGAATGGTCCAGAACACCAGCCCCTTGGGGGCCCCAGAGATAAAGTGAAGGCTGGGTCTTCCCTGGATAAGGAGGACTATTGATCAAGAGGATTTAGGGACAAATGGGAAAGCAAGTACCTGGTAGTTCAAGTTCAGGAGCAGGACAGGGGTTCTTTTTTTTTTTTTTTTAAAGATTTTATTTATTTATTTGACAAAAAGAGAGACAGCAAGAGAGGGCATACAAGCAGGGGGAGTGGGAGAGGGTGAAACAGGCTCCCTGCCAAGCAGGGAGCCTGACTCGAGGCTCGATCCCAGGACCCTGGGATCATGACCTGAGCCAAAGGCAGACGCCCAACAACTGAGCCACCCAGGCAGCCCATGGATGGGGCTTCTGACCGTGTGCAGCCTGCAGGAGTCCCAGGCCAGGCAGCCATGCCCTTTCTGCTGGGTTTGGCAACCAGCTTATACTAACTTCATACAAGGAGTTGGGGAGTTTGTCTTTTGCCATGGCTTACCTAGGCTGGAGCGACTTGTTTCTTTGGAGTCTGAAAGAACTTACTGCCCAAAGGATCCCAGAGACTCCGGGAAGTTGATTCTTTGATGATGCTTTCAAGTTCTTCCTTACTTGTGGGAACATAAGGATTTTTGGTTTTTTGAATCTGTTTCTTTTATTACTTTGAACCATAGTTTTCAACAAAATTTAAAAATCTATTCACATATTTCTATGGGCATTGTAATTCTTCTAATTTTACATCATAATCTGCATTAACTACCTCAACTTGCTAATTATATTTGAATTTTCTCACCTTTTATTAAATTTGGCATAGAACTAGTGTTTTCTTTTTTTTTTTTTGTTTAAGACTCTACCTTTGTGGGGCACCTGGGTGGCTCAGTGGGTTAAGCCGCTACCTTCGGCTCAGGTCATGATCTCAGGGTCCTGGGATCGAGTCCCACATCGGGCTCTCTGCTCAGCAGGGAGCCTGCTTCCCCACCCTTCTCTGCCTACTTGTGATCCCTGTCTGTCAAATAAATAAAGAAAATCTTTAATAAATAAATAAATAAATAAATCTTTTTAAAAAATCTACTTTTGGATTTATCAATTTTACTGCTTTCACATTCACCAAATTTAACTCTCATCTTTACGATGCTTCTATGATTTCCTTCTTCTGGCTTTGCTTGAGTCTGTTTTACAGTTCTCTCCCTGAAATTTTGAGTTGAAATGTTAGATCAGTTATTTATATTATTTTTTTCTTACAAAAATGAATGCATCTAAAGCTGTTAAATTTTACAGTATTCAACAGTCACTGCTTTTGGACGAAGTCCTGACACTTAACACCTTTGAAATCATAGTGAGATAAGTTGGTATTATCCCATAATGATATGGTATTCCTAATTCAAAACAATCGGCCATTATAGTTTCTATTTTCTCTTTAAAAAATTTTTTTAAAGATTTTATTTATTTATTTGAGAGAGAGAACGAGCAGTGGGGAGAGGCAGAGGGACAGAGAGAGAGAGACAGACAAACAGAAGCAGACTTCCTGCTGAACAGGGAGCCCAAAGTGGGACTTGATTCAGGACCTGGAGATCATGACCTAAGCCGACTTAGCCATCCAGGTGCCCCTCTATTTTCTTTTTGACTTGACAGTTACTTAAGAAAGAGGCTAGAATTGTCATTGTTCTTCTTCTCCCCCTGCCCATCTCTTCTTGTCAATATTCTTGTTTGATTTACTTTTTGTGGGTATTTTCTGGTTTATTGTATCACGGACCTAGCGTTTGGTCTGTCAAATTTCTGCTTTGGAGAAAATTTGGTGTTTTCTTTCTTTTATTATTATTATTTTTTCTTTATTATGTATTTTCTTTCCTCTTAATACACATACGTGGTGAAAGTTTCATGTGCAGAAGGAAGGTAAAGGCTGTGCATGGTACAGAGTTCCGTACGGATCTTTGATTCAATCTTATTCATGAAAGTGTGGCATCTTTGGTATCTTTTTGTCCGTTTACTTTATTCTGCGCCGTGTATTTAATCACACTTTTAAAAAAGTCACACTATTTAGTATGTGACAGACTCTCACTACTTTTGTGTTTTGGGCAACAGCTGGACTGGTGCAGGATGTCCAGGTCCTCTGCTCATGCCGCAGTCAAGGTGTTGGCTCGTTGCATTCTCATCTGAAACTCGGGCTTCCGCCTCAAGCTTATTTCTGTTACTGGCAGAATTCAGCTCCCTGCAGTTGTCGGACCAAAGTCCCCGTTTCCTTGCTGGCTCTCCACGAGGTGCTGCTCTCAGCTTCTGGAAGCTGCCCCCATTCTTGGTCACCTAGCCCTTCCATCTTTAAGTCTGCAATGGCATCTGGAATCCTCTGCCAGCTTTCAATCACTCTGACTTCTCCTTCTGCCCCTGGCCAGGGAAAGCTCCCTGCTTTGAAGGGCTATGGGATTAGATTAGGCTCACCTGAATAATCACCCAGTCTTAAGGTCCACTGGGCCATACGGTGCAACAGAATTATAGGGGCAATGTCTCATCACAGGCACAGGTTCCTGGGGAGCAGGCGGGATGTCTGAGGGCGGGGGCAGGGTGTGTGTGTGTGTGTGTGAGAAAGAGAGAGAGAGAGAGAGAGAGAGATAGGCATACTGTCCTGCATAATGGCTCCTCGTGATACAAGATACATTTTATGAGAAACTTCTATTTTTCAAGTGCCAAACAGCACAGCTTTAAATTACATAAAACAAATCCAGCAAGAAACGTTAGATCAGGTCTAGGTGAGCGGGGCTGATGGGAGTCCTGCCTTTCACCTGGAGCTGGTTTTAGTTAGCTACAGGTGGCTGTCGTGGATGGTCAGCTGTTTGCCGACCTGCCTCCATCTTCCCAGACCACGGGCCTGGCTTTTGGGGGCAGCAGTGCTGAGCTTTGGCCGCCCAGTGGCTTGAGTGCAATCTCCTGGGATCACCTAGGGTGGCCCTGCTTCAGCAAGGGGCCACTATCCTTGTCTCTCCGGGCTGAGCAGCCAGATCAGACGAAGCCTGCCACAAGAGGCCCATGGTGTTTGATTTGAGCTGAATTTTATGTCACTTGCAACCAAACATACCCTGACCAACTCTGGTTATACCCAGTGTTAGCTTTAATATAAAAATTAGAGTACTGCATCCTGTCTGAAAGGGCTCAGACGCTAAACAATGACAAGGACAGCAAACTCTGCCCTGATTATCCAAGACCTTCCTTCAGACCTCAGAAGGCCCTGGAGGGTGGGGAGGCCAGCGATTTCCGTCAACCGGGAGGGGCTGCACTCATCTCCTCGATGGGTAAAGCAAGAGTAAGTCCCCATTCCCCTGAAAGAGCCTCCCTAAGGTGGCCCAGAAGACCTCGAAGCCACCACGGCTGTCCGGATGTTGGCACACTTCTGCCTCCTCAGCTGTGCCTCTCAGCTCGGTGAGACACGCTCATGGTAGAGAGCCTTGTACAGGGGCGCCCGGGTTAAGTCTGATTCTGGATTTCCGCTCAGAGGGGAGTCGGCTTGTCTCCCTCCCCCTCTGCCCCTAGCCCTGCTCAATGCTCGCGCTTTTTCTCTCTAGAATAAATAAATCTTGAAGTTTTTAAAAAAAAAAAAAGCCTTATACAGATAAGCCAAAAGAAAAGAACAAACCCCAGGGAATCCCACTACCAGCAAACAATTCCTGTTAATCAGTTTGGTGGGGATTTGGGGTCCCAGTAAGGCAAGTTACAGATTTCCACAAAACCAGCTCCAATCCTCCCTCCCCTCCTACCGTCACGCTCTCCTACGTGGTCAGTAGGGGGCGCTCCCCGCCCTCTCTCGGGACAGCCGGGGATCCGAAGACTCCCTCTCGCCCTCCGGCCCCGTCCGGCGCTCTCGGTCCCTGCGGGGCCCCGCCCAGATCAGGCTCCGAAAGGGAAGGGCGCCGCCCCCACCCCGTCCTCCACCGCGGCAGAGCTGCGGGTCCGCTGGTGCGCCGCGCCAGACCCCCGGGATTCGGCGGATTCTACCACCACTCACCACCCTCCGCCCCGCATCCCCCCCCCACTGCCCCGCCCCGCCTCGCCCCGACGGCAAATTGCGACTGTCCCCACTAAAGCCCGGGGCAGTCCAGGGATGGCCTCTGAGGCGCCGATCAGGCTGACCGCCCTCGGACGCCCGCGCCCTCCAGCACCTCCTTCCGGAACCGCAATTACAAGCCCTCGGGGGGCAGCTGCCCAGCCTAGGGGCGGGGGCAAGAATTCCAGGCATTCCTGCTAGATTCGGATTAAAACAAAGCCCGAGGAGATTCCTGATAGGTCCCCTGCTACCCTACAGGGTCAGTAAATCCCCGCCCGGGCCGCGGGTTCCCCGCTGGGCCGCTCGCCCGAGCAGCAGGGGACGTTGTTTAAAATAGCTGGACTCGCGCCCCCTCCGGAGGGTCTCAAGTAACCAGCCTGGGTGCGGGCCTGGACGAGGGCATTTTTCAAAGCTCCGTGGGGAGCTTTTCCTCAGGGACTTGAGTCGAGGTGTGGGGCTTGCGTCCCGTCGGAAGGGACTGAGCTCCGTGCGTGGCCTCGCCTGCAAGGTGTAAAATTGGTCCCAGGAGGCGAATTTTGTCGTAGAAATACATGCAAAAATGGCATTCCACCCCATTATATGTCTGTGTTTGTTTTGATATAAAAACAATTGTTAAAAGAATCTTAAGAAAGATTTAAATGTTCTAATTTGTACAGATAAAAAAATGACCTTGAGGTAAAATTTATTTTATTCACCTGAGGGCAAGCAGATGCAACAGCAGGTTCACAGGAGACGTTAAAAGGCACAAATTTATATGGAGTGAAGGAATTGAATTCCAAGCGAAGGCAAAACTGGTTTTTCCACAGAGGGGGGAGAAGTCACTGGCAGCTCCTGGGGCCACCAGTTTCCCTAGCCACCAGAACCTGCAATTTTAAAAAGGTGTAAAATAGCTCACGGAGAATGAACTGGGCTGGAGCAGACAGCTTGGGTGTTGTGCTTTAAAGCTTAGTGTATTTTTGAAACAAGTTTTTCTTTGTAATATTTTAAGTAACTATCTGGAAAAAAATTTTTTTTTCTTTACAGTGCTAATACTGCTGGGCTCCCCCAAACACCAAAATATTAGATTTCAAATCAGTCACTGGATGTAACATGTTTCTGCTCTTTGGGCCTGGGAGCAAAAATCCACAAATACACCCGGAAGTTACTACTGAGGGAAAAAGGAGAGCTTGCAGCTCTTGGGAGACTGTAGATTGACGGGTTAAGGAGCACAGACTTAAAGTTCAAGTCCTGCCCTGTCAGAACGTAGCTGTGGGACCCTTCTTCTGGGAGCCTCTGTTTCTTCACTTGACTGTGGCATATAAGGGGGTTCCAGAAGCTTCCCTCCCCGTTGCTTCTCAGCCTGACTGGACAGAGTATCTCACTTGGAAACTGGCTTTCTTTGTTCAGGCTAGGGTTCTTTGAGTGGTCTTCTGTGGCACCCATGGCTACCCCTTGGTACATCCCTTTGGAAGGCAGAGCTGGTGACTGGGACAAAGTGGGGACGAAGATGAGAGTGGGGACGAAGCTGGTGGCTTCTATTCGAAGCCCAGGGCCTTTGAGACCCATCTCCCTGTCAGCCTGCTCCCCAGGATCAGGTTGAGGATGGACTAAAATTTAATGTCATGGTTAAGATAAGGACCTCTTTGTGTGTGAATTGTGGGCCCCTCTACAGCTTGTGCCCGAAAGGCAGCCTCTGAGAAAGCGCGGAACTGCGCCGGCCCACGTTCCACAGCGCCACCGTGTGGACCGACAGGCAACAGCGGAAGAGGGCGGATCCCAGGCTTTTTGAGTTGCCAGACATGTGGACTTGGCACTTTGGAAGCCCTTGAAGTTCAGTACAGTTTGGTAGTGAGTGGGCTCCAAGAGGCAGAAAAAATAATTTTTCTGAGACCTCTCTGGACTAAAAGATAGACGCTTAGCAACCCTCCTGTATGCATGGGTGATACCCAGGAAAAGAGTCAAACTCTGTAAAATGGAGAAAGCCACCATTGATGGGTGGATGTTGGGGTGGAGAGTGTGTGTGTGTTTGTGTGTATACGTGTGTTGGGGGGATAGTCACTTATGGGATTTCAGACCCTGCCTTCTGCATTGATGCTTCCACATCCTCCTCTTCCCCGCATAGAGAAGGAGACCCAAATGGAGATTTCTTTTACAAGTTTCAATGTCCCTTACAAAAGAGTTACATCTAGGGGCACCTGGGTGGCTCAGTGGGTTAAGTCTCTGCTTTCGGCTCAGGTCATGATCTCAGGGTCTGGGATTGAGTCCCGTGCATCTAGCTCTGTCCTCAGCAGGGAGCCTGTTCCCCACCCCCCATCCCCGCCTGCCTCTCTGCCCACTTGTGATCTCTGTTAAATAAATAAATAAAATCTTAAAAAAAAAAAAAAGGTCACATCTAACTCAGTTTTCAGAGCTTCTCCTGCATCTGCTGTTTCTTAAAAATAACCAGCTCAAGATAATTCTCATGCCAAAGAGACTTATTTTGGACTGTCATAATCTTTTTCTTTCCTTTTAAGATTATTTATTTATTTATTTGACAGGCAGAGATCACAAGTAGGCAGAGAGGCAGGCAGAGAGACAGGAGGAAGCAGGCTCCCGGCTGAGCAGAGAGTCCAATGTGGGGCTCGATCCCAGGACACTGGGATCATGTCCTGAGCCAATGGCAGAGGCTTTAATCCACTGAGCCATCCAGGTGCCCCTTGGAGCGTCATATTCTACTTCAGTTTTCTGCCAACAGGGGTACAGGAGGGACTCAGACTCCAACACTCAATGAGAAACATTAAAATAGATCTGTGTTTGTACCCTCAGTGAAGGTCATGCCCGTGCCACATGTGAAATGCCAGGCAAATTGAGTAAGTTCCATAAAATGGCCATTGCCATCATTGTTACTGGGAAGCAAGATTATAAGACCCGAAAGGCCTTTGTGTCTGTTTCCCAAAATGATCAGCAGCAGCCCTTAGAAAGTCCAAGGTCACCCTCCTTGGAGGCAGCCAGGTTATACTCCCAGAGAGTTGGAGGAAATGAGGGCCAGCTGGGTGAAAGGGTCTCCACAATTTTCCCAGTCACTAGCCCCTTCTTTTGTGAAGCCCTTTTCCCAGGGAGAGGAGCCAGGGAGAGTGGTGGGGAGGACTTGGGCTCATGTTCCAAGTTCCCAGCTGATGTTCCTGGGGCCTGGGACTGGCCGCCTCTCCATGCCCCACAAGGGGGTCTGGGGTCAAGGGCATGTTTCTAGGGTTCCCATCTGATCTTGTTTCTGGCTCTGAAAGCTGGGATAAGTCCTCACGGCCTGCAGAAGGCATCCTAAGCTTTAGACAGCCGAGCCTTTTTACCAGGACAACTCATCCCTGGCCATCTCTACACTGTCCACGCCAGGCAGCAGGCGCTTCTCCTGATGTCCCAGTGTTCTCACTCACTTCTGGGCTGTTGCACATGTTCCTGGCCTGGGAACCGTCCTTCCCCGTCTACCACGGGAGTGCCACTCCTCCTTTAAGACGGAGGTGAGGCGTCAGGCCCAGGGCTGAAGACTGCTCTCCACCCTGTGCTGGGGGTGCCAGTTACATGGGTCCCCTTCGGTGGGCTCCCTGACCTTCCTCCCTTCCTTCAGGGGAGCTAATGCCAGCACCCCACCCCTTTGCCAGCTCTGTCAGCCCAGGTCTGGGCCCTGAGATCTGAAATGGACTCGGGAGCAAGGCTGCCCGTGGGGCCTGATGCTGAGGCTGAGGCAGTTTCCATGCTGGGAATGTGCAGTCTCTCTGCTGAGAGCTCCTAGTTCACGGCGCCCAGCTGGAGATACCCCAGTGAGCCCCGAGGAAGGGGGTGCACACCCAGGGCCCCTGCTCCTTGCCCCGTTGCTTTCTCAGGATCAAGTCTGAACACCTGCCTGAAAACCAGAAGGCCTCACAGGCCCTGCCTCCCTCAGGGGCTCCTGTCCCTTCTCACATGGGGGCCCAAACACCCTCCCATGACCTCCCACCCCTGGGGAGGAGCTCTTTTCTGATTCAGCCTTGCACCTGCCTCCTCCAGCCTTTGTATGAGAAGTCCTCCCTTCTGCCTCCCTGTTCATCTCTCAGGGCACAGCTGAACCCAGCACTGACCCTGGATCCCCTGCCATTTAGTCTCAGGCCCCCTTCTGCCCTCTAAGATTATATGAGGACCCAGCCCTTCCTTTCACTTCCCTGAGGGAGAGACCCAGTGTAGACATCTGGGGGAATCTGCTCTACTCCGTGATGCCTCGAGCTGGGCACAGGCAGGGAGCTGCTGGCCTGCTCACTCTGGCCCCAGTGACTCTTCTGGGATAGCTTTTCTCCCCACGCTGGAGGTAAGCAACTTAGGCCAAGGCTCCCCAGACATGGCAGTCTCCTGCGACTCCCAGCCCTGGACCCCACCGAGCTGCTGTTTCAGTGCTTCTTGTCAAGCTTGTCAACGCTTCCAGGTTGACTGAAGGGACATCAGGGAACCCACCCCCACCCACTGTAACATCAGGCTTCCAGGGAATGCACCGTTAGCTGCCCTGTTTCTCCCCTACACCGCCTCCTCTGGGGTGCAGCTCTCCAGACTCTGGCCCCTGTGGTGTCTGCTTTAATTCTGGCATCCACATCCCTCTAAAGCCCTTCAAGGTGTCCTTGTGCACCCACCGGCCAAAAGCAAGGAACAAGCTGTGTCTTCAGAAATCTCTGGTAACCCCCTAGACTCTCTCTGATAGAGATGGTGACAGAAAGTCGCACACCAGAAAAAAACCAGCCCCCTTTTATTGAGAAAGTAGAGTGGATCCCTCAATCTTTTCCTCGGTGCCTCCCCATTGATGTGAGAGGGCGTCCTTTTGCGCCCATGCCCAAGGACGCCTGAGGGTTCACTCCATCCCTTCACAGGGGCCCACGTTGGTCTGCTCAGGCCCTGGAGAAGTAGGCAGGCAGGGAGGTCAGGGTTCCGGAGGGGGACTGGAACAGGCGTGGGGGTGCCCTGGGTGGGAGGTGAATGGCCGCAGAGGTGGTATCTTGCAGGAATGAGGAAGGGAGAGGAGAACACCACCATCTCCCGAGGCCTGGCACTCTCTCCCTCCAAATTCTTCATAAATAAGTCTTCACAGTAATAGAGGAATGTCCATCTCCAGGCCAAACCGGCTGGTTTCCGGGTGGGGAGCCAGGCCTCGGGGGCACCGCACCCGTCCGTAGGGGGGCTGGGCAGCACCAGGACTGCAGCAGGACCAGGAGCACTGCTCTCTGGCCCCCGGTTGGGGAGGGGGTGCTGCAGCCCATCAGGAGGTTCCGAGCATTGCTGAGGTAGTCAGGGCGGCCAGCCGCGCTTCCAGATGGGGTGGATGGAGCATCACAGGACACAGCCGGGAGCAAACCCTCCTGTGAGCAGAGACAAGCAGCAACTCCAGGCAGGTCTTGTGGTGGCGGTGGGGGGAGGGGAGGGGAGTTGTTGCTGAAGGCCTTTGGAGCCATCTCAGGGAGGCCCAGGGGCATGGGCTGCAGTGGGGGGGCAGGGGAGGGGCCTGTGAGCCTGCACAGGGTTGAGCTTCTCCTGAAAGGGCTGCCTGGGCCCGTGGGGGAGACCGAGGCATTTCACGGGAGGTGGAGAATCTTCTCTGTGAAGACGAGAGGGCCACCCCTGTCCCATCCAGGGCCAGGCCTAACCCAGGTACCTGAGCACGGGGTTCCTTCAGAGGTCACCAGGGCCTCCCCCCAGGTCACAGGGAGCCCAGCAGAGAACCCAGGTTAGGAGGGCTACCAGAGGCCACCGACCTTGCTCCCAAGATGACCTTCCGCAGGCGGGGAAGGACCACTTTCTGGGTAAGGTCCACGCAGTGAGGGCCCCTTCTGGCTCACCGCGCCCCATCACACCCAGGGGCCCGCAAAGCCCCATGCCCCCCCCCTCCCTGCGGGGGGTGGGGGGCAGGGAACCACGATCTCTGCCCCGACACTGCAGCTCCAGCCCCAGGCCGCCGGGGGGCGCTCAAGAACGCGGGGCCCCGCCCCTCCGGGGTCTGGCCGCCGTCAGAGTACCTGCAGCTTGCGGGCGCAGGTGAGGTTGCCGTGCACCAGCCCCCACATGGCCAGCAGCTCCGCCGGCAGCAGCTTGTGCACCACCAGCATGGAGCGGAAGAAGCAGGGCTCCTTGTTCATGCGGCTGTTGCGGTTCCGGGAGATGCCGAACGTCTTGAAGCCCTCGTGGGCCGTGGGCTGCACGCTCAGCACCTCCAGACACATGCCCAGGAAGACGTCGTCGATGGGGTACAGCTCCAGCGTGTCGCAGGCGCGGTGCAGGCGCCGGGCCAGGCCGCCGGCCATGAGGAAGCCGCCCCCGCCCGCGTACGGCGGGTAGCTGGGCTTGCTGTACAGGACCCCCGGGATGTAGTACTTGTTGTCTTTCTTGCGGATGGGCCGGGCGTGCTGCAGGACATCACCCACGAACAGGTCCTCCTGCGGCTGCCGGTCGGCCAGAAACTCCAGCAGGTTGGTGGGGTTGACAAAGACGTCGTCGTCGCCCTTGAAGATGAACTGGACGTGGGGGCAGTAGATGTCAAACCACTTGAGGAAGTGGATCTCCTTGAGGGTCAGGTTGAAGAAGCTGTCCAGGAAGTCCCACTGCAGGATGTCGCCGTACAGCCGGTCCTCGTAGGCCAGCAGCTGCTGGTAGTGGGCGCGCTCCTCTTGCTTGGAGGCCGTGCCCAGCAGGAAGAGGGTGCGCACAGCGCCGCGGCTCCCCAGCTCCTGCTCCAGGCCCCAGGTCTGGCGGATGGCCTCGCGGCGGTCGTGCTGCGTGATGACCGACTTGACCACCACCAGCAGGTAGACAGTGCCACGGCACTTCTCCGGGTGGTTCAGCAGCATGGGGAAGTAGCGGCAGTGCCGGTAGGTCAGAAACTGCCGGAAATGGGGCTCCAGGCCCTGGAACCAGGGCTGGTGGGTCAGGTTGACGTTGGCTGAGCAGTTAGTGGTACTGACGTCCCAAGTCTGGGGCCCTCGCCGGGCCATGGGCGTGGGTGCAGCCACATCCTTGGGGTTCTTCCAGAAGCTGTTGGGGTTCACCAGGTGTCCACTGGGATTCTGGGCCTTCTGTGGCTCCCGGGTGGGCGGTGGGGGCTCTTGCAGAAACTGGTGGGGGGTTAGACTGCGCTGGAATACTGTTACTGCCACAAGCAAGGCCAGGGACAGGCACACGCTCTTGTAGACTGTTTTCTTCCTGGGGGCAGGGCGGGGGGGGTGGGGTGGGGACAGAGGGGTGGGGATAGAGGTGGCATGGAGGAGAGAGGAAAGGTAAGTACCCGGTGACTTGTTGGGAGCTGCAGGGGGGTGGGCACAGACTCAAGTCATGTGACCCCCCCAGTGGTTAGAGGAGAGGCCTGCTTCCTCTCCTTCCCTGCCCTGCCTCCTTGCCAGGACCCAGGGACCCACGTACAAGCAAAATGACTCTGAGTGGGTCACCCTTACAGTCTCCAAACCGTGATTTCTTTTTCCCCCTCAATGAGGATAACAAGGAGTGAGAGCACTATCTCAGGAGTCCCACTCCCAGTGGGTGTGTAGTCCTGGGAATGCTGTGAGTCTCTGAGGACGACCTCTGGTGGAGATTTCTGCTTGTTCCCCAACCCCAGCAAGCCACCCTGTTTGCTTTCATTTCCCTGTCCAAACCTGGTGAACCACTGGGGTGAAGCTTTGGGTTGAAACTTGGGCTGGGGGAAACATTGGGAGAGGCAGACACAGGACTTGCTCTACAGCTGCGGAGCTCAATAACCTGGGGGGACACTGGGGACAGTCTAACGTGGGACCCGATGAAGCCTGTCCCTTCTCCTTCCATCCCATCCGTCCAACCCAATGCAATACTGCCCACATGGCTGATGGAGGCCTGAGAAGGGGGCAGGCGGCTCCTGGCACGACCGACACTGGGCCCCACTGTCTTAACATCCGCTTGGAGAGAGAAGTTCCCCCAGCTCTACATGGGAAGGGGACACTTTCGGATTTTATTTTTCAGGGACCCTCCTTGCCCAGATACCCCCCTACCACACCTATTTCGGAAGAAGAAATTAAAGCCTTTTGCAGGAGGTGCTGGCAGACCCAGGGCAGAGGCAGCAGGGAGGGGGGCTCCCGAGGACACTCTGTCCTCAGCTCACACTCTGTGGAGGTGGCCAGGCCTTCAGCCTGGGTCTCTCTTGCTGAGACACAGGGGCTGGGGGCTATTGTGGAAGAGGCAGGCTAGAAATGTGGCCTCACGGGACCAGGCCAAGGAGACAGCCCGGACCCCCAGGGGGGAGCTGCAGGGCCAGTTTAACAGAAGAAAGAAACTGCATAGTACGTCACAGGGACTCTGGAGAAGCCTGGGGTGGCCCACAGGACTGGCTGTTGAAGGTGCAGGCACCCAGGGCAAGTGAATGTGGAGTCCCCTGGAGCCGACATTTCCCCATGGGGTCCCAAGGGATTCCCCGTGTATGCGGTTGGGGGAAGACTGGGTCATCCCAGGTGCTGGAGTGGGGTGGTTTGGAAACGGAAACTGGACCCTCCCAAAGGGGAGTAGAATATTCCGGGGTCAGGGTCTCCTGGGGGTTTGAGCGAATCACCCCTTCCCCCCAGTTAGGGAGGTCCAGACTGGAGGAAGTTGAGGGGGGGTCACCCCAGGGGAGGTGGATGCGGCGGAGGTGTCCCTCCGCTCCAGGCCAGTCCACCTGCACCGCCCCACTCCATTTGTAGGACAAAAGTCCCGCAGCGGAGGAAGGAGAAAGGGAGAGGGGGAGAGGTGGGGGACCGGAGGCTCTAGCTCCCCTGGAGAAAGAAGAGCCCCTCGCGGGTGTGGTAGAGGACGGGGGTCGCCCAGGACGCAGGAGGTCCTCGGAATGGGGGACGGGACCCAGCTTCCCGGAGAGCCCTTGGGTCCCCAAAGCTCGGAGTCCCGCGTGGGATCCGGGTGCCGAGGGGCCCGGGCCCGGGGGAGCCGAGGGGCCGCCGGCGAGGGCAGCGCGCACGGGCCCCGCGGGATCCCCACCCAGCCCGGTCCGGCTGGTTCGGGCGCTTCTCCCCGCCGGGCATCCCGGCCGCCGCCGCCGAGCCGGTCAGTCCCGGGAAACTGAGGCCAGCCCCGGAGCACCGAGCGCGGCATCATCCTCCGGTCCCCGGCAGCGGCCCGGCGCCCCCCGCGCCCGTGAGTGCCCCCGACCTCTGGGGAAGGAAGACGGGTGTCCCCGCGCCCCCCGCCCTGGCCCCCCGCCCGACCGCCCGGCCGAGCCCCCACTCACCACAGAGACATGGCGGCCCGGGCCGGGGCGGCGGCGGAGCGGGGCGCGCGGGTCGCAGCTCTGGGTGCCGCGGCTCGGGGACGGCGGGCGGGGACCGGGACGAGGCGGGCGAGAGCGGAGGCCGGGCCGCGCCCCCGCCGCGACTTTCCTCTTCCCCGCGGCCGGAGGAGGGGCCGGGAGGGGCCGCGGCGGCCCAGGTGCGTTAACCCTTTCGGCGCTCCCGCCCTCTCACCCCTCGGCCGCGCGACCCGCAGTCCCACCCCTCTGCCGCACCGCCCGCCCTCCTCTCTGTGGCCAGTGGCCCATTTCGCGGAGGCGGAACCCGAGGCCCGATCCGGCGTGGCCCAGTCGAAACTTCGGAGCCCGCGAGGGTCGCTTCCGTCCCCGACTACTGGGTTTGCTCCGCGGAGCTTCCCTGTGGTCGTCCGTCCCTCCGGACGCCTGTGAGCCGGGAGACCACTCACCGCCCACCTTCCAGGGGCCCCCAGGTCCCCACCATCTCCCTCTGGTCCCATTCGGGACTTTTCTTCGGTAGTGGGGGAGGCAGAGGAGGACAGGGCTTGCTTTTCCCTTTCTGCTTTCCTTTGCCTCCTTCCTTTTCCCCCCTTCCCAGGCAGACCTCCCTACATCCAGCTGTTGGGGACTTTGGGCCAGCTACCTAGGGCTGGTCTACAGGGAAGAGGGACTGGAGGGAGCAATGTCCCTGGGGGAAGAGGCCCCCAGGAGGCTGGGCTGCCCGTGTCAGGAGCCACAGCTCTGGAAGCCTTCTCTGGAAGCCAGCCCGAGGCCCTCCTCACTACTAAGGGAAGGCTGGCTTGCCTGGCTGCAACCTCCTCTCTTTTCAACCATCAGCAAATATTTCACTCAAACCCGTTTTGTCCTCAGCCTTTATTAATCTGCTTACATGTGTGCGGGACCCAGCCCTTCCTGGGGAGTGGGCTCAAGCAGATGTACAACACAGATGGCCAACCTTGGCCCAGCAGGGTCTGAGGTGGTAGGTGTTTCTATCCAGGTGACTTCCAGAATCCTCTAACCGGTAAAAACCTCCGTTGATCTGGCTAGTTGTCCATGTGTCTGTTGTAGTTTTGTTACAGGTCTAGGTTCCGTCACTGAGCTGATAGGAGGACCTCAAAAATGCCCAGAGAATTGAAATGGAAAGCATTTCACAGTCCAAGAAATAAAAGCTAGCATTCATTAAAGAGTTACAATATGCAGAGCCTGATTCTAGGCTCAACCACGAATCACTTAATCCTAGAGTCACATACATTTATTATTCTTACCTTACAGAGGAGGAAATAGAGGTGCCCAGAGTGGGAAAGCCCTGTGGGCCAGGTATCATAGTAAACAAAGCCAGGAGGCCTGCCTGGCTCCAGAGGCAGGCCCTGAGCCCTTGGAGGATAGCAGTGACAGGGAGGTATTTTCCTGTTGAGGGGTGCCTCGGGAGGTCGGTCAGGAGGTCCCTGAATGTAGAGGCCAGAGGTAGAAGCCTAATGAAGCTTCTCCTGCTGAGCTGGGCTCCAGGACCCTGAGCCTGAGGCGAGGAGCTTCCTCAACTCTTTTTCTTTTTATTTTAAAGATTTTATTTATTTGTTTGACAGACAGAGATCACAAGTAGGCAGAGAGGCAGGCAGAGGGAGAGGGGGAAACAGGCTCCCTGCTGAGCAGAGAGCCTGATGTGGGGGTGATCCCAGGATCCTGGGATCATGACCTGAGCTGAAGGCAGAGGCTTTAACCCACTGAACCACCCAGGCGCCCCTCCTCAACTCTTTCTTTAAGGCTCAGGGGCCCCTTGGAAGGGGAGAAAAAACCCAAGATGCACTAAGAATTTGCTGGGATGTTGTAGGCTCTGCTCAGGGAAAGTGAAAGTTCTTCCTGTAAAATTCCAAAGAAGAACCCTGGGGCCAGTGCTCTTTCTAATGGCCCTTTCCAAGTACCAGGCCTGGAGGAAGGTCTGACCAGTAGACAAAAGCCCCCCTTGGCTTTGCTGCCTGCCCCTGAGGGCCACTTGCACCCCCATAGGCCACCTGTCCCAGCTGGCCCTGGCACTCCACTCCACTGCCAGGTTTCTGGGTTCTCCCCCTTCATCCTGCAAGCATGGCCTGGAGAGAGAGACAGGGCTGCCTGGCTGGGGAGCTCTCAAGGGACCCTCTTACGGGGTCTCAAGGGACCTCAGCACTGACCCCTGACCTGGAAGCTTTGGGGTTTCCTCAGGTGCCAGGGAGGAGCAGACACCGCTGCCCCAGGAAGGGGTTTGGAGCCCAGACTGGAGCCTCTAGGGGCCTGGGGGTTGGGTCAGGGCTCTGCATATCCGGGCTGTCAGTAGGGGCAGGTGGCTTATCCCCTCGAGACCTCAGTTTCCTGCCACTACAGGGTGACATGGGATGATGCATGCAGAGTGCGTAGATTAGTGTCTCCTACATGGTGGCGTTAGGACAGGGGGGCGGCTGTTGATGTTATGATTGTCAACATTTGGCCCAGGCCAGGGGCTCCAGAACCCACCAGGACAAGAAGGTAAAAGGGGGAAGCCACTAACAGCCAGCTGAGTGTTTACTGGGGGAATTGGGTCCCCTGAGAGGAGCTGGTTGTCCTCATGGGCTCATTTGATCTGGACCTGGGCAAATGGATGAAAATTAAGTACTCTGTCCCTGACTGCGGCGTGGGGGTGGGGCATGTGGGGGCCAGGCGGGACCCTGGGCTGCTTTCACTGTCACTCTGACAGGTTCCACCGCAGGGTGCTCGGCCAGGCCCTGTCCTATCAGGAGCGCGGGTCTGGCTCCTGCCACCTATCCCGCCTGCAGGCAGAGCCCAGTGGATTCCTGCTCATTATTATCTCCAACCCTAGCTGGGGTGGTTGAGCAAGGCCCCTGAGGACTGGGGTGGTGGGGCTGGAATCCATCCCTGCCCATAAGGGCAGGCCCTCGCATCCCAGGAGGTGGGGGAGGTGGGGGGTGGGTTGGGAGTGGGGAGAGGAGGGTCTGGAGCCCGGAGGGAGGGCGGAAGAACAGGAAGAGTAGCTGGGTAGGCCACCAGCATCCCAAGCCCTGGTGGCTTAGAGGTCCCTGGCACTGGTTATCCCCTCTTCCTCTCAGGCTGATGGGCTGCCCTGGGAGAGGGAGCTCTCCTTCTGTCTAGACGCTCCCTGTCCCTCAGTGTCCCCACCTTCCCCACACCTCCTGGGCACCTTCTCTCCCCCTTTCCATCCCTGCTCCCTTGTTCCTGTCCCCTGTCCCTCTCTCCATCCCTCTCCCCATTTTCTCTTATAGCTGCCCCACCACCCTGAGAATGGGTTGGAATCCAGATCCTGCTGCTTTGACCCTAACACAGTATGGGCTTTCATGGGGAAGGGGTGGCCTGGGGTGGGTGGCTGTGGGGAGACATCTGGAAGGCCAGAGGTTGCCCCGGGTCAGCCTTTGACAGGCCAGAGTGGGGCTGACTGGGGCCCAGAGCACTGGGATGCCGGGTGTGAGCCGGGTGGTGGCCGAGAGGTAGAGATTTGCTGTTGGCTATAGTCACGTCAGAGCAGCCCCACCATGTTGGTGAGTGTGGGACAGAACTCAGTTTGGTATTTAAAGACCCTGAGGAGATGCCTACACTCCAGGGCAGTTACAAGACTTGGGCAGCCATGGCTGGGGCTTCACTGCATGGCCATCTACACTCGCAGAGGGCCTATTCATTGGCAGTGGAGTGTCAGAAGTCCCTCTTTAGGGAAAAGAGTGTCCCTGAAGATGTGTGCTTGGCAAGAAAGACTGCACAGCTCCCTCTCCCTGAACAAGTCCAGCAACCCAACAGAGCAGTACCTTGGGTCCGGAACTTTCTCTCACTGGTCCTGGATGTCCCACACAATGACCTGACTGGAGGGTTGCCCCGTCTTTATCCATCACGGCCTCGAATCCACCCAGAGAGAAGCTTTCCCACATTGGACGGAGAGTGAGACTCTGGTGGGAAATCTGTTTCGTGCTCAGAACTGAGGCTTTAAGTGGGGTAGCACTGATTTCATTGTAACCGGCCATCTGGTGACGAACTGTCGGGGGAGGCCTGCCATCTACTCTGACCTCTGGGTCAGGGATGCCCCCCACCTCCCCTGCAGAGAATGACCCCCTTGCAGGGCACCCTGGGAAGAACTGCCCAGTCAGGAGGACACAGCACCAACAAGAAGGAGAGAGACCAAGAGGAAGCTAGCAGAGAGGTGGGAAGATGGAGGAAGGTCTGGGATCTGCTGGCCCTGAGCCCTCCCCTTCCAGCTCTTTTGGTCAGCAGTGGGCAAGGGGCAGAGGAGGGACAGGATGGGGAAGCAGCTATGGAGGAAAGTGGGGACAGAGTGGGGGAGAGGTGACAAATTCACTTTCCCAGTCAAGCAGTTGGCAGTTGAGGAAGCAGGGGTGGGTTTGTGAGCTTGGCAAGAGAAGGAAAGAGTGGCACAGCCTCTGGGGGAGAGACAGTGAGGAGTGATTAGCCTCAGGCAAGGGGTTTCTGTGCACCCAAGTGCAGGTGCCTATTGATCCTGATGCAAGGATTATCTAGGGCTCTACCAGGTGTGAGCGACAGAAGCCTGACTCACAGCAGCTCAAGCAAAAGAAATGTATTTGGTCCTGTGACAGGAAACCCTTGTCTCTTGCTCTCTCTTGTTCTCTCTCCACAACACATGCCCCTGTATAGTCCACCTATCTCTTGGCTCTTCTACAGCCAGAGGCTCCGTCCATGAGAAGGAGGAGAAGAGCAGGTGTGCCGATGGCCTCGGGCATCTATCACTCCATCTTGAGGGTCCCAGAGGAAAGGGGGTTTTTCCTTCGAACTTCTCAATTCCCAGAGAAAGGACTCTCATTGGTCTTGCCTCAGTCACGTGGCCAGACCTGGGCTGGTGCTCGTGTCTGGGTATGATGACTGGCTAGGCCTGGGTGTCCCTGTGCTGGTTGGGACAGGGCCCTGAGACTAGCCGTCCCACAGAAACTCCCTGGAGGGGGCTGATCCCTCAAAGGCCGCTGCTGTGATCAAGAAAGCAGGGGAAGGGACGCAGGGCCATTCCCCCCACTCAGGCCAAATCCCACTGGTCCTTCAAATTGCCCTCCAAAACAAAGCCCGTAGACCAAGAGCCCCAGAAGGAAGAAGAAAGGGGTGGGTGGCTGTGTGGGAAATATTCCCACATGTTTTCCTGACAAATCTTCTCTCCTGGATGGGAGGCGCCCCCAGGTTGGCCAGTGGAGGGCTGACCACTCTCTGGCCCTTTTCCTTTGCTTGGGCCTCTGCTGGCTGGTCTGGGGGCAGCCAAGGCCACCCATAGCTTTGGGGGTGTGGGAGCCGGTCAGGGGAAGGTAGAGCTGAGCAGCTGGAAAGAGGAGCCAGAGTTCAGCAAGGCCCAGGAACAAGGATCTGGGCAGTCTTGGGAGAAGTAGGAGAGAGGAGGCTAAGCAGGACGGGCAGACGCTCTCACCAGGCCAGTTGGGCTGCACCCAGGCTCCCATCAGAAGGGTGTGGGAGACACAAACACAGAGAAACACATACTTTCTCTCATAGACACGGACAAATGCACACTCATAGCAGAGCAACCCCAGAATATGGATGACACAGACCCAGGAACACACACACACACACACACACACACACACGACACTCATACACACAGACACATTCCCTCAGAAGCATGTGAATTCAGGGACATGCACACATCACACTCATATTTATACACACACAAGATGCACGTACACCCAGAAGATATAGACACTCCCCCACAGAGATTCACATTTCTAGAGATGTGCGAGCACACGCACACACACACATACACACACACGCCCTTAGCCATACCCACGGTCACGCATACACAGATACTCAGCACACAGAGAGACATACCTAGAAAGACACATACCTTCACCCACATATGCACACAGGCCCAAGGTTTTCCCCAGGCAGGAAGGGCCTTCCCTGACCACCTCGTCTGCTACCAACAAAACCCTACCTGACGGGCCCCTGAGAACAGGCTCGGGATTAGGCAGGTCCCAGGGTATCCACAAATGGCCTCTTTTGATCTGCCCCAGGGTCCTCAAGTCTGTGCCCATCCCTACCTCCAGGAGCCTCTGGGCACTGCCCACAGGCCCTTGATACCACCCACATCTACCCCCAACCCCTATTCAGGCCATCCTGGCCTTCTCCCATTTCCTGAGATCCAGCCTTCTGCTCAAATGCATCCCCCCTTCTGAACCGAGTGAATTCCTGTTCATCTTTCAAAACCCAGCTCAAATGTCCCCTCTCTTGGCTGGCATCACATCTGTCTGTCCCTCCTCCATCTGTCCCACCAAACTGGACACGATGAAGAGCAGGAGACAGACCTGTTTCCCTGGCAACACAGGGGTGGGGAGAGGAGGCACTGATCGCTCGCATCAGCCACCTGGAGGAGACCCTGGCAGGACCGCCGTCTTGCCTCGGTCATATTCAGAGGATGACTGGGTGTGCCTCTCCCAGCGAGGCGGGGGCATCCCAGACAGTCGTGCAAAGCCCCAGCCCCGCCCCTAGCACACACGTTGGAATGCACACTGACATGCATTCACACACAGGTGGGCGTTGTGCCCCCTTGTCCTGGGCAGCTGGGCGGCCCCTCCCCCCTGGCCACCAGTGACTCACATCCCCACCCGCCAGGCGGTCTGCTTGGGCACACACTGCCTCCTTTCAGCCCCTTGGCCTCAAACACTAGCTTAGTCTTCCCTCCCCGGCACCTCCCCTTCCCCAGAGCCGGCCTGCCCTCCCAGCCTGGCAACATGGCCCCACGGGGAGGCCACGCAGAGGCCTCCTTCCTCTCCGGAGCACAGGGCTCCCTGTCTCTCGTCACCCGGCTCCTGTCCAAGCCAGCCTTGAATGGCTGCCTTTTCATGGCCCAGAGCCTGGCCAGGTGCATTCTGGGCAGCCCCGCGCCTGCCTGTGTCTGCTGGGAAGCCGGAGGGCCTGGTGTCCCTACCACTGGGGCAGGAGAGCCAGAGGGGCCTGTGACGCTCGGCTTCTGGTCACAGGCCTCCTCACACCTCCTCCTGGCTGCCCCTTCCCCTGTGCCAAACACTCTAAGCACAGATTGTTCTCATTCCCATTTTACCAAGGGAACAGCTGAGGTGCCGAGAAAGCTCAGCCTTCTGGTGAACAGTGGAGTTGGACCGCAGTCTTGGGGAAGAGGGTTGGTAACCGAGTGTACCTCATGGGATGGCATGGGATGACCTCATGGTGGCCGAGCCAGGCCGAGCCACCTCATGGTGGCTTGAGTCAGCCGCACGTGATGATGGGCACAAAAGCAATTCTGGGTTTTATGCCCAGCACCCATCCCTTCTTTTGGTGACAGACGTCCCCGTTTAGTTTTGGGGTGAGCTCGCAACCAGGCTGGGCCTGTCACCATCCCTGAAGCCTCTTCTTGGCCCAAGGGTGGGCTCAGTCCCAGGGATGAGCCTATGACCTACACTGGGCCAGTGAGGGCTCTCCCTTCAGGAGTATCGCAGTGGAACGAGGAGAGGGCCACCTCCCTTCCGACTGTGGGGATTTTGAGGGTGCAACTCAACATTTTGGGCAATGTGTCATGTGCACCCCATGCCCCCTTCACTCATCAGCAGGAGAGGACAAACCACCCACAGAGCGAAACAGAAACAGAGTCTAATGGGGCCAGAACCATGGTTCTAGAGGCCTGCTTGTCAGCAAAATAGAGCCCCTCCCTCAAAGATACGCACACCCTAATCCCCAGAACCTGTGACTCTGTCATTACCTGGGTAATGACAGGCAAGAAGGATGCAGATGTAAGTTTACAGACCTTGAAACAGGATGATTAGTCTGTTACCAGATGGGCCTGATCTAATCACAAGGGCCCTTGGAAGTAGAGAACATTCTCTGGCTAAAAGCAGAAGACAGGCAATAGAAAGCAAAGTTGGGGAGCTTCTGGGCCTCAGCGAGATTTGGCATATGCCTGTACTGGCTCTGAAATCTAGGGAGCCCCTTGCAGCCCAGAGACCAGAGTGGGGTCTCCGGGGACCAAGGGCGGCCCCCAGCCGAAGTTCCCATCTGACAGCCAGCAGCAAGGATACGAGGACGTCAGTCCCACAGCCACAAGGACCTGTATTCTGCCCCAAGGCTGAATGAGCTCAGAAGCAGATTTTTCCCAGAGCCTCCCAATAAGAGCCCTGATGGCAATCACCTTGCTCTTGACCTTGTAAGATCCTGAGCAGAGAAACTAGCTGAGCCAACCCAGGCTTCCAATCTCCAGAGCGTGAGAGGATAAATCTGCACTGTTTCGAGCCACGGAGCTTGTGGTCATTTTCTTGCAGCAGCATTAGGAAGATAATACAGGCCCCAAGACCTAGTGTGACAGATACTACCTCCCCTGATTGGGTTACAGGTGCCAATAATTTTTTATTGGTGTTTATTGTCACGCACAACCAAGGGCTCCTAACGAATGCCACGGCTGTCATCCCAGTCAGATAGGAGACGGCCCCTCAGACTTGAGACGGCTGCCACCACAGGCTTGAGGACAGCAGAGTGTGGGAGGGACAGGCCCTCTGGGACCTCACAGTCTGTAGGGGCTGGCTTTGCCCCTTCCTTGCCAAGTTGGATCCCGTCCTTCCCCACAGCCTGGCTGAGGTCAATGGGGAGGAAGCCGGTGTGTAGAAGCCAGGGAGGAGTGAGTTATCTGAAAACTTTCTATGTGGCTTGGTCAAAGCCTGTAAAGTCTGGCAGATCAAAAGACGCAGGGTCTGTTCTGGTCCAAGATGGCGACCTAGGAGACTCCTGAACTCACCCCCTCCCATGGACACACTGACTCTCCAGCTACACATGAGCATTCCCTCTGAAGGAAGTTCTGAGACAAGCTGAGCAGTAAGCACACATCAGGGGAACAACAAAATATCCACACTGAAAAAGCAGGAAGGTCTGAGACACACTCTCATTATATACCTCACCGCCGGCACAGTGACAATTGAGAAGGAACTTACAACTCCAGCTTCTTCCTGAGGAGCCATGTGGTTTGAACTAACATCTAGCACCCTAACTGTTGAGACTTCCACCTGAAGGGTGGGTCCCCAAAACACCAAGCTCCGAAAACATACAGGACTTGTGTCCCAGAGACCCACCGGACTATAGCTAACAAAGAAAGAGCTCTTAACTAGCTTCCCCCCACCCCTGACCAAGGTCTCTACTATCAAAATCCCAATGGCATTTTTCTTAGAAATAGGAAAAGCAACACCAAAATTTGTTTGGAACTATAAAAGACCCAAAAATGCCAAAGCAATCCTGAGAAAGAAGAACAGAGCTGGAGGCATCACCCCTCCTGATTTCAAACTATGTTACAAAGTGATAGGAATCAAAAGAATATGGTATTGGCATAAAAACAGACATGTAGCTCAATGGAGCAGAATAGAGAGCCCAGAAATAAACCCATGTGTGTATGGTCAATTAATTTACAATAAAAGAGCCAAGACTATACAATGGGGAAAGGATAATCTCTTCAATAAATAGTGTTGGGGAAACCGAATGTTCTCATGCAAGGGAATGAAACTGGACGCTCATCTTACATTGTACCGGAAGTCAACTCAAAATGGATTAAAGACTTGAACGAATTACAACCTGAAACCATAAAGCCTCTAGAAAAACATAGGGGGTAATTTTCTCAACATTAGTCTTGACAATTTTTTGGATTTTTTTGGATTTAACACCAAAGGAGAGGCAACAAAAGAAAATTAAACGAAGCCGGACTCCATCACACCAGAAAGCTTCTGCACAGCAAAAGAAATGACCAACACTGAAAAGGCAACCTGTGGAATAGGAGAAAATACTGGCAAATTCTGTATCTGGTAAGAGGTTAATATCCAAAATATATAAAGAACTCCTACAACTCAATAGCAAAAAAATATGGCTAAAATGGGCAAAGGAACTGAATAGACATTTCCCCAGTGGGGTCTACCTCACTAATCATCAGGGAAGAGAAAAACAAACCATAATGAGTTATCACCTCTTACCTGTTAGAATGGCCATCATCAAAAGACAAGAGATAACAAGGACTGGTGAGGATTTGGAGAGAAGGGGACCCTCGTGCAGTTGGGTGGGAATGGAAACTGGCTTAGCTACTGTGAAAATACTGTGGGGGACCTGGCTGGTTCAGTAGGTGGAGCACGTGACTTTTGATCTTGGGGTTGTGAGTTTGAGCCTGATGAAGGGAACAGAGATTACCTTAAAAAAAGTGGGGGTACCTGGGTGGCTCAGTTGGTTAGGCATCTGCTTTTGATTCTGGTCATGACCCCAGGATTCTGGGTTTGAGCTCCATGTCAGGATCCCTGCTCAGTGGGGAGCCTGCCCCTCTCCCCTACTTGTGTGCTCTCTCTCTCAAATGGATAAGTAAAATCTTTTTAAAAAATTAAAAAGAGGACGCCACCCAGGCGTCCAATATGTGGATTCTTAAAAACAAACAAACAAACAAACAAACAAAAAAACCCCTCAGAAACAGATAGAAAAGTGGTTTCCAGGGCCTGGGGAGTGGAGGCAATAGGCAGAGGTTGGTAAAGGTGTACAAACTTCCAGCTGTCTGATGAATAAGGTCTGAAGATCTAATGTGTAACGTGGTGATGATAGTGGATAACACTATATTGTGTAACTGACATGTGCTAAGACAGTAGAATATAAACGTTCTCACCAAAAAAAGATAAATACATGAGCTGATGAATGTTGTTAATTCACTAGATGGGGGTAAGCCTTTCCCGAGGTCTACTGATACGAAATCATCATGATATACACTTAATTTCATTTATTTATTTATTAAAAAGATATTTATTTATTTATTTGAGAGAGAGAGAGAGAGAGAAAACACAAGCAGGAGGAGCTTCCGGCAGAGAGAGATGGAGAAACAGGCTCGATCCCCCAGGGACTGTGGATCATGACCTGAGGTGAAAGTAGACTCTTAACTGACTGAGCTCTCCACGTACCCCTATTTTTTATTTAGAGAGAGAGAGAGAGCTTGCGAGCTGGGTGGGGAGGGAGGAGCAGAGGGAGAGAAAGAATCTTAAGCAGGCTCTTGGTTCAGCGCGGAGGCCAATGTAGGACTGGATCTCCGGACCCTGAGATCATGACCTGAGCTGTAACCAAGATTTGGACCCTTAACCGTTGGAGCCACCCAGGTGCCCCAGTGATGTATGCTTTAAATATTTTACAATCTTACAATATCAATTATACTTCGATAAAGCTGGGGGAGAAAAGAGAGGAAAGGGGAAATGCCAGTTTTCACTGATGGCGCGAGATAGTGACATCTGAGTCCCCAAGTTGCCCACTTCCCTGTTCCAGGTGCCCAACTGTAGCTTCAACCTGGTCCCCCTCGGTTCCTTCTAGAAAATTTCAAGGTACCACCAGCATATTTTGGTTGTTATTCCCAGTGGATCCTTAGCAGCTTCCTGAAGTCATGTTTTCCAGAATCTACTTCTGGGGCCAAAGCTCTTCAGCCTGCTGTCCTCCCCCATCCTGGCTCTGCTTTTCACAAGCACTGATTGAGCAAGGAGGGCATACAGGCTGACTGCCAGGCCCTGGAACGGGAATGAACATTTCTTAGCTGCAAGACCAAAAGCAGGATCCATAAAAGGAAAAATCTGATAAGTTGGACTTCAACAAACTTAACTTCCACTCTTTGAAAGACATTTGGAAAAGAATGAACATAAACTAGGAGAAACTCTTTGCAAAGCAGGTTTCTGATAAAGAACTTGCGTGTTGAGCACAGAAAGAACTCTCAAATGTGATAATTAGGAAACAAAGAACTCAAAATTTTAAAAAAATGAGCAAAAGATTAGAATGGATTTCTGACCAGGGGAGGTCTACAGATGGCAAGTGATCACATGAAAGATGTTCACCACCGTCGCTGGGGAGTAGTGAATGGAGATCACGGAGAGACACATCTAACAGAATGTCTGAATTACGTACAAGACCGGCCTTCTCAAGTGTTTGAGGATACAGAGTACCTGAAACTCTCCAACATTGGTGGTGGGAGTGGACATTTGGGTGTGCACTTTGGACAACAGTTGGACACATTCTTTTCATTTCTTTTTTTTTTTAAAGCTTTTTTTTTTTAAAGATTTTATTTATTTATTTGACAGAGAGAGAGATCACAAGTAGGCAGAGAGGCAGGCAGAGAGAGAGGGGGAGGCAGGCTCCCCGCTAAGCAGAGAGCCCAACGTGGGGTTCGATCCCAGAACCCTGAGATCATGACCTGAGCCCAGATCAGGTGTTGGGTGCTTAACCGACTGAGCCCCACCCCCGCCAGGTGCCCCCAGATTACAGGAGAGGCCACGGAGAGGGTCCTGGGTGGCTCAGTTGGTTAAGTGTCTACCTTAAGCCCAGGTCACAATCCCAGGCTCCTGGGCTCCCTGCTCAGTGGGGAGTCTGCTTCTCCCTCTCCCCTTGCCTGTGCTCACTTGTACACTCCCTCAAATAAATAAAATCTTAAAAAAAAAAAAAAAGAGGCCACAGAGATTATTGGGGGTGGTGGGTTGTTCACTCCGTTGCTTGTGATGGTTTCATGGGTGCTCCCATCTACCAAAGTTTATCACGTTGTACCCTTTCGTGATACCACAGGAAAGCTGCTGTGTATTTATTTTTTTAACTAGGCTCCTTTCCCAACCTGGGCCTTGTATGCACAACCCTGAAATCAAGAGTCATGGGACACCTGGGTGGCTCAGTGGCTTAAGCCTCCGCCTTTAGCTCAGGTCATGATCTCAGGGTCCTGGGATCAAGCCCCACATCGGGCTCCCTGCTCAGCAGCGAGCCTGCTTCTTCCTCTCTCTCTGCCTGCCTCTCTGCCTACTTGTGATATCTCTTTCTCTGTCTCTCTCTGTCAAATAAATAAATAAAATCTTAAAAAAAAAAAAGTCACACACTTTACCAGTGCCTGGAGTGATACCTCCATAAAGCTGTTAAAGGGATCAAGGAATCAGCTATGCACAGGGTCCCCGAGGGAAGCTGTGGTCTGGGGGGAAGGCAGTGGGCTCCCAGCAGCGGCCACAGCTGGGAGTCGCTGTAAAGTCTGGGGCGCTCAGGACGGAGGCTGGAATTGAGCCCTGTAGCTCTGGTACCCAGCCCACACTCCCTAACTGGCCAGACAGGACACTGTCAGGAGCAGCCCACCCTCCCTACCCTCTGGGAGCTCACAGGTGAGGACCCCACAGTGTGGCTTTGCTGTGACGGGGATGCTGCAGGATCTGGGGAAGGAAGGACAGAGAGGGACAGGAAAAATCCTCCTGTGAATTAATGTCCCAGCAGAGGTCCCAGGAGGGTAGGGGATGGGGGTGGGGAAGGGCAGGCAGAGTTCTGGGGAGGGAAGGGCCACCAGGGAGATGGAGGCAGGAGCTGGAGAAACTTGGCCATGTGTCTTCTGGGGGCCAACCTCTCCCCAGCAGCCTGCAGCGCCTTCCTTCCTTGAAGGCATGGGCCTCCCTGATCTCAGCCGGAGGTCGGCTTCGTCCTCATATCCACCCGCACACCACGGCCTGGCTGCTGGTCTTGCTTCCCTCACCCCCCACAGGGCAGGGTCTCAGAAATGGGGACTCTGCCCAGAAAGTGGTAAAGCAAAGGGGGACCCACGTTTCAGGGGCTGTGCACCTGCCCCACTGGAGACCTCAAGCTGCTCTGCTCCTTGTGGGAGACCCTTCCTGGGCTGAGGATAAGGAACTGATAAGATGGTGTCTGGGGGTGGAGAGGTGAGATGTACACAGAGTTCAAAGACACCCAGAGACAGGCAGTGAGGGAAGAGGGGGCGAGATGAACCCTGGGGAGCTGGGACCCACTCCAGCACTCCAAGAGAGCTGGGTGCAGACCCAGGGGTGCCGTGTACCGGAAAGGTGTCTGGGCTGTGGGCCGCTGTCCGCCTGGGGGGCCTCCTGGCTGTGCTTAGGTGCAAGCTTCGAGTTTTGTAAGGGGTGAGGCTGTGGGGGCAGTTTCTGTGGACCAGGCAAAGCTGGAGTGTGGTGCTGACTGCCCCACCCCCTCTGAGGTAAGCCTGCTTGGGGAGGAGACATCTGCACACCCCAACCTGCCTGACCAAGGAATCTTTCAGTGGCAGACATCCATTAACAGCCCTGGCTCCCTGTGGAGGCTAAGCCAGTCCACTTCCAGAGGAGTTTCAGGGCCAAGGGAGGCCACATCTCCATTCTCCTACCTTCTCCTGCTCTTCCCACCAACATGGGGAAAGGATACCCCAATGGGATCATTTTTCCTTTGGGAGCTTCTCTCTGGATTTGCGGCTCACTGCGCTTTTGCCTAATCATGGACTATAGTTCTAAAACCCAGTTTGGTCTCCGTCTGAGGCGGTCCTTAGACATGGGGGAATGTCTCTCTTCCAAGACTTAATGGAGCCAGAAGCACCCAGAAAGGAGGAGTGCAGGCTAGGAGGACTCCCCTCCTCTCTACTTAGACCCTCTTGTCTACGGGTGGAGTCCCTGGAGCCCTCCCTTCTAGAACTTTCGATTGGAGACTGGAGTGGAGCCCTGGGTAGGTGAGAGGGGAGGGGCTGGAAGGAAGCAGGTCAGGGAGTGGATGGGATGAAGGGCAGGAGAAAGAAAGGGCAGAGCCAGGGCACCCATGATTCTGGAGACTGGGACCCAGGATCTTTCCTTAACATGGGATGGTCCCTACAGGTGTGTGTGTGGGGGGGTCACTGGTTATAGGTGTTAAAGAACCAACAAAGAACAGAAAACCCGGTGCTGGGTTTGAGGCTGCAGCGGCCCACCGACTGGGGCTTGAGTGAGGGCAGGGGGCTGGGGCACCTGCTCTGGGGTACAGAGGGGAGAAGCCAGAGCCGTTCCAGGTGGGGCAGATTTCAGTACCTGCCGGTCCCTCCCTAAGTCAGCAGTCACGGAGCCTCGAGTTCTGGCAGTAAATGTTGTTGTTGTTGTTTTTAATTAGGCACCTGACTGTGTAGGAAGAAGATGGTGATATATTTCATGCCTGGGCCAGACGGTTTCTGAGAAGTTGTATTTAACTGTTAACTATAATCGTGAACTTTTTGGTCCAGTTTCTTTGGCCTGCAGCTGCTCCTGTCTCGTGGTGACCTCAGAATCCTCAGGAGACACGACCCCTCATGACAGAGGCTGCAGGGTGAGTCTAGTCTCCCAGCACAGCCCAGGCTGATCTGACCACCAGTGTGGCTCTGTGGTGTCACCGTTTGTCCGGCCTTTGTGGCCATTGTGGATTCCCCGGCCACCTGGTCCCCAGGTCCCCTCCCTTGTCCCTTCTCAGTCTTAGGTTTACATGTGTCACAGACCATTTTGCGATAACAATGAAGGTGGAAAGTTGTTCTTACAAGCGTGAAGGATGGAATGGTCTGGAACTTCGTGAGATAAGGGTTTGTTGCTAAAGCATCAGAAGGGACCCAGCCACACGGGGTTTCCCCAGGATGGAGGGAAGACAGAGTTGCCAGCGCTGACATACTTCCTACTGGCTGGGGTAAGCAGCACGTGTGTGGGGGTGTGTGTGTGGGGGTGCCTGCTCCACACACAGGAGTCACACCTGGGCTCTGATGGAAGGTGCCTTTGGAAGGCAGACACCCAACCCAACCTGGGAGCGCTGGCCATGGCTTCATTCGCAGGTGTTTGGGCGACTAGGGACATCCAACTTCAAGAATCATTAGAAGGAAAAACAAAAACAAAAAAACGGAGTGGGGAGGGATTTATTAGCCCAGATAAGCAGAAAAGGTCTAGGCATGGGTTGGAGACAACTGCCACCAGGGGTCCCACCCAGGCCAGCGAGAGCCACTGCCACCTCTTCCTGGGGGGCACCTTTCTCCCCCCACCCCCCGCAGAAGGGGAATGGGGCCACAGGCAGGCACATTCCAGCAGCCCCAGGGAGAAGGAAAGGGGCTCCCAGCTCAGTCTGGAGGCTCAAGGGTAACTCCCGCCCTGCAAGCCCCTGGAGACCTGGCGAGGCAGGCGTGGGGAGTGGACCCCAGTTCCTGTTCGCACCCCATGGCAAGATGCTGGCCACAGCCTGTCATCGGGGTGCTGCTCAGAGAGGCCCAGCCTGGCTTGGCCTCCTTTGCTGTGATGGGGGAGTTGGTCTCCTTGGGATTCTAGGACAGGCCAGTGATAGCCAGGTCCCTGCTTCCCTCACTATTTCCATGTGTTCCCTTTTGGGGGGGGGGTCCCACCAGAGCTCAGAAATCGTCTCCTCTTTTGCCTGCTTTTTGTGTTTTCCTCCCTGCTGGCCACTCCACGCTTTCAGCAGAAGGAGGTCTCTGGCCATAGATTCCCTGTCCCGAGTTTGCTCCCCACTGTCTCCTGAACCTGTTGTTGGTACTCTGGGACTCCCCTAGCCTCTGGTCCCTCTGCCCTGGGCCATCTGGCATGCTGTTGGTGATGCTCTGGGCACAGAAATCATCTTCCCCCGAAGTGACCCACCAGGAGACTCCCAATGCCTGCTCCAGCTGGGCTCCCTATGCCAGACCATTACTGGGTCCTCAAGCCTCAGGGCCCTGGAGCTCCTCTGAGGCTCTGTAAGCTCTAAGATCACGTTGCTCCCCAGGTGGGCCCCTGAATCTGACCAGGGCCAGGGTCGCTCACCTCACACCCCCGCCACTTCTGCCCCCACTCTTCCTGCAGGCACCGCATCCAGGTCTCTGCCCTGCATTCTGCTCTTAAGCCCGATGTCCCCAGTAAACTCAAGGCCTTGTGTTTCCAGACCTGTTAAGACTCTGGGGCCCTCTGCCTGGCTTTTCCCTAGATGCTGCTGCTACTGGAGTTCAAGGCTGATGGTGGCACTTCCCGGTCACCTGCTAGTGTGAAGAGGGCACCCCCTTATCTCTGCTCTGCCCTGTCGGTGCCCCGCCCTGAGCAGAACACAAAGTCCCAGCAGCCCGGCAGTCTCTCCAGTGAGCCCTCCCCCCTCCCCCCGGGGACAGGCAGGCAGAGCAGCACCGTGTCCTTAAGCAGGTGGAGCCAGCGCATTTCCTGGCAGCACAGGGAGTGGAGGCATGAGTGGCAGTAGGACACCAAGTGACAAGATCCAAGGCACACCCTGGCTACCCAGACACCATCCTCACTGGTCGCCTGCTCCAGGGGCAAAGGCTCTGGGCTGCTTCCGGTGGGGTGAGGGCCTGCAAAGGAATTGATGCTCGCACTCTGGGCCAACACCGGGATCCAGGGCCATGAGGCAGCAGGTGTGGACAGAAGCTTCTGGAACAGCTGCCACTTTGGAGCACACACTACCCTGTTGCTTCCGACTCCCTGCACCATTTCTGGTCCAGCCAGCATTCTGTCTTGGGCTGCATGTCTCTGCACACTCCTGTCACTGGTGTGCTGGCCAATGTAACAACCAGCTCTCTGGTGGGGGGAATCCTGGGGGGTAGTAGTTCCCAGTTTTTGGCGTGTACGTATGCCCAGCATGGCCAATTCTGAGCTATCAACATGATGTCCCCGAAGACAGAGTTGGGAAGAGACGTACTGTAGCCTTGATTATATCCTATCTCCCCCTTACAGATATGACAGATGCGAATAACCCCCGGGACATAGACAATAATTCAGAAGGAATGAGTTTTGAGTATTTATTACCTTTTTAAAATAGAATTTATTTAATTGTAAGTTTCTATAATTTCAGTTTCGTTCATGGTTATGTTTAATGGCCGCTCACAGAACTCACGAAAATTTAGCCATCAGCTCTTACGAGTGGGTACAAGGTGGCTTGGGGACACCATGGCATCCGGCCCAGGATCCAGAGGAGGGCCTGGTGGAAGCCTGCTCCTCAGGACCCTTCAAGGTCACAGCCCTGTGGCCTTCGCTCTGGTCTCCCCTCTGAGAGCTCATGCTGTCGCCTTGCCCCCACTTCCCTCTGCAGGACACCCTCCTCCCATAGCCCCTGGTGCCTTCCCAGCCTATCTCGGGGCTGGGCTGACCCTCGGCCCTACAGCTCTCTGGAAGGCGCCTCAGCAGTCAGGCTCTTCTCCATGCCCTCCAGCTCAGACAGTGGTGATCACCCTGATGCCCTGTTCTGTCCCTTCCAGAGTGCATGTCACCTGTCCCCCTCCCAGGAGAAGGTCTCCTGCACTAGCCCCTATTTTTTCTCTCACCCCTCGTCCTGCCCTCACTTTCTCACTTCCCTAGTGCCCTCCTCTGTGACCCCATGCACACTCCCACTTCCTCCACCTTCTTCAACAGGGCCCTCGGTGTAGGCTGCTGGAGGCCTGACTTTCTCTCAGCACCACCACCTCCTCCAGGAAGTCCACCAAGTCAGAAGCTTATAAGATATGATTCCCCAAGGCCCTGGCATCTCCTGCTTCTCAGCTCCTCAGCTGGTGTGCCCCTTAGATAAGACCCCTGCAGAGCTTACCAAGCCCTCCCCCTCTCCCCTACCCCCGCTCTTTCTGGTTTGGATTGACCAGCCTGGCCTTAACCCAGGAACCCTAGAAACACTCCCCCCGCCAGCCATATAGTGCTGCGGCTCCTACTCCGCCTGCACCCAGCCATGACCACCCCCCCAGGGAGGGGGCTGTCGAGGCAAGAGAACCTGTGAGAGACGGCCTCCCCGACTTCACTTGCTCCTGCTGGTGGAAGCCCCACCAAGCAAATGGGATTCCCACAGAATCGCAACACTCGGCGTCCCAGCACAGAGTGGTCCCAGAGGCTGTTTGCTGAACTGAATCAAAATGTCACACCATGGGGGCGGAAAACCACTCTGAAAGGCTTGGTTCTGAGCAGCGAGGTAAAGTTCTGAATGCTTTGACGTCGTGCGTTGTCTGGGTTGGGCCCTGGGTTGGCTCAGTGGCCCGTAGTCTCATCTCGCTGCACGGACTGTTGACCTCAGTCGTGTACCCGGCTTCGGCCAATGGGAGAAGAGTAAACACGGTGCAGGTAGAAACCCCGAGCAGCCCTGGGGCTTCATGTCTCTCTCCCTGCAGCCAGAATCCTGAGGCCACCGGGGAAGGCGCCCAGGCCAGCCGGCTGCTGCAGGACGAGAGGCCTCGCAGAGGACAACTCAGAACCCAGCCAACAGCCGGCTGTCAGATGGGCGAGGCCCTCGACGGCCTTCTGAGCACAGACACACATCTGGGTCCAGCCAAACACAACAGAAGCGCCCACTGGAGCCCAGCCCCATCACAGAGCCACATAACCATAAAGCTAATAAGTTGTTTTAAGCTGCGTGTTTTGGGTGTAGTTTGTTATGTGCAAAGCAAAGCGAACCACTCCTCAGCCCAATGCACCACAAACGGTATGTGGACAGATGAAGATGGCCCAACGGGCAGGCAGGCCAGCCATCTGGCCGTGAAGCTGGGTCATTGGCACATTGCGAGGGGCCCAGGAGGACCCCCTCGATCCTGGGCCAGGATGCGGGTAAGGCAAGTGAGGCATTCACCTTGCACACAAAATGGAAGGTAGTATCCCGAAACTTAGGAATCAAGACAAGAGATATTTTAACACAATATTAGAGAAATCAATTCGGTGAACTGGCTGCCCATTTCTGTAAAAAAAAGTTTTATTGGAATTGGGGCCAGGATTAGGATTTGGCATGCAAGGTAAGAGCCTATAAGCACAGGGTCAGCTCTTGTTTTAATTAAAAAAGTTTGTCATGGAATTTATGCATTAATCGTACCTGTGCCTTTGTTTCTGGTTTTTTTCTTTTGATTTGGGCTAAATCCTTCCCAACCTACTGAGTGATTGACCTCTGGGATCGGACTGGATCTCAAACCTCCACCTGTCTATTGTATTCCCACCAAGGGTCATAATTTAAGCTGTTGTCAGGCATTGACACCTTGCTGTGAAGGAAGCAAAATGAGATCGAGTTCTACTCGGGAGAGATTAGGGGGCCAGGAACCTGGAGAGCTGCGGTCAGCTTCCGGGGGAAGAAGGGATCTTCCCGAGGGCCCACCATTCTCAAAATTTCTACAGGCTCTCCACCGTGGCTCCCTGGGTGGGTTTCATGGGCAAATCCTAGGAGTCGGCTGTACGAGCAGATGTCCAGATGACCTTTGAAACCATCTGCATTTACCCGTGTCCTTGATTCTCTCCCGTAGGTCATGTTCATGTGTGACCCCAGCCAAATCAGCGAGGCCAGCAGACAGCCGGGATGTTTATGAAGAAGCTGCTGGTGTTTTACCAAGGTTCTTGCTGGCCATCAGCCTAGGGATGTGGACGCGTGTGCCGGTGAGAGGACTCTCCCAGGGCATGGTGTGGAGACGGGGCGGTATTTACTTAGCCCAGAGAACCACTCGGGCTGTACCTGGTGATTTCAGTGTCGTCTGACACAGAGCTGGCTACTTCCCAAATCTCTAAAAGACTTTTTTCTTCTCCCGAAGTGGCCAGATGTTTACAAATCAGGTTTTTAGCCCATCTGTAGGTCTGGGGGAGAAACAGCAGTTGCCTTGATACCATGGAGACGAGGGGAACCCATTACTCTTCTCGTCCTTCCAGATTTCTGGAGACGGGAAAGGCTGTGCCAGTCAGCGGCATCTGAGGAATCTGAAAGGGAGTGGATTTACTGGGGAGACCAGGAGAGATTTTTCCATCATGTTTCCCTGCTGTTCATCTGCAGCCACTCTTTAAAGTCTCACCATGGAGTGACCCCATCTCAGGGACCCAGTCTCTGCTTTCCCTGTGTGACCTTGTCAACAGGTACTGGAAATAAGCCTTGACGTTTTCTCTTAGTATCTCCAAGTCAGGAGGTGGAGAGAGCCTGGAGGTGGACATTCCCAAGAAGAAGGTAGGGCCTTGCTCTCCACAGCTTTCTTCCCCAGGAACACAGAGGGGCTCAGACATTTCTAGAGAATCTGGATGTGGCCTCTGGGCCAGTTTCAGAACCACAGAGTTCTCACGCGCCCCCCTTGGTGGCTACTGCCAAGAGCTCACAAGATTAACCCAGGGTCCTAGCCTCTGATGGGTTCACAGACATCTTGAGGGTGACCCGGCCACTTGCCTGCTCTACTGTTCTTCGGTCTACCCCCTCTGCTGAGGAGGCCACTGGAAAATGCAATGCTTATCTTCTATTTTTGTCCTGTTGGACCACAAAGATGTCTTCACTAACGGCATAGTCAGGGCAGACGGAGTGCCTGGGGGATAATACCCAATTTTATTCACACACACACACACACACACACACACACACACACAGCCCATACCACACCCAAGTACCATCTAAATATTGATACTTTTATTTCAAATACTCCTATTTCAGGAGAGGTCAGATCCTGCTCCTCGCTTGGGTGACATTGCTGGCTCTGTCCTAGGACACAGGCTCTGACGTCACCCTCCGCAAGGGGCCAGCACAATCCTCCCCAGCGGGGACTAGTCATTTTGCCATTGGAACTTCTTGTGTTTACAATCTTACAAGAGGACAGCGGGTTACACGGTCAGCCAGCCCTAGGAGGCCTTTAAAACACGTGTGCAGAAGATCGAGAGCGGCTGGGGCTTCTAAGCTGTATCTGGGACTAGATCACAGTTTTACCAGATTTCAAAAGAGGACGAGAACAACCGATCTGGTGCTCCGGAATATGGCTTGAGGATGGGTGTCCCTTGTCCTAAGTCCCCACAGTTTTTCTCCCAGCTGGCCGGAGAGAGGAGTGCTGGTTTCAACGAGGCCTAGTCCTGCCCCCGCCTTCCCTGGCTGGGTTTTCAGGTGTCCCCCCTCCTCTGCACAGGCTCCTGAGGTGAAGAGCTCACTGGTGGGGTTCATGCTGCCTACCAGCCACGTTCCTCTGTGCGTGAGGGGACAACCTGAGACGGGCAGCGACAGGAGCCCGTGGAGGGGACTGCTGGGACAGCCAGCCTTGCCTCAGCTCCCGAAGCCACCTGGGGGCTTGTGGACCACTGTCTCTCCACATCTGTCACCTGCAGCTGCCCGCTGGGCCAGAGGGGGAAGCTGGCTGGTTCTCAGGCAACGGGATGGTGACACCGGGGAAGGAACTGTCCTCACTTCCTGTAAGATGGGCTCCCTGGAGAAGAAAAGCCCGCGCCAGCTGCCAGCACGGAGGCGGCATCCACACAGAGTCCCCTCTGTCTCGTATAGGCCCTTCTTTCAGCTGGCTCTGTGCAGACAGAATACAGAGAACCTTCCCTTCCCCCAGGTCACCGGCTCTGCGGCCCGGACACGCCTCACGTGGCCATGCTCTTTCCTCCCAGGAAGCAGGCAGCTTGGCGGGGGGTACTCGCTGAGTCTGCGGGCAATGGTTTTGTTGTTTGTCGAGGCCATGGGACACGGGTCTGCTGCTAGCTGAGCTATCAGGCACGGGCAGGGCCCGGAGGAGCCCGCAGGGTCCCGGCTGTTGCTGCTGCAGTTACTGCCCGCCGGGGCTGGGCCCAGCCACCTCTCTCCGGCCATGAGCTCCTGGCACCTGCAGGTGCTTCCTTCGGCCCGTGTGAAGCAGCAGTAGGAGCTGCACCGCTGCTGCGGACGGTGGGGAGGGTAGCAGGGGCTGGGGCTTGGCTCCATGTTAACCCCCAGAGAGGCGCCGGAGAAGAGGGAGGGCTGGGCCGGCTTTCCAGGCACGGCCCATTAACCACATGGCTAGCCCAGCAGGTCTCGGGTTGACCAGAATGCCTGGGGCTTCGGCAGGAAATGATGGGGGCAGGGAGAGTGCGGGGCAGTACAATGGCAGAAATGCATATATCCTGAGTGTGACAGATTTTTTTGTTGCTTGACATCCTCTTTTTCACTTTTGTTTTCCTTTATTTTGATTTCTTTTATTTATTTATTTTAAAAAACATTTTATTTTTAAGTAATCACTATATCCAGCCTGGGGCTCGAACCTACGACCCTGAGATCAAGGGTCATGTTCTCCTCTGACTACACCAGCCAGGCCTCCCTCCCTTATTTTTAGTTAAGACTCTTTAGAAAGGTCCAGGCTCAGCTGGGGAGTGGAGGAGGTGGCCAACTGGCCCAGGCTAGGAGGGGATAGAGAGAGGAAGTGGTCTCTCCAGTGTCTAAAATGGCAGGAGGGAGGCCCCCAGGGCCCCCCTACCCTCAGTCACTGGGGTGGCCGCCTCCAAGGCACCTGCTCTGGTTTGGTTTCCAGGCTGCCTGAGTAGCTGTCGGCTGCCCCCCACTGGAAGGCAGGTCCAGGTTCCAGGGGCAACCACACAAGTTCCACAGAGGTGGGGGGAGTCTTTGCTCTGAGCGACATTGCCCAGATGGTCCCCGTCTGCCGGGCTGTGTGTGAGCCCCCAAGGCTCATGGCAATGGCATACATGGGAAGATGAGTGGAGAACTGGTTTCTAGGGCAGGAGGAGACACTGGCGAGGGCCCTGGCTTTCCCTTTGGCCTGCGGGGCCCAGACAAACACAGCGCCCTGCCCTCTGGTCTGACTTACTCTGTGGGCCCCTTGTGGAGGACAACACGGAGCCAGGGCGGCTGGCCTGCTGGGGGCCGCACGGAGAGAACCGAGGGGCCAGAGTGGATGCCTTGGCCTTGGGTGGGTTCAGGTCCAGGATTGCCGGCGTGCTGGGGGTCCGGGGCTCGCAGGGGAAGGCTGATGTAAATTCCCTGGAAGGAAACGCACAGTCTACAGTCAGGGCTACTGCATACTTAGGGGAGTCGCAGGAGAAGAAAGGAACTCCCTGTCTGAGCACCAAGAGGCCAGACAGGCATGGCCCTGGGCACAGGGTAGGGGTGGGGTAGGGCAGGGCACCCGGGGGCATACATCCCTGCCCCCAGGGAACACACACTCTACAGGAGGAGGAAGATTAAAAAAAAAAAAAAAAAAAAAAGGAATTAAAGGCTACGGAGGAGTTGGGGGACTGGGAGCCTGGGGGATTCTTGAAGTGTGAGGTAGGATGGCCAGGGAAGAGTGGCCGGCAGAGTAACTGTCCCCCATTCTGTCCTACTCCCTGGGACCTTTTATGACAAAGGAGAATGTAACTGCAGTGGAACAGAGGTAGCAAATCTTCTGACTTTGCCACAGGGAGATTATTCTAGACTATCAGGGTGAGCCCACGGAAACCAGGAGGGTCCTTAAAAGTGGGAGAGGGAGGGCCACCTGGGTGGCTCAGTTGGTAAAGCATCTGCCTTTGGCTCAGGTCATGATCCCAGGGTCCTGGGATTGAGTCGCACATCGGGTTCCTTGCTCAGTGGGGAGCCCCTTCCCCCTCTGCCTGCTGCTCCCCCTCCTTGTGCTCTCTCTCCCTCTCTCTCTCTCTGACAAATAAAATCATAAAAAGAAAAAGTGGGAGAGGTGGCAGAAGAAGAAAGAGAAGGAAGTATGACTGTGAAGAAGGGCACAGAGATGCCTGCCTGCCTGGCTTTGAAGACGGTGGAAGGGGCCGGGAGTCAAAGAAGGCAGGCGGCCTCCAGAAGCCAGAAAAGGCAGAGAAAAGATTTTCCTATGGAACTCGGGAAGCTGTGTGTCCTGTGCACACTTCTATTCCAGCCCCATGAGAGCGGTGTGGGGCTTCTGACCGACTGGACTGTGAGGCCATACCTTTGTGTGTTCAGGTTTCTACGCTTGAGGTCATCTGTTAGAGCAGCAATAGAAAACTAATTTTAGATGTGGTGGCCAGGGCCACGCAAAGAGGGTGACATTTAGCCCCCAAACACTCCTGTGGGTGGTGGGAGGGGGGCCAGGCATTACTTCCCCGTTTTTCGGATGGAGAAACTGAGGCCCCACATTTGTGAACTTTCCCAAGGCCACATGCATAACGCGCAGGTTGTGAGGCCAAGATCTGAGCCCAGTGGATCTCCTAGCCAGCTCTTCTCCATATACCACCGGGCTGCCAGCCCTGAAGGGTGGCCTCCCAGAGATGCGGTGGGCTAGTCTTGGAGCTGGCACCCTCAGCTTGGCACCGTTAGACAAGAAGTCCTAGGAGTGGGGGCCTGGCTCTGTGGGATCCCCCCCTACCCAGCCCTTTGCTGTCTGGCTGTCATGAAGCTGTCTATACCTTGCTCCCACCTCGACTTCTGGGGTCCCTGCTATCTACACGCCATTTTCCTGATTGTAACTCCAAAGACCAGAGTCCCAGGCTGTCACTCGGGGTTGCCATCCCCAGTGAATGGACACATTCACTGGACACATCGGCTCAGCTAGCAGCTGGGCACGCGCTCTGTCCATGGCAGGTCTGTCTCCCCTGCCCTAAGCGGGTCCCTTAGTCCGTGGGCTTCATACAGTTGGTGTGCACCAAACAGCTGTTGAGCTAGGAGAGTGAGTCAGGCCCCCCTCAGTGAACAGTGGGGGAAGCATGCCTGTGCGTGTGTGTGCACACACAGAGTGGGAAGTGGAGGCAGGTGCGGGGGGCAGGGGTTGTGCTCCCTGGGAGGGCCCAGACCCTCAGTCCTGCTCTGCGACTCTCCAGCTGGTGACTGAACGCAGGCAAGTATGCCGACCTTTGGAGAGCCTCAGTTTCCCCACCTGTCTCTCAAATAGCTGTGATGATTTTGCAAGGGAGGCTGTGCTGAGGTCAATTGCAGGCCCCTTAAATGGCGGTTTTGGCTCTGGGGAGTGGGACCTGGAAGGAAACTGGAATTTCTTTCTTTCTTTCTTTTTTTAAAAGATTTTATTTATTTATTTGACAGAGATCACAAGTAGGTAGAGAGGCAGGCTGAGAGAGGGGGAAGTAGGCTCCCTGCTGAGCAGAAAGCTAGATGTGGGGCTCGATCCCAGGACCCTGGGATCATGACTGGAGCCGAAGGCAGAGGCTTTAACCCACTGAGCCACCCAGGTGCCCTGAAACTGAAATTTCTTATTTGAATCAATTCTATATTTCCATAGCCCCTTCCTTCCCTCCTTCCTTCCCTCCCTTCTTTTTTTACAGGGAGAATATTTTAATCATTAGAAAAATAAAACTTAAACATCTGAAAAATTTCCAAATTCAAATTTAGGAGAAAAGTGGCATAAAAAGTGCCCATACTTTAAGTAGGAAATGTCCTTTTTTAAAAATTAGTTGATTATTTATTTTAGAAATATTTTATTTATTTGACAGAGAAAGAGAGAATGAGCACAAGCAGGGGGAGCAGCAGAGAGAGGGAGAAGCAGGCTCCCCGCTGACCAGGAAGCCCAATGTGGGGCTCAATCCCAGGACCCTGGGATCATGACCTGAGCCGAGGGCAGACACTCGGGTCTGCTGAGCTGAGCCACTCAGGCATCTCTTATTTATTTATTTTTAAAAAAGATTTATTTATTTTAAGGGTGCCTGAGTGGCTCAGGTGGTTAAGTGTCTGCCTTCAGCTTGGGTCATGATCCCAGGGTCCTAGGATTGAGTCCTGAGTTGGGCTTTCTGTTCAGTGGGGAGTCTGCTTCTCCCTCTGCCCCTCCACCTACTCATGCTTTCTCTCTCTCTCTCTCTCAAATGAATAAATTAAAAAAAAAAAGATTTATTTATTTTAGAGAGAGAGAGTGAGCAAGCAGGCCGGGGGTGGGGGCAGAAACTGAGGGAGAGGGAGAATCCTGAAGCGGATTCCTGCTGAGCGTGGAGCCCAACATGGGGCTCGATGCCAGGACCCTGAGATCATGACCTGAGTGGAAATCTGGAGTCAGCCACTTAACTGAGCCATCCAGGCGGCCCTAGGCAAGAAATCTTTGATACCAGATTGAAAAGGATACTCGTCCCCCTGCTAGTGCTCTCTTTCATACTTTGATAAATAAATAAAATCTTAAAAAAAAAGAGAAGAAAAATGATGTGGGAGATTTAACCCTACAGCATTTTATTAAAGTTTAAATGATTTTTTAAAATTTAAAACCATGTACATATGTATGTATGTGAGTAAGTAAGCTCTATGCCAGCTTGGGGCTTGAACTCATTAGCCCAGGATCAAGAGCCTTGTGCTCTACTGACTGAGCCAGCCAGGTGCCCCAAGGTAGTTTTCTTTTAATATTATGTGGTTCAAATGACTTTTCTCCCCTATTTTGCTATTCTAATTTTGATGTTTTGATTTTTGTTATAGCAGTTGATTATTACTCGTACATGGCCCTTAAGAAACAAAACAGGGGAGGGAGGGGGGATGTAAAATAAGATGAAATCAGAGAGGGACACAAACCATAAGAGACTCTTAATCATAGGAAACAAACAGGGCTGCTGGAGGGGAAGGGGTGGGAGTGTGGAAGAACTGGGTGATGGACATTAAGGAGGGCACATGATGGAATGAGCACTGGGTGTTCTATGCCACTGATGAATCACTGAACTCTACCTCTGAAATTAATAATATTCTATATGTTAATTAATTGAATTTAAATTAAAAATTAAAAAATAAAGGTAATTCCAAGAGAAAAAAAGTTACCATCTTGACCATTTTAAAGTTAGCCTTATTGGGGTCACCTGGGGGGCTCAGTTAAAACATAGACCTCTTACATTTTAAGAAGGAATCACTATGAGAAACTAGCACAGACTACTCAGGGAGCACTGGCAGCTATTCCTGGCCATGGGTGGTAGCCTTGGGTCACCAGTGATGTCCATCACAGAGTCATGGGACAGGGAGGCCAGATTTGAAGGAGCTAGCTGGGAAGGCCTGGGACGGTTGGGCAGCTTCACTGCACGGGGCCTTAGAGCCAAGGGGCAGCAAGGTCAGCTTGTGGGGATGGGGAACGCTGAGGTGAGTGGGTAAGAAGTGAAGGGAGAAAAGGTCTGGGTCGCAGGGCTAGGAATCTATAATCTCCCTACCCCCAGGCAACCAGAAAAGGTCTCCACCCTTTGGGAGAGCGGTTTGGCGATGTGTTATGAAAACTCTTATGTGTGCGTTCATTTTATGAATCAACTTTGTTGGGCCACGATGCCTAAATATTCGGTCAAACGTGATTCTGGATACTTATGTGCAGGTGTTTTTTGGATGAGATTAACATTTAAATAGGTGGATCTTGAGCACAGTACATTCTCCTCCGCAGTGTGGGTGGGTCTCATCTCAGCAGTTGAGGGCACGAAGAGTCAAAGATTGCTCTCCTCTGGGTAGGAAGGAATGGTGCCAGAAGACTGCCTTTGGACTTCAATTGCAACTCTTCCCTGGGTCTCTAGCTTGTGGGCCTACCGTGTAGAGTTTGGACTGGCCAAGTGTCTAAAATCATGTGAGCCAAATCCTTACAACCAGCCCCTCCTGCCCACCCCCTCTCTGTTAGTTCTCTTTCTCTGGAGAACCCTGACTAGTACACCTTCAAAATCAGCCTCTTCTTGGCCCTGGGCATGACCTTTGTTTGGCCATGGTAACCTTGCTGCTGGGGAGAAGAACACCCTCAGACAGGGGCTCCTTCTGGCTCCTTCTCTGGGGCTGGAGGGCACCAAAGAGCCCCTCCTTGGCTTGGTGGAGCCCAAACCATGTGGGAGGCTGCTGCAGCAGGTGGTGCTGTTGACTGAAGGTACTGATCACTGCTTCTGACTCCTGTAGGGATGAGGACCATGTGAGGCGGGGTCGGGGTGTGGGGGGGGGCTGGCCAGTGTGGCCTCTGGGCCCCCAGGCCCCTCAAAGGGTGAGCTCAGCAGTCTGAGCAGCAGGGAGCCAGAGCCAGGAAATGGTGATGGTTTAGGAGGAGATGAGGCCGGATTATGGCAGGGCAGGAAAAGCACCTGGACAGGAGATTCAGGACGGCAATGACCTGTGATAGGGGAAAGTCAATTGCGATGGGAATAATGGTGCTGAATAGTAGGTAAACTTCACGGTATGGGTAAACTGGGAGGTGGCCTGCAAGATAGACGAATTATTTATTAGAGAGGCAGGGCCCACAGAGATGATCTCAGCTCATCAATGGGAGCATTGTGTGGAGGGGAAGAGCAATCAGAGGCTTCTGGAGATATTTAATCTGTACTTGTGTTTGGAATGCTGCTGAGTCATCATCTCCCAGCTGAGCGTTCCCCAGGGCGGGGGACCCTGTGTCCCTTCAGCTCTCTGGGACCATTGTCTGCAGGAAGGTACGGATGGCGTGTGCTCTGGGGTCCCCTCAGAGAACTGCTCGTCGGGGCTCGCCAAGGGGTCTTGGTCACAGCCATGGAGATTTCGTCCACGCTACACCAGAGCCCAGAAAGCAGCAAGGCGTGGGGTGACACCGGATGAAGGCAAATACACACACCAGCCAACAGTTCACGTGTGTGCGAGCGTATGCACGTGTTTGTGCACGTGAACACGCCGGGCTCCTGTCTTCATTCCCCTGACTTGCTTGTTCTCAGTTTCCAGTTTCTTTTAGTGGGAGGCACTGGAGGGGTCCTCACAGCTGCCGCATGCCCTCTGGGGACAAATGCGGGGAGATAAAGCATATCTAGATATATGTAAAATCTGTCTTCTTCACGTTCTAAAAGCCGTAATACTTGCTGAAGAGTCATTTCCTGTTGGTGGCACAACAGAAACTTTGACCCTGTCTGTTTCTGAGCTGGGCCCAGGCCTGGATCTGGGAACCTGCTCCCCCGTGGCTCCCTGGGACAGAGGGAGGCACCAGCCAGGCCAATGCCTGCCAGCCGGTCGGGCGGGCTCCTCTCTGCAGGGCCCTGCTTAACACAATGGTTCTCGGGCTGCTCGATGGTAAGGACTCTGAGAAGCAGACAGGGAACATGGGAACAGGAACACTTGGGTATATGGAGGGGGATGGAGGCAGTGGGCTCACGGAGCCTGAAGCTTTAACCCTCTGCCTTTTAGGAAGGCAATTTCCCAGCAAGATCAGGGACTAGAAGCCAGTGGAGTGGAGCTGGAGCTTCCGTTGTCTTCAAACCACCTCCTCTCTGGGGTTAAACGAAGAGAGTATCGTTCAACCTACCATTTCCCCACACCGCAGCTCCAGGGCCTTCCATGGGGAAACGGGCAGTCAGTCAAGCAGCGCCCACCCACTGGCGCGTCTCCTGGGGCAAGGGGCTGTCCTCACTCTAAGGACAGAGAGAGAGAGGAGCTGGGGAAAGCGGAGGGGCAAGGGGCTGTCCTCACTCTAAGGACAGAGAGAGAGAGGAGCTGGGGAAAGCGGAGGGACAAACGTCCCCCACTCAAGCCACGCAGAGGGCCATTCTCTCTCCCTTTCTCCTGATTCATCCACCAGAGATTTTGAGAGCCTGCTCGGTACCAGGTGGGGACAAGGGGACACACACCCTCCCCATGGCCCTTGTCTTTTAGGACAGGCGGGAGGCACTCAGGGACTGGGGAGGGAACGGGGCTGTGTGACTGGACTTGGGTCAGGAGGAAGGAAGGGGTGCTTAGCGGAAACCTGGAGCAGCGGGGGATGGGGGGAAGGCTGGGGGTGGGGAGAGAATTTGGCAGGTGGTGGTCACATAGCCAGAGGGGAAGCAAGGTGGGGGACCAGCTGTCTCCTTCTTCCCTTTCCATCCTCCTCTTCCTCAAACAGAACCCACCCCACTCCTCCCAGACTTAAAATAAGAGTTGAATTCACATGACAGCCATTAGGGCAAGAGCACCCACGGACCGAACCCCATGGGGGATTTGTGCCAGCAGGACCTTGGAGGGCCAATTGGGTCACTCCACTTGGTGTCACCAGGGGGAATGTTTCTCAGGAGGGCCTTTGGGGGTCCCCTGCTCTGAAAACACTTGCTCTGGGAGAGAGGACTGTCTCTATTAAGCCTCAGAAATGAATTCTGCCTTTCAGGAAGGCCACAGACCCGGTGCTCGTGGTGGGAGGGCAGGTGTGGCCTGGCTGAGAAGGGGGACTATTTCTGGGTCCCGACCCGGGCGCAGAGGGCAAGCGCGGCAGGGGCCCAGCCTCAGCTCTGGCCCAGCCCTCCAAGGTCTCTCCTTTTGAGCCCCCCACTTCAGGAGGATGCCAAGAGCCAGAGAACCCCTGACCTGTGGGCCAGCCTGTGGGTCTCGGGCACTTCCAATCCCGGGGCACAGCTTTAGCCATTCTGCCAGGTGGGGGAGGTGGCTCCCTGGGTCCCCAGCTGGTCAGGGGACCAACCCCCCCACCCCAGTCCAGGTCCCAAAGTCCTTTGGCTCCACCCCACAGAGTTCTGCTGCCCCCTGGGAGCTCCGACTGCCTTGGTACGCAGTGCCTCTGCCTAGCCGAATGGGAAAGGCAGGCTAGGGGGTGCTGTCTGCTGGGAGAGGGGGAGCAGCTGCAGCCCACTCTTGGACTTGCTGCCCTGTGGGAACCCACTCTGCTAGGCCTTCTGCCTGTCCAGGGGCGGCCTTGGCAGCTAGGGGCTCCTGTGGTTTGAAACTCAGCAGGAACTGCTGTTTCTGTGGCTTCCCTCTGTGGAGCTGCAAGGAGGGCGGCCAGGCCTGAGTTAGGGGAGGCCCAGTGGGCAGGTTCTATTGGGCCCTGCACACTGTGAGGGGAAAAGAGCTGCAGGTCTCAGGGGTCTGGGAGGCAGTCCTTTTGCTCCACAGTGCTCCGGGTGGGGTCAAGGTCAGCCATCACCCCAGCGGCCAGGGTCCTGCTCACCGCAGACACACTCCTGCCAACACTTCCCAGTTCGGCAGAAAGGCGGAGGCACAGGATTAGAGAAGGCAAAACCCCTCTAATTCAGGGACTCTGAGCGTGTCACCATGGGAAACCCGGCTAGGGTCCAGGGCTTTCGTGCAGGAGGTTGGCTTCGCCATCTTGGAACGACTCCGGCTGCAGGATACCGCGTGGCCAGGAGGAAGTGGCGGGGGGCAGCCGGGGAGCCTAGCCCTGGGCTTGGGTCTGACACCCCGGCTATGACCCTCTCCCTGAGCGGTCTGCCTCAGATCCGAAAGGAGACCCAGACTTCCTAGCTCCTAAAGAACCCCCAAGTGACCTCTTGGAGGCCAGGCCGCATTCATTTGGTGCAGAGGAAGAGAAAACACCTTTTTTTCTGTGTGGGATCCAGTTTCTCGTTTAGGAGGGTGACATCGGAGCCAAACAATTTCACTAATCCTGTTCGCCGTCTTTCCCCTCCATCCCACCTTCTCTAAAAACAAATAGTTGGGATCGGACACTGTTCACAGGTCACTACAAATCACTGGTCCCCATGAATGTGTTCAGCCTGCAGTTCTTAAAACAAGTCCCTTGGGCATGTTTATGAGTTTCTTCTCCTTCCGGTCTGAAAACTGGTAATACCCAGGGGGCAGGTAACTCCCCTTGGGCTCTGAGGTTAACAGGTGCGGTGACCTCCCCCCCACCCCCCTACCGGGCTTCAGGCCCCGGAGAAATACTCCTTTGAGATCAAAGTCAGAGGCTGGACCAGAGAGAGCCCTCCTGGGACAACCCCCATCTTTACCTGGTGGTTGCTCCACCGCCTGGGGCCTGGCTGGGGACTTCTGCGGAGGACAGGCGAACCTCTCCCTGAGGTCCTGCTGGCAACCATTCTCCTGGCCTGATGTCCGCGGTGGCTGGGGAGGAGAGAGAGTTCAGTCAACTCTGCTTCTGGAACCTCCTTGAGGATGTTCCTTATTGGGCTAGACCAAAAAGCCAAGAAAAGCACGTGCCCAGGCTAGCTCCTGATAGCTCCCTGGAGCTGACGGATGAGGACTTGCTTCCTTGCACAGCCTGAGAACTTCCAGGGGACCACCTGGTGGACTTACAACCTGGAGGTGCAGCGTGAGTGGTCCAGCTGGAGCACACCAGCACCGGGAAGCTGAGACCTCCAGCCCTGTTACTTCTCCTGGCCCCCCTGGCCTCTCAGATGCACAACTCCAAGATCAACACCTGTGCTGAGATCCAGAGTCATCAGATGCTTAACCAATGGAGCTACCCAGGTTCCCCTGGGGTGTCCTGTATTTTTATCTATCTAATTCAGCAATCCCAGGGGTGGGCTCTTTTCCCCCTGAACTGCCCCAGGCCTTTCAGGCCTGAATCCCTCAGCCCACCCACAGGGGCAGGAATGGCCCTCATTCCCAGCAGGGATCCTACAGACATCAAGGCCAAGGATGGGGTCATCCTGTAGACCTTTCACAGGGGAGTGACAGAGAAGTCCCCTATGACCGGTCAGGGAGCTCTGCCTAGAGCCTCTTCTGGATTTCAAATGCCATGACCCCCTTCTCTCTGGCCCCACTTCTCTTCTCTTCTCTTTCTCCAGCCAAAGGGGTCCATGCCATGCCAGAACCATTCTGTGACCGAAGTCCAGATTTGCGGCTTCCTTAACCCAAGCTCCTTTCAGCTCTTTCGTTTAAAAACCTCCCTGGTTCCTTTGCAACGTGGCCTCTACTTTATCTTAAATATAATCTCCTCTTTGCAGCTTGGACTCCTAGGTAATGGTCTTACTAGAATAGGGAATCTGTTTCCGGGATGGAACCCAATGGGTGGCTTTATTTACAAACCATACCGGACAGTCTCCTCCTCGAGCTGGGACTGGAACTGGAAATGGAGATGTCTCTCACCTGATGTCCAGTGGACACTGGCCTGCTTGTCTGTGCGCTCTGCTCCATGGGCTTCTAATCGGGCCCAGGAGATAGCATTTAGGTGTATGGTTGTGTGCTGGGCAACACACAGAGAAAATCCCACGCCAGGGAATGGAGCCCAGGGACAGACAGTCCCCCAGGATCAGGAGCTTTCCCAGGTGGGTGTGGGCAGAGGGCCAGGTTAGGGGGCTGGGCGGAAAAGCCCCCTGGCAGGAGAGAGGAGGAGCTATGCTGAGTTCTCCTGAAACCCTCTGGCGTCTTTTCGGTTCGGTCTCCTCCTCCCTACAGAGGTAGTCACCCCTATTCTCCTTCCCTCTCTCTCCACTGAACGTCACAGTGCCGGCCTTCAGAGCTCCCACCACTGGAAGCTGGGGACTGGCGGGACCCAGCAGCTGTGTGCACGTCCTGGAGGCTTCCTGGGATGAAGTGTACTGCTTCCTCACCTGTGGATCCATTTCTGACAGGGCTGGGCATTTTCAGTCCAGGCCACTGACAAAGCATAGGACTTTGATATCCAAAGATAGCCCCAGTTGATGGGGGAATGAGACTAACTTTCTTGAGGCCAGTGTCTTACAAGATTCGAAGGCACATTCTTGGCTTTTTCCTTTTGGGAGCTATTTCATTTTGGCTCCGTGGGGCTAAAGTCCTCTGCTTAAAAAGAATGTACTTTCTGGCCCCGCGGTCAACTGATCAAGCGGTTGGGGGGCCCCACAGTTTCCTCATCATGAGATTTCACCTTCACACTGACCAAACGCAGAGGTGTGAAGAGCTTCCTGAGCAAACGGGCTGGAGGCCACCGTGGCGGCTTCTCACTGGGTCTGAGGTGGGGCAGGAGTTCCCAGCACGAGCGCAGGCCAGGGGTCTAGACTCAGTCACAAGTCACATGTGAGGGGCCTCTGAGGAGTAGCTGGGTGAGGCCAGACTGGGATGGGGGGACAGGAGAGCGAGAACACAGAAGTGGGAAAAAAGGCCAGAGAAGCAGGACCGTATGGATGGAAGGGTCCACAGGAAGTCAGCTCTAGGCTTTTTTTTTTTTTTTTTTTTTTAAGATTTTATTTATTTATTTGACAGAGAGAGCACAAGCAGAGGGAGAGGCAGAAGCAGACTCCCTACAGAGGAGGGGAAGTCCGACATGGGACTTGATCCCACAGTTCTGGGATCATGACCTGAGCTGAAGGCAATGGCCCAGCCAACTGAGCCACCCAGGCGCCACGTAGCTCTAGGCTTTTGACAGGGAGGGAATATCACAGAAGACAACGAGGCCACCTGGCCCACCACTGTCCTCTTCCTCTCAGGCCGTCTTATATCTGCTGAGCCCAGAGGCAGCCTCAGAACTAGTCTCTGGTTATGCGCATTCTAAGCACGTAAGCCCAAGCCTACTTGCTTTCCATCCTCATGTAGAGGCTGGATCAGAAGAGAGAGTGATGGCAGCAACAAGACCAGGAGGAGAGGGAGGGCTGTCCTGAGTCAGAGTGCAGGCTGGGCAGAGCTGGGGAGAGAGGTTAATATGGCTGGTTTCTGACTGGTGGACTGAAGGCAGCTAGTTTGGAGCCCACTGAGGTGGGGGGTGGTGGGGAGTTGATGGATAGAGTCGGGCAGGGGGTCCCAGCCAGACTTTCCTAAGCAGAGAGGAAACATGCAGGAGGAGGGGACAGAGGGAATATGGTCTCAGCATTCAGCAACTTGGGCCAAGCGGCTGCCCTGCCTCCAGCTGGCCCATATAGAGGGCTGCTACCTCCCCAGGGAGAGGCACTGGCTGATCACCAAGGCTGCTCACTGTTTTCATGTGAGGAACCAGGATTGGCCAGTGCCTTGACTTTGTCAGGGCCACCATGAATTATTCTTGAAAATCACAATGACATCACCATCTCCAGGAAAACCAGTTGCCATGCAGCTACTCCATCTGTGGCAACCTCAAATACGTCCCTCCTATAGGTAATCCATGCTAAATCTTTCCAAAACACAGGACCATACTGAGAATTGTGTCAGACAGAGGATCGTCCTGGTGGTCGCTTTGGTAAAGCAAGGATGTACCTGATAAATAAATTACCCTAAATACAACTTTAGGGAACTCCAGGTCTATAGAGCTTGAAATCACCTTTTAACTCAATGGCATTTGGTTAAATCGGCAAAGGTGGTTAGACCACCTAAAACCTCCATCCTGGTAGCAGAAATTTCTGGACAGATGGTGGAGCTTAATCACCTTTCAATGAAGGCGTATTAATGTTTACAGCTCTAATAACACATGAGCCCAGTTGGCGAAACCTCTAAAACTGTGCCTAACCAGGAGACTGTCCCCCAGACTCAACAACTGGGCTGTCCTCTGGTCTGTGACCAGCCTTCTGCTTTGAACTGGCTTTGGAAGCGCTGGAATCCAACAGTGAGCAGATTATAGAAGTTCGATGTTTCTCATCCCAGAATCTGACCTGCTCCTCTGTTGTTTTTCCTCTTTCAATGGAGATTAGCCTTATCTGGCCTGCTCATATCCTTTTAATTTCCTCTTGTGAATTGAAAAAAAATACTTTGTACGTTTCTGATTCAAAGCACATCTATTTTTTTCTGGCATCTAACAAAATCCTTTTATCCCCCATCAGTCTCTGGGGAATTCAATGAGATGTTTCAAAATGTTTTGGCTCTTGCGGCCGTTTCTCCTGGCTTCTCCTGGCGCGTTTCTGTCTCAGACCAGCCCTTGAACAGGTGGCCGACTGCCTCAACACCCGAGCTGGATGCACCAAAATCTCGGTCAGGAATGTCCGTTTTTCTGAGATGACTATTTTGAAATTGCACATCGAACGCAGCTTTCCGTGAGCAGAAATCTTGCCCGACTCATCTGTGGACGTGGGCAGCACACATGGTGCTTTGAGACAAGGGGGTTTAGAGGAAAAGCCGGCAGTCATGCATGGCTGTGCGGTTGTGGGCCTGTGGGCCTGTGGGCCTGTGTGACGCAGCGCAGTGGGGGAGATCAGGTGCGAGGCTGAGGCCTTTCTGGGTCTCTAAGTGCAGCTGCTTCCTTTGATTCTGATTCTGGGCATCATCAGCACCCCTGAGCTGCCTCCTAGCCCCCACGCTGCTTCTTACCCGAAGCAGAGATGCCAGACTCGGAAGCACCGGTCTGAGCACCATTGTAGACAGGACGGTGGGCGCTTGTCAGGGATGGGAGGCTGCCGTTTCGGGAGCGCTGGGTCATCTGGGGAGAAATGGGACAATCTTCCAGTCTGGAGGAAAAAAAATGAGAAACAGCAATAAATACAGATAGCCAGGAGGTATTTGCTGACTACTGAGCGGCAACACAAACAGACACAAGGAAGTAGAAGTACCTGAAATTCCTAGCAGACATTAAACATATTTGAGGGCATTGGCAAAATTAGAAAGTATCCTGTTAGCTCCTATTCATTTACAGGGATATATGGCTTCATGTCATTATAACACACGGATGAGATCTTCTGGATTTGGGGGACATGGGAACATGACATTTCAACCAAACAATTCAAGGCACCAATCTTCTGGTTTTTCCTCGGAGGAGGAGTGAAGGGACGAAGGCAGTCAGGAAAGACATGACATGTCATGTCAGCCATGACAGGAAGAGTTAGGCAGGCCCAGGCCTGGGAGCCTTCTCTCCGCATCACCCGCTGAATGGTGCCCGCACGCCTGCCAGCACCCGGGTCAGTGGAGACCCATTCATGCAGCAGACACGGACTGGGCGCCTCATTGTGCTGGACCCCCAGGCCGGGAGCCGGAGACAGGGGGCCTGGGCCAGTCGGGAGATGGCGGGATGGACAGTAGCTCCTCGTTCAGCCTTGACAGCAGATGCTGAGGAAGGCTCTCCAGGTGGGCCCAGAGCTCGCTTCTCTTCATCAAGGAGACACCAGCCACCTGCCCAGCGAGGGCTTGGTGGGAGACACTGCGGGGTGGGCCTGTGGCCCTCTGCCCAGGGTTGGGTCCTAGGAGATAGCTGTTCTTGAATGTCAGTTCCAGTGGCAAAGACAAACAGACGCTAAGCCACCCTAAAGGGCAGGAAAGGCTCTGTGTGTGTCTGTGTATGTGTGTGTGTGGCTTTCAGCCAGGCCTGAACTCTGAGCTAGGGCTGCCTGGGGCCAAAGGAGGGAAAATTTTCCAACAGAGGTAACATCATGAGGCAGATACAGAGGCGGAAACAAACAAAACGCTGCATTGTTACAGAAAGATTTAAGGCACCACAAAAACTCTGGGCTAGAGGGGAAAGGGTGTCCTGGGGCGCTTTGAGGCCGGAGGTGTTGGGTGTTGGGGAGCGGAGGAGGGAGTCAACTGACAGGGTCAACTGTCAGCCAGGGTTTTGTTAGATTTGATCCCGGGGGTGGGGGGAAACAGGAATCACCGAAATGCCATTCTGTGGTAATGCCATTCTGTGCTAGAAACAGAGAGTGGCAGGGGGCACCATTTTGGGGGAAGACGTGGCTCTGGAGGGCAGAGCAGGGAGAGCAGAAGGAGAGGGCTTGGCGGGCCACGGGGTAGGATTCTGAATTGCATGTTTGGGGGTGTTAATGCCATTCCCTGAAGCAGGGGGCTCAGAAGACAGTGGTGTTCTCCTAGGAAGTACTGACTTGGGGTGTTGTGGGGACACCCCTCGGGCTTGGGGCAAAGTCTAGAGAGTGAAATCTGGGTGTCAGCAGTGTGCAAGGAAACCCCGTGGAGAGGCGGGATGGGTAGGGGCCACAAAAGGGGCATTTTAGTTGACAGAGGGGGAGTTTAGGGCCAAGCCTACATGGCAGCAGGGTGTGGGGGTAGGAGGGTGACCAGGAGGTGGGTTGGCAGTGACAACAACCACAAGAGTGACGCTGAGCATCCTCTAGGGTTGGAAACTGCAGCTGATGAGTTACTGAACTACAGCTGAGACAAATGATGTTCTAGATGTTGGCTAATTGAATTTCAATTAAAAAAAAAAAAAGGAAGCTGCAAGGTCATGGATAGATGTGGCAGGAGGAACTTGAGGTCACTGCTGGAAGGGAGGGGAGGGGGCAGGGAAGCAGGCAGAGAGGCCCTGGCCAAGGGGGGCCGGGGACCTGGGAGCCTGTCTGAAGGAAGGCCTGGGGAAGGAAAGTAGTAGGAGGGGAGGGTGAAGGTGGAGGAAATGAGGTGTTAAATGATGGCACCAAGTTTGGACAGTGGGCGGAGGGGAGGGATCCAGAACCCACAGAGGGGGTGAGGTG